>NC_088407.1:50651924-51349424 GCF_034236695.1 Oncorhynchus nerka
AGACAGACATGAGTGGAGGGAGGGAGGGAGAGAGAGAGAGACAGACAGACATGAGTGGAGGGAGGGAGGGAGAGGAGAGAGACAGACAGACATGAGTGGAGGGGAGGGAGGGAGAGAGAGAGACAGACAGACATGAGTGGAGGGAGGGAGAGAGGGAGAGAGAGAGACAGACATGAGTGGAGAGAGGGAGAGAGGGAGAGAGAGAGACAGACATGAGTGGAGGGAGGGAGAGAGGGAGAGAGAGACATGAGTGGAGAGGAGAGAGGAGAGAGAGAGACAGACATGAGTGGAGAGAGGGAGAGAGGGAGAGAGAGACAGACATGAGTGGAGAGAGGGAGAGAGGGAGAGAGAGAGACAGACATGAGTGGACAGAGGGACAGAGGGACAGAGGGACAGACAGACAGACGAGTGGAGGGAGGGAGGGAGGGAGGGAGACATAAACAGAGATGAGTGGAGGGAGGGAGGGAGGGAGACATAAACAGAGATGAGTGGAGGGAGGGAGGGAGACATAAACAGAGATGAGTGGAGGGAGGGAGAGAGGGAGAGAGGCAGACAGATGAGTGGAGGCCTCGGATGGGGCCACAGTGTCTCCTGACCCCTCCTGTCTCAGCCTCCAGTATTTATGCTGCAGTAGTTTGTGTCGGGGGGCTAGGGTCAGTTTGTTATATCTGGAGTACTTCTCCTGTCCTATTCGGTGTCCTGTGTGAATCTAAGTGTGCGTTCTCTAATTCTCTCCTTCTCTTTCTTTCTCTCTCTCTCGGAGGACCTGAGCCCTAGGACCATGCCCCAGGACTACCTGACATGATGACTCCTTGCTGTCCCCAGTCCACCTGGCTGTGCTGCTGCTCCAGTTTCAACTGTTCTGCCTTATTATTATTATTATTATTATTCGACCAGGCTGGTCATTTATGAACATTTGAACATCTTGGCCATGTTCTGTTATAATCTCCACCCGGCACAGCCAGAAGAGGACTGGCCACCCCACATAGCCTGGTTCCGCTCTAGGTTTCTTCCTAGGTTTTGACCTTTCTAGGGAGTTTTTCCTAGCCACCGTGCTTCTACACCTGCATTGCTTGCTGTTTGGGGTTTTAGGCTGGTTTTAGGCTGGGAGAGAGACAGACAGACAGAGATGAGTAGAGGGAGGGAGGGAGGGAGACATAAACAGAGATGAGTGGAGGGAGGGAGGGAGGGAGACATAAACAGAGATGAGTGGAGGGAGGGAGGGAGGGACAGACAGATGAGTAGAGGGAGGGAGGGAGAGAGACAGACAGACAGAGATGAGTAGAGGGAGGGAGGGAGAGAGACAGACAGACAGACAGAGATAAGGGAAGACAGGTGGAGAAGAGGGCGCTCAGGCTCAAAGAAATATGGATGGAGGAAAGCGTGGAAGCAAGGAAGTGTGAAGGAGTGAGATGGAGGGAACCAGAGATTAGAGCAGAAATTGGAGAGAGGAGCGGGTGAGAAGAGGACAGTACCAGTACACAGTACTCACCAGCCGAAGCAGAAGAGGGCCAGGTAGAAGCCAAGTAGTGTAGCCACCACATGCCTGATGAAAGGACTGGCCTTACTGGGGTGGAGATAGAGACGGAACCACAAGGCTGTGAGCAGGGCAAACAGCTGGCACACCACAAAGTTCACCTGGGTGAGGAGACACACAAAGGAGTGTCACTACATTAGTGAGTTTTGTACCATCCTAAATAAATCATATTTTTCACTACAAGAGTGAGAACAGTGCCTTTTTCCAGCAGACAGACAGACTGTGGGAGCTGGCAATGCAACATGGGAGGACACGTTTTGTTGATAGAACAAGAACAAGATTTTGATAAGGCTCTTGTTTGTCTTGATAACTGGTTACGGCAGGCATAGAGGACACACTTTAAAAAATAGAGATTTTTTTAGATCTTTCCGGGAACCGGTTTAGTTTCCTCTGGTTTATTCCATGTGAGCAAAGCCTGGCGTAAAAGCCTAAACACCACCAATTCAGCGCGAGACTGGCGGTGCTCTTTCAAGGATGAACAGAGATCGACGCCAACACACCCACACAGTGCATAGCCCATCTTATCGATTGCAGCAGGCAGAACTATTGCAGGAGCCGCCGGGCTGCTAAAGTCAACAACAGGGACAGCAACGATCGGTTACACTTAGTCACCTATTACCTTTCAGTGATTCCCGGCACCCAAAAGCAAAGAGACTGGTCACACATTCAATCTACAATGAGAAATGACTAGTTGTTTTCCCATTCCTACGCACAATAGAGTATTCCAAAAGGACTGCTATGGTACAATACAATTATTCTTCAAGAGAATATATATATATATATATATATATATATATTTTAACCTAGGACTGTGACTAGGCTATTTAGATAATGTGTGTGTGTTACTTTGCTTGATGTGCGTGTCCACTCCACCGCAGCCTCATCCATCGGTTCCTCTCATCCTCCAGTGTTTCCACGGTGAATCTCATTCTTCACTTGAGGGGGGATGCAGATTCACACACGCCTCGGTTTTGACGGCCCGGCACCCAGATCGAATTTGGAACGCTTTTCAGGTTGCCTTCGGCTTACTGTACGTCCAACACTCTTCCCCCACCACCACCTGGCCTCAGGAGCCTGCGCCTCCGCGCTTGTTCACTTACCCATCTAAGTGCCGCGCTACGTTGTCCGCGCAATGCTCAAGGGGAAGATGCCGAAGCAAGACTGAGGAAAATAAATAGACAAACTGATCCCGAGCATCTCCTACTGGACTCACTAGTACGACTGTAGTCGAAGGCCAGTCACTGAACTCCTCAGCCACTCTCAGACAGCTGTGACACTAACCATTTCTCGGGACAGTTGTGGTGAAAGCGATCGGAATGAGTGTTGTGACAGCGGCGTCGCGATCATATCATCCCATAATTATTATTTTTTTATACACGTGACTAATATACTGTGGATTTGGATTTGAAACCGCTATGGAGAATGTACGTAGGTTAACATTTGACAGACAAAATGGTATTCGTCTACAAAACAATGCCGCCTGCCACACAAGCAGTTGAGTAACTGAACAGAGTCACTGGAACCAACTGGGCGGTAAATAGCACAGAGGGAGGACACGGCCCCGTTTCATTCCCTAAAGTGTGGTCTCGGAGCGCGGGGGTCAAAGCAGCTTTACCAGGCACGACCCAGACTGACTGGGGCTGGAGGGTTGGGTAACAGTAACAATGGAAGCCCCCATGATTATGATCAGCACGGTTTGATAAGCCATAAGGTATGAGTTAGTGATACAGAAATACACACACTATCAACAACAAATGTCAAATAAAGAAATGAAGAATTATCAGTATGAGATAGATTTCTATTTTTCCACACACTGAGGTGTATAGACAGTATATGAAAAGAAAAAGGAGAATACAGTACATATATACACTCATTATTGTTGTCATTCTATTGTGTTACCTTTGAATTTAGCTTTTTACTTTAGTTTATTTAGTCAATATCTTCTTAACAATTTCTTGAACTGTATTGTTGGTTAAGGGCTTGTAAGTAAACATTTCAAGGTAAGGTCTACACTTGTTGTATTCGGCACGTGACAAATACAATTTATTTGATTTGAAAGTGGGTGGAAAAGTATGGCAACATTAAAGTGAACAGTGTGTGTGTGTGTCCGCCCGTCCGTCCGTCCGTCCGTCCCCACCCACCCACCCACGTCAGTCCCCGCCCACCGTCCTCCCACAGCAGTCCCCACCCACAGTCCTCCCGCGTCCATCCGCACACCCGCGTCGTCCGCGTCGTCCGCCCCCTGCCCCCCCATCACTAGTAGCCGTTCAGTGTCGACACACCGACAGCGACTTTAGCTGAGACGACACCATTGACATGCATAACAAAACATCCGTCTACTTTCAGTTAGCTCATGGCAGCAACTGCATTTTACAGAATACAGTAGAATCATTGTACTTGTAATCTGCACCTAGGCAATCTAGGTTGTCCCTGTAGATCGAGAAAATGAACAACTAAGAAAGAATCTCTCTGACTTCTCAAACCCCGGCCTGGTCGGTTTGCTTCGCAAGCGTTCCCGGAAATCTCGCGGCGTTGCGCCTCTGGGTTTAGAACCAGTGTCTCGACTATCTGTTGACTGTGCATTTTGAGTTAAAGGGAGAGCTTCGGTTTGGCTAACAGATGTAGTGACAGTTAGCGGCTGCTGGCGCTAACCACTCGTGGCATGAGCCTGAGTGTATCATATCAGCACATATTTACAGTACACAGTTTGCCTGTTTCACTTCAGGCAAACAGGAGTAAGAAGAGCACAAACAGGAGTAAGAAGAGCACAAACAGGAGTAAGAAAAGCACAAACAGGAGTAAGAAAAGCACAAACAGGAGTAAGAAAAGCACAAACAGGAGTAAGAAAAGCACAAACAGGAGTAAGAAAAGCACAAACAGGAGTAAGAAAAGCACAAACAGGAGTAAGAAAAGCACAAACAATGGCGGCGCTGACTTCTTGTTGTCCTCCCACTTCTATCGTTATCGGTATCATTGTTTGGGGAATGAATGCTTTCTGGTGCTAACGAGGCGATAATTAGGATGTGGATCGGGTGAAGGGCCATTTGGTCTACATTATGGAGGGAAAGGGAGGTGGAGAAGAGAACAGTTTTGCTTTAAAGCAATAGTTTGTAAAACCGTGGTCAAACCTTTGAGTCATCATCACTTTCTAAGTCAAAATGCAGGCCGAGATCTACAGCTCAGATTTTTTTATTTTACCTTACTTAAAAATAAGCCTATGCAACATCAACCCACTAAAAACAGTACTGTAGCAGTGAGGTTTGTGCAGTAGACTGTGGGCCCAATAAATTATCATCGCATCCTGGCCTTGCTTGAATTGCCCTGCCAATGGATTGTTGTACGGACCATGTAAAAAAATATATTTCATATTTGGGAGGTAGGCTATATGATCACACCGGTAATAGTTCAGTAGCTGCATTACTTGTGATGCACAGCTGAGTGAGCATATTTAAATAAATTCACTTTTTAAAGTTGTACTGAGCTGATGGGGCCTGTACCGCCGCGGACCCTGGCCAAAACAGGCACACAGTCTACCAGCTGATGGCAAAACCCGAGTCGCACCACATTATTTCTGCCTCACGCACAAATTCATGGTGTTACTCCAAGAACAGAGAAAGTGAAATATTCCTCAGTAAAAGAAAGACCCAAGCAGCTAATAATAACGCAAGCCTATCGATAGCCTACACTTCCCGACTCATTTCAGCTGCAGTGCTGGTTGTAGCGCGAGTGGAAGTAGGAGGAAGGTGCATTTTATGGCATATAAAAAGTGAACACTTTATTTTTAAGTGTTGACAAAGCTGAGTATGAACTTAAACTCGGTCATACAAACAGCATCTATATTACAGTATTTGTTGACAGTCTCTCTCCAGTCGTGGTTTTAAAAACCATTTTGAAATCTCACAGTATCAACTTTGCTGTTGCTTTCTTTAACGCCTGCTATGTTACTGCAGATACTAAATCGAAGCCATTCGATTGGACAGCGGTAGGCCTATATGGTATAACTGATTTTCTCTCCGGGCATGCCGGGAAGGCAGAGTTTGTACCTTCAGACACATGAAATGGTTCCTAAATAAATAAAAATCGGAACACTTCACCTACCTGATGCGCAGGGCAGCTGAATCGGGTGCACCTACCGGCAATAGCGATAGACCGCAACAATAACAAAAAACAGGAACGCCAAACTTTACCGGGGTTGTTTTTTTACAGAAACGTTTGGCGATCGACCAGTAGGTTAACCGGTTATGGCTGCATCCCTTTGTTCTCAATTTCCACCTGAAGACATACCCAAAACTGCCTGTAGCTCAGCCCCAGAGGCAAGGATATGCACATTCTTGGTATCATTTGAATGGAAACATTCTGAAGTTTGTGGAAATGTTAATTGAATGTAGGAGAATATAACACAGTAGATCTGGTGGAAGAAAAAAGAAAGAGCATATGTTTTCTGTTTTTTATTGTTGTAGTATCATCTTTCACACTTTCATACTAGAATAGCCACACAGTCAGATAGGATGCTGGAGATAATTTTGATGGATAACACAAGAAGGCAACAGTAGGTGTGCAAAGTTTCAGACTGATAACTTCAGGAATGGGTGAGCTACATGACATTTAGCATGAAGAAGTCATCCAGGTGTCCCACACAAGTTGCCCAAATGTACCCAAGTGGCCGAATTGGTGAAATGACCTATAACTATATACAACAGTGCAAATAACTATATACAACATATCAAAAAGCAATTCTAACACACACAACAACAAAAAATGTTAAAAAATATTAGAAAATAAATATATACAAATTTAAAACAGTACACCCTTTGGAAGTCCTCGACACAATATGTTGCTGCCTGTGCCATGTCCCATATCAGTCTCTTTCTGATGTAAAGCAGAGGCAAACTGAACAAGTGGTGCATTTCATGCGACACAGAACACAACGACACCTCCATGCTGTGCCCTTTTGGCCCTGATGCACAGTCATGCCTGCAGTAATGAACTGTGGCATATGAACACCACTGGGGGCAGAGGTAGAGCTGGCAGCTTGGCACCGGGGGCTCCCAGTCGGAGTCGCTATCACTGTGAAAGAAAACATTTAAAAAAATATTTGTATTGTATGAGCCTTTTATCATCACATAAAATAAACATATATGGAGGGAACAGTCACTAAGGTGAAGTGCTGTTCCATTCAACTCCGGCCATTGTTGTAGGCCTGCCCTCCCCTGAACAGCACCCAATGGCTATTTCATATGGAAATGGAGAGGAGTAGCAGGCGCAGTGGCCATGTGTGTGTTTGCTGTTCTACTCCATTCCATTTGAATAAAAAAATTGAAAATATAATCTGACATGGAAAATATATACACTGCTCAAAAAAATTAAGGGAACACAATGTAACTCCAAGTCAATCACACTTCTGTGAAATCAAACTGTCCACTTAGGAAGCAACACTGATTGACAATACATTTCACATGCTGTTGTGCAAATGGAATAGACAACAGGTGGAAATTATAGGCATTTAGTAAGACACCCCCAATAAAGGAGTGGTTCTGCAGGTGGTGACCACAGACCACTTCTCAGTTCCTATGCTTCCTGGCTGATGTTTTGGTCACTTTTGAATGTTGGCGGTGCTTTCACTCTAGTGGTAGCATGAGACGGAGTCTACAACCCACACAAGTGGCTCAGGTAGTGCAGCTCATCCAGGATGGCACATCAATGCGAGCTGTGGCAAGAAGGTTTGCTGTGTCTGTCAGCGTAGTGTCCAGAGCATGGAGTCGCTACCAGGAGACAGGCCAGTACATCAGGAGACGTGGAGGAGGCCAACAACCCAGCAGAAGGACCACTACCTCCGCCTTTGTGCAAAGAGGAGCAGGAGGAGCACAGCCAGAGCCCTGCAAAATGACCTCCAGCAGGTCACAAATGTGCACGTGTCTGCTCAAACGGTCAAAAACAGACTCCATGAGGGTGGTATGAGGGCCCGACGTCCACAGGTGGGGATTGTGCTTAGAGCCCAACACCGTGCAGGACGTTTGGCATTTGCCAGAGAACACCAGATTGGCAAATTCGCCACTGGCGCCCTGTGCTCTTCACAGATGAAAGCAGGTTCACACTGAGCACGTGACAGACGTGACAGAGTCTGGAGACGCCGTGGAGAACGTTCTGCAACATCCTCCAACATGACCGGTTTGGCGGTGGGTCAGTCATGGTGTGGGGTGGCATTTCTTTGGAGGGCCGCACAGCCCTCCATGTGCTCGCCAGAGGTAGCCTGACTGCCATTAGGTACCGAGATGAGATCCTCAGACCCCTTGTGAGGCCATATGCTGGTGCGGTTGGCCCTGGGTTCCTCCTAATGCAAGACAATGCTAGACCTCATGTGGCTGGAGTGTGTCAGCAGTTCCTGCAAGAGGAAGGCATTGATGCTATGGACTGGCCCGCCCGTTCCCCAGACCTGAACCCAATTGAGCACATGTCTCGCTCCATCCACCAACGCCACGTTGCACCACAGACTGTCCAGGAGTTGGCGGATGCTTTAGTCCAGGTCTGGGAGGAGATCCCTCAGGAGACCATTCGCCACCTCATCAGGAGCATTCCCAGGCGTTGTAGGGAGGTCATACAGGCACGTGGAGGCCACACACACTACTGAGCCTCATCTTGACTTGTTTTAAGGACATTACATCAAAGTTGGATCAATCTGTAGTGTGGTTTTCCACTTTAATTTTGAGTGTGACTCCAAATCCAGACCTCCATGGGTTGATAAATTTGATTTCCATTAACAATGTTTGAGTGATTGTGATTGTTGTCAGCACTTTCAACTATGTAAAGAAAAAAGTATTTAATAAGAATATTTCGTTCATTGTAGGATGTGTTATTTTAGTGTTCCCTTTATTTTTTTGAGCAGTGTAGTTATTCGTTTCAAAATGTATACCTTCACGAATTTGGCCACTTGGGTACATTTGGGCTACTTGTGTGTGACACCTGGGTGACTTCATGATAAATGTCATGTAGCACACTCATTTTGGAAGTTATCATTCTGAAAGTACTGTTGCCCTCTTACGTTTTTCACTGAAATTGTCCCCATCTGAATGTTTGTTTTATCTTGTTCATTTTAAACGAAAAGTACACGTGTCGAAGGAACAGTACTCTTTCCCTCCACCACTCCAAGAAACAGCCCTAGTCATTACCATGGAGCGACATTTACCCTGCACAACACACCATGACACATTCAAAATCACACTTCTAAAGCTAGCATAAAAACACACAAACTCCTCTTCGATTCCTCGCACTAGGTCAGTCGAAGGTGCACACAGACCGCTCTCCAACGGCTGTTGATGACATAAGTGACCCTTAATTACGCTACTCTAAAAAAAATCCTATTCAAACCAATACAATACCACCAATGGAAAGCTGCTGAGCAACGACTGCATACAAATGAGGACTGGCTCTGAACGCAAGAGTTGTTGCATTTACAGTGTCCCTACACGATGCTTGGTTCAGAGCTAACGGAGAGCGAGAAAGGAGGAAAGATGACTGCGCTCTGCTCCACCCAGGCCTCCACACTTCCCTCAAACCCCCCCCCACAGCCATCTGGCTCCCTCCACTTCTACACGACAACTCCAGCTGATGAGCTAAATTAAACCTACGATTTAAAATAAAAAGGGACAAGAGTGAGAGAGGAATGGGTGGGGTGGGGGGAACAGAACTGCCTTGACAGAGGGAAGCGAACATCGACTATAGGGAAAGACTGAGAAAGGAAATAGACAAGAGTGAGAGAGGAATGGGGGGGAACAGAACTGCCTTGACAGAGGGAAGACTATAGGGAACTGATCGACTAGAGTGAGGGAAAGACTGCCTTGAAAGGAAATAGACAAGAGTAGAGAGTGAGAGAGAATGGGTGGGGGGAACAGAACTGCCTTGACAGAGGAAGCGAACATCGACTATAGGGAAAGACTGAGAAAGGAAATAGACAAGAGTGAGAGAGGAATGGGTGGGGGGGAACAGAACTGCCTTGACAGAGGGAAGCGAACATCGACTATAGGGAAAGACTGAGAAAGGAAATAGACAAGAGTGAGAGAGGAATGGGTGGGGGGAACAGAACTGCCTTGACAGAGGAAGCGAAGATCGACTATAGGGAAAGACTGAGAAAGGAAATAGACAAGAGTGAGAGAGGAATGGGTGGGGGGGGGGGGGAACAGAACTGCCTTGACAGAGGGAAGCGAAGATCGACTATAGGGAAAGACTGAGAAAGGAAATAGACAAGCGTGAGACAAGAATTAGTACAGTACAGGGAGGCAGAAACAAACGAGTAAAAAAAGAAAAGGGAGTGACAGGAACACGTACTGTAGAGGGACAGCCCTAAGGGGTTGATAGTGAGACTGCACCGACTGACAAATGTCTCCTGCGGTTTCCATAATGAGTTTCAGGAAGGCTGCTTATCTGAGCCTTCCACTCCATGCAGACTCCCTCCTCAGTCAGCTACTCGGTCGCTTTTTAAAGCGCCGCCCTACTTCAGGAGAAAAAAAACAGGCTGACACAGGAGTTCCTCAGCTTAACGCCAGTCAGCACTAATCGCTAACTAGCGATTCCACTGTAGGCTAACATCTGCATGCTGTCGCCTGTCTGTCTCCACTGAGACCAGTTAGCTAGGGCCCTGCTCCTCACAGATAGAGCCTTTCCAACAGATGGCTTAAGTAAGCGGGTGAAGGGAGTCGATCTCAGTCTAGGTGGATCAGACTCAACTGAAGCCTTGGAGAAAAAGTAGAGGGCTAGGAATCAGCTCCGAAATGTGCACATACAGTGTATCGACAAAAGTACGTGGATTAGTGGATTTGTCTATTGCAGTCACACCAGTTGATGACAAATGTATAAATTCGAGCACAGAGCCATGCAATCTCCATAGACAAACATTGGAAGTTGAATGGAAGAGCTGAAGAGCTCAGACTTTCAAAGTGGCACCATCATAGAATGACACCTTTAAAACAAGTCAGTTCATAAAATGTCTGCCCTGGTCAACTGTAAGAGCAGTTATTGTAAAGTGGAAACGTCTAGGAGAAACAACGGCTCAGCCGCAAAGTGGTAAGCCACACAAGTTCACAGAACCCCCGAGTGCTGAAGCACGTACAAATGGTATGTCCTCGGTTGCAACACTCACCACAGAGTTCCAAACTGCCTCTGGAAGCAATGTCAGCACAAGAACTGTTCGTTGGGAGCTTCATGAAATGGGTTTCCATGGCCGAGCAGCCGCACACAAACCTAAGATCACTAAGATCACGCACAATGCCAAGCGTCACGGCTGGAGTGGTGTAAAGCTCACCAGCATTAGACTCTGGAGCAGGGGAAACACATTCTCTGGAGTGATGAATCACGCTTCACCATCTGGCAGTCCAATGGATGAATCTGTTTGGTTGATGACAGAAGAACGCTACCTGCCCCAATGCATAGAGCCAACTGTAAAGATTGGTGGAGGAGGAATTACATTTACATTTAAGTCATTTAGCAGACGCTCTTATCCAGAGCGACTTACAAATTGGTGCATTCACCTTATGACCTCCAGTGGAACAGTAGTGCATCTAAATCTTTTCAGGGGGAGGGGGGGTGAGAGGGATTACTTTATCCTATCCTAGGTATTCCTTAAAGAGGTGGGGTTTCAGGTGTCTCCGGAAGGTGGTGATTGACTCCGCTGTCCTGGCGTCGTGAGGGAGTTTGTTCCACCATTGGGGGGCCAGAGCAGCGAACAGTTTTGACTGGGCTGAGCGGGAACTGTACTTCCTCAGTGGTAGGGAGGCGAGCAGGCCAGAGGTGGATGAACGCAGTGCCCTTGTTTGGGTGTAGGGCCTGATCAGAGCCTGGAGGTACTGAGGTGCCGTTCCCCTCACAGCTCCGTAGGCAAGCACCATGGTCTTGTAGCGGATGCGAGCTTCAACTGGAAGCCAGTGGAGGGAGCGGAGGAGCGGGGTGACGTGAGAGAACTTGGGAAGGTTGAACACCAGACGGGCTGCGGCGTTCTGGATGAGTTGTAGGGGTTTAATGGCACAGGCAGGGAGCCCAGCCAACAGCGAGTTGCAGTAATCCAGACGGGAGATGACAAGTGCCTGGATTAGGACCTGCGCCGCTTCCTGTGTGAGGCAGGGTCGTACTCTGCGGATGTTGTAGAGCATGAACCTACAGGAACGGGCCACCGCCTTGATGTTAGTTGAGAACGACAGGGTGTTGTCCAGGATCACGCCAAGGTTCTTAGCGCTCTGGGAGGAGGACACAATGGAGTTGTCAACCGTGATGGCGAGATCATGGAACGGGCAGTCCTTCCCCGGGAGGAAGAGCAGTTCCGTCTTGCCGAGGTTCAGCTTGAGGTGGTGATCCGTCATCCACACGGATATGTCTGCCAGACATGCAGAGATGCGATTCGCCACCTGGTCATCAGAAGGGGGAAAGGAGAAGAAAGGAATAGGAATAATGGTCTGGGGCTGTTTTTCATGTTTCGGGCTAGGCCCCTTAGTTCCAGTGAAGGGAAATCTTAAAAGCTACAGCATACAATGATATTCTAGATGATTCTGTGCTACCAACTTTGTGGTAACAGTTTTGGGAAGGCCCTTTCCTGTTTCAGCATGACAGTGCCCCCGTGCACAAAGCGAGGTCCATACAGAAATGGTTTGTCGAAACCGGTGAGGAAGTACATGACTGGCCCGCACAGAGCCCTAACCTCAACTCCATCAAACACCTTTAAAATGCCTTGGAACGCTGACTGCGAGCCAGCTCTAAATCGCCTAACATCAGTGCCCGACCGAACTAATGCTCTGGTGGCTGAATGCTCTTTCGGTTTTTCCCCCATCCAGACTAGACTGAGGAAAAAACCCTACTCTACAAATACTTTCAAACTAGATTCAAGGAAAACTCACCGCTGTGCAGGTGAGAGTGTGTCTGTCCAAACGGAGAATCGTTAACATTCAAAACAACATCGCTTCTCTTAAAACCAGAATCCTCTCTTTTAGGGAATACAAATCACTAAGAAGAACATGGAGTCCACTGTGGTGGCTGAGGAGTATTTCTGGTGATGTCATGGCCCCAAGCAACAGCAATATCCATCTAAATAACTGGAAATTGAGGGCACGGAGCCGAAAGTATCTCCTCTGGAATACCACAACTGAACACACATTCTACTGGTGAGTGTTATTCAGTGGGTAGAATCTACTACGATTTCAATAGTTGTGGTCAAGACACTAGACTTTTGAGATGCCCATTTTAACGAAACCCTGGCTGGCAATGGGCGCCAAGGCACAACACTTTATTGCACATTTAATTCAAACTGACGCATTTGGCGAGGTTCATTGGCACAGTACACGCAAGTACACGTATTCACAGTAAAAGTAGACAAATGTACACGCCATTCACAAAATGTACACGCAGCGTTTTGTTTTAAGGATTCACTCATACAAACCTGCTGTTCAAACAGCACCTGTCAAACTGTCATAGTATCAGAGGACATTGGAGTGAAACTCATACTGGCTACAATTGTTACTTTAGTCTCACGTTGTTAAAAAAAATAATAATACTGACATGGCAGAGTCACACGGAACACAAATGACAGATGTGGTGTTTTACCCTCGTGCACATATTACGTTACCCGACCTCCCCCTGTAAAACTACTCCCGTCCCAATAGGGCTATACACTAAAGCAATTATCTGGCATTCTGCCAGTCAGCTTCAATTACAGGTGATCAGATGTCACATTCCATTAAATCAGTTGTCATTCTTGCTTACTTGGCAGCCATGACTAAGAATTACCCTGTAATCAACAGGTATAATTACATTACTGAGAGGACAACAGATTTGCATTTTGTGCAGAGAGAATTTCCTTGCATCTCATGAACGGAGAAGAGCTCTTTGAAGGAAGACTTAGGTGATCTTATGAAACGCTTCTCATTTGAATATTATGTGAAGTTACATTTTTGGACAAGGAACAGTCTGCTAAGCTGTCTGCGCTCGGTCCTAGCGCAGAGACATTTAGATTTGCCATTTGTGAACACTAAATGCCAAAAGCCCTGGTTACTCTGCCTGAAAGGGCATCTGTAACTACTTACAAAAAAAACTCTGGTTGCGTCAACATTCAGCAAAACATAGCCTGGATCAATTTGAGAAACCATAAAGAGATTCAGCACCAATAACTTAATATTCTACGACGAAGAGCGATTGAAGTTGTGTTTTCAAAGCGCCCGTTACGCTAAACGGTGTTTGCAAACGACAGCCCCATAAGGTTAAGCTGCACTTAAAGAGAAGAAGCTTGTCACCTGGGGGTGGGATGCTTAAGGCGTTTTTCACACACACACACAGATATTCAAGCCTGAATTTTTTTTTTAAAAGCCAAGAGACAACTACTGCAGCATTTATTCACTTGATCCTCATCTGGAGCTCTAGTATTGCCCGTTCAATCTGATATGTTGTGGGCCTAACTGTCATCTTGGCAATCACAGCGGATTACGAGGATGTCATTTAATGGTGCTCATGCTAAAGACACCCTTGATTAGGCTAATTATCTTGGCTCGAAAGGTTATTTGTCAATTAACCGGCAGGAAGGCATGGAGATGAGTGAGAAACTACCAGTCAGATCTGTTCTAGCTGGTCTGGACAGCAGAGAAAAATGAAAAAAAACGATTGCGAGAATTAGACATTGGTCTCGCTAGAAGGATCTTATGACAGGTTCTCAGACGCTCTAGCTCTTGGGCACAACAAGCAAGGAGACTTCACTACCTGGCAGACATACCCCTTCTCTGTTTCTATGCATATTTGTGTCACGTGAACGTTCAGTCAGTAACTGTTCCGCCAAACTGTGACAAAGGACACCTCTCTCGATGTCAGGTGAATTCCTTCAGAGAAAAGCTTTGGCAACAGATTACATACAGTGCTGTGGAAAAGTAATTGCCCCCTTACACTCAATAACTGACTGGAAGCAAATGCTTCCTGTAGTTGTTGATCAGTCTCACACGTTGCTGTGAAGGAATTCTGGCCCACTTTCGCATGCAGAACTGCTTTAACTCAGCAACACGTGTGGGTTTTCAAGCATCAACTGCTCGTTTCAAGCGCCCGTTGACAACTTCTCAATTGGGATTAGATCTGGACTTTGACTAGGCCTTTCCAAAACTTTAAATTTGCTGCTTTTTAGACATTTTCATGTAGACGTGTGTGTTGTGGATTGTCCTGCTGCATAACCAGCATCAGCTCACAAACGGGTGGCCTGACATTCTCCTGTAGAATTATCTGGAACCATGAATTCTGCTCTATGGCAAGTCGTTCTGAGGCTGCAAAAGCATCCCCAAAAATAGAGAAGCACTGAACTACAGCACTGTAGTTCAGTGTGAGACAAATGGCAAAACTTGGTGTACAAAAGCACTTATGAAGGAGAAAAACTGAAGCATTTAACAATGAGTCTCTGCCATTACTTGATCTGCCTTGAACAATAATGTGAACACGCATCTCCCCGATCACATTACAGTCAGCAAGAGGGAATTCTTCTGCATGGGGAAACAATGTGAACTATGCAGTTTGGGCTGACTGCCGGACAAACCTTATCAAAAACAGACCGCTGAGGCCTGCAACTCTAGAATACAAAAAGGAAACAACTCATTCTGGAAGCAGCACTTGGAAATATACTTTCACAACACAATTGTCTCCAAAATCTGCAGGATTTGTCGTCTTTGCAACTGTGGTCTCCATAGCGATTAGCCACATAAAAAGTCAGATCCAGGAAAGGCCTGTGTGCACGGTCCAAATGGCAGAAAAGGACAATAGCTAACAATGGCCACCCCACAGCTTTACCCACATTCGGCATTCATAAGTCATTCAGCGGTCTAGGGCATGCTTTTATGACTAGGCAGCAGCTGGCCTTGTTAGGAATAGCAAACAATCCTAGCTTTCTTTGCCCCCCCCCCCCCCCCTCCCCTCAGTGCAGGCCTATACACCACATGTGGATTTTAATTGTGCAAAGGAGGAGCTCTCATGCACCTTGCATCCAAGCAACGAGCATGGAAAGCAGCAGCGTAGAAGAGCTGACAGGCCAAAATAGTGGTGACAGGAAAGGAGAGTAGTGCCAATGCACAGTATCATTTCAATGACTTGAAAAGGTGCCAGGAGGCCCTGGTGCCACTGGACAGGATCAGATATGGCAGAGGTCCATTGGGGCACCCAGGTGTTCTTGTATCGGATCTCCTCTCCTAGTCTCTCTCATTGTGTGAGGTCATTCAATTCTGAACACCGCAAAGCCCGCAAAATCCAAACAGTTGGGCATAATAATGAAGGTGTGTGTGCGCGCGCCGTCCCTCCCAGAGTGCTGGTCAGTACATAGGGCAGGGGATAACAGTCTAGAGGAAGTTCCCAGATTTTACAGGTGAGATGAGACCTACAAATTGAGGACAAGCTGATAACTGTGAAACAAACATTCTGGATAATATAGAAATTCTGGAACTATTTATTGATCAGCATCTCGAAAAAGAAACGGATACATCGAAGTGAACGAGAGAAAACCTTTGAGGAGTTCTGCGAGCGGAACTGAAGGGAAGCCACCGTCTAAAATTACAAATCTAACATTGGAGGGGGGAGTTTTTATAACCGTCTCCAGAAGATAAGAGCATTGCTTTTTTTTAACGGAGTCTGAGTAGCCTGAGCTACTGGGGGAGGTTGAGGCCTTAAAGCAGGAAAGGATTATAGTAATAAAATGGAAGAAATATGAGCAGAAAATAAGATGTCTAAAACTACCGTGGACTAAAAAAGGCACTACAGAGGCGCTATGATATGGTAACACAATGAAAGCCAAATTACTTGATCTAAAGTGCAGAAGTATGAAAAATAGTTATAATGGGGGAAAAAGGGAGGATGAAAACAAAAACTATCAGTCAACGGAGGAAAAAGTCAAGGTGTTCACGAAACTTAATCGCAAGATGACAGACGAACAGGTGGAAACAATTAATTGTGCATAACTTAAAATAAGGTTCTACTTATGGTAATGCAGAATGGGTGTGATGAACTTATCCTTTGTCTATTTAGGCAATATGGAACTTGACTATATGGCCTAATATCAGGTTGATTTAGGTGAAGGTGTAAGGCTGACCTTCTTTATGATTGCTTATTTATTTAATGGGAAGAATGGTATTTCTAAGGTTGTTTTTTTTGTTTGATATGACCTAATTGTAAAGGTTGGGTATATTATTACTTAAAAGATGCTATCTATCTATCTATCTATCTATATATCTATATATATATATATATATATATCCCTCGTTTGCGGATGTGAATCGGAACGATTAGCTTTTACGATAAAACTTTATAAATATGAATAGATTTATTGTAGGACTAGTATAAATGATTACAGAATTTAAAACCTGCCTAGGTTCTCTATTGGAATAGGCCTATACGATCCTAAAATAATTTGTATAATTACCCTTTTACATTTAAACATTTTTAAACCTCAATATAAAAATATATAAAAACGTAAAGGATGGCTATTCCGATTATACCTAATCCATTTGCCCGTGTGTCAACAGGGTTGTTGTCTCTATTAGTGTGTGGTGGGCTGGTTAACCTCTCTAGGGTATGTGGGACACGAGCGTCCCATCTGGTCAACATCCAGTGAGATTGCAGAGCGCCAAATTCAAATACAGAATTACTCATTTATAAAAACATTTTCCATAGGTTTAAAGATTAACTTCTTGTGAATCCAACCACGGTGTCAGATTTTTTAAATGCTTTACGGCGAAAGCATACCTTACGATTATTTGAGAACATAGCCCAGTTGACAAATTATTACAAACAGTAAGCAGCCAAGCAGAACCTTTACAAAACTCAGAAATAGAGATTACCTTTGATGATCTTCATATGGTGGCACTCAGAAGACATTCATTTACTCAATAAAATGTTCCTTTTGTTCGATAAAGTCTCTTTATATCCAAAAACCTCAGTTTTGTTTGCGCGTTTTCTTCAGTAATCCACAGGCTCAAATGTAGTCAAAACAGGCAGACCAAAAATCCAAATTGTATCTGTAAAGTTCATAGAAACATGTCAAACGATGTTTATATTCAATCCTCAGGTTGTTTTTAGCCTAAATGACCTATAATATTTCAACTGGAAAATAACATCGTCAATATAAAAGGTAAACAAGAAATGCACTCTCGGTCACACGCATGAAAAAGCTCTGACATGTCAGGGTCCACTCATTCAGACTGGTCTTCCTCCCTCATTTGTAAGAATACAAGCCTGAAACCATTTCTAAAGACTGTTGACATCTAGTGGAAGGCATAGGAACTGCAAATTGAGTCCTAAGTCAATGGATACTGTAATGGCATTGAATAGAAAACTACAAAACCAACAACAAAAAACACTTCCTGAATGGATTGCTTTCAGGTTTTCGCCTGCCAAATCAGTTCTGTTATACTCACAGATGGTATTTTAACAGTTTTGGAAACTTTAGAGTGTTTTCCATCCAAATATACCAGTTATATGCATATCATATCTTCTGGGCCCGAGTAGCAGTAGCAGGCATGCTTTTCATCCAAAACTCCAAATGCTGCCCCCTATCCTAGAGAGGTTAACACTTGGATGACTGATTAAAGTTAACGGTAGAAGCAACAACAACTGGAAGCACTTCTCTAAGCAAGAGAGAGGTATATTATATATTTCTACATAAGCTATTTATGCTACCTTTAATATTCTTGATCCTAATGATATCGGCCGAGGTGTAAAATAGTTCACTTGCTCTGGATTGTCAGTACTGAATGTATTCTTGGCTATCGTGCCATGGCTTTGTCAGAATCGATTGCAAGTTAAACTTGGGTATTCCTTTATGGGCAGTGTGATTCCTAAAACACATTTTTACTTGCAGTCATTAGCGGCCGTTAGAATCTGTTCCTTTTTCCCTATTGTTTTTGTTGGAATACAACAGGATATAATGAGGACTACATGAAATATGTCTTGCAGGTAATGGTATTAAGAAACATTTTTTACTGGTCTTGCAATATATTTAGGTTGTCCTGACATGCTTATAGCCTTGCTAGGACTTTCTAAATATGAGCATGCATTTATAAAGACTGTGCTGTTATTAATTCTATTAATATTATCTATTATTGTTACAAAAATAAAATGGACCGTTTCCCTTGTTATTTGGTTAGTTCTCTTAAAATAGCAGCCTCATCGATATTTATCTTATGGGAATGACCATATTTCCATCTGGCCGCCAAGGGTTTGCCCCAGGACGCAAAGGTGTGCCTTAAGTCAGGGAGAAGGTCTGCTGGTCTTAGTGACAACCAACCTAAATATGGGGGGGGGGGGGGTTTAGTGGGGGAGATAGGACATTTGGCAGTTTACAAATTTGCAGCTACAGTATGCTTAATTAACAGTGTAAATATTGTGGTACAGCTATATGGACACTTAATCATCATGGTGCTTTTTAAAATGGTATGTTTACCAACATTGTTTGTGGTAAGTATAATTGAAACTTGGGTATGATTATGGTAAGTTCCACCATAATTTGCAAATAAATTCATAAAAAAATCCTATAATGCCATTTTCTGGATTTTCTTTTCTCATTTTGTGTGTCATAGTTGAAGTGTACCTAGGATTAAAATTACAGGCCTCTCATCTTTTTAAGTAGGAGAACTTGCACAATTGGTGGCTGACTAAATACTTTTTTGCCCCACTGTACTTATGTCATGCAATAAAATGCAAATGAATTACTTAAAAATCATACAATGTGATTTTCTGGATTGTTGTTTTAGATTCCGTCTCTCACAGTTGAAGTGTACCTATGACAAGAATTACAGACCTCTACATGCTTTGTAAGTAGGAAAACCTGCAAAATCTGCAGTGTATCAAATACTTGTTCTCCCCACTGTATATAACCATGTACCACCACACACACAGTCCATATCGCTTCTCAACATCTGATAAACAGCAGCAGATGACAGACTCATCTGACCGAATGCCTGCATTTTCCTTGTCATAACCATGACATCACTACCAGCAGCAGATCTTTAGAAACACACTCCTATATGGTTACATTAAACCCCAAAGAGTACTGAACGTCGCACACACTGCCAAGATTAGAAGCCCACAGCCCAGAAATTCTCTTGAAGGAACACTACTTTCATTCTGGTCCCCACTCCCTTCAGAAAGAGTCGGAGGATGAGAAAAAAAGAAATGGCCTCGTCACTCATTAGCATTTCACCATCTTTCCGTGGCATATCGTTATGCCTTATTCTCCACTATCATCTTATTATCTGCTCTGGTACAGGATGACTCATACAAAAGTGTGCATTGGCAAACGGCTTCGAGAAAAAGGAAAGTTGACGGGCGCATAGATCCAAATCTAGAACGACAGATGATGAATGTGGGTGTAAATAAACGAAGGTTGTGAGACGGAGAAACAAGGGAGGAGAGTTGAGAGAACAGGACCGGTTTGAATAGTAAATCTTCATACATTTCCTTGGGCGTCAGTCAAACACCTGGGTGCGAGATGCATATTATGACGACATTAAAGTCGGACGTGAACAGGGGATCTGTTCACGCACAACACTGAGGCCGAGGACGTAAGCAACCTGGTCACTGAAACAGGACAAACCTCGACAGTGTTTACTTGAGGTTAATTCTGCAATTAAATATTTGATTTAAAAACAAAGCACATTATCGATATCCCCCTGAGGGAGACAACTCTTCTATTGTGTTCCTCGGACGATAGCCAACATGGCTGTGTTTGAAAATCAAAACGGAATCAGCAGGAGCCACACAGCCATGTCACAGCAGTCACCCCTGGAAAGATCATGGTTGGCCTTTTCATAGTGCTGGATCACAATGGGGCCCGGTCTCCATCTGAGACTATTCACGCTCATCCACTCTCCCAGGAGCTTCAGGGAAGTATGCTCTCAGACTCTCACTTAGACAACTCATACTAGATGAATGGAGTAGCACTGTACTTTAGGCCAAGACTGGTGCTGTGATGACGAAGAAGGCCCCGCATTCCTATTTCAGTGTCAAAGACAAGGGCGGGCCACACCTTTCCACATACTACTGGCCACAAAAATGTATTTGAAATTAAGTAGTCCAACTCTCAAACCTAATAACAGCCTCCTTCAAGGCCAACACCCCTGCAAGACAGCATGTTTTCAACTTTCATCTCCACTTCTCTCCTCTTCCCCCATCATCGTTCCCCCTAGCAGAGGGGAAAGAGAGAAAGAGACACGGAAAAGAGCGGGGCTGAGGTGGCATGTCTGCTCTGGTTAAGCAAACATGCCACTCACACGCAGACACTCACAGATGCACACACACATGCACACTAGAAGCCAGACAGGGGCTTGGCTTATGCCATGGCTCAGCTTTCCATCTGGGTAAGAGCAGAGAGAAGCAACATCTGTCATGACTTGAGGAGCTCTCCAAGGCAGACCCTGGCAATCAGGATTTCATCAGCAATGAGAGAGGCACAGCCTTAGTCTACATTGAATGCAACTAAAGTGTATTCACTGTGAGGGTACAATGTACTCTTAACACAAAGAACAAAAGCGGGACAAACCCAGACGGACAAAATGTCTGGCAATCGTGAACGGCCTACACTTGGATTTATTCCAGACAGTTCGCTACGCACGTGCTCCTGAAAAAAGAAGAAGCGATAGCTTGAGGTAGTGCAACGCTGAATGGAAATGAGAAATGTTCAGTGTAGCACAGAGCTCCATCATCTCATCATTCAAAATGACCTCTCGCCAGCACAAAGAAAGGACCGCTGGCGCACACAGACAGCGGCCCTCACATCTCTGTGCTGATCCACTGATCACAGGCAGGCTCTACAGGCCGGGCTATAAATAGCCAGACGATCATCAGGTACTCCACAGTGTTGCCAGCACACAGCCTTACTGGAGATACTACCTTAGTACATTCTGCCAGCCACCCTGCCCCGCTGCTCTCTGCACAGCCAAATACACACGTGCAAGTAGACTAAAGAACTGCCAGCGCAGAGCCAGGGTGTGTGTACCTTGGATCACGGGTATTGAGAAATGGAGTGAGGCCTAATAAAAATTCAACTGCAACCACCCATAAAATCTGTTAGCATAGACAGAGCAAGCTTCTCTCACTGCATCCTTTCTCTTACCAAAAAGGCAGCTTTGTATACTGAAAGCGACCACATTCAAAACAAAATTGCTGCCACTAAACACAAGGCCCGGTCATCATTTGTGTGACAAGCTACCCAAATATAACCCAGACCAAACATTAAAGACTTATTTAGGTTTCTGACACATATGTGTCTTACAGAGTTTCTTGTGTGGAGGTCTGGGATGGGGAAATGGGGAGGGTTAAGTAAAGCTGCTCAGGGCAGGATACATCAGTTTGACCATAAAATCCACTTTGGACTGATAAAGGTGTTTGGCTTAACTTTTTATTGCTGCAGGGGCAGTATTGAGTAGCATGGATTAAAAAGGTGCCCATTGTAAATGGCCAGATTCTCAGTCTCAGTTGCTAACATATGCATAGTATTATTAGTATTGGATAGAAAACACTCTAAAGTTTCTAAAACTGTCAAAATATTGTCTGTGAGAATAACAGAACTGATATTGCAGGCGAGACCCTGAGGAAAATCAAAACAGGAAGTGGCTTCTATTTTGAAAACTCCATGTTCCATAGCCTCCCTTTGCTGGATTTAAAGGGATATGAACCAGATTCCTTTTCCTATCGCTTCCTCAAGGTGAAAAATGAGCCAGAACGATAACAACGCTGAATGGCATCGCACCACATTCAAATAATATTACTAGAAAATATTCATAAAATCACAAGTGCAATATTGCAAAACACAGCTTAGCCTTTTGTTAAATGATGCTTTACAGCGAAAGCAATACAAGAGTTTGTGTAAGTTTCGTGATCGCTCGACAAAACAATAAGTACACTTAGCATGAGGTAACTTGGTCACGAAAATCAGAAAAGCAATCAAATTAATTGTTTACCTTTGATGATCTTTGGATGTTTTCACCCACGAGACAACAAATGTTCCTTTTGTTCCATAAAGATATTTTTTATATCCAAATACCTCCGTTAGTTTGGTGCGTTATGCCCAGGAATCCACCGGAAAGAGCGGTCACGACAACACAGACAAAAATTCCAAATTATATCCATAATGTCTACAAACATGTCAAACTCTTTTTTTATAATCAATCCTCAGGGTGTTTTTCAAATATCTATTCTATAATATATCAACCGGGAGAGTTGGCTTTTCACTAGGACCGGGAGTAACAATGGCCACCTTTTCTCTTTTGCGCACAATTCACTCTGAGAGCCCCCCCCACCTATCCACTTACGCAATGTGGTCGTTCTTAAAAACAAAAGCCTGAAACTATGTCTGAAGACTGTTGCTAAATACGGCTGCTAGAATCCTGACTAGAACCAATTTTTTTTTTATCATATTACTCCAGTGCTAGCCTCCCTACACTGGCTTCCTGTCAAAGCAAGGGCTGATGTCAAGGTTTTACTGCTAACCTACAAAGCATTAGATGGGCTTGCTCCTACCTATCTCTCCTAATTGTCCCTAGAATTTCTAAGCAAACAGCTGGAGGCAGGGCTTTCTCCTATAGAGCTCCATTTTTATGGAACGGTCTGCCTACCCATGTCAGAGACGCAAACTCGGTCTCAACCATTAAGTCTTTACTGAAGACTCATCTCTTCAGTGGGTCATATGATTGAGTGTAGTCTGGCCCAGGAGTGGGAAGGTGAACGGAAAGGCTCTGGAGCAACGAACCGCCCTTGCTGGCCGGTTCCCCTCTTTCCACTGGGATTCTCTGCCTCTAACCCTATTACAGGGGCTGAGTCACTGGCTTACTGGGGCTCTCTCATACCGTCCCTGGGAGGGGTGCGTCACCTGAGTGGGTTGAGTCACTGACGTGATCATCCTGTCTGGGTTGGCGCCCCCCCCCTTGGGTTGTGCCGTGGCTGAGATCTTTGAGGGCTATACTCAGCCTTGTCTCAGGATGGTAAGTTGGTGGTTGAAGATATCCCTCTAGTGGTGTGGGGGCTGTGCTTTGGCAAAGTGGGTAGGGTTATATCCTTCCTGTTTGGCCCTGTCCGGGGGTGTCCTCGGATGGGGCCACAGTGTCTCCTGACCCCTCCTGTCTCAGCCTCCAGTATTTATGCTGCAGTAGTTTATGTGTCGGGGGGCTAGGGTCAGTTTGTTATATCTGGAGTACTTCTCCTGTCCTATTCGGTGTCCTGTGTGAATTTAAATGTGCTCTCTCTAATTATCTTTTTCTCTTTCTTTCTTTCTCTCGGAGAACCTGAGCCCTAGGACCATGCCTCAGGACTACCTGACATGATGACTCCTTGCTGTCCCCAGTCCACCTGGCTGTGCTGCTGCTCCAGTTTCAACTGTTCTGCCTTATTATTACTGGACCATGCCGGTCATTTCTGAACATCTTACATTTACATTTAAGTCATTTAGCAGACGCTCTTAGCCATGTTCTGTTATAATCTCCACCCGGCACAGCCAGAAGAGGACTGGCCACCCTTTGAGATATCAGCTGATGTACGAAGGGCTAGATAAATACATTTGATTTGATTTGACACCTTGAGGAAGCGATAGGAAAAGGAATCTGGTTGATATCCCTTTAAATGGAGCAATGGAAGGCTATGGAACATGGATTTTTAGAAACTTCAGAGTGTTTCCTATCCACCAGTAATAATAATAATAATAATAATAATATATTGCCATCTGGGAAAGAGTAGGAGGCAGTTTACTCTGGGCACACCTTTCTTCCAAAAGTGAAAATGCTGCCCCCTAGCCCCAACAGGTTAAGACAATTGATGTATGGATGACTCATTGAAGACTGGGTTCGTGCAGATAACCAACAATTTACGACTTTTGGAATGAGACTAACGTGAGGTACAGTAAATAATTCATTAATTCGAAGACTAATTGATCAGTTAAAATATCTGAAAAGTTATTTTAGGAAATGATAACTTTGTAATCTGAATATTTTTCCTTGGTGCCCCGACTTCCTAGTTAATTAGTTAGTTGATCGCACAGTAACTAATTACAGAGAATCGTTGATAAAATCTATAAGTCAGTCAGTTAATGATAGTAAAGACACGGCAATAGCATCTGACTTTGACGATGCCTACCCGTGCCACCTGGGGGTGGCCCAACACATCTGCCACGCTGATCCTCAACAAGGGGGCCCCTCAGGGGTGCATGCTTAGCCCCCTCCTTCACTCCCTGTTCACCCATGACTTGCATGGCCACGCACGACTCCAACACCATCATTAAGTTTGCTGACGACAACAGTGGTAGGCCTGATCACCGACAATGATGAGACCTCCCTATAGGGAGGTCAGAGACATGCCAGTGTGGTGCCAGGGCAACAACCTCTCCATCAACAGGAGCAAGACAAGAGCTGATCATGGACTACAGGAAAAGGAGGGCCGAGCACAACCCCATTCACGGGGACGTAGTGGAGAGGGTTGAGAAATTCAAATTCCTTGGTGTCCACATCACTAACAAAAGATCATGGTCCAAACACACCAAGACAGTTGAGAAGAGGGCACAACAACACCTAAGACTTGACATGGGTCCCCAGATCCTCAAAAAGTTCTACAGCTCCACCAGCGAGACCATCCTGACTAGTTGTGTCACCGCTTGGTATGGCAACTGCTCGGCATCTAACAGCAAGGTGCTACAGAGGGTAGTGGGTACAGCCCAGTACATCACTGGGGCCAAGCGTCCTGCCATCCAGGACCTCTATTCCAGGCATGTCAGAGGAAGGCCCTTAAAATGGTCAAAGACTCCAGCCACCTTGGTCATAGACTGTTCTCTGCTACCGGAGCAAAGTCTAGGTCCAAAAGGCTTCGTAACAGTTTCTACCCCCCCCCCCCCCCAAGACTGCTAAACGGTTAATGAAATGACCCGGGTTATTTGTATTGACCCCTTTGATTTATTGTTTATGCTGCTGCTACTCGCTGTTTATCATCTATGCATAGTCACGTTACCCCTACCGACATGTACATATTACCTCAACTAACCTGTACCCCCGCACATTGACAAAATTCTGCATTTTTGGTTAAAGGCTTGTAAGCATTTCACGGTAAGACCTACACCTGTTGTATTCGGCACGTGACAAATAAAATGTTATTTGATTTGACAGCACAGAGAAAGATGGGGGGGAGAGAGAGAGAGGCCTATGTGGGTTGTTTCACATATTCCTCCACAAAAGTGCCCAATATAATGTGTGTGTTTGTTTTGTGTGTCTACATCCACAGCTGTACAGTGTTTCTATGTACTCAGTGAATGTGCCTTTGTTTCTGCCCTCTCCATACTATTTTCCTTTCTCAAACGGCCATTGTTTGATGACTCCAAAGTTATGCGCATAACTCTCAGCTCCACTGACTCGTACAGCTAATATGACTTAATGGCACCGATGCAGTCCTCTCAGGGGGCTGTCAGCTAGCACAGGAGTGAGGTGTACTCGTCGGTCAGGGGGGCGTGTTGCACAGCCTTAATAGGATCACGGATGGTTCTGGCAACAGTCCAAAACAGCCAATAGTTTTATATTGACCTTTATTTCTCTGTTGTCCTGTTGCTCAGAGTGAGCTGCTGCTGCTCGACCCAAGCAGCTCAGAGTAGAATCCGCTCACTCCGGTGCGAGTACACATCATTACATAATACTTACAACTGCTGTACCAGTACAGCGATGTCCTTGTGTACACTCTAACGATCACGTAAATCCATCAGCAATTATGGAACCAAACATAGCCTGAGGTCAGGAAGCAGCTGACAAAGCAGCCTGTTTTAACAAGTATAGTGGCAAACGGCTCCTGGAAATGTACTGTAGGCTCGGTACATGTAACGTGACACTATTGAGCGGCGTACTTAAAGTGAAGTGACTGCTCAGGTCTTTGTTAACACACTTGTTCAAATATGATTCCACTCCATTTATCCTGGGTGATGGCAAGTTCACAGTCTAGAATCCACCTCTCGGGCTTTTGGGGAGAGAGCATGAAGCCTGACTCACTTCAGCAGTGCCTGGGCGACAGCTGCTGTCAATGCCTGGGTTTGAGCCCAAGTCATTGGCTCCAGTAAAAAACACCTATGGGGCCCCTTCAGTGACACCAACCTGGCTTTAGGAAACCAGCCGATTGCCTCTTGGCAGTGCTGCAGAGGAGTTTGTCTTCTAACATTGTATGTCAGGAGCCTAGCGTGGAGGCAGTGACTAAGGTTTGTATAATGCTTCACGTGACCAGTGGTGCGACTGAGGAATGGGCTGACCGTCTCCCCTTTCAATTCACACAGCGCTGAGAGAAAAGAAAAAGAAAAAAGGTGTAAAAACCACATTACACTTGAGAAACAGCCTGCACTTGGGTGTTAATGTTCGAAATGCGTAACCCATCTTCCACTGTTCTCTTTATTTCAGACACACGGCCTTAGTCACAATCCTTTTGTAACCATTGAATCAGTACAGGAAGTTCAAAGGTGCGCGGTTTCGCAACGCTAGCTCGGCAGTAGACCTGTAAAATAGCTTTGAAATCACTCACCCATGTCCAGCGTTTACACCCTAAAAGACATCGCTGCCTTTCTTCCTCACGTCCTCCCTCATTTAATACATCCTCATTGGTGTTTCTCATTACCGGCTTTCTTCCTCACGTCCTTCCTCATTTAATACATCCTCATTGGTGTTTCTCATTACCGGCTTTCTTCCTCATTTAATACATCCTCATTGGTGTTTCTCATTACCGGCTTTCTTCCTCACGTCCTCCCTCATTTAATACATCCTCATTGGTGTTTCTCATTACCGGCTTTCTTCCTCACGTCCTCCCCCTCATTGGTGTTTCTCATTACCGGCTTTCTTCCTCACATCCTCCCTCATTTAATACATCCTCATTGGTGTTTCTCATTACCGGCTTTCTTCCTCACGTCCTCCCTCATTTAATACATCCTCATTGGTGTTTCTCATTACCGGCTTTGTCACTCGTTCAGCGACCTTGTAGTAATCCAAGTCAGACCGCTAGCCTGCTTTTGGCTATCGTCACATGATAGATCATCCGTTTGTACCTTTGAAACGATTTGCTTGTGTCAGGTGAGACATTGGTGGTGGAATTTCCATAGGCTGATTTTGTCAGGTCCACTTGGTTTTTCTTACCTCTACGTGGGGGAAATGACTTTTTACTTTTCTTTTAAAATCAATGTGCAGTGTAAATATAACATTCAAAAAAATAAATGAGGCAACATCCCTAGCGTTAAACCCAATCACTTGTATCCACGTCACACTAGCCTTCAGATGACTCATAACCAATGCAACACAGATCAAATGTAACACTAGCCAAAAGAACATTAGCCTAGCTTACATCTCAAACAAACACAGGCAAAATGGAACAGGTACACCAGCATGCCAAACAAATAGGCTAGCCTCTACGAATGCTAAAAGCATTAGCATAATCATCCCTTACAAAGAAAGAGATATGCTACGATTAGCCTAATACGGTGCTTTTAGTTGGCTACCTTAAAATCATAGCAATAACTGTAGAGCAACCACTATCATAAACAAGGTGTAGGCCTAGACAGCTATGCGTTTGGCAACTATTGCAGTTTGTTGAAGGTTATTCCACAGACAGGGAGACTATCCCCAGTCAGCTGACAAATTAAGCCCTTCAGTGCGTAAAATTAAACCTCAGGGGAAATGGCAGTGATTGTGAAAGTGTTGTCTTGTTCATCAGCGGAGGACAGAGCAATCCCACTGAATGGCTGTTTAATGGCATGTGTTGGAGGGAGTAACGTTGCCAGAAAGCGACGCAAGCAAGAGGACTTCATTGCTGCGATAAACCCATATTGTTACTCTTTAAACCGACAGACAAGTTTCCGGAGGAGATTTGGGCCTTTTTTAATAGCTGGGCCGGAAGTTGCAAAATGATGCTTGAAAGGCAAGTCATACATGGGAGGATCTCTGACTAAAACACACAGGTCTCTTCAATTCCACCAATATGTGAGGGTTCCACTGGATTTCCTCCCTGGGTATTAGGTCACACTAAATTAGCTGATCCTGAAGCAGTAAGCAGAGCTTATGTATTTCGCATCGTTGCATGTCAACAGGTCAGGGGTCCGATGGTTTTAACTCCCATAAGTCAGTCAAAATGTTGGCAAGACATAAGCGCGGGTGTTAATGTACATAATCCAACTCCGGATTCATAGAGGAAATTAAAACGGAGGAATAAACATTCTGAAACTGTACAATATCGCGCGCCCCGGTAACACAATAAAGCCGGTTGCTAGGATACAACTTGCCATGGCGAAGGGAAGGCTGAAGTGTTTAGAAAATGGCAGACAGACTTTTAGCACTAGCCCGCATCACATGTCCAGGGGTTGTGGAGAACAAACATTGAACCATTCATATCCGAGAGGTCCATACAACACCACTCATCAAGAAGTGGTACCTTTCAAGGCTACAGTGTATTCATGTTAATATCCAGCATTGGAACTGGTTAACAAGAGTTTAAATGAGCATCACTGATAATTGCTAGGAAAAAAAAAAGGTAGGCTCGAACATAAAAACTAGATCTAACGTAATAGGCTAATATGACATCGGTTTAATCCACAGATCTGCCAGGCATTTCATTTCTCCATCGCCGTAAGGAATGAGAATGCACCCCTTTATGACAGAGGTGATCCGGCTGAATGGAATCAATGGAAACTTCATGAAGGTACAAGCGCCACAGATTGATTCTACACAGCAAGCAACAACAAAAAATGGAGGTATTTTGATGACAACGCAAGTTGTTCTACTTAAGGCCATGCTGCATCAATAGGAAGATTGCACCAATATACAGTCATAAGATGCCATGCAAAACCCAAAGCCTAGAAGAGATGTCAGACATCCTCGCTCTCTTAATCTTAACAATGACTGAATCAGCTGACTCGAACCTTAGTTGGTCACCGATTCACCCAATGGAACTGTTTGAGGTCACAGGTCACAGCACCATGAATATTAAATATGGCTTTAGCATAGTTCGCAGCTCCTTAACATCCAGACTCAAAACTTGTAGAGGAGTCAGCAGAAGGAGAGTTGCTGTTGTTTGCCGTCGTTTTTCAGAGCTATTAATGTCTCCAAAAGACAATAACATAAACACAAAAATGAGTTACTATCCAGACACACGGTCCTTTGCACTGCCGCTGAGTTGGCAGAAATCATTCAAAAAAGGCAAGAGTGACACAGATCTGCAGTCTGAGGTGCTAAAAACATGGCCTGAAACTCACCGTCCAACTTGTGAGAGACAAATTGTGGCAGGTGCTCCTCAACAATAAACCAATCAATCAATCATAGAAGATGAGATGTAAAAATAAAATAAAAATGATATTCCATATCAACTGTCTCTATTAGACAGTGGTTTGCAATACAATCCCATGAGAGGGGGTTGGGGAGGGTTTCAATTCCATAGCATGCTAACACTATGCTAAGCTATGTGACGCATGCTGTCTCGATAAACTTAGGAGGCATTACAGGCAGAGAGCCATGAAAGGTCACTGTGGACACGCTACGCCCTGCTGCAGAAGGCCATTCCAACAGCTCAGGAGGTTAGGGGCATAGTAAATACTTCAGAGGGTAACTAAATAAACAGCGTGACCATTGTAATCCAAACACGGTTCCATGTTCATTCTGGACCCATGTCATTCTGGTAGCCGCACTCCCCTCTAAATGATTCTCTTCCCCACCTAATCATGTTAGCTAGATTCAACGCAGCACAAACTATTGCCCTTCAGTTCAAACAAAGGTTACGAGTTAGAATATCATCACAGAGCACTTTAGCTAATCAGGTATTGTTAACTACCTTTTAGCTACTTTGCAAGTTAGCTAACCTTTCCCCTAACCTTTCACGTGAGAGTTCCAAATGTCTAACGGTCGCCACAGCGGGAGTATTGTTTTATATGCGATGTCAGAATGCACTTACTGTTCCAAAATGGGATTGTTACGCAACAGGACACCCACACCGCCTTCAAACCAAGGCACGATGCCTGCTAATTATCTACATGCCCTTTAACCTGTTGCTTCTACCCTCTACTTTTTTGAACATTCTGTTAAAAATCGCGCAACATTTCAGCGCCCTGCTACTCATGCCAGGAATATAGTATATGCATTTGCTTAGTCTGTGTGGATAGAAAACACTCAGACGTTTAAAAAAAACTGGTTAAATCACTGCTGTGGCTTTACCAGAACGGCATTTACATCGAAAAGCACAGGAAAAACTGATCACTGAAAATGGGAAAATATATCCATGCGCTACTTGAACCCATTGATAAACGTGAACCACAATTAATTGACTGAGGTTGCAGTACCTACAGCTTCCACACGGTGTCTAGAGTCTTGTCATTTCCCTTCGAGTTTTTTCTTGGTCAAACACATACAGGACACCGTATCTCCTCCGGTCTAGGACCGGATATTTTCGTTGAGTTTCTAGCCGAACATTTTTCCAGACGGACAGCTAATGATCTTTACATCGCCTCCTGATGAATTTTATCGCTTATTAACGTTTACTAATACCTAAAGTTAATACCTAAAGTTTGTGAAAGTTTATCGTCGACTTTTTGAATTTTAAAAAATGACGTTACGTTTTGAAACGATGTTTTTTTCGTTTATCACACAGTCTACATATAACGATATCTAGGCTTTATATGGACCGATTTAATCGAAATAAAGACCCAAATAGTGTTTATGGGACATCTAGGAGTGCCAACAAAGAAGATGGTGAAAGGTAATGAATGTTTTCTATTTTATTGTGCGGTTTGTGTAACGCCGAAATGCTAATTATTTTGTTTACGTCCCCTGTGGGTCTTTTGGGGTGTTGCATGCTATCAGATAATAGCTTCTCATGCTTTCGCCGAAAAGCATTTTAAAAATCTGACTTGTTGCCTGGATTCACAACGAGTGTAGCTTTAATTTGATACCCTGCATGTGTATTTTAATGAACGTTTGAGTTTTAACTAATACTATTAGCATTTAGCGTAGCACATTTGCATTTCCAGAGCTCTAGTTGGGACGCAAGCGTCCCGAGTAGAGGGAAGAGGTTAATTTAGTAAAACATCAAATTATTTTCTAATAGTTTGAATTGAGGCGTGTTCCGCCTCCTCATTCATTCACGAAGAAGACTATTTAACTGTTACGGACAATTTACGTTTGAGGCATTACTGAGCCGGACAAACATCTCTCTTCGACGACAGCCCAAGCACTTGTCCAGTGTTTCCCCAGATCACGTATGCAGACATCTCCAGTCAGAACAAAACATGAACAAACTGTCCCCCTGGCACATTCTCCAGCTGGTGCTCCCATTGCCTTCATTGTGGTTTTCCTTAATAATTACAACAACTTTGGACATGTGTGCATTCCTATCAAGATGAGTGCCTTAATATGTTATCATTATATAGTTTCTGTATATCGTGTTGTTTCTACTGTAGCACACCGTATGTACAGTTGAGGTCAGAAGTTTACATACACCTTAGTTTCACAATTTCTGACATTTAATCCTAGTAAATATTCCCAGTCTTAGGTCAGTTGGGATCACCACTTCATTTTAAGAATGTGAAATGTCAGCATGAAAGAATGATTTATTTCAGCTTTTATTTCTTTCATCACATTCCCAGTGGGTCAGAAGTTTACATACACTCAATTAGTATTTGGTAGCATTGCTTTTAAATGGTTTAACTTGGGTCAAACATTTTGGGTAGCCTTCCACAAGCTTCCCACAATAAGTTGGGTGAATGTTGGCCCATTCCTCCTGACAGTGCTGGTGTAACTGGGTCAGATTTTGTAGGCCTCCTTGCTCGCACACGCTTTTTCAGTTCTGCCCACACATTTTCTATAGGATTGAGGTCAGGGCTTTGTGCTGGCCACTCCAATACCTTGACTTTGTTGTCCTTAAGCCATTTTGCCACAACTTTGGAAGTATGCTTGGGGTATGGAAGTATGTCTTGAGATGTTGCTTCAATATATCCACATAATATTCCTCCCTCATGATTGCAATCCATTTTGTGAGGTGCACCAGTCCCTCCTGACTGATGGTCAAACAGTTCTATTTTTGTTTCATCAGACCAGAGGACATTTCTCCAAAAAGTTCAATCTTTGGGCCCATGTGCAGTTGCAAACTGTAGTCTGGCTTTTTAATGGCAATTTGGAGAACTGGCTTCTTCCTTGCTGAGCGGCCTTTCAGGTTATGTCGATATAGGACTCCTTTTACTGTGGATAGATACTTTTGTACCAGTTTCCTCCTGTGGTGGGCCGGGCGCAGTGCACGCTAACCAAGGTCGCCAGGTGCACAGTGTTTCCTCGGACACATTGGTGTGGCTGGCTTCCGGGTTGGATGCGCGCTGTGTTAAGCAGTGCGGCTTGGTTGGGTTGTGTTTCGGAGGACGCATTACTTTCGACCTTCGTCTCTCCAGAGCCCGTACAGGAGTTGTAGTGATGAGATATTAACTATTAACAATTGGATACCACGAAATTGGGGAGAAAAAGGGAGGTAAAAAATGTTAAATAAAGAACAACCTTTCCCTCAACGTAACCAAGACAAAGGAGAGGATTGTGGACTACAGGAAAAGGAGGACCGAGCACGCCCCCACTCTAATGGACGGAGAGTGGAGCAGGTTGAGAGCTTCAAGTTCCTTGGTGTCCACAACAACAAACTAGAATGGTCCAAACACACCAAGACAGTCGTGAAGAGGGCACGACAAAGCCTAACCCGCCTCAGGAGACTGAAAATATTTGGCATGGGTCCTGAGATCCTCAAAAGGTTCTACAGCTGCAACATCACTGCCTGGTACGGCCTGGTACGGCAACTGCTCGTCCTCTGACCGCAAGGCACTACAGAGGGTAGTGCGTACGGCCCAGTACATCACCGGGGCTAAGCTGCCTGCCATCCTGGACCTCTTTTTACACCTGCGGTGTCAGAGGAAGGCCCTAAAAATGGTCAAATACCCCAGCCATAGAGTGTTCTCTCTACAGCCGCATGGCAAGCGGTACCGGAGCGCCAAGACTAGGACCAAAAGTCTTCTCAACAGCTTTTATCCTTAAGACTCCTGAACAGGTAATCAAATGGCTACCCGGACTATTTTCATTTCTTTACTTATCTATTGTTCATCTAATACCTTTAACTTAAAGATTGCACTGTTGGTTAGTGCCTGTAAAGTAAGAATTTCACTTTAAGGTCTACACCGGTTGTATTCGGCACAGGTGACAAAAACTTTGATTTGGGAAACCTAACCTTAACTCCTAACCTAGCTAACTTTAGCCACCTAGCTAGAATTCTTAACAGATTACATTTTGCAAATTGTAATTCGTAACATAGCATACGAAATGAGTGATGGACATCCTCAAATGAACACATACCATACTAAATGGAGTGTCTCGGATTTATGTACAGAATAATACAAAATGCTCTGAAACCAGGTTGTTGAGCTACAATAATGGTGGAAGGAATAAACAAACCACTAAGTTCATATAATATAGGTCATGTTAATCCACAGTTATCACAGCAAAACAGTTTCTTTGCTGATGAGAGTTGACTAAAAAGGCACTAAGACTACAGTCTAAATCTAGGCCTGAACGAAAAAAAGTTACTCTAGCTGGAGAACATCCAGTCAGTTTTTCTGGTCAGTTCGACCTTTCAAAAAAGGTAGTATATAAGCAGAATCACCAAGTCAGGAAACAAGCACCGACCAATGAGTTCCGACACAAGATCAAAAATTCTCCCTCTTACGGAACGGGCCCAAATCTGATCAATACAGCTCATTTGAGCCAAATCTGACTGCTCTGAGAGCAATAAAAAGAGTGATTGGCCTTTGGAGTAGTGACCAGAAATTCACAGAGGGTTTGGAGTAATGACCAGTAATACTGAGAAATGTTGGGATAATGTAATACTGAGAGGGTTTGGAGTAATGAGCACTAATAGCGAGAGGGTTTGGAGTAATACTGAGAGGGTTTGGAGGGAGGTGCCTGCTCCTTTTTGTAGTTCTACAAAGTTTGCATTGATTTACTGAAAATGTAAACACATCTCAATTTAACAGTTGATAGTGTTTAACTTCTCTAGGGTAGGGGCAGCATTTGGAATTTTGGATGAAAAGCATGCCCAAATTAAACTGCCTTCTACTAAGGCCCAGAAGATGGGATAAGCATATAATTAGTAGATTTGGACAGAAAACTCTAAAATTCCCAAAACTGTTAAAATGTCTGAGTATAACAGAACTGATTTGGCAGGCGAAAACCTGAGAAGAAAAAAAATCCTACTTCCTGAATGGATTTGTTTTTGTAGTTTAATGCCATTACAGTATCCATCGACTTGGAACTGCAATTTGAGTCCTTATACCTTCCACTAGATGTCAACAGTCTTTAGAAATTGTTTCAGGCTTGTATTCTGAAAAATGAGGGAGTAAGAGCAGTCAGAATGAGTGGACCCTGCTGTGTCAGAGCTTTTTCATGCGCGCGGCCAGAGGGAGTGCCTTTCTTGTTTACCTTTTATATTTTGACAACGTTATTGTCCGGTTGAAATATTATCAATTATCTAGGCTAAAAACAACCTGAGGATTGAATATTAACATAATTTGACATGTTTCTATGAACTTTACGGACACAATTTGAATTTTCTTTTGTCTGCCTGTTTTGACTGAGTTTGAGCCTGTGGATTACTGAAGAAAACGAACAAAACTGAGGTTTTCGGATATAAAAAGAGACTTTAAATCCAACAAAAAAGGAACATTTATTGAATAAATGCTTGTCTTGAGTGCAAACATATGAAGATCAGCAAAGGTAAGTGATTAATTTTCTCGATTTCTACTTGGCTGGTTACGGTTTGTAATGATTTGTCTGCTGGGCTATGTTCTCAAATAATTGTAAGGTATGCTTTCGCCATAAAGCGTAGTCCCACATACCCTAAAGAGTTTAAGCGTCTAGTGAACACTAATTCAATATTAGAATTAAACCAAATGAATGCAGGTCCTGGGACATGTTAAAAAGGGATCGATCCCTTTTTCGTCTAAAATGACATACCCAAATCTAACTGCCTGTAGCTCAGGACCCGACGCAAGGATATGCATATTCTTGATACCATTTGAAAGGAAACTGACATTTGTGGAAATGTGAAATGAATGTAGGAGAATAACACAGAGCTGCTCCATCATGAAAGAAAAGCCATAATGTACTATTCCAGGTTATGCACAATTTAGATTGCACATACACTGCCATCTAGTGACCAAAGTTTTAGACTGATTCAATTAACCATTGCATCAATGAACCATTGCATCAATGAACCATTGCATTTCTGTTCAAATTGTTCAAAATGTGCCTAATTGGTTTATTAATACATCTTCAAGTTCATAACTGTGCACTCTCCTCAATAGCATGGTATTATTTCACTGTAATAGCTACTGTAAATTGGACCATGCAGTTAGATCAACAAGAATTTAAGCTTCCTGCCCATATCAGATATGTGTATGTCCTGGGAAATTTTCTTGTTACTTATAACCTCATGCTAATCACATTAGCCTACGTTAGCTCAACCGTTCCGTGGGTGGAGGGCACCAATCCCGTAGAGGTTAAGATTTGGGCTATTAGTTAGACCATCTAACTTCTAAAGACTGTAAAGCTCTTTTGTTATGACCAACACTACCCATATGCCTGAAGAAATAACACTGGTTCATCAGTGCTTGGGTACGTATGCAGCAAGTAAGCAGCCACAAAACAAATAATATTGTAACAAATACACTCCCTTGAGGTGCACCAATTAGAGAGAGTGGAAGGGAATGGGCCTCCACTGAGAAATCAGAGTTCAGCCTTGCACTGCCAGAGCAATCACTGGGTGGCTAAGGGACTTGCAACCATCCTTCCTCAATTACTGTACAAACCAGAGGGAAGTGACAACACAGTAGGCCCATGACAAGCACAGCAGCAACATACAATATGAAGCATCACTGGTACATTGCGTGCTTTGCTGCAGAAGAAAAGTATGGTTGCGGCGTCAAGTTCAGGCTGAGCATTGATATGCTATGAAGTCTTAAGAGTAGAGCACTGCCTTGGAGCGTTGACGTTCTGCTGAGGCTTTGAACAACAATAGGCTGGGCAGAGTAATATGAGAGCTAACAAAAGCCTTTAAGTCTGGCCTTGTACTGTGGTTAAGGACTTCAGGGTCCACATTTTCCACTACTTTCAACAATCATGTTCCATCATACATGGAAGGGTTGATATAGTAAATAAAAAAAAAAAGATCTTTAACAAAAGCTGTCGTGTTAACAATTATGGCAGCTCTATGCACTTTGCTGTATGGCAGTCAACTGACACTGAGCATTCTCTGCAACTTCTGAACTGACTGTGTCATGATTACACTTCCCTGATGTTCACACGAAAGGTTCCAAAACCATCACTGGGAGTGCCCCCACCACCGTGTGAGTGAAAGGTGTGAACAGAAGAAAAAAAAGGGCAAGGCAGTGCATGTGGAGGGACAATATCACAGTAGGTCTACACCAAGAGAACAGTACTCCCATTATAGACCCAACACAGGCCAGCCCGGTGCCCAGTCCCATAGGGAACATAGTGCCCATACATGTGCACAGGCACGCAAGTACAAACCTCTCCTTTTTCCCTACCCATGAGGGCATGCAAGGCTATATTCAGGGTGGTGACTGGCACTTACAGGCATCACACTGCCACACCCAACCCCATTATGCGAGTTAGGTTAAGTAGAAAACATGGGTCACAAAGCGACCTCTCAAAGAGGAGGTAATGAGCCATAGGTTGTCAAGCTTTCCATTTTCATAGCTACCAACTGAATACTAGCCGTGTGAGGCTGAAACCGAGGTAGCAATTTCAGGAACATTCCTGTATGCACATGCAGGAGGGAGTAGTAGATCAAGAGACTATGAATATTTGGGCCTTAGACATCTGAGGTAATATAAACCACCAGACATAGGTTTTGGGGCAGCAGGTAGCCTAGTGGTTAGAGCGTTGGGCATGTAACTGAAAGGTTGCTGGATCGAATCCCAAAGATTAAAAAAATAAAATAATAATAATAATAAAATAAAAATCTGTCGTTCTGCCCCTGAACAAGGCAGTTAACACAGTGTTCCTAGGCCGTAATTGTAAATAAAAATACATTGTTCTGCCTAGTTAAATAAAAGGTGACATATTTTTAAATGTGGAGAATTACCAACTTTAGAGAAGGACACCATGTTCCTCCCTGTATTCCATTTCATGATGTGGTCTTGCCTTTTGGTTGAAACTGTAATGGCCAAACTCTCTTCACCTAATGGACAATCTGTTGGCAGATTCCACTCATGCTCTTTGCAGGTAAACTCCCACGACCTGAAGGTTTTTAACTAGGCCAGGACAAAGCTCCCTGTAGTTCCATAGGGAATGTCAGAATGAGTCCTAAGGTAGCCTATTTCTCCCTGGTGAGTGGAACTGAGGTTAAAAAATAAAATCTAAATCTAAAAAAAAGTGTGAGCAGAATTACTCGTCTCCTCGTTTGTAAATGTGCTATCCCAAAGAGATTAGAGACAAGAAAGAATATACGGGCTCCATGAAATGCAGGTGGTTGCGAAAACATCCATAGATCTTTCCACCAGAGGTGGTATAAAAGCTGAGAGCAAACAAGCAGTGTGTCAAAATGGACGAAACAGCTGCGAAAAAGAGAGTGAGACCAAATCCATTTTCCCACAGCTGCTCCGTTGCCGAGGACAATTACAGTGATAGCGACAGGACACGACAAGTGTTCATATTAAGCTTTGAAACAAAATTGGTTTACTGTCCAAACATAAAATGTGCTACAATACCGAAATGAAACAGATGAAAGTTGACCATTAGAAACAAGAGGGTGCTGTTTGGAGGGACCAACGTGGTGTTTTTTTTCCAGGTGGATGGGTTCTGAAGCAGTTATTACCTAGTGACTGCTTACAATTTATCCAGCAGGCTAAAGGGTTTAAACACCGTTTCCCATGCTTGTTCAATTAACCTTAAACAATTAATGAACATGCACCTGTGGAACGGTCGTTAAGACACTAACAGCTTACAGAAGGTAGGCAATTAAGGTCACAGTTATGAAAACTTAGGACACTAAAGAGGCCTTTCTACTGACTGAAAAACACCAAAAGAAAGATGTCCAGGGTCCCTGCTCATCTACACGAACATGCCTTAGTTATGCTGCAAGGAGGCGTGAGGACTGCAGATGTGGCCAGGGAAATAAATTGCAATGTCTGTACTGTGAGACGCCTAAGACAGGGAGACAGGACAGACAGCTGATCGTCCTCATAGTGGCAGACCACGTGTAACAACACCTGCACAGGATTGGTACCTCTGAACATCACACCTGCGGGACAGGTACATGACGGCAACAACAACTGCCCGAGTTACACCAGGAACACACAATCCCTCCATCAGTGCTCAGACTGTCCGCAATAGGCTGAAAGATGCTGGACAGAGCTTGTAGGCCTGTTATAAGGCAGGTCCTCACCTGACATCACCAGCAACAACTATGGGCACAAACCCACTGTCGCTGGACCAGACAGAACTGGCAAAAAGTGCTCTTCACTGACGAGTCATGGTTTTGTCTCACCAGGGGTGATGGTTGGATTCAAGTTTATCATCAAAGGAATGAGCGTTACTCCGAGGCATGTACTCTAGAGCTGGATCGATTTGGAGGAGGAGGGTCCGTTATGGACTGGGGCGGTGTGTCACAGCATCTTCGGACTGAGCTTGTTGTCATTGCAGGCAATCTCAACGCTGTGCGTTACAGGGAAGACATCCTACTCCTTTATGTGGTACCCTCCCTGCAGGCCCATCCTGACATGACCCTCCAGCATGACAATGCCACCAGCCATACTGCTTGTTCTGTGTGTGATTTCCTGCAGGACAGGAATGTCAGTGTTCTGCCATGGCCAGCGAAGAGCCCGGATCACAATCCCATTGAGCACGTCTGGGACCTGTTGGATCAGAGGGTGAGGGTAAAGGCCATTCCCCCCCAAACTGTCCAGGAACTTACAGGTGCCTTGGGGGAAGAGTGGGGTAACATCTCACAGTAAGAACTGTCAAATATGGTGCAGTCCAAAAGGAGGAGATGCACTGCAGTACTTAATGCAGCTGGTGGCCACACCAGATACTGACTGTTCCCTTTTGATTTTAACCCCCCCTCCTTTGTGACGAGCAAGCAGCACCATCAAGGAGCAGTGAGGCCCGCTGTTAGTGTGTGCGTGTGTTTGAGTAAAACGTCAAAACTACTCATATTGTTTGATTGATTGGCCCATATTGCAATAGTTATCAATGGACCACACCTTGTTACACAATTGGTGGGCTACGTCAGCATTTTGACACGAATGGTGGTAGTCTAATCGCATTAAAATGAGAAGCGATTAGCCAGGAGACATTGCATCAATTTAATTGATTAAAGGGATGACGAATCAGGCCTACTCGGGCTTGAGAGGATTTTTCATTTGTAGACCAGCTGTCTGCTTGAAAAAAATTTGGAGTGGTTAAGCTACAAGTTTTGCAACACTGACGCAGCCAAACTGGAAATAGTGTTGAATTAATGTAACATTATTATACAGTTGACAATCCAACACATTCAGTAATGCGCGAGGTAAAGCTAACCTATTCTCCAACCGCTTCATAAATGTAAAGAATATTAGTAGGTCTAAGAAAGGTTACTGTAATGCAACAGTCTCCAGTGAATTAAGTCTCTGACTTTCTGATTTAGACAGCATTCAATCAGGTTATTTCAGCGAGCAGGCTACAATGTAGCTCTCGAAAACTAGACGGCATTCTGATCCAAAGGTTAGCTACAACGTAGCGAAGCTCGCCACTTCCTTCAGAAAACATGCATCCTACAGTAACAAGTCAATGGCAAGGAGAAACCTATTTAAAATGCACCACTTTTACCTGGTCTAGCGGAAGATTGATTATCTCGCTTATGGGCTGCAGTAAATTGGAGCCAGTACAGGACGATGTCGTTTCGGTAGCCATGATTGAAGTCCGTGAATCCGTGCTCCCCGTCGCAGATTCACTCTCCTCCGCTGAGAAAGTGCTTTCGCTACTGCGAAAGGGGTACCAGGCTAGATGGTCGTCTTCTGCGTTACAACACCACCAAAAGCCACAGTACCAACGACAACAAAGACAGTGTGGGCGGAGGGATATATTCCCAGCCCCTCCCATGACATCTCTGGGCCTATGGTGTGGGGAAAGTGTTTCTAAGTGACCAATCAGATTTATGTGGATGGAGCAGAAACGATGATGTTCATTTTTTCCCCCCAAACGAATCAAATGCTGTCGATATCTCACGTGGACTCCTCCGCGTGCACATATGTGGCATTCCACTTTGGAGAAGAGAATATGCATGTTTTTATCCTTTTCCCCCTTTTCTAACAAAAAGTATAATGGATGTATATTATAGTCCAGTTGGGGTCGATAATGCAACATATTGGATACCAACCGCCGTCAAACCCAGAAGAAGAAGAGAAATTGTGCTTTCAAGACACCTCTATATGCGAACGATTTCTGCATAGAGCTTCTTATTGGTTTATTCCGATACTTTCCAAGCATGACACTCGGAGTTCATTGGTCCTTTCAAGACTACTTGGAAGTTCCGTAGTTGTCTTGAAAGCGGCTAATTTTTCTATGAAGAGTTTCCGAGTGTGACATTTCCGAGTCTTGAGTTGTTTTGAGTACAGCGTTCCATTTTTTTTTGCCGTAAGGATGAACGTTCAGCAGAACAATTTCACAAACATTATTAAAATGTCTGTTACAGTATCAGGGAAATGTTTTTACTGTGTATCTTCCCCTCTGTTGCTGTCCCATTGAGCTTGGTTGAATTTTTGGATGACCATATGAAACCTGCCAAAACTGGTTTCATTTACTTATTTGCAATCTGTTTCGTCTCCAGGATGAAATCATGCTAAATTGAACATTTCAACTGCTACTGCTTTATGTGAGTGTAAACTACATATTCAGTGCGTGATTTCCATCTGGTGGCAATTTTTAGACAAAAAAAACCCAAATCAATACATTGCAACAATGCTGACAAATATGCCTGCATTGCACATCACATATGGCACATTCACCTTATATACCATAATTAAATTGCATTCTGCCCAGTGATGCTCTCCCCATAAACTGTGTAAGTGTTTATAATTGGACCCTCACTGAAAACAACAATATCGTCTAACGGGGTTATCACAAATTTGTTTCTGATGAATTGTATGTAATTTGAACTATTATTTTTGGCTGACAAGGTGATATGGGTATTTATATATATTTTTCACCAGTTCAAGTAGGATTGAAAGAAGATACTCAGACTCTCTGGTAGCACTTAGTTTTATGATACAGAAATGACCAGGTATGTGGGTTACTTAGAAATGACATATTAAAAAGGCAATTACGACCTTAATTATAATCTATGAATTATGTATTTCTCCACTTTCCTCTGTACTAGTGGATACATGTCCAACTGACAGCAACAGGAATGATTGACATTTGACAAGGAAGTATGTCATGCTGCTTATACAGACTGCACCCCCCTCCTCTGGACACAGCCCTATGAGACACACTAATTTGTAGCAGCACGCCAGTCGCCAGTTGAGAAAAATCCCCTTGACTGTGGTGTTCTGACAGGCATGATGGAGTTGCAAGTAGAAGGGAGAATTTTAAGTGGTCTCCAGGTTCATTCTTCTCTTAATATCTTAAGACATTTTGAGTTTTCAACTGAAATCGGTCATAGTGAGATCCTCATTGGTATAGTGTAGTTATTTTTCATTCAACTTGGCAAAGGGTAGTTCCACAATAATACATATTACAATGTAGCTTGAGCGCTAAGCAAATTATGAGACTTAATATTTCTAAGACAAGACATTTAACATGATGCTACTGTATATCCTGTTGTCTAGTCCCCTTACCCCTATACATACCTACCTCCATCACTCCAGTATCCCTGTCACCTTACCCCTATACATATCTACCTCCATCACTCCAGTATCCCTGTCACCTTACCCCTATACATATCTACCTCCATCACTCCAGTATCCCTGTCACCTTACCCCTATACATATCTACCTCCATCACTCCAGTATCCCTGTCACCTTACCCCTATACATATCTACCTCCATCACTCCAGTATCCCTGTCACCTTACCCCTATACATATCTACCTCCATCACTCCAGTATCCCTGTCACCTTACCCCTATACATATCTACCTCCATCACTCCAGTATCCCTGTCACCTTACCCCTATACATATCTACCTCCATCACTCCAGTATCCCTGTCACCTTACCCCTATACATATCTACCTCCATCACTCCAGTATCCCTGCACATGTAAATATTGTATTGGAATTACTATTTAAACGTTTCCTGTGTATAGAATGCTTACGGACTTTATTGTGATTTCAAATGTCTTATTCTTATTTCTCATTTCTTTCTAGTAATACATAGTTATTGATTATTGCATTGTTGGGTTCTGAGTTTGCAAGAAAGGCATTTCACTCTTTTGCATGTGACATTAAAACTTGAAACTCGGAACAGCAATACTTGCCACATTTCAGTTGTGTACTGATATAGAAATCCAATAGGGGGCACTACTTACAAGCAATTACTAATGTGTTGCCAGGACATCATCATGGCAGTGCAGAGGTGGATAAAAAAAATCTCTCTTCCCAGCAAGCACATAACCATCTGAGAACCATATGTTCCTTGGAGCTTGTTGAGCGCATGATTGTCCTATAATTATTTTGCACACTACATTCCCTCAACTTTTTGGGAATGGTACGGGATAGTTGCTTGGCGTTGGAACATTGTCAGCACATTGGTATTTCATGGCTTTAACAGAATGCTTGCTAAAAGTTCAAACATGGTTACATTTAATTACATTTTTGTTAATGTTCTCAAATTGTTCAGAGAATGTAAAAAAAAAAAACAGCATTCTTCTGCTGGAATTTCAGTACTTCCGCAGAAAATTCCACAAAAGTTCCCATGTGCTTCTATTTAATGTCGTATTCTTACAACATTCTGGGAACGTTCTCAAAAAATGGTTTGACTTAAGCGCTTCTCAGAATATTCAGAGAATGTATGATTCTCTTTTGTCAATTCCTGCCAATATTGTGGGACAGTAAAAAAATATATAAAAAAATAAAAAATTATTCTACACATGAAAGATCTTCTGTTGAACTTTTGTATAATTTCAGCCAGTAGGTTTGAAAGTAGCATTCATGAGCCAAAAGTGCTTCCCAAAAATTGCGTACTACATCACATACAGTACCAGTCAAAAGTTTGGAAATACCTACTCATTCCAGGGGTTTTCTATATTTTAACTATTTAACTACAATAGTGAAGACATCAAAACTATGAAATAACACATATGGAATCATGTAGTAAACAAAAAAGTGTTAAACAAATCAAAATATATTTGACATTTTATATTATTCAAAGTAACCACCCTTTGCCTTGATGACAGCTTTGCACACTCTTGGCATTCTCTCAACCAGCTTTATGAGGTAGTCACCTGAAATGCATTTCAATTAACAGGTGTGCCTTGTTAAAAGTTAATTTGTGGAATTTCTTTCCTTCTTAATGCATTTGAGACAATCAGTTGTGTTGTGACAAGGTATGGGTGGTATACAGAAGATAGCACTATTTGGTAAAAGACCAAGTCCATATTCTGGCAAGAACAGCACAAATAAGCAAAGAGAAACTACAGTCCATCATTACTTTAGGACATGAAGGTCAGTGGTAACTCTGGGTCTTCCTTTGCTGTGTCGATCCTAATGAGAGTCAGTTTCACTATAGCGTTTGATGCTTTTTGGGACTGCACTTGAAAAAACTTTCAAAGAACTTGACATTTTTTTTACATTGATGAAACTGGATCTCATGAGGACCACTACAGGAAAGGAAGATCCAGACCTCTGCTGTAGAGGATAAGTTCATTATCCTCTGCACCTCAGATTGCAGCCCAAATAAATGCTTCACAGAGTTCAAGTAACAGACACATCTCAACATCAACTATCAGAGGAGACTGCGAGAATCAGGCCTTCATGGTTGAATTGCTGAAAGAAACCACTAATGAAGGACACCAATAATAAGAAGAGACTTGCTTGGGCCAAGAAACACGAGCAATGGAAATTAGAGCGGTGGAAATCTGTCCAAAGATTTTTGGTTCCAACCACCGTGTCTTTGTGAGACGCAGAATAGGTGAACGGATAATCTCCGCATGTGTGGTTCCCCCCGTGAAGCAAGGAGGAGGTGGTGTGATGGTGTGGTGGTGCTTTGCTGGTGACACTGTTTGTAATTCATTTAGAATTCAAGGCACACTTAACCAACATGGCTACCACAGCATTCTGCAGCGATACGCCATCCCATCTGGTTTGTACTTAGTGAGACTATCATTTGTTTTTCAACAAGACAATGACCCAAAACACACATCCAGGCTGTGTAAGTGCTATTTGACCAAGAAGAAGAGTGATGGAGTGCTGCATCAGATGACATGGCCTCCACAATCACCTGACCTCAACCTAATAAAGATGGTTCTGGATGAGTTGGACCACAGAGTGAAAGAAAGGCAGCCAACAAGTGCTCAGCATATGTGGGAACTCCTTCAAGACTGTTGAAAAGCATTCCTCATGAAGCTAGTTGAGAGAATGCCAAGTGTGCAAAGCTGTCATCAAGGAATGGAATGAGTCCAAACTTTTGACTGGTACTGTATGTGCAGATGTTAGCACCACGTCTCTCTCTCTCCCTCACTCTGCCTGTGTCCACTAAGCCTTTGGCCCACCCTGCAATATTATTGAATAACTGGGCAGACCTTTTGCTAGCTTTCACTCAAATGGTAAGGGGCTGAAGCTTGCTGTCTGAAACTCGAAATACTAGGGGACTGGCACACATGGGGACAGTATTTATGCTCATAGATTCTGCATGTATGATCTACACATTGACACATCCAGCCCAAAGCGGGAGCTTTAAAAAAAGACTTAATAGTCGCCAAAGTACCGTTCAATCTCTTTAACATCAGTTAGATCAAAATGATCAGAACATGAAGAAAACTTTCCATAACAATCACAAGAGAACTTTAGTAACGTTCCAAGAATGCTATTTAAAAACATATACATTCAGTTCTCAGCATCAAGAAAACGCTTAAATGTGTTGGCCTTGACCACTAATTGGCCACACCTGATCTGAGTGCTTGTTTCCTTTAAAATGGGGTCTGTTTAAATAGACTGAAATGAACATGATTTTTCCCAGACCTAGAAAGTTATCCCCTGATGTGGTTTAAGCATTGTTGTGAACTCAGTAAATCAAATGTTTTTGTTTTTCTAAAAATAAAAAAATAAAAAATGGGAAAACCAGATAAAAGGGGATATCCGAAAGCTGGAAAAAACAGAAGTAGGCATTTATGAACATTTGAACATCTTGGCCATGTTCTGTTATAATCTCCACCAGGCACAGCCAGAAGAGGACTGGCCACCCCTCATAGCCTGGTTCCTCTCTGGGTTTCTTCCTAGGTTTTAGCCTTTCTGGGGAGTTTTTCCTAGCCCCCGTGCTTCTACACATGCATTGCTAGCTGTTTGGGGTTTTAGGCTGGGTGTCTGTACAACACTTTGAGATATCAGCTGATGTAAGAAGGACTATATTAATACATTGGATTTGATTTGATATCATTTTCTGGAATTTCCAAGCTGTTTAAAGGCACAGTCAACTTAGTGTATGTAAACTTCTGACCCACTGGAACTGTGATATTGTGAATGATGAGTGAAATAATCTGTCTGTAAACAATTGTTAGAAAAATTACTTGTGTCATGCACAAAGTAGATGTCCTAACTGACTTACCAAAACTATAGTTTGTTAACAAGAAATTTGTGGAGTGGTTGAAAAATGAGTGTTAATGACTCCAACCTCAGTGTTTGTAAACTTCCGACTTCAACTGTATGTATGGAGCATAATGTATTTCCTGTTTTATTCTCATTTTCAAGTACTGGTGACAAATCATGCATTCTGATTTCTTGTATAGATTGTAATGGACACATATGATGTGTGTAAATAACGTTTTATAAAGGTTGAGCTAATGCTAAGCTAATTGCCAGCATGTTTGTTGACGTCATACAATGCTTTCTAGTTGTTATGTAAAAGTCTGTCAGACCTTTTTTATATGTATTTAAAACCTCAATCTGTGCTCCATAGACTCCTTCTTGCCTACTGCGGTGACATCAGACACGAAGTCACATGGACTAAACTAATGGATGATTCTACTTTTCTAATGGGGGGGGGGGGGAGTTCTTTGCTAATATCAAAATGAAATGTTCCAAATCGATACATATTCACAATATTAACAAATATGCAAATAAGTACACAAATAATAATATTATATTAACGTGGATATTATAAGATGCTCTTTTCTATATTATGGCTCTTACATTTCCGGCCCCTGTAATGAACATGATGGGAGACAGAGATCTGGTTTCAAGCGCAGGGCGCAGCAGGTGTTTCTTTGTAAAGGACCACAGGAGGAGGCAGCTAGCTGGGTCCATGGGCAGGCAGGAGGTCATACACAGAGGGTGCAAAAAGGCAAAAGTACAGGCAGGGAAAAGGCTAGTAACGTAGTCCGGAAGATCAGGGAATAGGTCAATTACAGGAAATCCGATAGGCTAAAGTACAGGCAGGGAAAAGGCATCGTTCTTGAGGCAGGCAAAAACTATCAGAGGATTAAATGACAGGAAACCCAGCGCTCCGACTAGAAGTGTCACCAAAACAAACAATACCTCACAATGATGGGGTGCAAAGAACTGAACTAAACAGTGTGTGATAATGACATACATGTGTGTGAACAGGTGATCAGAATTCAGGTGATTGGGATCTGGAGAGTGAGCTGCATTCAGGGGATCTATTCGTTTGAGAGTGTGAGCTGGAAAGTGAACTGCGTTCAGGGGATCTACGTGTTTGAGAGTGTGAGTTGGAAGCAGACATTACAGCCCCAAATTGTCTAGGCGGGGAGCATACCAATCACTTAAAATTAACTTTAGACTAGAGCCATGAAACTCTAAATAAATCAAAACTAAACACCTGGTCTTGTGTTCTCAATTGTATTTTTCTTCTGTCAATTATGAACTTGTTTTTTTAGTGAGCTCTCACGCTGCTTCTTGTAGAGGACAGAGCTTAGGTGGGCTTGTCTGGTAACAAGCGGTCTTCTGGCAGGTCTGCCATTTTATGCTCTTAAGCTTTGGCTTCTGCAGAGAGGATTCTTCTCACTGTTGAGTTAGTGTTGGGGAAAACCAATACATCTGTCGCATCTTCACGAGCATGCGGTTCTGTCCAGTGTCCAACATCTCTGTGAACGCGTTTTTAGAATGAGAGTGGCAACTCAAAGGTCCTTAGACAGAATATCTGGGTGTATAGCCTCCTCTTGCTTAGCAGATTTACTCAGCTGTCCATCTACTCTCAGTACTCCACCTTGCAGAATAGGATCCAACCTGTAAATGTGACTACTTCTATTCATTTGTGTTTTCTTTCTGCAACGCGTTCATTTCTTCTGGATACGTCTGTCTCTGGTTGAAGCGTATTAGCTCAATCTCATCTTGGGCCAACTCTTCCACTGTAAGTGCTTTCTAATCCAGTGTTGTTGTCTATTTCTGCATGTGCTGCTTCTGCTTCTCAGGGTCAAACTGTATCCAGTCGTCACTCTTGTTGATGTCTCGCACCGTCTTGAGGCTCGATCCGCCGGGTTCACTGAGGTGTTGACATTCCTCCACTGATTTGGTTCTGTAGCCTCGCGGATAGCAGCGATCCTGTTGGCCGCGAAGATCCTGAAATGCGCAGTTTCAATCTCAATGTACTTCAGCAACGTGGTGCTCTCTGTCCAGAAGACAGATTCGTTGATCGGGACTTGCAGTTCTTGCCTCAGAATCTTGTCAACTTTGACTGTGACTGACATCAGCTCCATCCCGGGGATAGTGATCTGTTTCAGAGGCACCATTCTAGATTTTCCCATCAGGAAGGAACAGTGCTACTTGCGTTCTTTGTTCATCAGCAAAAGGTACACTACCTTTCAAAAGTTTGGGGTCACTTAGAAATGTCCTTGTTTTTGAAAGAAAAGCACTTTTTTTTTTGTCCATTAAAATAACATCAAATTTATCAGAAATACAGTGTAGACATTGTTAATGTTGTAAATGACTATTGTAGCTGGAAATGGCAGATTTTTTTATGGAATATCTACATAGGCGTACAGAGGCCCATTATCAGGAACCATCACTCCTGTGTTCCAATGGCATGTTGTGTTAACTAATCCAAATGTATAATTTTAAAAGGCTTATTGATCATTAGAAAACCCTTTCCCAATTATGTTAGCACAGCTGAAATCTGATTAAAGAAGCAATAAAACTGGCCTTCTTTAGACTAGTTGAGCATCAGCATTTGTAGGTTCGATTACAGGCTCAAAATGGTCAGGAACAAGACCTTTCTTCTGAAACTCGTCAATCTATTCTTGTTCTGAGAAATGAAGGCTATTCCATGCGAGAAATTGCCAAGAAACTGAAGATCTCGTACAACGCTGTGTACTACTCCCTTCACAGAACAGCGCAAACTGGCCCTAACATAGGAATAGGAAGAGGAGTGGGAGGCCCCGGTGCACAAACAGACACCTCACAAGTCCTCAACTGTCAGCTTCATTAAATAGTACCCGCAAAACACCAGTCTCAATGTCAACAGTGAAGAGGCGACTCCAGGATTCTGGCCTTCTAGGCAGATTTGCAAAGAAAAAGCCACATCTCAGACTGGTGAATAAAAAGAAAAGATTAGAGATGGGCAAAAGAACACAGACACTGGACAGAGGAACTCTGCCTAGAAGGCCAACATCCCGGAGTCGCCTCTTCACTGTTGACGTTGAGACTGGTGTTTTGTGGGTACTACATCATGTTTAAAAAAATCACACCACAGTATAACAGTTAAAACCTGTTGTAGCCTTAAGCTAACAAACCAGACAGAATCACCCCCCCCCCCACACACACACACACTCATCCTCACAGTCTATGATCCTAGTTTGTAGACCAATGACCTGAAACTGAGAAACCCACAGATCAGTGGTATGTGTTGTTTTGTTTCGTCATGAGGGAACGGTGAATAGCGTCCATACAGATGCACTTCGGATAAAAAGGGCAACGGCTGCCTTCAAGATGGCCAAGAATGCTTTAAGGATGACTTAAGACTTAAGTCAAGAGGCACACTTCTTCCTATAAATGGATAATTGAGCGATTATGTAGCCAAATGTGTTGTAGACTATGTATTGTGATGTTATAATGTCTGACCAATTTGGACAAACACCTTTTCACCCACTGAACATATGGCTTCCCCAGTACAAGCAGAATACAGAATACTGAACACCCTGTAATGCACAGTATCATCTGTGTAAGCTTAACTCAAACAGCTTGGAACATCATTCCATCCTGTATATTCTCATCATTGTGGAAGTGAGCCAGACTGGTACAGCATGATTGGCATCCCTATGCCCATATTATTGTCATATTACTGTAATCACACCACATGGCATCTGAATCTGTTTCCCGTGTACTCCACCAAGGAGGTACAAACATATTTTAGTTGTCCATGACATCAGTGACGTTGATGTTCTAAGTAAATATATGCCTCAGTTGCTAGGGGTTACCACTGAAGGCACACCTGCTTTGCATACGTACAGGCACACGGAGGCCAACTGCAGAATGAGTGGTGGAGAGAGGTGAGGATTGAGGGAGGAAGAAGAGGGGGGAGGTCTAAATACTGGGCCAGTAACTCAGCAGATTATGGGCCGGTTCCTCTGCTCAGGCATTGCTTACGGCTCACAACACCTGGATAGGTATTTCTGTATCAGCTAACCACATCATACGTTATAGCAATCTGTCAGTCGATGAGCAGGGGAACGCAACCATTGGTTGATGCATGCCATGTCTGAGCAGGGGAACGCAACCTTATTCAGTGTGTGTGTGTGTGTGTGTGTGTGTGTGTGTGTGTCAGAGGAGGCTGGTGTTAGGACCTATCGGAGGATGGGCTCATTGTAATGGCTGAATGGAATAAATGAAGCAGTTTCCATATCTTTGATGTGTTTGATACCGTTCCATTTATACCATTCCAGTCTTTACAATGTGCTCGTCCTCCTATAGCTCCTCCCACCAGCTCCCTTGTGTATGTGTGTGTGTGTGTGTGTGTGTGGGGGGGGGGTGTATATGTACGTGAGAAAAGAGTTCCTATCTCAATGTGAGTTTGTCCAGAGTTTGTGAGTGTGTGAAAATCCACATTCCCAGTAAGTCAGAGGGAGAGGTTACTAAATTATTTAGCCATCGGGGTCTATCTATCAGGTTCACTGCAGGTCTGAGAGAAGTGTAACAGTAGAATGCAGAGTCTATCAAATCTAGCCTACATAAAACCTCATGTCATTATCAAGTAGGACGAGGGTGGGCATACTTTGATGTACTGTATATTGACTTAATAAAACATGCTGAATTGTATTAGTGTTGAGGTATCAACAGGAATATATAAAGTACTAGGGTACAATTGGGCTTCCTGTTTAAACGCAGACGTTGTGTTCTGAATATAAATTGTTAATTTGTACAAGGAGATATTCTTTTTCAACACCCCATCTCACATTTTCACATTCTCATTCAAATCCTCTGGGCAGATCTTGGTGTAAAGTATTTTTGACTCATTTAAGTGCCTTGATAATTTATTAATATAGAAACCCACTGGATTCCATCTGGTTTCTTCTCCCAGATGCCGACATCTGCTTCTAAATACCCTTTATGTTCAACAGGCCTTTCATAATCACAATTAAACATGAATTAAAAGATGTCTTCATGACACAGCCACCTCACACACATTTATTATTACTGCCCATTCTGTTGTTGTTTTGTGTGGTTCTATCTTGAGAACCCTGGCTGCCAATTATATCCTGCAACACAGAGAGACACACAGAGACCAGGTTCTTTGAGTTGGCATCACCATGGCAACATCCCCCAAGCTCCACAACACAAACCTTCATCAATGCTGCATTGTGTCTTTTTAAACACCCCACCCAGGGGCCTATAGAGTTTGAGTGTGTGGTGAGAGAGGAGAGTCCGGCGAGAGCTTTAAAGGACAGAGAAGTACATGTACGAGTGATGACTGGCTTTTAGTAAGATCCTACTCAGATCCTCATTTCTACAATAGATAGAGACACTGACGCACCGCCTGGGATAAACAGCCCTGACAATGACAGTCTGAGGGCCTTCACAGAGTTTGTGTTGGTGGGGTAGTGTGTTTGTGTGCGTGTGCGTGTGTGCGTGTGCGTGTGCGTGTGTGTGTGAGAGAGAGAGAAAGCTTCTTGCATTTATTGCCGGTCACTGAATCACAAACAAAACCGATACTAAGCGTTTACAATTCTAGCGTGCAATACAATATTTTTGTCTACTGACTTGCGAAAAAATCCAATAATAGACCTGACCCTAATTCTACTATTACTATAAGACAAGAATGCCCAAATACATTCCTTCATTCGCTGTGAATTACATCTGTTACACAGTGCCTCCACTGACCCTAAAATGAAGGACAGGGTCATTCAGCTCGCATTCCTAATATAGTAAAGAAAAAGTGAAAAAAGAGAGTGAGGAAAAAAGAAAAGAGGGATTTCCAGGCCGACCCGGCCTCTCCAGGGAAACTTTCTTTTTTTTAGGGATGAGACAGGAAGTGTCTTTGTGTCGGACACAAATGTCGGCCAGAGGTCACTCACTGTACCAGGTCTCAGAATAGAACAGGACTATGCCACAGAGATGGACACGTTGTTCATTTTGCGTCAGTCTGCAACTCCTCATGTCTGAAAATCATGATACAGTATGACAATTTGCTCTTCCTCCATCATCCATCCTTCATCCTCCAATTTTCCACGAACAATGTCTGCGTACACTGATGTCAGCTGTTAAATCCACTTCAATCGGTGTAGATGAAGGGGGAGGAGGCAGGTTAAAGAAGGATTTTTAAGCCTTGAGACAATTGTTGACATGGATTGTGTATGTGTGCCATTCAGAGGGTGAAAGGGCAAGACAAAAGATGTAAGTGCCTTTGAACGGGGTATGGTAGTAGGTGCCAGGCACACCTGTTTGAGTGTGTCAAGAGCTGCAACCCTGCTGAGTTTTTCAACACTCAGCTGTTTCCCATGTGCATGAAGAGGTGTCCACCTCCCAAAGGACATCCAGCCAACTTGACACAACTGTGGGAAGCATTGGAGTCAACATGGGACAGCATCCCTGTGGAGCGCTTTCAACACCTTGTAGAGTCCATGTCCCAACTAATTAAGGCTGTTCTGAGGGCAAAATGGGGTACAACTCAATAAGGTGTTCCTAATGTTTTGTACACTCAGTGTATTTCTACTGAGCAAACACTGTCTGATCACTCTAATAGTCCTTTCATCTCCAGGGGATTTCTTCTTCAGGAGGAGTACAATACAATCATTAGATGGGCTATTTTGTCTGACCAGCGGGAGCCAATTAGGTCTCTCATCTGGGCGACGTCGTCCAGTCAATGAGGTCCCAGATTACATTGAGGCCACTGGTTTATTAAGTGATGAAAACACGCTGTGTGTCCAAATATCGATTCCAACGTAACGCTATGAAATAACAGATGGCAAATATAGTATGCTTGCCTAGTAATACACTCAGTGTGTTGAGCTCATTGTGGCGTTTGACAACCAGAGGAAGGAGAGAAGATACCACATGCTACAAATCAGCCCCACACTGGCCCAGGCTAGAGACAGAGCTGTGATTTTCCCACACCAACAGCACATTTGAAAAGAGATTGTTTAAACGCATACACCACCATCTATTTTTGTGAAAGAAAAATGAACCCCTTTAAGCTCTTTGTTTGTTAGCTGCCCGCAGTAGGCAGAAGGGAGGGACAGTCAGCATTCACTCTCCTTGAGCCTGACCTCGTCTCCCCCCTCGCTCGCTCTCTCTCTCTCTCTCTCTCTCTCTCTGTCTGTCTGTCTGTCTGTCTGTCTGTCTGTCTGTCTGTCTGTCTGTCTGTCTGTCTGTCTGTCTGTCTGTCTGTCTGTGTCTCTTTCCCTCCCTTTCTCCCTCTCCATCCTTCTTCCATCCCTCCCTCCCTCCTTCCTTCTTTCACCCTAGAAATGGCCTTGTTAATTCAAGAACAAAACAAATGCCTGTACGTCACATGAGGCTGCCGAGGGGAGGACGGCTCATAATAATGGCTGGAATGGAGTGAATGGAGTGGCGTCCAACACATGGAAACCATGGAAACCATGCGTTTGAAGTGTTTGACAGCGTTCCATTTACATCCGTCCCAGCTATTACTAAGAGCCCATCCTCCCCAACTAAGGAACAACAACCGCCTGTGCTGTAATCTCGTTTTTCCTGGAAGCCATTCCTCTCCTTGCCAGAGCAGAGGAACAGCATATTCTCAGACTCATTGCATTGCAGTTGCTGTTGCTGTTGCTGTTGCTGTTGCTGTTGCCGCCGTGTGTGAATCTGTATTCATGCCCTGGAGGAATGGGGGAAAAGAGAACGTGTCAAACCAAGCCATCCCACCCCAGAAAACATGTCCTCATTATCCTGATACCCCTGGGTAGGAGAGGACATACTGACCACCGCAGCAACAACTTTACCACTAGCAAGCCCTGCAGGGTGGGCTCACAATACATGCGGACTGGGAGGGAGGGGAGTGGATGTGTGTGAGCAGACCCACATTTAAGGATGCACCTTACCTTCCCTTAATTGTCCTTACTTACTCAAAGAAGCATCTCCTGCTGACTATTCTGGATTGTTTTTGTGAGGGTTCGGCGGGTTTTAAGAGTCCTTACTACAAAATAAAAGTCCCCAACTAAGTAACTAAATGTGTGTTTGACTGGGTAGCCCAGGACTGTTAATGAAAGTCTGCAGTTAGGTAAACATATTAGGATAAAACGACAGCGCAAATACTTTTTTAAATTCAAGGTGACTTACAATGGGATCAATATTCCAATACTACTTTGGCTTATCATACTGGATCTTCCTTATCTGGCCTCGTTTGTTACTCCTTTAATTAACGCTATATCGCCAGATAAAACACAGTGTGGGTAATGCAGGCTGCTGTGTTTTGTTGCTATATCTAGTGGGTGCTAAAATACCACTCTTTTTCACTTTTGTCTTTAATGCACTGGCATATTTCAGATCATATCTATGGTATCTAATATCTATGGAAATATCTATGGTATTCTGCAAAACGTTTTCTCCCGTGTTGAGAGGGCTACTATATCTAATCTTCTCATTCTCCAAGAGGGAGGTGCCAACCTTGTCACACGTTATCAATCATCGAGCACGATGCTTTTTCGTGACAAACACACCCATAGAGGCAATCATACTTTCCCGTCAGCGTTCCTAAGCATAAGGGCTTTCCTTTACCCCCCCCCCCCACCACTCTAAAATATCTGACTGAACTCACACGTTTACGTCTATGAAGTCTCCACTGAGGATTCTACTAACCTGTTCAGTTCATATGCTGGGTTAGCATCCTCGGGAAATGTAGTGGTGGGAGGATTGTTACTAAAGGCTATTTGAAGCATTACCCAGCAGGACCAGCACTGTCCTCTGGCTCAAATGACTGAACAACTGCCCCAGAGATACACTTTCATCCTTCACATCCATCCATCTCAGCGGATCCCTTCTTTCATACACCAATTCAAATGCATCCCAGTTCGAATCAATCTACCTTCCTTTGCTTTGGTAGTGGAGCTTTCTGGGAATTGCTCGATGACAGGTTGCAACTTAGGGAGTTCACAGAACTGTCAGTGTTCTGATACGGGTTTATAGTTCTTAAGCTGATTCAGTCCAAGCTTACAAAGCAATCTGCTCACAAACGGTTACCCAGGATTACATTCAATTTAGGTGAATGGAGTCCGCAGCCGTGGATGTAGCCCGATAGTCCTCCCCAACGTCTTATCCATTTCTGCAATTGGCTGCATGTCAGCCAGCTAAGAGCATATTGAAAAGATCTGCCCCTCTAGGACCCATGATGCACCTCTACTGCGGTGCAGCATATGCTCAAACTGGATTTGATGTCGAGTGTGGGATGGAGCCAGGTCCTGTTTCGCATTCTTTGCTATAGAAGCAGACTAGAATGTCCTGGCACAATGTCTGTCTGTCACCACTGCCTGTCTTCTCTGGTATATGACATTTGCCACTTCCGGTGGGTAAAAGCAACCCCCATCCAGATGACAGAGACTTCGAGAGTATATGGGGAGACAGCGGAGGTACTGTACCTTCCAGCTCCCTCCGCCTCCCTTCATTCATCTCGTGAAGATAGTGGTCTCGCATGAATATTGAGTTGCAGCTTATGAAATGCGACATCGCAATGAAAGATTGGTTTCCCGGGGTGTTGCCATGCGAGACAAAAAAAGTGGGTGAATCTTCAAATAATCATTTGCCAAATGTCCATATACGTGTAGATGACAAATACATGGCTTGTCATTTGTGTTTTACAACCATAAAGGAACAGCAGCTCATGGTTCAGAGGCATACGCAAAGTTATATGAGCCCTTTGAAGTTTCATAATTCTGTGTATTATACTATCAGCATTTCAGATGACCAAATCTATTGCTGAAGTACTACTAGTAGAACAAATACACTACCAGTATACCACAGAGTATACGAAACATTAAGAACCAGGTGAAAGGTGACATCCAAGTGAAAGCTATGATCCCTTATTGATGTCACTTGTTAAATCCACTTCAATCAGCGCAGATGAGGGGGAGGAGGCAGGTTAAAGAAGGATTTTTTAAAAAGCCTAGAGACAATTGAGACATGGATTGTGTATGTGTGCCACTCAGAGGTTGAATGGGAAAAACAAAAGATTGAAGGGCCTTTGAATGGAATATGGTAGTAGGTGCCAGGCGCACCAGTTTGTGTCACAAACTGCAACGCAGCTGGGGTTTGGTCACATACACATAGTTAGCAGATGTTATTGGTAACATACACATATTTAGCAGATGTTATTGGGCACATACACATATTTAGCAGATGTTATTGGGCACATACACATATTTAGCAGATGTTATTGGTAACATACACATATTTAGCAGATGTTATTGGGCACATACACATATTTAGCAGATGTTATTGGGCACATACACATATTTAGCAGATGTTATTGGGCACATACACATATTTAGCAGATGTTATTGGGCACATACACATATTTAGCAGATGTTATTGGTAACATACACATATTTAGCAGATGTTATTGGGCACATACACATATTTAGCAGATGTTATTGGTAACATACACATATTTAGTGTTATTGGGCATTATTTAGCAGATGTATTGGGCACATACACATATTTAGCAGATGTTATTGGTAACATACACATATTTAGCAGATGTTATTGGGCACATACACATATTTAGCAGATGTTATTGGGCACATACACATATTTAGCAGATGTTATTGGGCACATACACATATTTAGCAGATGTTATTGGGCACATACACATATTTAGCAGATGTTATTGGCACATACACATATTTAGCAGATGTTATTGCGGGTGTAGGGAAACGTGTGTGTTCTCAGCTCCAACAGCGCAGTAACATCGAACAACACACAGCAACACATACGATATTAGGAAGGTGTTTCTAATGTTTTGTATACCCTGGGTATATCACTATACCGAATGGGTTACTGAGCTGCATTGTGTAGTGTGCTGTAGCTAACGAACAGGTGCTAGTTAGTTGATTGCATTCCAGGGTTGTGAGTGAGAGGATTCCCTGGGTGGGGGTTAGGAGGAGATGAAGTGTGGGGGTGGGGTATGTAACTAGGAGACAAAGAGATAATGAGGAGGGTTGACATGTTCCCCTGTCAGAGAATAATCTAGGACCGAGGCACCCTATATGCCTGGGCTTGTGGGAACGAATCCTCTGGGAAATCATAATGACTATACCATTTAGACACTACCCCAGGAGGATGTCATTGGGAGTCTATTGCACACTTCCTGATGTTCAGGTTTTAGTGATGGCTTTCGTGGCTTTCAATAATGTGGTTTTAAGCAGTAAATCAATGAAGTAATCCAATGGCTTGATGTCCTTGATGTGTTCAAGGTTAAGTGAGACTGAACGTAGTCAGTCAGAAGCTTTCAGTTTTACACAAGTGCACAGAATTACACCTCGAGCAGCGTTTCCAAAACTCTGTCCTCGGGATGCACGTTTTGGTTTTTGCCCTAACACTACACAGCGTATTCAAAGGATCAAAGCTCGATGAGTAGTTGATTATTTCAATCAAATGGGTAGTGCTAGGGCAAAAACCGTAACGTGCACCCTTTGGGGTCCTGAGGACCGAGTTGGGGAAACCCCGGTCAAGAGGTTAAAATGGACAAAGCTGTCAAATAAAAGTTTATCAATTCACATCACTGTTTAGAAGTGGTAAAAATCGAAGAGAATTTTTACCACACACAAAGGACATCATCGATCATAACATGCAACAAACCGAGTCCTCGGGAATTGTCATTTGCTTCTGAGAGAGTGCAAGAAACAATTGTATCTTTTACCTGCAAACTGAATTACTATTGATTAGGCAAGCTGCAATCAAAACTGACCTATGCCCTAATTGACATTAAGCAGTTAATCCCACATTGAGTTGACGAAAGCAAAGCAGTCAGCGTCGGATCAATGGGACAAACAGGCAGAGGTAATACAGGATCAGAGATGTTCTAACCTTTTCACAACCACAAATTTGATAGGGGACACATTCAAATCCAGCCTGAGGATTGTGGATCTTCAGGAACTCTTATTACAAAATACATCATCAATCAATGTGTATTCACTTATAGTCACAGTTAGTGTAACAACAATCCCGACAATGGCAACAAGAGGTATGGGGGTTAATAAGTCAGTTCTGAGTACGAAGATACAAGCTGATCTGTCGAAGAAGCTGTCAGGAAAAAGTGAAATGTGCTCAGCATTTGATAATGGTGACCCGAAGACATCACATTTCAGGCACCACCATCTGTGAGTTATTAAAATAGAGCCCACGGTCCAAACCAGCCTGCTTGTCTTCTCTCTGCAAGGCGTTCGCACCACAGACAGACTTTGTGGAGTGCAGAGGTGGAGGGAAAGTAAGAGAAAGTAGCATTGGGTTAAAAATAGGTTTGCTCTAAGATTACAGGGGGTTTTCAGAATAACACATATATATATATATATATTTTCTTATGAACTACCCCCCTGTTCCGTTTCCCTCAGTATAGTTCCATTGTCCTATGACCTTGAAGAGACAGAGAGCCCATTCAATTCATGCATACATTTGATCCCTTTGTCTAGCAGGCATTGTTTTAGCCTGCCAACAAAACAACACATTTAATCTATTGAAAGGCCAACACAATTGTCTGTCAGGCTCTTTCCGAGTAGCTAGGGCATTCTTATTTATTGTGGCAATCATACCTTCCTCATGTTCATGCAAAAGGGATCATGTTCAAAACGAGAGCACATACTGTAATGTTATATTCTTTATATGTAATATCAACTTGTTAACATTCTGTTTGAAAGTGTAATGTGATTGTGTGGTTCTTTCACCTGTTAGTTACACAATACTGGGTATGAATGAAGCCCTGACCAAAAAAAAGTGACATTACAACCATCTAGATCATTGCTTTGGCATGATGTTAGTTTCCCATCACAAGGAAGTACCAAGTCAATGACAATACATTGGATGTGTGGGCTTTCTCTGACCAGAATCTGAAGACAGAGTGTACCAGAACCCTAAGGGTCTGCCTTTTCAATTTAGGACACGATGGTATCATGCACATTCTTGCCAAGAAACCTTTAATACAGAATTACGTCTGCTTTTGGTTACTGTTCTGTGAGTCTGCAGCTGTTTCTGTTTCTGTGTAAGAAATACTCTATACTGTATACATGTGAATGGTGTATCTCTACACTGCAGTAGGATGTCATGTTACAGCTATGTCACTATTCCTCACCTTCTTTTGAAATAAGAGAGCAGTTTGGCATACACTATGATGTCAAATGAAATGCAGAATCAAGGGATTGTTGAACATGTGTTCAGGGCACATTTGAAAGAAACTCTCCTCCAGCAGTGCCAATACCTTTTGTCATACAGTGGGGAGAACAAGTATTTGATAACCTGCAAATCGGCAGTGTTTCCTACTTACAAAGCATGTAGAGGTCTGTAGTTTTTTTTATCATAGGTACACTTCATCTGTGAGAGACGGAATCTAAAAACAGAAATCCAGAAAAATCACATTGTATGATTTTTAAGTAATTAATTTGCATTTTATTGCAGGACATAAGTCTTTGATACATCAGAAAAGCAGAACTTAATATTTGGTACAGAAACCTTTGTTTGAAATTACAGAGATCATACGTTTCCTGTAGTTCTTGACCAGGTTTGCACACACTGCAGCAGGGATTTTGGCCCACTCCTCCATACAGACCTTCTTCAGATCCTTCAGGTTTCGGGGCTGTCGCTGGGCAATACAGACGTTCAGCTCCCTCCAAAGATTTTCTATTGGGTTCAGGTCTGGAGACTGGCTAGGCCACTCCAGGACCTTGAGCTGCTTCTTACGGAGCCACTCCTTAGTTGCCCTGGCTGTGTGTTTCGGGTCGTTGTCATGCTGGAAGACCCAGCCACGACCCATCTTCAATGCTCTTACTGAGGGAAGGAGGTTGTTGGCCAAGATCTCGCGATACATGGCCCCATCCATCTTCCCCTCAATACGGTGCAGTCGTCCTGTCCCCTTTGCAGAAAAGCCTCCCAAAAGAATGTTTCCACCTCCAGGATTCACGGTTAGGATGGTGTTCTTGGGTTTGTACTCATCCTTCTTCTTCCTCCAAACACGCCGAGTGGAGTTTAGACCAAAAAGCTCTATTTTTGTCTCATCAGACCACATGACCTTCTCCCATTCCTCCTTTGGATCATCCAGATGGTCATTGGTAAACTTCAGACGGGCCTGGACATGCGCTGGCTTGAGCAGGGGGACCTTGCGTGCGCTGCAGGATTTTAATCCATGGCGGCGTAGTGTGTTACTAATGGTTTTCTTTGAGACTGTGGTCCCAGCTCTCTTCAGGTCATTGACCAGGTCCTGCCGTGTAGTTCTGGGCTGATCCCTCACCTTCCTCATGATCATTGATGCCCCACGAGGTGAGATCTTGCATGGAGCCCCAGACCGAGGGTGATTGACCGTCATCTTGAACTTCTTCCATTTTCTATTAATTGCGCCAACAGTTGTTGCCTTCTCACCAAGCTACTTGCCTATTGTCCTGTAGCCCATCCCAGCCTTGTGCATGTCTATTTATCCCTGATGTCCTTACACAGCTCTCTGGTCTTGGCCATTGTGGAGAGGTTGGAGTCTGTTTGATTAAGTGTGTGGACAGGTGTCTTTCATACAGGTAACGAGTTCAAACAGGTGCAGTTAATACAGGTAAGGAGTGGAGAACAGGAGGGATTCTTAAAGAAAAACTAACAGGTCTGTGTGAGCCGGAATTCTTACATTCTTGCTGGTTGGTAGGTGATCAAATACTTATGTCATCCAATAAAATGCAAATGAATTACTTAAAAATCATACAATGTGATTTTCTGGATTTTTGTTTTAGATTCCGTCTCTCACAGTTGAAGTGTACCTATGATTTAAAAAATTACAGACCTTTACATGCTTTGTAAGTAGGAAAACCTGCAAAATCGGCAGTGTATCAAATACTTGTTCTCCCCACTGTACATGGATATCTGCTAGAGCAAACAGAGTTGGCTTTCCGATTTGATAGTCAGAGCGCCGGTTGTTTTCATTCACCTCGGCTCCATAATGAGGAAGCCCACAGACTAATAAACAAGCGTGTGTTAGGTTTATTAAGCAGACTGGCAGCTTCTGACTTGGAAGCTCTTCATGAGCATTGGCAAAAACTTGGCCGTAAAAGGCGTCAACAAAACATTTATTCTTCACAATATTGATTCTGGTTTTAATCCAAGACTACATACATGATATGTTGGCTGGAAGAAAAGCTTGTCCTGTAGCTTCATTTTCAAACTTTGGATGGGCCCACACAGGGACTGAAAGTCATCTAGGACCCAGAGTTTCCCAGTGAGGTGATCTGGTCAAGAAAAGCCCTGGCCTATCCAGAGCAGAGGGAATGATGATCCTTACGACCATATCCCAGAGCATGACTCTGTGTAACAATATGAAAGGATGTTAATAATCAAGGGGGAGTGTGGCTACCTTCGGCCTCAGCGCTGTGACTCTGGGTAGCAGATGTTCATTGGGATTGTGCTGATCGCAGCCCAGTGTTGTGATTTTAAAGGCTGCCCTGGGTTCCAGCCTGCCGCTGTGGTCTCTATTTATAAACAGTGGCGGTCCCGCCGAGGTTGAATGAAACAGGGAACGTCAGCAGATTCTTCATCACAAAGCCCAGGAAAAACACAAGCGTTAAGGGAGCTGAGTGAACTACAGTGTAGGGAAGACTATTCAAAACACCTCATTGTATAATGATGGAGCTGCTTTTTTAATACTCAGCTATGTTTTGGGGTAGAATGTGAAACTCTCACGTCTATTTCTGGGTTGTTTCTCATACAAAACCTGTCATTGTTTTCTCCCATGAGAATACTCTGCTCACTGTTTCATGGCAGTGCTAGTTATAATTGGTGTATGCTTTTCTTGTGGCGATAATAGTCGTCTTCTAATGATCATTTTAATTCGTATTTTGTTGCGACGCAACAGGGTGTAACGCTAGCATCGACATAGTAGAAACTCCTTGTCGGTGTTGCATTAGTAAATGTATGTTTCTTGCATTGATTCCAATACTCGGCTTCCCTCCATAACCAAAGGTGGACACAAAGAGGAAGTGGGGAACAGGATGAGGGAAGTGAACTGGAAGTGATCGTCGTGTCGTAGGAACCTTAGGTAAAAGCCTTGAGGTCTGCCTGTCTGTCTGTCTGCCGGTCTATCTCTCTTTCCTTCTCTCTGCATCTCTCTCAATCCATCTACCTACCTATCTCTTTCTCTCTTGCTCTTGGTGAATTATGCCGACTGAAATGACAGAAATAGTCCATCAGGATTAGGGCTGACATCACAAAGTTGAAGTCAACCTGCTCTCCGGAGCCCTACAAGGAATGAAGCAACAGATTGCTGTTATCATGCATTTTGATACACATACTACAATAAAAGAATAATGAAACGAGAGGGGAATGGACATCTTTTTTGAGAGGACTATTTTCTCATGACAGACAGGCAATAATCTAGAGAACTACATGAATATGAATAACTGACAGAAGCTGCCATGACGGACCCCATGCATGACATCCAGTTCCACACAGCACAACACAGCCACCTGCTCATCTGAAGATAAGGGTTTGAAACGCAAGTCTCCAAGGGACTGTTTGATATTAGCATTGTCAAATGGAGGCTCTTGTGATAAAGACTCAAATAGGCATTTTCTGTATTCAACACTGTATTCAAAGAGATCATGATTTCCGCAAACATACAAAGTACGTATCCACACTGAACAAAAATATGTAAAGTGTTCCATGTTTCCTGAGTTGAAATAAAAGAGCGGGCAATTGGAATGCTGACTGCAGGAATGTCCAACAGAGCTGTTGCCAGAGAATTTAATGTTAATTTCTTTACCATATGTCGACTCCAACATCGTTTTTGAGACCAGCTGATTGGATTCCCACCCAGTTGACTACTTTAAAATGATGGACGCTCTCAATGGCAATGCCCATGCTAAAATGGATTATATCCATGATGAGTCTTCTATCTCTATTAGCCTCTTTTGGAAACGCAAATGCGCCATAAAATAATTAGTGCTTTGTAAGTCAAGCTGTTGCTAATAATTATTTGCTTTCCACAAGCTTTCAAGCTTTTAAAGATATTGAATTACGTTCAGTTGTGCAACTGAGTAGGTTTCTCCTTTTCCCAAACAATAAGTTCCCTTTTTAATTGTAATTGAATGGGTGTGTGAATTAAGATATGATTTAGTTTCATCTTGCAATGAATGGAAACATAATAATGAACCGATTGAGTGCTATTTCAATACTTCAGTCAGTTTTACTCCATTAAAAAAAAAAACTTTCTCAGAATGCCACTGTAATGATGAGAGAGACCACGCCTTCCTTCGACTCTGATTGGGTCATATTCACCAGCTGGTGTTCTCCATTGGATAGTGCACATCCATTGAATCCCTCCTCCTTCACCTTTGTCAAGTTCTGCACTTTCATTGAAACGTCTTGTTGTTTCCCAGGCTAGGAAATAAGTTCACAGGCTTTATTTGAGCTTTGGATGACAAGAGGGCACCACCAGAAGATAAAAGCCGAGAAGTTGTCTTTGGATTTCCCTGAAAGTCGAGTGGGACCCGCCAAAAATTGACGGGGGAAGTATACATTTTAGAGCAGTGAGCCATCGAATAAAAAAAAAAAGGCTGCAGTAGCAACCGAGTTAGAAGCGTGCAACATTGTTGCAGTAAGGTTGGAACTGCGCCGACAAGGGAATAGCACACTGCAATGCTTAACTGGAAACCATTTTATCAGACTTTTCTATTGTAAAGTTTTCTCAAATTCGAATTAAATCTCTGGTGTTTAACGGGAATACAAAAAATATTTTTGAAAAAAGGATACATAAATAAAATAAAAAAATATGCCGGACCAAATTACAGTTTCGGAGTTCGTGGCGGAGACAAATGAAGATTACAAAGCGCCGACGGCTTCAAACTTCACCACCAGAATGTCCCACTGTAGGAATACCGTGACCGCTTTGGAGGAGGTGAGTTGTGCGGTGAAATTTTAGACGCGTAGGGCTACTTCAAGGTCCGCATCGCTGGACACGAACGAGGTTAGAGCTAATGCAGAACTTCAACCTAGTTGCAGTTCGTAGGTCGGTTATAAACGTACCCTGAGGTAATTGGCAAGATGCTGTCATCACAGCAGGCTATTTTATTATTCATGGTTGGGCGTTTTCATCAAGCAGGCTTCTGGCTCCGTTTGTCCTGCGTTGCTCTCACACAGAGGAAAGTGGAAACGTATCTTCTCCAATTAGGCGTCATTGATTTTTTTTTTACACAGCTTCTCTATTGTTGCTATTATGTACATAATATAATAAAATCCGAAGAGTTATTGGATAATAGAACTGCGTAATGGGAATTACAGCCTCTTTGTTTACTTGGAGACTCCCCCTTTAGTCATTAGTTTACAACCAACGAGTTCAAAACGAATCGCTTGGCCCTAATGATACATTAACTTCAAAAATAATAACCCGTTTCCCAGGGAAACATGGGCAGCACAGTGGAAAGTTATATCATGTAAACAATGGCTCTGCGTTTCGTTTTTGTTTCATGTCTATTGAGGAATAGAAGAGCTTTGTCATGAATGTGGCACCTGTCTCAAAAATTAACTATTTATGTTAGGCTACGCCCGAAATACTGTTTTACTCTGGGTTTATTAGATGGGTAAGCTTCATCAAACTTGCAGGTCGTTGTCAGAAAGGACACTTATGCTTTGTTTTCTGAAAACCTACCAACACCACCCATCTCTATACAGCCAACAGAGCTCTGAGCCTCGCCCTGTCAAATGATATAAATAGCATTTCCCACATGGGAAGCTGCCGCACCACAGACTGCGTATGCTCCACTTCCACATATTACTAACCATTGTTCAAAAGGCAACAACAGCTAATGTCAGCCATTTCTGAAGTTATATAACAAGGGACCAGCATTTGAGACCAGCAACATTTTTTTGAAATATGCCTACTCCATTCTTGGTTGTGCATGAGGAGACCCACCTAAGCCCCTGATCATGTCCTTAAATCTGCTGTATTGCCACTGTTTGCATGAAAGGTGTGCTGCTAAGCTTCCTCCTTGTAAGTAAGAATTTCACAAATAAGATTTGATTGGATAATCATGCATGTTTTTTAATTTAACCTTTATTTAACTGGGCAAGTCAGTTAAGAACACATTTTTATTTACAATGACGGCCTACACTGGCCAAACCTGGACGACGCTGGGCCAATTGTGCGCTGCCCTATGGGACACCCAATCACGGCCGGTTGTGATACAGCCTGGATGTAAAGATGTGCACTGAACAAAAATATAAGCGATCCCAGAAATGTTTCATACACACAAAAAGCTTATTTTTCGCAAATGTTGGGCACACGCCAGCCCAGGACGTCCACATCTGGCTTCTTCACCTGCTGGATCGTCTGAAGGGGGATGTGCTGAGGAGTATTTCTGTCTGTAATAAAGCCCTTTTGTGGGGAAAAACTAATTCTGGTTGGCTGGGCCTGGCTCCCCAGTGGCCCTCCCAGGCTCAACCATGGCTGTGCCCTTGCCCAGTCATATGCCCAACAATCGATTAGGGCCTCACGAATTTAATTCAATTGACTGATTTCCTTACATGAACTGTAATGCAGAAAACTCTTTGAAATGGTTGTGTTTATATATGCGTTCAGTAAAGTAGTTATTTCAGGGAAGAAATGCTGCAGGAGGGACAACGGGTTCACGCTAAGCAAAGTTAGTCCGTTTTGTCCTCAATACATACGGACAGTATCTTCTTTTAGTGGTACAACGTTTTCACTCTCTTAGATGTTAACTGACTTGAGGGAAAAATGCATCAAGCTTTGAAGGCATGTCATCAGAATAACATCCTGGCATCGGAGTTGAGGCTTTGATTCCAGACAACCTCAGACAGACTATCTACACACCTGTACGAGAGAGAGCACTAAACTTGTGGTTCTGGAGGTGTGAAGTAGGCAGGCAGCTGTTTAAAGCTGACAGGTGATTAACCTTTCCTAAAGGTGTAAATGGTTAGATTAAATTTTGTGTTCAGTGGTTGTGGCCTAGCAGGGCCAGGAGTTTTTCCCGGACCACATGACCTGACCAGGAAACTCTGGGCACATGTTATATAGCCCATAGGTAACTGTTCAGAGCTGCCTGTGGTTGTTGTGTAGATGTTTCTTGTGGCCTGCTCTGGTTTAAACCTTCAGTGTCTCAACAGTATCTTGGAGAGAGTGTGTCTGTGTGGAAATGTTTCAGATTATTAAAATATATATATATTTTTTTACATTGACCTTTCCGCATTGTGGCAGGGAAAACACAAGTGCAATTGTTGTAAGGGCATGTTTTGTCTCAACTGAGGACAGGCACAACACAACCTTAAATGATGCAAATCGGGACTAAGCGCCAAAGTATGAGAATATGAAAAAAAGAACATTTACACTTTTGTGTGATAATTGACGTTAAAGTTAAAAACATTGGATTTTGGAAATCTTTTTCACAAAAAGTATTAAATAGTTGGCAGCCCTGTTTGTAAACTTTTGTAAATGATATCAATCTCAACCGTTTATATTTTCCAGTGATGGAGACATGGATGTTTCATAGTATGGTGAGGTATATATTAAAAAAAAATTTAAAAAAAATTTGCATTCAGGTCCAAAAGTTCATTTTCTGAGCACTTCTACGATGGGCAAATATGTCTGGAAGGTTTTGTTCATATCTAAAGGGATTGCTGTCAAAAAGTGATTGAATTCAAATGAATTTACCCAAGGACAACGAGGCCTTGAGTCTGTTTGCCCAATTAGACAACGCAGTGAACTGCCAACATGTATTGTGTCCTGGCGGCTGACTGGAATCAGAAATGCACTCAAAAGGTGCCTTGGCCCGCGGCAGTGCTTTTGAACACGACAGATTTTTCCTTACTGCTCTAGTAATGTTATTAAGGTGCAATGAACAAATGCAAACCTCATTTGATTAATCCAGTATATTTAAGCAGGTGAAAGGTCAATGGGTTTTATTCTTGTTTTGTGTGTGGGAAGTAGGCCTAAATATTGTCCATGTCTATCAATGGACACCACCACTGGGCACTGTCAAATCAGAGAAGCAACTTCCTATTAAACGAGGTAAATAGACAACAAAGAAAGACCCCAAGTGCTTTTTGGTTCTCTATTCCTCACCTCCTTGTTGATGACTAAACAATAAAGACCCAATGTTTTATGTTCTGTACCAACAAGTATTTACACATGGCCAATAGACCACATCCCTGTTTATTGAGTGCACGAAGGATCTCTGATAGTTATGAATCCTCAGCAATGTGCTGATTCTGTGACCATAAAGAATTGTGTCCTGCGATAAAAGTGCCAGCGTCTCCATTTTTGTCCTTGACAGTTGAGGACTGTCTGAAGGCAACGAGAGCGGAACACATCTAGCCTACTCAAGTCTGTACTTCAGCAATTGAAAAAAATGTTGACTGTGCAGCAGATGTTTCGCAATATGTAGAATGACCGTTGTCGTTCCAGTTTGTGGAATTGCCCTATTGCTTGTCACGCTGGTATTTAGGCCTACACATTTTGGCGCCCCAAATTTTGCGTTCCCATTAAACTATGCACTTTTGTGCTAAATAATTGACATTGAGGAAATGACGTGGGTTTTGTCAGCACAGTAGATGCAACAACACCTGATTCCATGCAGGCTGTACATGTTGGCGTGAAATATTTTAATTCTGGAAGGGGTGAGAATTTGAGGATCTAGATGGACTAAGTTCTGTTTCAAGAGGGCTGATTTCAAGAGGTCCAGCAGAACCACCAGTTCAGTTTGATGATAGCTTGTCTCGTTTGAGTGCTCTGGAATCGTTGATATGGGCCTACTGCCTCACTCTTCACATCCCTCAATCTTGACTGATGGCATCGATCGGGTCTGTTCAGATGAGCCCTCTAGTGTTACACAGAGGGAGATACTCTATCTATGAGACACTATACAGCACAGAGCTTAATGGGACCTAGTCTGTTGTGTGATAAACCAATTACAGTGGGCGGAACTTTAATTAGGTTTGCGGCTGTAAAAGCTTTGTCTATCATCCCCAAATAAATTGGCTTAATGTGCCCTGCAGAGGAGGAGCCACTAAAAGTGCTACTCGGATTACCGTTCTCTTAAAACCACAACTATAAGAAAACAGTTTGTCCCCCCCCCCCACCCGCTGAGCTTTTTTTTACAAGAGCCTTGGTTTATATTAGTCTGATGATCACATACGTTCTCATTTTGAGCAAGCAAGTCTCTGACTGTGCAGATGTTACTTTGCTCAGAGTTCGAGAGGAATGCACAGTGTTTTGAAAGAGGCGACGCCATCACAGAACATTTAGGGAAAGTGGGATACCTTGTCAGCAGTACAACTGAAATGTGTCTTCCTCATTTACCCCATCCCCTCTGAATCAGAGAGGTGCGGGGGAGGGCTGGGCTGCCTTAATCGTCATCTCGTCATCTGCGCCCATTAGGGTGTGGACTAAGTGCTCAGGTCTAATGGCACTCACTCTAATGTAATTCAGAGTCAAAATATACCATCACTGGTATGCCTTTCGTAAAACTGAAAAGATGTCAAAGAATGGCACAGACAGTCTTAGTTAGTTATTTGGAGCAGTCTTGGCGTTGCCCCTGGCTCTGCCAGCAGTGGAACGAGGGCTAAGTGGGATCAAAATAAATAGACCTCTCCTTTTTGATCTGATTTATCATGCATCCACCCCCCAGATCTGGCTCCGAGGGAGAGATGTATTTTGTCTGATAAGTTAATGTTCTCTTCACTAATGGCTGTTGTTCAATTACACTCCCATCTGAACTGCTATGGCAGGAGTTCAAGACAGGAGCCTTTTGTACAGTAGACTAGAGGCACTGGCTGGAGATTTGCTTTTGGCCTCTTACAACGGGAGTGAAGCCTCTGACTCAAGAACTAAATTGCTGGTCTTACCGGCTATCAGCGTTGAACAACAGGTGAGTTATCTAGTTCTTAGACGTGGCATCTAGTTCTTTTGGTTTTGCGAAACCACGTCAACCCCCCGATCATGGGTTCCAAGCAAACTGCGGTTTCCTACTCCAAGGTACATGCGGGTTAGCACATCCAGTGTGAAACCCACACCGTGTTGCCTATCCTTTGTGTTGGCCTGTAAAATGGATGACCTTTCATGTGTTCCGATAGCACCCATTGCACACACGGGCCTTCCTTCCACAGAGAAACATTCCTGGAATCTGAGCATGGCAGCACCCCACACAAGAGTCCACAAGAGGGGGGGCCAATGGTGGACCAAGCTCATTGACTTTTTTTGTTGTTGTCTTCCTGAACCCTCTGGCTATTTTATCCTGGCACAACTGAGTCCACAACGTTGGTATTCCAGCAACGTGCTAGTGATGCATGTTGTCCGACTGCATTGTTCTGTATGGAGATTGAGAAGTGTTAGGGGATTGGCAGGGTTGTTCCTGTCATCTGGGGTAACTGTTTGCACCAGCCAGACTCTCTCTATTGAGGCAATTCAATGAGGAAGTGGCCTCCACTCCATACTCAAGTGGTTTCTAATTGAATTCCTGAAGATTTTGGAAAGCAGGGGGAATGGATGATGCGTGGAGGGTGACTGCCAAGGCTAGCTGCATTGTCTCGTGAAGGAATGATACACAAAGGACACTTCCTGGCCTTGAATCATCCTTTTCAGCCCACTTTTCAAACCCCTCTCCAATTGTTCTAAATTGCGGTTCCTCTCGGAGTACAGAGAAATGGATGCAACTGATATCCTTTCTAAAAAGATGATGTCAATACTCTAGCGTCCAGCCACCCCAGGCTCCTCTACTCTGCCAAGAGAGGTGTGATCTGAAAGCTTAACAGCAATATATCTACAATATATCGACCGTATCTACAGACAAAGAGTAGTAGGTTTTCTCACGGAGCCTACATCCATGTTACCTCTGGATAAGCAGCCTGATGGTGCGTCTGACAACCCTTCATTATGTGTTGCGGTTGTGTTCTCATCTACTCCCAGATTCCTATGGCCATCCCAGGCATTGTCCTGCAGGAACAGCCAGCCAGGCTGGACTGGAACGAGCAGCTGTGGGGCAGAACAGGGGGCATGGAGGAATTTTTTTAACAAGGCCTCAGACACAAGGGTTAAGCATGCACACAGAGACAATCCATGAGTAATTGCCTTACGGACAACACAGGAGGACGTTTGCCTTGTGAGCTGCCCACTGCCAGCCACCTTGGCCTGCATATCCCTCTTAGGGAGCTTATCATACTTACTGTAATTGAAATGTCAGATGAACTTGTGGATACCATTTTTATGCCTCTGCGTCCAGTAAGAAGGAAGTTTGAGGTAGTTTTGCGAGCCAATGCTAATTAGCTTAGCGCTATACCCGAAGACTTCCAGTCTTTGCGCTAAGCTCGCACTAATGATAGTTAACATTGGCTTGCTAACTACATCTTCCTTCATACTGGACGCAGAGACATAGAAATGGTATTGCCATAATCCAGAACTATCCTTTTAATGACCAGGTTGTTCTGTTCTTCATTCTTCAACTTAGTCTTTGTTTTAAAAAAAATTGGACCTTAAGGCTTGAGGCAATGTTTTTTTCTTTCTACAGCTTCACTTCAGTCTGTTTAGCAAATAGGCAGAAATGCCATGTGGTATCACACAATCGTAAACTATGAAAAGTAATCTTTTCCACCCCAAGAGTACCCAGCGTGTTTCCTCCTTGCCGTGCTTTAGAAGTGTGATGTATCTCATACAATTGGAACCAGAGGCAGCAGGCTCCCTGTTATCACCCAGTCTCAGGCTCTCTCTCTGGGGCCTTCCTACAAATTATAAATCCTCCCGATGGGGCTAAACAGTGGAAAGAGGGAACGGGGGGGGGGTCACGGTACTGACCCAATCATTTTAGGGGGGCTGTCCTCCCAACTGCTGAGCCTAGGCTGTTGGGATACAATACTGCAAGCAAATCTCTGGTGTGTGTGTGGGACATTGATTGGGTAGGGGGGTCAGGAGTTCACCGGCCTTTGTTGGGAGTGGGGTTACATGGAAGTGTGGAGGCCCTCCGTCAGGGGGCCTGCCAAAGATTGCCGTGAACAGCTCCTTTTCAAGGCCATTGTTCTCTGACAGTCCATGCCTCTTCATTAATGAACTCCCTCATTGATTTGTTGCCGTGGCCTCTGCACATGCAGGGGGAGAGCAGTTTCTTCAGGAATCTTTGTAATTGTGTTGCCGGGTTGTCGCTTTCACTTAAGAAAACTGCGGTGGGCTCATGGAGGACAGGCTTTTTTTAGGTTCTGAGAAGCTGGATGTGTAAGTAAGCCATCAAGAAGGCCAAATGTCTTATGTAGTTATAAATGGATAGATTGTAGTTTATTTAAAAAAATGTTTTTTACATGATTGGAAGTGCTCTTAGCAATTATGCCCGTTTGAACAGATTCTCTACGTGAAATCAACAAAACAAAACGATGTAAGGCGTCTTTGTCAGGTTAGGACATCTTCGATATCCTCTGTCAGGTTAGGACATCTTCGATATCCTCTGTCCTCTCGTGTGGCTGATATTCTAGTTTCCTGAATGTCTTTCCCCTGACTAGTTCATTTGTCAAGCACATCGGGCCCCCTGTTGCACCCCGTTCTTTTCACATACTGTAGAGACGGAAAGAAACGCACGGCAATGTGTTGAGAGATTTCTGTTCGTGCATCTCAAAGAACTCTATTTTTAACACAGCTGAATTTCTTATGCCTCTGCCTAACGTGGTCCTGTTGCGGTGCCGCTCTTCATGACGTACTCCAGGAGACGGTCCTGGAAAAACTTCAAAGGAGCTTCATACAAGGATCTTGCATTCCTCTTCATAGCATCCCCTTCCACAGCACACTGGCCCATATGTTTTCCAGAATCACCCGTTGGTTTTTCCTTGTCCTTCAGCTTGAAGGATGATCCTCATATGCTCCTTGTATGTAACTATGACCCTTTGGCATTGCTAAGTATCCACCGTGATGCCGACACACTGGTAGATGTGAGCAGGCCAGAAACTGTTTACGTTCATTGTTGTTGTTGTTGCAAGACGCATTTGGTCCTAATTTCCTCCCTCAAGCTGAGTTCATCAGTCCCCTGCTAATTTATACCCTTTGTTTGACTTTTAAGGGAGTATTTAACAAACTCACAAAAATTCTGCTGTTAGGTCTCTTTCCTCTTTCCTCCTTTTCGCCCTCTGAGCTCTTTGGTAATTGATAATCGTTGAGGGCTGAGGAGAAAGTCCCACTTGCCCCCACTGCTCAGTCACCTCGATCTTCAAGCACATCACATCAGTAGTATATATTTTCAATCGTCCCTGTGAGTCTGTAGTGTCGATGGACAGTTCTCACACGGTCTCAAATAGCCACTAAGTGTTGAAAAAGCCCAACTCTGAATGCTTTTGAGGCATGCCCCATCTTGTCCAGTGTTCACAGGCAGTGGTGGCTCATGAAAGCTGAGAATCATCTTGCACCCAAACCCCAAGTGCATTATAACCTGTGAGAATCTGCTCAGACGAGACCAACTCGAAAGTTTTGTTGGCGATGGCTGAAGAGCCAAGTCTCCAGATGACACAATCATAAAGCCCCATTGAACACAAAGGAAGTGTGTACAATGTGTCAAAATATGTTTTGAAGGGGTCAATTGAAGGGCAGGGGGTCAGTCGGACGGCAAGCGGACGTAAATGGAGCCATCCATTGATGCAGCCTAGAGTGACATGAGGGAGCTACGCCAGGGGTTCGGCACTGGCTGCCTTTCTATTTCAAACTATGGTTTGTTTTCTTTGACGGTTTTAGTACCGCAGTTTATGTCCTCACCAAATTGTGAGTATTATTGCTGGCAGGTGGTGACTGTTCAGGTCCAAGGGTCCCCTTTAGTAGTTTTTACAGTTTTCACTAAGGAGTAGTAAACCACCAAACGCCTGTTGAGTTAGTTTTGGACAAAGTGTTGTTGGAATAAGTCCGGCAGTAAGTTTGACATATTTACCAGGTTGTCAATGTAAGCTGGTACACTTGTTCTCAGTTTACCATTTTTGTCCTGTTTTTTTTTCTCTCTTCTATTTTGTGTTCAAATTTGCATGTATTGTACATTTTAATCCTGCTTAACACCAGACTACTCTTTTGCTGTGTAATTGAGTGACCTTCAGAGAGGGGTGTGTGTGTGTGTGTGTGTACTTGACTCATTCACTGGTCAGAAGCTGCAGGGGGCTGGTCTTGTGACACCAGTAAAGAGAGAGAGAGAGAGAGGGCTGTTTTCTCCCTTCTCTTTGCTAACCTTCCTCCGCATGGCTCTTTAAACACTCCTAGAGACCATAATATGCCCAGTGAGGACACTGACTCTTTGAGCGGGCGGACTTTTCCACAGCCCCCCAGGCTGACTGCATGTATTACTGCTCTGTGTTAAACACCGGAACCACAGCTTGTTAGTGGTCACCTTAATGGTTCACAGGCCTATTCAAATATTGACTTAGTTGCTCCAAATTGCTCGAAGTTGTGAATGAAGTACTTGAAAGGTTGTTGTTTTTTTTCTCCCCTTTTTTATTTCTCATCCAAATCACATACAGTGAGTGCATAGAGCTGAGGCCGTAAAGCACACAGGGAAATCACATACAGTGAGTGCATAGAGCTGAGGCCGTAACGCACACAGGGAAATCACATACAGTGAGTGCATAGAGCTGAGGCCGTAACGCACACAGGGAAATCACATACAGTGAGTGCATAGAGCTGAGGCCGTAACGCACACAGGGAAATCACATACAGTGAGTGCATAGAGCTGAGGCCGTAACGCACACAGGGAAATCACATACAGTGAGTGCATAGAGCTGAGGCCGTAACGCAGGAAATCACATACAGTGAGTGCATAGAGCTGAGGCGTAACGCACACAGGGAAATCACATACAGTGAGTGCATAGAGCTGAGGCCGTAACGCACACAGGGAAATCACATACAGTGAGTGCATAGAGCTGAGGCATACAGTGATACAGTGAGTGCATAGAGCTGAGGCCGTAACGCACACAGGGAAATCACATACAGTGAGTGCAGGCTGAAATCACATACAGTGAGTGCATAGAGCTGAGGCCGTAACGCACACAGGGAAATCACATACAGTGAGTGCATAGAGCTGAGGCCGTACGCATCACATACAGTGAGTGCATAGAGCTGAGGCCGTAACGCACACAGGGAAATCACATACAGTGAGTGCATAGAGCTGAGGCCGTAACGCACACAGGGAAATCACATACAGTGAGTGCATAGAGCTGAGGCCGTAACGCACACAGGGAAATCACATACAGTGAGTGCATAGAGCCGAGGCACATACAGTGAGTGCATAGAGCCGAGGCCGCACACAGGGAAATCACATACAGTGAGTGCATAGAGCCGAGGCCGTAACGCACACAGTGAGTGCATAGAGCCGAGGCCGTCATACAGTGAGTGCATAGAGCCGAGGCCGTAAAGCACACAGGGAAATCACATACAGTGAGTGCATAGAGCCGAGGCCGTAAAGCACACAGGGAAATCACATACAGTGAGTGCATAGAGCTGAGGCCGTAACGCACACAGGGAAATCACATACAGTGAGTGCATAGAGCTGAGGCCGTAAAGCACACAGGGAAATGGAAGTAGGCTGCGCTGTTTCCTTTGCTCAGTACGCTGCTTCTCAGGCGCGCACCTGTTTTGGGCCGGACTCGTCTGCCAGGCATTTCAGTTGTTAGATGACATCAGTCTTATTCTCTAGAGCTCTGAATAGCTTTACCACAAGGCAGTTTCTTTAGTCTCCCGCCTGCTTTCACACGCTCTCAACTACACACTTCAGTCATTAACCTAATACAAGGGGGATGTGTGTGTATGTACATGCCTTTGCGGTCATTTTTATTTAAAAAAATAAAAAAAATATTATTACAGTGAGAAAAAATAAGAAACTGCTGTTGATAGTAACACTGCTCTTAAAGAGGCTTTACGTATCGGCCTCACAGTCAGAGCTTTGACGAAGGCTGTGAGGCCGATACATAAAGCTTATTGAAGAGCAGTGGTTTTTTTCCCGCCTCATTTTATTCAACTATTACCATGCACCTGCAAATAAAGATGGCTCAGATGTGCGAGTGCCTTTTTAAATGATTTATTTTTTATACAGTTCCAGTCAAGTTTGGACACTTAGTCATTCAAGGGTTTCTCCTTATTTTTTTTACATTGTAGAGTAATCGTGAAGACCTCAAAACTATGAAATACCACATGGACTCATGTAGTAACTAAAAAAAAAAGTGTTAAACAAATCAAAATATATTTGAGATCCTTCAAAGTAACCACCCTTTTGCCTTGACAGCTTTGCACACTCTGGCATTGAAGTTACACCGTTGGGTTCGTCTTTCCCGAACCCGAAAAGTCGAGTCGTGTGTCTTCTGAAATATGACCCGCCAAACCGCGCTTCTTAACACCCACCCGATTAACCGTGAGGCCAGCTGCACCAATGTGTCGGAGGAAACATCGTTGAACTGACAACCAAAGTCAGCCTGGAATCGAACCCAGATCTGTAGTGATGCCTCAAGCACTGCAATGTAGTGCCTTAGACCGCTGCGCCACTCGCGAGGCCCATGGTCGTATGTTTTTAAATGAGTTGCAGCTTTCCCACTTCTGTCTGTCCTCCTCCACCTTTACTGTGTGGTTGACTACACCCAATGGAGAAAGCTGTGTGTGTCTTTTTGTTCACTTGTGTGTATCCGGGTTTTGTGTGCGCTCGCTCAAAAGCATCTGCATTTGAGTGTACGTGCATGCAATTGCGTGTTCGCATCCAAGGTAACTAGAGTAGCTGCCTGCTTGCCATTGAGTGACTCCACCCCTGCTGTGATCCCAACTGGTCGGTCTGATGTGGCAGGTGAAGCACATTCAAAGAGGGCACCATTAGGGAGGAGGAGGTCTGTCCACCTCAGCAGTCACAGTAATGGGCTCTGCCGTGGCAGCCTACTCCCCAGAGTCATGGCTGCACATAGAGACATCATTAACCAGACCTCTCTCTGCCCCGTTTAATCCCCCCCCCCCAGTCTTGCTCCAATTTCCTGAAATATGACTTGCAGCAACAGCTAAGAGGTAGCGAGTAGCTTCTGTAAAGACTTCCAGGAGAGACACTCTACTGTGTACTTTAACTGCCACCTTCAGGAGGGGGAGGTTTGAACACAGTAGTGAAATGAGTGTTGGAGCACTGTGTGTCAGGTCTCTCACATGGCACACAGAATTTCTCTTCTTTCACAGAGACCAGGGTGGTGTAAAGTAAACCCTATTGCAAAAACACTGCTTCCCAGGCCCAGCAGACCCCCCCTCCCCCTTCTTTTCAGGGTGTTTGTTTTGACTTTAACATCTGGTGCCTCTATAAAACTTGGATTAGAATCAAGCCCCCCCCCTCAATGAATTAGATAATTACCCCAGACTGCCTCCTTTCTTGGCACTGTCTCAATTTGTGTCAGACTGTTTCCTTGTATGACTCCAGCATGGGGGGGGGATTGGGGGGGTGGAGTCAGTGACGTGTAATATATTGACACCAGATGGGAACCAGACATGTGTGGGTGTCCCTCCCTTCTCCCTTCCATGATCCTCAGCAATTCAAAGAAGGTGTGGCAGCGAGGCTGACCGACTACTAGTCTGAGGCCAGACTACGAAAGCTGGCTGTGTGGGGTTGGCACTTTTTAACCCACACAACTGCTTCGTTTTCTCTGGGTTGAAGTCTGTCGCGGTGGGGTTTCCGGCTGCTAGATATTCCGGTCATCAAATAGTTCCGTGACGAGAACAATGAGTCCGGGTCGTCCCTGACACTATCCGATATGCAAGCATCCAGGAATGCTTTTTAGTTTGTGTAACTAATCTAATCCTGGCATTGATTAGTCTCATCTCTGGGAGTGAGAGCTTATTGTCCTGGATTGTCAAATTATCTTTCTCATGTCCCTTATTGACCAAAACATTTTCTCTTTTTACTCTTCTTAACCAGTTCCAACTCCCCTGGCCTTTCGAGGGCCTTGGAATCAGCTGTGGACATGAAATATGTTTGCCTAGCTACCCAAAGTCATTGCTTCAGCCAAATGATATGCCACAACCACGGACGTTAGTTTCTCCTCCACAATGAGTCTGGGTCTATGTTTACTCCCCTATGATTCCTAGAATGGAAATGCCATCAAACGTTTTGACACACCTACTAATTCATAGTTTTTTCTTTATTTTTACTATTTTCTAAATTGTATAATAATAGTGAAGACATCAAAACTATGAAATACCACATGGAAGCATGTAGTAACCAAAAAAGTGTTAAACAAATCAAAAATATATTTCACACACTCTTGGCATTCTCTCAGCCAGCTTCACCTGGAATGCTTTTCCATCAGTCTTGAAGGAGTTCCCACATATGCTGAGCACTTGTTGGCTGCTTTTCCTTCACGCTGCGGTCCAACTCATCCCAAACCATTTCACCTGGGTTGAGGTCGGGTGATTGTGGAGGCCAGGTCATCTGATGCAGCACTCAATCACTCACCCTCTTGGTCAAATAGCCCTTACACAGCCTGTAGATGTGTTGGGTCATTGCCCTTTTGAAAAACAATTGATCGACCCACTAAGCGCAAACCAGATGGGATGGCGTATCGCTGCAGAATGCTGTGGTAGCCATGCTGGTTAAGTGTGCTTTGAAATCACAGACAGTGTCACCAGCAAAGTCCCCCCCCTCCCCCACACCCACGCCATCACACCACCACCTCCATGCTTCACGGTGGGAACCACCCATGCAGAAATCATCTGTGAAGCATTTATTTGGGCTGCAATTTCTGAGGTGCAATTAATTCTAATGAACTCATATCAAAGGTCTTGATGTTCTCTATTGACTGACCTTTATGTTTTAATGATGGGCTGTCGCTTCTTTTTGCTTATTTGAGCTGTTCTTGCCATAACATGGACTTGGTCTTTTACCAAATAGGGCTATCTTCTGTATTACCACCCCTACCTTGTCACAACACAACTGTTTGTCTCAAATGCATTACGAAGGAAAGAAATTCCACAACGTACTTTTAACTGCTTGGTGACAAGTTTCTAAAACTGTTTGAATCATGTCTGTGAGTATAACAGAACTTTATTTAGCAGGCGAAACCCCAAGGACAAACCATTTATTTGAGGTCACTCTCTTTCCAATGGGTTTTCATTGGAATCTAGATTTCTAAGGGACCTTCTTGCAGTTCCTATAGCTTCCACTGGATGTCAACAGTCTTTAGAAATTGGTTGAGGTTATTCCTTTGTGTAATGAAGAAGTATGGCCATCTTGAATGAGGGTCACTTGAAGTGTACTGTTAGATAGAGGCACGTGACCAGAAAGCATGCTTCAGTTTATTTTCTTCCTGTATTGAACACAGATCATCCAGTCTTCAATTGTATCTATTTATGTTAACCATTTTGTATTACAAAAGTAGTTTGAAATGCAGTTGAGCAAGTTGGAACCAGTGTTTTTCTGGAACAAACGCGCCAAATAAATTGACATTTTGGATATATATATATATGGACGGAAGTAATTGAACAAAAGGACCATTTGTGATGTTTATGGGACATATTGGAGTGTCAACAAAAGAAGCTTGTCAAAGGCATGAATTATATTTTTATTTCTGTATTTTGTGTCGCGCCTGCAGGGTTGAAATATGGTTTCTCTCTTTGTTTACGAAGGTGCTATCCTCAGATAATAGCGTTGTTTGCTTTCGCCGAAACGCCTTTTTGAAATCTGACATGTTGGCTGGATTCACAACAAGTGTAGCTTTAATTTGCTATCTTTCATGTGGGATTTAATGAAAGTTAGATTTTTATAGTAATTTATTTGAATTTGGCGCTCTGCATTTTCTCTGACTTTTGGCCAGGTGGGACGCTAGCGTCCCACATATCCCAGAGAGGTTAACAAGGCACATCTGTTAATTGAAATGCATTCCAGGTGACTACCTCATGAAGCTGGTTGAGAGAATGGCAAGTGTGCAAAGCTGTCATCAAGACAAAGTGGATATTTTGAAGAATCTCAAATATAAAATCTGTTTTGATTTGTTTAACACGATTCCATGTGTTATTTCATAGTTTTGATGTCTTCACTATTATTCTAGAATGTAGAAAATAAAGAAAAACCCTTGAATGAATAGTTGTGTCCAAACTTTTGACTGGTACTGTGCATTCTAGATTGTCTGATTGGTTCCAGAGGCCGATGGGTTGGGCCAAAACACGTTAGTAAAATCCAAAGACAGTACAGTATGTATATAGGCAGAAATTGCTTCTCCAATAGAAATCCCAGATCACTCTCGAAGGCGATGTTGGCCAGCTCATGCACAGAAACATCTGGTCTAACGGCCGTCTCACGCCGAACTGCGCATGTGAAGGCCATCAAATCAAAGGCACTTTTTATGATATAAAGCTGTTTTTGACAGAAATGAAAACGTGTAATTCTGTCACTTTCGCAAGGTTGTAGTAATAACATGTTCAACTACTTCAGACATTGGCTCAAATGTAGGTTGTACCTTTTTAAGAAAATTAAACAACTAAGGAATATATTATTTATTTTTCTCATTGACTTCTCAAACCCTGGTCTGGTTGGTCTCTTTCGCAAGCGTTCTTGGAATTCTCGCGATGTTGCGCTTCTGGGTTTAGAAACACTGTAGTAAATTGACGTTTAGAAAATGGGTCACTGGCTTCGATACTCTGATTGGTTCGAGATGATCCAATCCCTGATGACTTTTTCTACCACACCCTTCATTTTTGTTTTCACCACAACCAACTTTTTAGTGATTGCAGTCTCAGACTTGAAGTATGTAGCGAACGATAGCAGCAGAAGGATTCAGTTTGTGTCTATGTAAAATTAAAAAAAATATCTCTGGGTTTTGGCAATCTAGCCAATGTGATGATATCATGGCCTAAAAATACACATACATTTTAAGGAAACTACTTCTAAAAAAATATATTGTTTTTCAAAAAATGTTTTATCTATGTACACCAAAACCCAGGAATGTACACCAAAACCCAGGAAGAGACATACAATGGATGCACTATGAAATATGAATGACCCTCCCCAGCTAATTTCTCTCCATGTTTTAGTTTGGGAGACCTTGGATAATGTTAAGGCAAGTGCTTTAGGTATAAGGCCTTGCCTCACCTTCCTAGCTCTGAGCTAAACCAGGCCCAGACAGCAGATGTGGGGGCCTGTGTTGGTCAGCCATTCTGGGGTTAATGTCTGGCTGGCAGGAATTGGCATTTTTCTCCCGTTATGGCGGTGACACTGACAGGCAGGAGGGAAGTGGGATGGTAGTGCAGCCAGAGAGGATGTTAGTGTGGTTTGGGGAAATGGGTTTGCAATATGGTCACTTGGGTTTACTTGTAAAGGCTTAAAATAAGATCTGTGTCCATCTTTTCGTGTTATCTTAAAGTCTAATGTTCCATTTGTTCAAGAAGTGTTTGGGTAATTGTGATTTGTAATAAACCAACTAGTGAGAACCCCAAGTATGTCGTCCATTGGCTCCGTTTCCTTAGCAATATCCAATATTTCTGGTTAGACTGGTGACTTAATTCAGAAATCTATTATTGCAATCTCTTTTAAGAAATTATAAAAACATATATTTTTTAATACTCAACTCTCTCTGGAATAACATGGCTTGCAACAACTTGATGCTCTAGCTGTTTGTCATCTGACTCTGGGCCGGCTGTTTTCTGACGATGATGCGTTGTACATTTGGAGTGAATCTATTTGAATTGATGAAGAGCTTTGAAACCTTAACCCTCTCTGTGTCCTGGGAAGTATTACTGGGACTCCATCGCCCCGGTGACGACCCTACAGGCTCAATGGTGTTAGTCTCCAGATTGGAGAGAGCCAGATGGTGCCTGATGTCATGAATTAAGACTCTCGTTATTTCACTCTATCTACTCAACTCAAGCAAGGTCATCGTCAATACCAGTAGAGGAACTGAAATCTTCATCCCCATGTGCTGAGTTTCATTTAGTGTTTTATCTTGGAGAAGATTCTGACATAATCTGCGTGGGGTGTAAAAAGGCCCAGCGTTGTCCTCTCATGCTATGGTACAGTGGCCAGTTGTGGAAATCCCCTCTTGTTCTTTAGGTTAAAAGCCTCTAATTTTAAAAACGTCTGTTTCGAACAGCAAGACATACAAAAGAACGGCCTAGATCGAGCGAGGGAGAGTGAGTGTGGGAGAATGATTGAGGGCTGTGTTGTCGTGTTCAGCCGGGCTTGGTTTATGACTCCGTCTGTCCCCGTGCACTCGCCCAGTTTCCCTGACAGAGCACTCTCTCCAGATTGAAAGTGTCTGCTGAGGCATGATGCTGGTTGATGGGCTTTGTGTGTTACATGCTGACCACACTGCTCGCATTGCAAAATACATTTACACATGCATGTTATTCAATGGTTTCATCTCAAACTCTTGCGCAAGTCTGCGTAGCTAGGCGCTAAAATAGAACTTGGTTCTGTTTTTGACGCTTGTTGCACTGCAATATCCACCTCTCCCATGTCCTCATTGGTTTTTAGGAGCATCTCCAATGCATTTGGAAAATATTCAGACCCCTTGACTTTTTCCACATTTTGTTATGTTTCAGCCTTATTTGAAAATGGATTAGATTTTAAAATAAAATTCTCATGAGTCTACACACAATACCCCATAATGATAAAATGAAAATGTTTTTTTTAGAAATGTTTGCAAAAAAATGTTTAACCTTATTTACGTAACTATACAGACCCTTTGCTATGAGACTCAAAATTGAGCTCAGGTGCATCCTGTTTCCATTGATCATCCTTGACATGTTTCTACAATTTGATTGGAGTCCACCTGTGATAAATTCAATTGATTGGACATGATTTTGAAAGGCACACACCTGTCTATATAAGGTCCCACAGTTGACAGTGCATGTCAGAGAAAAAAAAACAAGCCTTGAGGTTGAAGGAATTGTCCGTAGAGCTCCGACACAGGAATTTGTCAAGGCACAGATCTGGGGAAGGGTACCAAAACATTATGCAGCATTGAAAGTCCCCAAGAACACAGTGGCCACTATCATTCTTAAATGGAAAAAGTTTGGAACCACCAATACTCTTCCTAGAGCTGGCCACCAGGACAAACTGAGCAATCGGGGGAGAAGGGCCTGCTTTGTCTTGGAAGTTTTCTTAGGGTTGTTAGCCCCAGTCTAACAGGACAAGGTTCACCTTCTGAGGTCCTGAGTGCTCTGGAGCAGGCTTTCACTTTGCTCTGTTCATCAAATCAAAATGTATTGGTTACGTACGTTTAATGTACCAGTCAAAAGTTTGGATACAGCTACTCATTCAAGGTTTAAAGTTTTTTTTTCTTTTTTCTACGTTGTAGAATAATAGTGTAGACATCAACAATGAAATAACACATATGAAGTCATGTAGTAATCAAAAACGTGATTCTTCAAAGTAGCCACCCTTTTCCTTGATGACAGCTTTGCACACTCTTGGCATTCTATCAACCAGTTTCATGAGGTAGTCACCTGGAATGCATTTCAATTGACAGGTGTGCCTTGTTAAAAGTACATTTTTGGAATTTCTTTCCTTAATGCTTTTGAGCCAATCAAGTTGTGTTGTGACAAGGTAGAGTGGTATATAGAAGGTACCCCTCTTTGGTACAAGACCAAGTCCATATTATGGCAAGAACAGCTCAAATAAGCAAAGAGAAATCCCAGTCCAGTCCTTCATTTACTTTAAAACATGAAGGTCAGTCAGTGCAGAAAATGTCAAGAACTTCCTTCAAGTGCAGTCGCAAAGACCATCAAGCGCTATGATGAAACTGTTTCTCATGAGGACGGCCAGAAGAAAGGAATACCCAGATTTACCTCTACTGCAGAAGATAAGTTCATTAGAGTTATCTGCACCTGCACGATATTGCAGGCCAAATAAATGCTTCACAGAGTTCAAGTAACAGACCCATCTCAGCATCAGCTGTTCAGAGGAGACTGTGCTTTGGTCTGATGAGTCCAAATGTGAGATTTCTTGTTCCAACTGCTGTGTCTTTGTGAGACACAGAATAGGTGAATGGATCATCTCCGCATGTGTAGGTCCCACCATGAAGCATGGAGGAGTGATGGGGCTTTGCTGGAGACACTGTCTGTTTATTTATTTAAAATTCAAGGCACACTTAACCAGCATGGCTGCCGCAGCATTCAGAAGCAATACGCCATCCCGTCTGGTTTGTGCTTAGTGGGACTATGATTTGTTTTTTAGATGACAATGACCCAACACACCTCCAGGCTGTATAAGGGCTATTTGACCAAGTTGGAGAATGATGGAGTGCTGCATCAGATGACCTGGAATCCACAATGACCTAACCTCAACCTAATTGAGATGGTTTGGGATGAGTTGGACTGCAGAGTGAAGGAAAAGCAGCCAACATGTGCTAAGCATATGTGGGAACTCCTTGAAGACTGTTGGAAAAGCATTCCAGGTGAAGCTGGTTGAGAGAATGCCAAGAGTGTGCAAAGCTGTCGAGGCACAGGGTGGCTACTTTGAAGAATCTTAAATATAACTTTTTTTTTACGTTTGTTTAACACTTTTTTTGTGTGGTTACTACATGATTACATATGTTTTATTTCATAGTTTTGATGTCTTCACTATTATTCTACAATGTAGAAAATAGTAAATATAAAGAAAAACCCTTGAATGAGTGCGTGTATTTAGCAGAAATTATTGTGGGTGTGGCGAAATGCGTGTTCCTAGCTCCAACAGTGCAGTGGTATCTAACAATACAATACACACATCTAAAAGTAAATAATGGAATTAAGAAATATATAAATATTAGTACGAGCAATGTCTGAGTGGCATTGACTAAAATACAGTACATACATATGAAGTGAGTAAAGCAGTATGTAAACATTTATTAAAGTGACTCGTGTTCCATTCTCAAAGTGACCTGTGATTCCATGTCTGTAGGGCAGCAGCCTCTAAGGTGCTAGATTGTAGCCGGTTACTCAGTCAACAACCTGATCAACTCTATGCGAAATTAGATGTCACACTGCATGAGGCAAATGGTGGTCACACCAGAAACTGACTGGTTTTCGGATCCACGTCCCTATTTAAAAAAAAAAAATTAACGGGATCCTTGACCAACAGATGCATATCTGTTTTCACAGTCATGTGAAATCCCTAGATTAGGGCCTAATGAATTTATTTAAATTGACTGATTTGCTTCTATGAACTTTAACTCAGTAAAATCTAACTGAAATTGTTAGATTTATATATTTGTTCAGTTCATCCCTCAGTTTTGCACTTTCTGTGTTTAGCAGAGTAACATTCTATCCTATCGAAAAAGCACCAAATGTTGCTGGTTCGAATCCCCGAGCCGGCAAGGTGGAAAAATCTGCAGTTATGCCCTTGAGCAAGGCTGTTAACCCCTAGCAACAACTGCTCCCTGGTCGCCGATGACGTGTACGTTGATTAAGGCAGCCCCTGCACCTCTGGTTCAGAAGGTTAAATGCGAAAGACACATTTCGGGTTGATTGCATTCGGTTGTGAAATTGACTAGGTATCCCCCCCATGAGCCATTTTCTCTAAGGCTACACATCCCAGCCACCATCTGCTCTGCATTGCCACAGAAGTGAAACCATGGCCAGACACCTTCCTCTCCATGGAGAAAGCATGAATGTCATTGTCAAGCTCATAGAATTTAGGCTATCCATTGATCCATGAAAGACAAACAATGAGACTATTCATGAACTCCACCTTTGTTTTGTGTTTAGGGGTCAACAGACACCAACAATTTAGCCTCACCGAAGTTTGTCCAGAAAAACAGTGTGCACATTTTATTTGATTAGCTTATTGTGAAGGTAGGCCTATGTCACTGTAAATAACGTAACTCACACATGCCCAGAAAAGAGAGGATTCTCGCTCCCCCCAAAAAAGGCTAATCGGGTCACCCTCCATAATTGTCCAACCCTGCTAAAATCCCTAAGCCACCTAGGTGAACTAGAGTAGGTGAAGTAGAATGTTAAGACGTGTATTTTTCCATAGCCACACTTTTTAAAATAAAATCAACTGTATGTATTGAACTTGTTTGATGCTTTAAGCACGCTGTTTGATTAAGTAATGATGACACACACATGACTCGAGTGAGATAGAGATCAAGATAACCTTTTCCCGACCCTCCTCACGCTGTTACTGGTTACTTCGCAGATCCTGCCGTCATGCTCCTGAAGTTGCCGGTAATAGGATACACCAGCGTCGGCAACCTTTTCCATTCGGAATGCTAATTTATCTTAACATTTCTACCAATCTGCTTGCCAATTATGATTTTCATGTGCACATTTTCGTGGAACAGTCATTTCATTTATAATAGTCTTTTGTATCTCAAAATCATTGTCTGTGGTATCTACATTTGATCTAAATTCAAAATGTATACAAATCTAAAAGTAACTTTTATTGCCAACTATGTAATAATAACCTACATAAAGCCAACACATAAAAACATTGCAGCCTGCAGATAGAAAATATCCTGATTTATAAAAAATAATATTAAAATCTATAAATTACATTGGCTACGCATGACCTGTCTTTCAACACTCTTGAAACATTTGATCAACTGGGTCGGTACAGACACCGCTGCAGACTGTTTTGTGCAAGGGATTAGAAGTCATCAGGTATTTTATGACGTTTCCACTGGATCAGAGGATCACATTTTCCCTTTCCTACTGAGTGGTTATTGAAAGTGAGTGAGCTGGAAATATTGTGTAAATACTTTGAGGAACTATTGTCATTCTCAATTGATTCTAAAAACAGACTTTGAACATGCTGTTTGAGGTGAAGGGAAAATGACTTTGATAAGCTCCACAGCTAATTTGTGGTGGTGAGTTAAGACGATCAGAAATACCATCAGACATCCCCAAATGGGCACATTTTAGAGGCCTACATTTGCGTGCTGGCTATGTAAATCAAATCCAATTTATTTATATAGCCCTTCTTACATCAGCTGATATCTCAAAGTGCTGTACAGACACCCAGCCTAAAACCCCAAACAGCTAGCAATGCAGGTGTAGAAGCACGGTGGCTAGGAAAAACTCCCTAGAAAGGCCAAAACCTAGGAAGAAACCTAGAGAGGAACCAGGCTATGAGGGGTGGCCAATCCTCTTCTGGCTGTGCCGGGTGGAGATTATAACAGAACATGGCCAAGATGTTCAAATGTTCATAAATGACCAGCGTGGTCAAATAATAATAATCACAGTAGTTGTTGAGGGTGCAGCAAGTCAGCACCTCAGGAGTAAATCTCAGTTGGCTTTTCATAGCCGATCATTGAGAGTATCTCTACCGCTCCTGCTGTCTCTAGGGAGTTGAAAACAGCGGGTCTGGGACAGGTAGCACTTCCGGTGAACAGGTCAGAGTTCCATAGCCGCAGGCAGAACAGTTAAAACTGGAGCAGCAGCATGGCCAGGTGGACTGGGGACAGCAAGGAGTCCTCATGCCAGGTAGTCCTGAGGCATGGTCCTAGGGCTCAGGTCCTCAGAGAGAGAAAGAAAGAGAATTATAGAGCGCATACTTAAATTCACACAGGACACCAGATAAGACAAGAGAAGTACTCCAGAAAAAAAAACTGACCCTACCCTAACTGACCCTAACACATAAACTACTGCAGCATAAATACTGGAGGTTGAGACAGGAGGGGTCAGGAGACACTCGTCCTTCTATATGTGTAATCAGGTGTGCGTCTTTCCTCAACATTGATAGGAGCGTTTCAAACACAAGACGATGAATAAATTGATAACTCGTAAATGAAATAAACAAACTTGTTTCTCACAAATGTAGCATAGGTTGTCCTGCAAAACACATGTCCACTCTGACAATGAGAACAAATGTCTGTAATAATAATGATGATATATTGTATGCATTAACAGAAATTACTGTAGCGAAACAAACTTTGCAGATTAGAAATGATGGGAATAAATGGTAAATGTAGGCTAAGATTAGTGATGTATGTAATGGGGACTTGATAGACATCACAAACAATGCACACAATGACTACCCACGAAATGGCGGGAGAGAGCGAATTCTGGAGAGAGACGTGCCTTGTGCATCTGAGCCACAATCCCCTTATTCTTGGACTGAGGCAACCTCGTGGCCTCCTCAATGGATTAGTCCTCTGAGACAGCGCAAATCACACCGGTGTCTCGTGTGCCATGGAGGGGGGAAAAAAACAACTATTTGCGACTGCTCGACAAAAGAAAATCTGCTTTTCAATACAGACCCTTTTTGTAATACAGTAAATTCCATATAAGGCACCAAGACCTTGTGAACGTTGCACAGTATACCCTTAATCTTGTAATAAATCAAATCTAGTGATGCGTAACTTGACATTTCTGCCATCCTTTGTGACATTGTGAGAGGATAACCAACCTTCCAATTAATAGCAATGCGTTTCTTAGCCACTATAAATTCTAAGTTACACAGTTTCTTCTGAAAAGTCGCCAATATCAACATTTCCAAGCAAACATAAACAGGGAGAATCTGTAGACATGCTGAGAAAAAAATAACACGTTCTTTGCCAGAATTCAGCCATCCTTCATGATCACAACATATCATGCAAATACTGTATGTCCCCTTTTTTGTGTTTTACACTTCCAGCAGAGGAACAACATTTCTGAGTGCCTGATATTCCGTTTCATTGGCATATAGGATGGTCGATAAGATGATAAGATTACACTGCGCTAATTTGTCTGAGATGACATGAACATGACGGGGCATTCAAACACATCCGTATGCATTCATCATCAATGTTGTGTACTGACTGCACCATGACAGTGAAGTCTGTAGAGTTGTTTTATACCTTGTAGGTGTGACAAGTAGGGAATCAAATCCAATTTTATGGGTCAAATGCGCCCGACTACAACAGCGAAATGTTTGCTTACAAGGCCTTTATCCAACAGTGCAGATTCAAGAAAATACACACACAAACAATTAAGAGATAAGAATAACAAGTAATTAAAGAGCAGCAGTAAATAGCAATAGCGAGGCTATATACAGGGGGTACCGGTACAGAGTCAATGTGCGGGGGCAGCGGTGTCAAGGTAATTGAGGTAATATGTACATGTAGGTAGAGTTATTAAAGTGACTATGCATAGATAATAACAGAGTAGTAGTGGTGTAAAAGGGGGGTGCAATGCAAATAGTCTGGGTAGCCATTTGATCAGCTGTTCAGGAGTCTTATGGCTTTGGGGTAGAAGCTGTTTAGAAGCCTTTTGATCCTAGACTTGGTGCTCCGGTACCGATTGCCGTGTGGTAGCAGAGAGAACAGTCTGACTAGGGTGGTTGGAGTCTTTGACAATTTTGACACCACCTGGTATAGAGGTCCTGGATGGCAGGAAGCTTGGCCCAAGTGATGTACTGGGCCATACGCACTACCCTCTAGTGCCTTGAGGTCGGAGGACGAGCAGTTGCCATACCAGGCAGTGATGTAACCCGTCAGGATGCTCTCGATGGTGCAGCTGTCAAACCTTTTGAGGATCTGAGGACCCATGCCAAATTAGCTACGGAGCTAGTTCATTCTCTTCAGACAGAACTGAAGTGGAGAGGGGATGAAACACTAGCTACCATAACATGTCAGTTACACTACTAGCTCAGCACTGGGAATAAATCTTTTTTTTCTGTAAAGTCAAATATCAGTTACCTTGCCAGCTACATCAGTCAAATAAAGAGTAGCCAGTTTCTGCTTTGCTTGCTTTAACAACTCTGAGAAAAAGTGCAACACAGAGACAGCAGCACCGTGCTGGTCGGAAGCTTTGCCTTCACGCGACCTGTCCGCACGCTCTGTGGTGTCCACACAGTGGCTGAAACCGACAAACAGCCTAGCCGACTACTCTGAGGCGTCCACATGGTCCTAAAGTACACAGATGCAGCTTTTTTGTATCACAGTGCAATAATAAAAATGGGGGGGGTCAAAAATAAAATGTTGGGGGGGGGGTCATGTCCACCCCGTCCCCAGTGAAAGTTGCTCCCCTGATGCGTCCTCATGAGCACCACTGAAATTAGAAACATGTCTGTGCTCTGACAAGCCACCACTTCCTCCTCTGGCTATAATTTCAGTACCCACATTCTGTTACAGGAACACTGGTGTTATTGTTCGGGGAATACAAGCTAACTAGTAACCTTTGTACTCCATACACATCAACAGTGTAATATCCGGATGGAGTTAATAACAAGGAACATACAGTAGAATTACATGATACATTTTTTTTGTCACATGTGCCAAAAACAACAGGTGTAGGTAGACCTTACTGTGCAATGCTTACTTACGAGCCCCTGCAGTTTCGAAAAATATGGATAAGAATAAGAGATAAAAGTCACAAGTAATTAAAGAGCAGCAGTATAGAAAATAACAATATATACAGGGGGGTGCTGGTACAGAGTCAATGTGCGGGGGCACCGGTTAGTTGAGGTTGTATGTACCTGTAGGTAGAGTTAATTAAAGTGACAATGCATAGATGACAACAGAGTGGCAGTGGTGCAGAGGGGGGGGGGGGGTGCAATGCGAGTAGTCTGGGTAGCCATTTGACTAGATGTTCAGGAGTCTTATGGCTTGGGGGTAGACGCTGTTTAGAAGCCTCTTGGACCTAGACTTGGCTGGAGTCTATGACCATTTTTAGGGCCTTCCTCTGACACCGCCTGGTATAGAGGTCCTGGATGGCAGGAAGCTTGGCCCCAGTGATGTACTGGGCCGTTCGCACTACTCTCTGTAGTGCCTTGAGGTCGGAGGCCGAGCAGTTGCCATACCAGGCAGTGATGCAACCAGTCAGGATGCTCTCAATGGTGCAGCTGTACTACCTTTTGAGGACCCATGCCAAATCTTTTCAGTCTCCTGAGGGGGACACTCTGACACTGTCTTGGTGTGCTTGGACCATGTTAGTATGCTGGTGATGTGGACACCAAGGAACTTGAAGCTCTCAACTAGAGGTCGACCGATTTAATCGGAATGGCCGATTTAAAAAAAAATATATATATATATATATATTATTATTTAAAAAAAAAAAAAATTATTTTAAATTACTGCGATTTCAAGTTTTCTTAACAATCGGAAATTGGTATTTTTGGGCGCCGATTTGTAAATATATATATTTTTAAATTATTTTTTATACCTTTTTTTATTTAACTAGGCAAGTCGGTTAAGAACACATTCTTATTTTCAATGACGGCCTAGGAACGGTGGGTTAACTGCCTTGTTCAGGGGCAGAACGACAGATTTTCACCTTGTCAGCTCGGGGGATCCAATCTTGCAACCTTACACTAGTCCAACGCTCTAGCCACCTGATTACATTGCACTCCACGAGGAGACTGCCTGTTACGCGAATTCAGTAGAAGCCAAGGTAAGTTTAATGCTAGCTAGCAACTTATCTTTATAAAAAAACAATCAATCAATCATAATCACTAGTTATAACTACACATGGTTGATGATATTACTAGTTTATCTAGCGTGTCCTGCGTTGCATATAATCGATGCGGTGCGTATCGTTGCTCCAATGTGTACCTAACCATGAACACCAATGCCTTTCTTAAAATCAATACACAGAAGTATATATTTTTAAACCTGCATAGATATATATCTAAAAGAAATCCAGGTTAGCAGGCGATATTAACCAGGTGAAATTGTCACTTTTCTTGCGTTGATTGCACGCAGAGTCAGGGTATGGGCAACGGTTTGGGCAGCCTAGCTCATTGCGAACTAATTTTCCAGAAAGTTTACGTAATTATGACATAACATGGAAGGTTGTGCAATGTACCAATAATTTTTAGACTTAGGGATGCAACCCGTTAGATAAAATACCGAACGGTTCCGTATTTCGCTGAAATAATAAATGTTTTGTTTTCAAAATTAATGTTAGAATCCGGAAACTATAATGACCAAAGGCTCGTATTTCTGTGTGTTATTATACTATAATTAAGTATTTGATTTGATAGAGCAGTCTGACTGAGCGATGGTAGGCAGCAGCAGGCTCCTAAGCATTCATTCAAACAGCACTTTCGTGCGTTTTGCCAGCAGCTCTTCGTTGTGCGTCAAGCATTGCGCTGTTTATTACTTCAAGCCTATCAGCCTAATGGCTGGTGTAACCGATGTGAAATAGCTAGCTAGTTAGCGGTGGCACATATTGCAGTTTTCCTTCTCCAACACTTTGTTTTTGTATTATTTAAACCAAATTGAACATGTTTCATTATTTATTTGAGGCTAAATGGATTTTTATTGATTAATTATGTTAAAATAAGTGTTCATTCAGGATTGTTGTAATTGTCATTATTACAAAGACATTTTTTTTAAATCGGCCAATTTAATCGGTATCGGCTTTTTTTTGGTCCTCCAATAATCGGTATTGGCGTTGAAAAATCAAAATCGTTTACCTCTACTCTCAACCTGCTCCTCTGCAGCCCCTTCGATGAGAATGTGGGCGTGCTCGGTCCTCTTTTTCCTGTAGTCTACAATAATTTCCTTAGTTTTGGTTACGTTGAGGGATAGGTTGTTGTCCTGGCACCACACGGCCAAGTCTCTGATCTCCTCCCTATAGGCTTTCTCGTTGTTGTCTGTGATCAGACCTACCACTTGTGTCATCGGCAAACTTAATGATGGTGTTGGAGTCGTGCCTGGCCATGCAGTCATGAGTGAACAGGGAGTACAGGAGGGGACTGAGCACGCACCCCTGAGGGGCCCCTGTGTTGAGGATCAGCGTGGCGGATGTGTTGTTACCTACCCTTGCCACCTGGGGGCGGCTCGTCAGGAAGTCCAGTATCCAGTTGCAGAGGGAGGTGTTTAGTCCCAGTGTCCTTAGCTTATTGAGCTTATAGAGTTTTGAGGGCACTATGGTGTTGAACACTGAGCTGTATTCAATGAATCGCATTCTCACATAGGTGTTCCTTTTGTCCAGGTGGGAAAGGGCAGTGTGGAGTACAATAGAGACTGCATCATATGTATACATTGTAAGATGTTTATTGATAGGCAATGCATTTGGTACAGAGTATGATTTGACCAAGTGACAACCATGGTCTAACAAGCTCATCAAAACAATGTTTAAGAAGTTGGGCTATTGTATTAGTAGTTTGCTATATTGCCATAAAGGTATTGGTTTACATTCTAGCTAGTGCTCATCACTGACACAGACAATAGTTGCTTTCCTTGGCTCCCTACAAAAAGCTTTAGGGCCAATATTGGTTGTCTAATAGTCATTGGGGATACTTGTAAACATTACAGCTACGTCCTTCCAGCTGTTAGCTAGCTAGCTAACTGCATTTCGAGCTAGCTACTTACTACCTAACCTTTAGTCTTCAGATAATTAGGTTATCAGAAAAACAGCTGAATGGTAGCTAGCTAGCTAATTACATGTACTTTTGTGCTTGAAACAACTTTGGAACCAATTGTCCACAGTATCTAATTGTTACCTTTAGCTAGCTACCTGGCTAGCTAGTTGGCTTTATTGGTCCAGTGAGTAGGTTAGTCAGCCTCTAGCTTTGCCGGGTAAAAATCCAGTATAATTGCTAAACTAATTCATCTTTGATCATTCAATTTCGTTGCAGAAGTGGGAGGATGGAGAGTGGATGGTCCGTAACCTTGTCGTAGCTACCGTTCACTGTGCTGTGCTCCTTAGCGATTGGCAAAGCCACCCTTGACCCTGGCTGTTTGGTTTGTTCACAAATCGCAGATTGTGTCCTGTGCCATAGACTGTATAGGCTGTGCAAACCTAGGAAGGTGGAGATTAATCTATATTTATATGCGCCATACGTCGGTGTTAGGAGGGTGGAACTAAACAAGTATTTCCGCACTAGAACAGGATTTAGGTCGAAATAGTGGCGGTAACTTCCTCTGGACGGGGCATTTAACTAACTCGGTCACTGCCTGGCGGTATCATTCTCAAGGAAAGAGGAACTGGAAATCAATGAAGATCCAAGTCTCAATGTTGCTGTATTCTTTGGGAGGGATGAGGTAAGCAGAAATGCTTTTAGGGCATTATCATGAAGTAGCCTCTCAAGGTTAGGTAAAATATCTACTTAAGGAAGCAGATTTCCATGGTTGGAAGGAGAGTGCAGAGTGATATTGGATGTAGCAGAAACATTTTGCAACCCTGCATCTCATGTTACAGTTAGTTGTTGAACTTTGGATCCAGAAAATAATTGATTTATCATTTGTTTCATAGCTTGCTTTGAACAATACCTCAAGTGTGGTTGAAAACCAGAGTTTCAGTATGTGTGGGGTCCGGTCTATGAATCCAGATGGTCCCTGTGGAGCTTTATAAGGTTTTGTGTTTATCTGAGTCATATATTTTACGCTAGACTGGCTCATGACTCATATTTGTACAGTAGAACGTTGAATGGGAAACTCTCGGCACCAAATTACAGCAAGGCAGCATTTAGGAAGGGTGGTTAGGATAACTCCATCTATATCGACAATATTTAGGAAGGGTGGTTAGGATAACTCCATCTATATCGACAATGTTTAGGAAGGGTGGTTAGGATAACTCCATCTATATCGACAATGTTTAGGAAGGGTGGTTAGGATAACTCCATCTTTATCGACAATGTTTAGGAAGGGTGGTTAGGATAACTCCATCTATTTCGACAATATTTAGGAAGGGTGGTTAGGATAACTCCATCTATATCGACAATGTTTTTGGAGGTTTGTCTGACATCAGTTGGCTACAATTGCTGCAAAGAATTGCTGGCCACTGGCTAAATCAGTCAGCTGGAGCACATGCGGTGAATGTTGTGACAAATGCTTGTAGACTGTCTTAGGAGAATCTTAGAGGGCTTGTGTTGTGTGACTCTCAGCTAGTGGTGGGCAGGGAGCTAAGATTTAAGTCGGAGAACCCAGGTGGCGATCTCGTTAGCGTCAGCGCTTGTGATGAGTAATTCGGTTCCGGCTAACGAGACAGTGTTTTTAGCTTTTATGTTTATTGTTTTCCTCTGTTTTTTTGAGGGAGATGGGAATTAATCGCCAGGATCAAAATGACTATTTGACGAGCTCTTATGAGAGATGGCTTTCTTCTCTCCTGATAGAATGGGTTTGTAGGAAATGTCTAGAAGTGGGATGTGGATTTAAAGTCAATCATGTTCACGTAATAAGCCCAGTGGCATCGTAACCAAGCTTGCTTCCTATTGTCCAATCACAGAGGTTAAGGTCAGCGGCAGCCATATTTTCAGAATTTCACTCACTGACATGTTTTCATCTTATTTTCCACTTTCTAAAATGGACCCCCCTCTAAATTGTAGGATTCAACAAGTTGACCACTAGTCTATGGTCGTGCTCAATAAGCGTGGGTACTCTACTGTCTTCTAAATCTCAATTCCTCTCTTTTTATGATATATTCTCTGTATGTAACAAGTCTTCAGATATCCCTACGCCCAACCTTGTCTCCTTCAATTTGTATGTAGGTGGCCTTCCCCGTGTCAGCACGAGACAACCACTGATACATGTGACTAAGCACATTGTCAGCCTTCCCCGTGTCAGCACGAGACAACCACTGATACATGTGACTAAGCACATTGTCAGCCTTCCCGTGTCACATTCCCGTCAGCACGAGACAACCACTGATAAATGTGACTAAGCACATTGTCAGCCTTCCCCGTGTCAGCACGAGACAACCACTGATACATGTGACTAAGCACATTGTCAGCCTTCCCCGTGTCAGCACGAGACAACCACTGATACATGTGACTAAGCACATTGTCAGCCTTCCCCGTGTCAGCACGAGACAACCACTGATACATGTGACTAAGCACATTGTCAGCCTTCCCGTGTCAGCACGTGATACATGTGACAAGCACATTGTCAGACCACCACTGATACATGTGACTAAGCACATTGTCAGCCTTCAGCCGAGACAACCACTGATACATGTGACTAAGCACATTGTCAGCCTTCCCGTGTCAGCACGAGACAACCACTGATACATGTGACTAAGCACATTGTCAGCCTTCCCGTGTCAGCACGAGACAACCACTGATACATGACTAAGCACATTGTCAGCCTTCCCGCGTCAGCATGATACATGTGACTAAGCACATTGCCTTCCCGTCAGCACGAGACAACCACTGATACATGTGACTAAGCACATTGTCAGCCTTCCCCGTGTCAGCACGAGACAACCACTGATACATGTGACTAAGCACATTGTCAGCCTTCCCCGTGTCAGCACGAGGCAACCACTGATACATGTGACTAAGCACATTGTCAGCCTTCGCCCACTCCGTGAAATTCAATACCAACAAGAAACAGAGCACTTCTCGGGGATTCAAAAAAATATAATGCTGATTTAGGTCTAACTATTCTCTCTCATGGCTAGCATGGTAGCAAGGGGAATACCGTGTATGTTTATCTGTGGCAACTGAATGGAGCCACTGTGCCTTTTCACCAAAGTAGAATCAGACTGAGGTAAAGGGAGGGGGATAGGATCTGTTGAATTCAGTGATATTGGGAACAAGGACAGAGTGGCGCCGGCTGGACCTTCTTGGTGAAGCACAAAACTAAATTCCCAAATCCCCCGGAGACCATTCAATCGTTGGTTGGTACAGTGGTGCACTGTCTCAGCTGGAGTCAGAGAGTATGTGTGTACTGTAAGTGCATTGTGTGTGTGTGTGTGTGTGTGTGTGTGTGTGTGTGTGTGCATCTTACAGGAAAGGCTTCTTAGTAGTGCGAGACCTCATCAGCCTGACCTAGCTCCATAATGGAGTGGCTCCACCTATCTGGTCTGTTTGGATGCCTCCTGAACTTCTCTCTCGCCCCTCTTACTCCACACTGGGATTCAGCCTATTTATAGCATCGTACTGAATAATGAATCACCTGCAGTCAGGAGGCTGTTCCCTTCCTCCTTGCACACACACACACACACACACACACACACACACACACACACACACACACACACACACACACACACACACAGATGCAAATCACACACCTGCTACCCAAAGCCACGCACATATACACTTTAAAACACACCTGCTACCTACAAGCACACACACACACACACACAGATAGTAGGCACACACTGACACACCTGTGTCCACAAGGACTTGTGGCAAGATAAACGCTATCAATGCCAAAGATGAGAAGGGGACAAAAAACTCTCTCCTCGAGAGAACGTTAGGTACCAGACGTTTCCCAGAGCTGACGACATGCCTCAAACAACACGATCTCATTCGATATTAGCTGTGGGAATGATTCAGACATGTCAGTAAGGCAAGGCAACACGAATGCTACAGAATGTGTGGCTTTCATTGTGTCCTTGGTCAGACACTAACTGGACCTCCTCCCTCTCCTTCCCTCCAGGCGCTGGATGTGGACCGCAGCGTGCTGTACAAGATGAAGAAGTCCGTTAAGGCCATCTACACCTCGGGTCTGGGTGAGTCCGAAAGGTTAACACTCATTTGCAGTCACAACACCATAGCGCTCCCATCTGATGAAAGGTCAGAGTTCAGAGCCACCTGTGACGGTCATCACGGGAACTCGATAAGCTAGTCCATGTACCTGGTCGCCGCGGTGGGGTGTGTGGGCCAGGGTATGACAGGGTTTAGGGTCGGTGTGTTTTTCGGTCAAATGAGGGGAGAGGATGACCTCCGTTTGAAGATTTATGGCCCTGCCGTAACTCCATATGTTCTCCAAATGCACGGTATGGAGAAGAGAACAGCAACGCTGACTCCCTCTGTCAATGCTTACTACGGTAGGGTTTAAACTGAGGAATCCATATCTACTGGAAGATGGCCACGGGGAGACTGGCTTAATTAGTGTGTGCTTGTTTTGGGTGGGTTGCAAGTGTGTGTGTGTGTGTGTGTGTGTGTGTGCACGGAGCTCATCAGCATACTCTCTGGCTGGCTGTGACAGTGTGGGTTGTTTCCAGCGCCTTGTCTTTGGGCTGTGTGACAGGGTCCTGCTGAGAGCGTATGGAACGATTTTCTCTCTCTTTGCTGAGCTGGGCCTTTTTTGGGAACACTGCTACCTCTGTTCAAGGGGGGACAGCTGTCTACCCCAGACCTTGGAGGAACAGGTGTACCAGGGAACACCCTTTGTGTGAGTACTTGTGAGTGTACGGGGGCAAAAGGGGGACAGTGTTGCGCTCTTCCCCACTACACTATGTTCTAATGGAGTTCCAAGCACTCATTTCATCTCCTTCCTCTCTTCCCGGTATCCTGAGACAGTGCCTTTGTGTCACTAAACAACATTGCAGGCGTGTGTGTGTGTGTGTGTGTGTACAGTATGTGTGTGTGTGTGTGTGTGTGTGTGTGTGTGTACAGTATGTGTGGATGCCTCTGGTGGGCATTTTGACTCTTTTACCAGTTGGTTACTAGGCAACATGCATAATTTGCTGTGGTATCACCGTCAATGGAAGGATTTTCATAACTGGTCGAATTCATGTTGTTGGCTGAATCCTTTCCAAAATAAGGGGCTTAAATTCTTTACAACCACATTAAGCGTTTTAAGCACTTTCAATAAGAGGCTTTATGGACCTCTTAACACTGACAATCTTAATTGTTACTTCGACAACAGAATATTCAGTACAGAAAACACACTATAGATTCGTCTTGTTTCTGACATTCGTTTTGTTGACAAAGGCAAGTTAGAGATTCAAATTGTATGTAAATTTGATGGCTTTGCTAGCGTGTAAACGTAGCTGGGAAATTGGAGATTAAAATGTAATATACATTTGATGGCTTTGCTTGCGTGTCAATGCAGCTAGCAGCTCGTGATTGTGATTTAGATTACTATTCCCCTAAGGTGCCAGTAGAATCCATTGCCCCTTCGAGAAACGTAGTAACTACATAGACGTACAGTAATAGGTTTCGATAACATACATTTTTTTTGTGCTTATTGTCACATACAAGGTGCAGAGAAATGTTTTACAGTGTCGGCCATAGTAGTACGGCACCCCTGGAGTAACTTAGGGTTAAGTGCCTTAATCAAGGGCACATCGACAGATTTTTCACCTTGTCGGCTCGGGTATTTGAATCCCCAACCTTTCGGTCACTGGCCAAGTGCTTTAACTGATAGGCTACCTGATTTGAGTGGCGTTGGAGGCCCGATGTAAATCTGAGTCCTGGTGACGTGAGAGATGAGTCTCTCCTGAAGGCTTTTAGTCTGTGATCCTCACAGATAAACCTCTACTACTGGTTAACCTCAGGCCTCAGAAAACAAAATCGTCAAGACCTCAGCACCCAGGTTTATTACACCCCTGCCAGCTCTGCTCAGCTGTCAGACGTTTGACAGCCATGTCGGAGACCTGTGGGTAATGTTAGGGCTACAGGGGTGTGTCGTATTCAGTAACTCTGGACTTATTGTCAGTACGACCTTTTCAAGTAGTCTTGTTCATTTCATGAGACAGACGTGTCAAGAATGCCGTGGAAACATCGAAGTAGTTCTACTCCTCTGGTCATTGACGTTAAGGACCGTTGTGAATTAAGAGATGTTCTGAAGTCATCGTTCACATTTTAGATTTGAAACGGTCCTTGACATTCCACTATCGTGTTCTTTCACGTTGTGGATCACCCCTTGTCGTCATTCATCTGGACAGGCCCTTTCTGAATGTACCCTCAGTCAGAAGAGGAACAGAGGTTGATTGATTACATAAGAGGAGAACTTGGTGACCTTCCAGTCTTCCTGAGAATGAGTGCTGTGAATTAAGACTCTTTTGATTTAGCGGAGCTGTGGGAGTCAATTTTCTGGCCCTTCTGTGTAGCAAAGACTTCTGTAAGTTCCAATATGAATAGTGAAAGAATGTGTTGCCGGGCTTGTTAGCATTAGTGCGAAAGTTGGCTCCAATGCTAACTATAATATTTAGCGCTTGTTTCAGGCTCTGCATAGAACAGAAGGTGCCCTTAGGCATAGAACCTAACCCAGTCCCTCCAGGATTCCGTGCTCCAATTTTTTTTAGCAAAATCAACAATTCTCCGCATATTATGCAAGGGCTTGTAAATTTGACGAATCCCTGCATTAAAACAGTCAAATCATTGCAATATTTTAGCCTAAAAATTGACCCACTACTGCAGTACAAAAAGAGGGCTCGCAATTTCAACCAATCACTGCACATTTTACATCAAAATATGGTTCAAACAAGCCACACGTCAACAAACTTTTTCCCTTGTCAGCGTATTTTCATCACAAACTGGACAAAATTATTGCAAAAGTCAGAATTGCTGCAGCAAAATCAAGGATCTTTGTCGCAAATATCACAAAAAATCCTGGAGGGATTGTTGACCTTGACCATTAAGAAGAATGTAAATGTAAGACATTTCAACAGCTCGTCATCATTGTCAGTGAGATTCTGTGTTTCGTATTTTCCAGTCAGGGGGTCTATGCAACTTTTGAGTCTGTGCTGCTTAGTATTCTGCTTAGTATTCTAATGTGGGCTAGAGGCGCTGAACTGAACCTAAGACATCTCACCCAGGTTCCCTTCCCTACCCACAATCTTAGTCAGTCGCCTTGGCTTCACTCTCCTTTGAAATATTCATCCGTGACAGTTGGTGCGAATTGGGAGAAATCTCTCTCTGCTCTGTCGCTCTTTCAATCTGTGCTGCTGCCTGCCCTCCTTTGCTTTGGCATGCTGCTTTCTGAGAGAACTATTCTTGTCCATTCGACAACATGGCTGGCTTCTCATAACCACGACCTTCACATGCCCAGGTGTGTAATGTTATTCCATACGCAAAGTTCATGTCTCGAAGACTCTTGCTCCAGACTCATGCCATTTGGACGTTGTGTTAACTTTTGACCTGACCAGGCCCTCCAGCAATAATGACGTGCTGTTTTATCTCGGGCCTCCCTCTGGCTCTCCATCACTTCCTCTCTCCTTTCTCACACTCAGGTAAAAAGGCTAGCTTTTGAGAAGATGACAGCTATGTTGTCCAAATGGACAGTATTTGATTTTGTTTTTCTCAGAAAGCAGCATCCCAGAGATTCTGACCTGTTACAGTTGATTTGAGGAGCCTCTCTTGCTGGTCTTGAAGAGTCAATCAGGCAGGCAGTCAATCCGGCAGGCAGTCAACCAGGTTGGCAGTCGGTCAGTGGCAGTCGAGCAGAGAAGATGATGCGCGCATCCTTCACCATGGACACAGCCATCCTCCTGGAGGACAGAGACCCAGTGGAGAGCCCGGTCAGACTGACCGAACTGGAGCGGAACGTCCAAAAGAACTCATGTTGTCATTCCCCTTGCGGTCTTGCTTTTTCCCCCCATCACAAGCCACACACACACTTTATCGCCAAGCTGCCAGGTAACGGAGGGAATTAGGCTTCCAGAAGCACTAATGGAACTATACTGTGAATGGATGTGCCTGAACTGCAGGTAGAGGCCACTGAGAGCCACAGAAACAGCAGGACTGTCATAATGTCCATTTTACTCCTCTGTCCTCTCCCACTGAGCTCTCCCCTAGCGACCATCCCTCTCCCCTCCAATTGGTGGTCCTCTGGGTAAACCTTAACACCCTTTTCACAATTTGGCCGTTAAGTCCAGCAGTATTTATTCAGCCTCCGTGGACAGTGTGGTCCTAAGCTGGAAATAGATGGGGATGTGGACATAGAGTTTTGTCCGTGCTGAAACCTCCAGCAAAGTAAGCTTGTGATTGACCAGCCCTAGAGAGAGAGAGAGAGAGAGTTTGGGTTGAGGAAACAGAAGCTAGGCTACTATCTGTTGATTAAACAAAGATCTGTCTGGTGGAGCGGACAATGCTGGAATAACAACACCCCACCACTCTCTATGCTGTTAGATTATCCACAGCAGGGGACGTCTGTGTGTGTGTTACGTTTGTTCTTGCAGATCTACAGTTGGTTTGTTCTGTGTGTTTTTGTATGCGTTGAGTTGCCAAAGAACTGTGTCTCTGCCTGTGTGTGGATTTTCAAAGGGCTTTCAATGGGTGAATTGTGTCACCTTCTCCCTCCTTTTCAAGATTCCCATAAAACAAGGGGGCCACCATTTCCTGGGGGCCTGCCACAGACAGGAACCCAAGTCATTCCCTCGATTCATCCACAACAGCAGAAGCCAGCCCTCCATGTCATGTCATCACTGACTATCCCTGGCTGTGACGGAAAGAGACGAGAGACAGCGTAGGAATGCACTGGGGAGGGTGGCACACACACTCAGACACACAGTACACTGACGTGTCTGTCTGCTGGGGTTGCATTACAGTAAACAGGAGACTAGCCTTGTGGGCTTTACGCCGGGTGTTTTCTGTCATGGGTGGATAGTTGAGGCACCGAGAGGCCCTGATCTCAGGTGCCACTATGAAAAAACAAAAGCCCAGGCAGTGCCCGCTGGCGACAACACAGGCCAGGGCGACCCACAACAAAGCAGCTGGGTTTGCTGCCTAAACAGTCTGCGTGTGTTTGAACGTGTGCTGTCGCGTCAGCCACCTGTGGCCAGAGGTGAGCAAGGGCAAATAAAACAGCAACCCATGGGGTATTCAACGGTAGGTCCCATTCAGGTAACTTGACTAGATTGTGTGTTCTCTAAAAGCAGGAAAAATGTCCTTCAGTAGACAATTTGACTTTGGGATTAGGGTTTAAAAGCCTTTTTAAAAATTTTAATCAAGGACTTTCAACTCGCTCGTTAAATCTATGCCTATGAGCTCAGAGGACTCCAAATACAGTGCTTGTCGTTCATGTTTATCTTGCGGTAGGATTTTTTTAATCTGCTGGTTCTAGACATGATTCATCCACCTTGATCTTATTGCCTCACCATAAGAGTTGCTTGTAAGTTCTTCAATTTCACGTGTGAACACGTTAAAGGTTGGACGTGTGTGTGACAGTCTGTCTGGACAGATGCTGTGCGATAATGTGTTCCGCTGAGTCATTCTCTGGGGGCAGATGCCTTGGGGTGTCGATACTCGCACTCCTCCGCATCTCTCTCTCTTTCGCTCGCTCTGTCTCTCTCGCTCTGTCTCTCTCGCTCTGTCTCTCTCGCTCTGTCTCTCTCGCTCTGTCTCTCTCACCTCAAAAAGCACAAGAAAGAGGATTTCAACACTCACCTTCTCCGATTGTTCTGAAATCATTTCTGTAGTTGAAAACAGATAAGATTTAGTGTTCCTGCAACATTATTTTGTTGAAATATAATTTGATCTCTGTGAAATGTAGCTAATTGATTGCATCTACATTGGCCATTTTTAAATGATAACATTCAAGAAATATAGTACTTAACTTCAGATTTGGACCCGAAACAATTCTAAACAATGAGTAAGACATGAGGATTCCTACAGCGAGTATACAGCGAGTATACCGCATCGCTTCTCTGTGTGACAAGTAGTATAGAGGTATGGCTCAGAGTATTTTTTTTCTTCTTCTTCATTCTATGTAATGCATTCTCAGTGAATTTGGTTTTACCAAATTACCAGGTTAGATGGCGATGCTGACTATTAGATGGCGATGCTCCTGTTATTGGTTGGATTTGTGCCACAAATGCTAAAATGTTTGCATTTGAAACAGTGGCCAGGTAAACAAAACCAAAGCATAGGTTGCTGTCGTACCTTTTCAGTAGACTGCTTACAGGATAAGGAAAGCCATATGTAATTTTGTAATTTGGGTGAACGTTCCCTTTAACAAATCACCTAATAGTAGGAACAGCACCGTCTAGTGGTCAGAACCTGGTAATATCAGGATGTAGGACATAAACCTAAACAACTTCAAGGACTACTTTCTCTGAACAGGGGACAACACCCACCAAATTCACTGAGAAAACATTACATAGGATAAAGAAACAATATTCAGAGCCGCAGCTCCGTACTACTTGTAAAAAAAAAAACGTCTCAATTTAATTCAAAGGGCTTTATTGGCATGGGAAACATTTCTTTACGTTGCCAAAGCAGGTGAAATGGACAAGAAACCAAAGGGAAATAATCAAAAATGAATAGTAAACATTAAGACATCTCTCTCTGTCTCTATCAATTCAATTCAAGGGGCTGTAATGGCATGGGAAACATATGTTGACATTTCCATAGCAAGTGAAGTAGATAATATACAAAAGTGAAATAAAAAATAACAATTAACAGTAAACATTACACTTACGGAAGTTCCAAAAGAATAAAGACATTACAAATGTCATTGTTTATATACAGTGTTGTAACGATGTACAAATGGTTCATGTACAAAAGGTAAAATAAATAAGCATAAATATGGGTTGTATTTACAATGGTGTTTGTTCTTCACTGGTTGACCTTTTTCTTGTGGCAACAGGTCACAAATCTTGCTGCTGTGATGTCACCCTGTGGTATTTCAGTAAGAGGTGCGCAACTGGCTGCAGGGAAGTCAGGCGCAGGAGAGCAGAACTGGGTAACAACCCCTTGCAGTTTAATGAGGCAAAACAAACCCAGAACAACAAAATACGGGTTGAAATAACCCTTCGCAGCCCAGTCTGAAGTGCACAAACACTTTACGATAAACAATTCTACACACCAACATGGAAGGAACCGAGGGTTATATGTACATCAAGTAATGAAGGAATGGAAACCAGGTGTGCGGGAAAACAAGACAAAACAAATTGAAAATGAAAGGTGGATCGGCGATGGCTAGAACACTGGTGATGTCGACCGCCAAATGCTGCCCGAACAAGGAGAGGAACCGACTTCGCCTGAAGTTGTGACAGTACTCCCCCCAGCTGCGCGCCAACCCCAGCCTCTGGGGCGACCCGGCGGCATCCCATGTCTCCTCTGCGAGCCGGAACAAGTTGTCCACCGCAGGAGCCTCGGTCTGACTCTGATGCGAAGGAGCCAGAACCGGCTGATACCCCAGTACGCAATGGAAGGGATAAGGTTAGTGGAGTGGCGAAGCGAAGCGAGTTCTGGGCCATCTCTGCCCAGGGCACGAATGCCACCCACTCCCCCGACCGGTCCTGGCAATAAGACCGCAGAAACCTACCCACATCCTGGTTAACTCTCTCCACCTGCCTGTTACTCTCAGGGTGAAAACCTGTGACGCTACATGAACGCTCTCCAGATGCTGGACGTGAACTGGGGACCTCGGTCAGGCACTATTTCCTCAGGCACCACGTAGTGCCGGAAGACGTGAGTGAACAAGGTCTCCGTAGTCTCTAGGGCCGTAGGGAGACCAGGCAGAGGAAGGAGATGGCAGGACTTGGAGAAACGGTCCACAACGACCAGGATCGTGGTGTTACCCTGTGATGGGGAGATCTGTGAGAAAATCTATCGACAGGTGAGACCATAGCAGTTGTGGAACGGGTAAGGGGTGTAACTTACCTCTGGGCAGGTGCCTAGGAGCCTTACACTGGGCCCACGCCGAGCAGGAGGAAACATAAACACTCATGTCCTTGGCCAAGGTGGACCACCAGTACCTCTCACTCAAACAGCGCACTGTCCGACCGATACCTGGATGACCAGAGGAGGGTGACGTGTGAGCCCAATAGATCAGCCAGTCACGGACAGCAGATGGAACGTGCAGACGGAACATACAGACGTCCAGCGGGACACTGGAGAGGAGTGAGCTCTGCACGTAACGCCTGCTCAATGTCCGCGTCCAGCTCCCACACTACCGGCGCCACCAGGCAGGAGGCCTGGAGTATGGGGGTGGAATCCATGGGCCGCTCTTCTGTGTCATACAGCCGGGACAATGCGTCTGCCTTGACATTCTGGGAACCTGGTGTGTACGAAAGGGTGAAACAAAACGAGTAAAAAACATGGCCCACCTTGCCTGGCGAGGATTGTCTCCTCGCTGCCCGGATGTATTCCAGATTGCGGTGGTCAGTCCAGATGAGAAAAGGGTGTTTAGCCCCCTCAAGCTAATGTCCCCACGCCTTCAGAGCCTTGATGACAGCCAACAGCTTCTGGTCCGCCACGTCGTAGTTACGCTCCGCCGGGCTGAGCTTCCTCGAAGGCACAGGGGCGGAGCTTCGGTGGCGTACCCAAGCACTGAGCGAGCACGGCTCCTATCCCAGCCTCGGACGCGTCCACCTCCACTGTGAACGCCAAAGAGTGATCCGTATGGGCCAGCACGGGAGCCGAGGTAAACGGGGCCCTTAGGTGAACAAAAGCCCTGTCCGCCTCAGCCGACCACTGCAACCGAACCGGACCCCCCTTCATCAGTGAGGTAATGGGAGCCGCTACCTGACCAAAACCCCGGATAAACCTCCGGTAGTAGTTGGCAAACCCTAGAAAACGCTGCACCTCCATTATCGTGGTGAGAGTCGGCCAATTACACACGGCTGAAATGCGGTCACTCCATCTCCACCCCTGAGGTGTAAATGCGGTATCCTAGGAAGGAGACGGACTGCTGGAAGAATAGGCATTTCTCAGCCTTGACATACAGGTCATGCTCCAACAGTCGACCAAGCACCAAGGACACATGCTCGGCGCGTGCAGGGGAGTATATCAGAATGTCATCGATATACACCACTACACCTTGCCCGTGCAGGTCCCTGAAAATCTCGTCCACAAAGGCTTGGGAGACTGACGGAGCATTCATCAACCCGTACGGCATGACGAGGTACTCATAATGCCCTGAGGTGGTACTGAACGCTGTCTTCCACTCGTCTCCCTCCCGGATATGCACCAGGTTGTAAGCGCTCCTGAGATCTAGTTTTGTGAAGAAGCGTGTCCTGTGCATTGACTCAATCGCTGTGGCTATGGGAGGTAGCGGGTAACTACTTCACAGTGATCTGGTTAAGAGCTCCATAGTTAATACAATGGCGCAGACCCCCCCCCCCCCCCCCTTCACAAAAAAATGTACTCGAGGAGGCGGGTGAAGTAGAGGACCGAATGTACCCCCTGACGCAGGGATTCGGAGAAATATGTTTCAATGCCACCATTTCTGCCTGTGACGGGATACACGTGACTCCTGGGAAGTGCGGCGTCTACCAGGAAATTTATCACACAATCCCCCTGACGATGGGGTGGTAATCGAGTTGGCTTTTTGGATATTCCAAATCTGAATATTCGGGGGGAATGCGCACGGTGGAGACCTGGTCTGGACTTTCCACTGTAGTAGCACCAACGGAAACACCAAAACACCTCCCGAGCACTCTTGCGACCACCCCTTGAGAGCCCTCCGCTGCCATGAAACAGTGGGGTCATGACAGGCTAACCAGGGTAGGCCTAGGACCATGGGAAATGCAGGAGATTCAATGAGAAAGAGACTGATTCTCTCCTTGTGACCCACCCCCCCCTGCGTCACTTTGCCCAGGGGAGCGGTGGCCTTCCTAATCAACCCTGACCCTAATGGTCGACTGTCTAAGGCGTGAACTGGGAAGGGAATAGCCACTGGAACAATGGGGATCCCTAAACTATGGGGGAATCATCTGGCTATGAAATTCCCAGCCGCGCCTGAATCGACGAGCGCCTTATGCTGGGAATGCAAGGAAAATTCAGGAAAAGTAGCGTATAAAAACAGGTGTGCATCAGAGGGCTCTGGGTGAGAATGGTGCCGGCTCACCTGGGGTGGCGCCAGAGTGCCCTGCCTGCTGCCTAGACCCCCTGAGGAACCAACCCAGCCTGACCGGCAGTGTGACCTCTGCGGCCACACATGGTGCACGTGAAGGCACCTCCTCCGGTCTCCCTGAGCGCAGCACCTCCCAGCTCCATGGGCATCGGAGCGGCAGTCCTGGAGGATGGAACCGACAGATCCCGCTCTGGACGGAAGCGGCGGGTGAAATCCTCAACGTGGCCCACTCCAGGGCTTTCCCCGAGAGGCACGAGATGAGCGGACACCCTCTCACGGCCCGAAGGAGCCGGGTGGACGGTTGCCAGGTATAGATCCAGCTGCAGCAGGAAACCCTGGCAGCATGCAGCTGTCCTATCGTACTCCCGGGGAAGGACGAGACAAATCCCACTGGGACCGGGTGAAGGGGGGGCGAGTAGTGGAGACCCCTGTTGTGCTGGTGGAGGCGCTGGAGGAACGGTCTCTCCCAACGGTCCATGGTTTGGATGACGCGGTCCGTGGCGGAGCCGAGATGGATTGAGCATCACCGCGTGCTCCCGGACACGCTCCTCGACCCCTATATCAGGGGCACCTGTTCCTGCTGACTCCATATTCACGGTGTGGAATTCTGTAAGCGGTGCGTAACTGGCTGCAGGGAAGTCAGGTGCAGGAGAGCAGAAATGGGTAACAACCGGAGCAGTCTAATGATGCAAAACAAACTGCACCCAGAACAACAAAATATGGGTTGAAATAACCCGTCACAAACTATAAAGGGCAATGGGTTCTATAACTGATTCAAGCATTGTTTTAGCCAGATCCTAATTGGTATGTTGAATTTTATGTTCCTTTTAATGGTATAGAATGCCATTCTTGCCTTGTCTCTCAGATCGTTCACATCTTTGTGGAAGTTACATGTGGCGCTTAGGATTAGGCCAAGGTATGTATTTGTTTTTGTGTGCTCTAGGGCAAAGGTGTCTAGATGGAATTTGTGGTTGTGGTGACTGGACCTTTTTTGGAACACCTTCACAGGTCTTGCAGAATCTGTGCAGAAGATCTAGTTGCTGCTGTAGGCCCTCCTTGGTGACAGAAGCACCAGATCATCAGCAACAGTAGATATTTGACTTCAGATTCTAGTTTGGTGAGGCCGGGTGCTGCATACTTTTCTAGTGCCCTCGCCAATTCGTTGATATATCTGTTGAAGAGGGTGGGGCTTAAGCTGCATCCCTGTCTCACCCCCACGGCCCTGTGGGAAGAAATGTGTGTGTTTCTTTGCCTATTTTAACCTCACACTTGTTGTTTGTGTACATGGATTTTATAATGTAGTATGTTTTACCCCCAACACCCCTTTCCATCAATTTGTATAGCAGACCCTCATGCCAAATTTAGTCGAAGGCTTTTTTGAAATCAACAAAGCATGAGAAGACTTTGCCTTTGTTTTGGTTTGTTTGTTTGTCAATTAGGGTGCGCAGGGTGAATACGGGGTCTGTCGCACGATAATTTGGTAAAAAGCCAATTTGACATTTCCTCAGTACATTTTTTTTCACTCAGGAAATGTACAAGTCTGCTGTTAATGATAATGCAGAGGATTTTCCCAAGGTTGCTGTTGACGCATATCCCACGGTAGTTATTGGGGTCAAATTTGTCTCCACTTTTGTGGATTGGGGTGATCAGTCCTTGGTTCCAAATATTGGTGAAGATGCTAGAGCTAAGGATGATGTTAGAGTTTTAGTATAGCCAATTGGAATTTGTTGTCTGTATATTTGATCATTTCATTGAGGATACCATCAACACCACAGGCCTTTTTGGGTGGGAGAGATTTTTATTTTGTCCTGTATTTCATTCAAGGTAATTGGAGAATCCAGTGGGTTCTGGTAGTCTTTAATAGTTGATTCAAAGATTTTGTACTTGATCATGTATATGTTTTTGCTGTTTGTTCTTTTTTATAGAGCCAAAAAGATTGGAGAAGTGGTTTACCCAATCATCTCCATTTTGGATAGATAATTCTTTGTTTTCCAATTTTCCCAGAAGTGGTTAGTCTACGGATTCTTCAATTACATGCTGATTTCTGACGTGCTGTTCCTTTTTCCGTAGTGTATTTCGGTATTGTTTTAGTGATTCACCATAGTTCTCGAGGGAAGGTCTCTGGGTTGTCATGGCAACTCTCCCTGCACCCAACCAGTGCCTCAAATCCCAGTGTTCCTCTCCACCTCTGGTTTATTAGCTGTGAGCAGCACTTAATGAAGTGTGGGTCTGAGGCTAGGTGACATCTGTCAGGCCTGCTTTATGGACTTCCCTTTTGTTGCTTGAAGTGGTGCTGCTGGGTTTGATTAGTTGAATTGCCAACTTCCTGACACACACACACACACACACACACACGCGCGCGCACGGGTGGCATCTCTCTCTCTTAGGTTTTATTTTTTATTTTTATTTTTTATACCACAGCCATATGTATTAGCTTTAGCCTTAGTTTTAGAAGCAACCTAACTGTAACATGTACATTTTAGTCATTTAGCTAGCATATTAGGTTCTTTTGAAGTTGTGGGAACATACGTTTTTGTTTTCCTTATTGCTTCTGGGAATGAAGCCTTGAGATGTATTTTTTTTACACCTTTTTTCTCCTCAATTTCATGATATCCAATTGGTAGCTAGTCTTGTCCCATCGCTGCAACTCCCATATGGACTCAGGAGAGGCGAAGGTCGAGAGCCATGCGTCCTCCGAAACACGACCCTGCCAAGCCTGCTTCTTGACACACTGATCGCCTAACCCGGAAGCCAACCCACACCAATGTGTCGGAGGAAACGCCGTACAACTGGGGACCATGTCAGCAAGCATGCGGCTGTCCCACCACAAGGAGTCGCTAGAGCGCGATGGGACAAGGACATCCCGGCCGGCCAAACCCTCCCCTTACCAGGACGACACTGGGCCAATTGTGCACTGCCTCATGGGTCTCCTGTTCGCGGTCAGTTGTATCAAACCCGGGTCTGTCGTGATGCAATGCCTTAGACCGCTGCGCCACTCGGGAGGCCTTGGAAGTGAGATCTTCACCTGTTCTGGGAACAACAATGTTTAGATTGCAAGGAGAGTTAAGGTTCTGAGAACGTTTTTTTTAATGGTTCCCTGAAAGTACATTTTTGGGTTTTAATGTTCTGAGATTGCAATGTTTTTCAACTCTTACAAAACTGTGCATTTTTGTAAATTCAAACAGACCCTATTTCAAAGGAAACAAGCATTCATTAAGATCACACTTAACAAGATGGAGGATAGAGTTTTGTTGACGCTGAGAACGGATGAATGTTTTTAAATGACATTCTTAGTACAGAAATTCACACAGAAGAACGTTGTTTCTTAACGTTCTCTGAATAATTGTAGAAAATTACTTTTAAATAGAACCTTAAGAAAACCTGTAGGAAACATTATGGGAAGGTTGTATGCAAAATAACCATAGGACAAACACGCTCTTAAAAAAAAAAAGAAAGCTACATTTGGTTCTCAGAACGTTATGTGCTAGCTGGGTTCGAATAAGGAAGTGCAAACTGTAACCAGTGACACTGTCAGTTTTGTCTATAGACTCCCAAAGTCAAATGAATGGCAAACTTTCATGAGTAATTCTTCTTTCATCTCATTGTACGAGAGAGTTTGTGATGCTCCCTCTGCACAATTGAACCCAGACAGTGTAACCATAGTTCCCTTTTAACTGGGTGACGCCAGTCTCTCGCTCTTCCTCTTTCAAGGCCCTTTGTTTTTCTCATCCCCGCCACATGGCCGCTGCTCTGAAGTCACTCCAGTGTGACGACACAGGCTGTGTCCCAAATGGGACCCTGTTCCTTATATAGTGCACTACTTTTGACCCATCCCCATTTGGGATGCAGACACCGTCTTCTCCAACTCTCTCCCTGTCCCATTGTGTCCTTGTTTCCCAAAAACAATGCCAGAGAGATGGGGGATATGGAATTCCACACACACTGCACTGTGCACTCTAACCAAGGCCCCTATTTATTATTCATTGATTGCCATGTAAGGATCAGAAAAAGTGTGCGTGTGCACGTGGTCCGTGTGTATGTCTATCAGTGGTGTAAAGTACTTCAGTACAGACCCCCAAAAAACCTACTTCAGTAGTACTTTAAAGTATCTGTACTTGACTATTTTTATAACTTTTACTTCCTAAAGAAAATCATGTACTTTTTACTTTGTACATTTTCCCTGACACCCAAAAGTATTTTGGATGCTTAGCAGGACTGGAAAAGGGTTCACTCACATATCCCTGGTCATCCTGACTGCCTCTGATCTGGTGGAAGCAGACATGCTTCGTTTATAAATTATGTTGGAGTGTGCCCCTGGCTATCCGTACATTTTTTTACATTTAAATAACAGTTTGCTTTATATAAGGAATTTGATACTTAAGTATATTTTAAACCAAATACTTTTAGACTTTTACTCAAGTAGTATTTTACTGGGTGACTTTCACTGTAACTTGAGTCATTTTCTATTAAGGTATCGTTACTTTTACTCAAGTATTACAATTGGGTACTTTTTCCACCACTGATGTCCATACCCGAAGGACAGAGTGATTGTTAATATGCACACTGGCTTGGTGCTGGCAGAGTGATTGTTAATATGCACACTGGCTTGGTGCTGGCAGAGTGATTGTTAATATGCACACTGGCTTGGTGCTGGCAGAGGGATTGTTAATATGCACACTGGCTTGGTGCTGGCAGAGGGATTGTTAATATGCACACTGGCTTGGTGCTGGCAGAGGGATTGTTAATATGCACACTGGCTTGGTGCTGGCAGAGGGATTGTTAATATGCACACTGGCTTGGTGCTGGCAGAGGGATTGTTAATATGCACACTGGCTTGGTGCTGGCAGAGGGATTGTTAATATGCACACTGGCTTGGTGCTGGCAGAGGGATTGTTAATATGCACACTGGCTTGGTGCTGGCAGAGGGATTGTTAATATGCACACTGGCTTGGTGCTGGCAGAGTGATTGTTAATATGCACACTGGCTTGGTGCTGCCGTGTTCATCCCTTCTTTCTCTCCTCTTCTTCCAGCCCATGTGGAGAATGAGGAGCAGTACACCCAGGCTCTGGAGAAGTTTGGGGAGAACTGTGTCTACAGGGACGACCCCGACCTGGGTTCTGCCTTCCTCAAGTTCTCGGTCTTCACCAAGGAGCTCACCGCCCTCTTCAAAAACCTGGTGAGAGGAAAGACTGAGATGAACCCCGTTTTGTTCTATTATGCACCTTCAAACTAATTATTTGTTCTGAATGAGGAAAAGTCTACCAGCTTTAGGAATTTAGAATGAAATAAGTGTTTTGCGGCTGCCGAGAATCAAAGCCAGGAAATTAGCCATTCCATCTTCTGACTCCAACATGGCAACCTAGTTCCATACCTGGCAACCCACCTGGTCAGTTCTTGAGACGACACATATTAAATCAACAGTGAATCCGCTCTCTGTGTAAATTGACATTGTTCTTGTGGTGAGGCAAAATCCTCTAGAATGACTCTGTCAGGTGTTTCTAATAAAGCTTGGGGGTTGTTTAAATCTATATTGGGATTCAAAATGGGGTCTCTGTAAATTGGATCCAGCAGGTATTTGGTCTTCAAGTAGCACTTTGGACGTTGTGATGGAAAACTGATCTACCCCAAAGGCCTCCGATTCCCGATAACATTCTGACCCCAGAGTATACGCACACAATTAGAGCAGGATGGAAATCTCTCCATGTCCCTAGGGTAGGAATTCCACACGCACACACATGCCTTTTATTCCACAGCAGATCCAGTGCCTTCAGAAAGTACACTACTTAACCAAAAGTGTGTGGACACCTGCTCATTGAACATCTCATTCCAAAATCATGGCCATTAATATGGAGTTGGTCCCCCCTTTTGCTGCTACAACAGCCTCCACTCTTCTGAGAAGACTTTCCACTGGATGTTGGAACATTGCTGCGGGGACTTGCTTCCATTCAGCCACAACCATTAGTGAGGTCGGGCAAGGTTGGGCGATTAGGCCTGGCTCGCAGTCTGTGTTCCAATTCATCCCAAAGTTGTTCGATGGGGTTGAGGTCAGGGCTCTGTGCAGGCCAGTCAAGTTCTTCCAAACCAATCTCGACAAACCATTTCTGTATGGACCTCGCTTTGTGCACGGGGGAATTGTCATGCTGAAACAGGAAAGGGCCTTCCCCAAATTGTTGCCACAAAGTTGGAAGCACAGAATCATCTAGAATGTCATTGTATGCTGTAGCGTTAAGATTTCCCTTCACTGGTACTAAGGGGCCTAGTCCGAACCATGGAAAAACAGCCCCTGACCATTATTCCTCCTCCACCAACCTTTACAGTTGGTACTATGCTTTGGGGCAGGTAGTGTTCTCCTGTCATCAACCAAACACAGATTCGTCCGTCAGAGTGCCAGATGGTGAAGCATGATTCCTCACTCCAGAGAATGCGTTTCCACTGTTCCAGAGTCCAATGGCAGCGAGCTTTACACCACTCCAGCCGGCGCTTGTGTGCGGCTGCTTGGCCATGTAAACCCATTTCATGAAGCTCCCGACAAACCGTTTTTGTACTGACGTTGATTCCAGAGGTAGTTTGGAATTCGATGAGCGTTGCTACCGAGGACTGAGTTTTACACGCTTCAGCACTCGGGGGCCATTTGTGTGAGCTTGTGTGGTCTACCATTTCGTGGCTGAGCCGTTGTTGCTCCTAGACATTTCCACTTCACAAAAACAGCACTTACAGTTGACCGGAACAGCTCGAGCAGGTCAGATACTTGACGAACTGACATCCTATGACGGTGCCACGTTGAAACTCAGAGTTCTTCAGTAAGGCCATTCTACTGCCAATGTTTGTCTATGGAGATTGCATGGCTGTGTGCTCAATTTTATACACCAGTCAGCAACGGGTGTGGCTGAAATAGCCGAATCCACTAATTTGAAGGGGGTCCACATACTTCTGTATTTATGATGTATTCACGCCCCTTTACCTTTTCCACATTTTGCTGTCTTAAAGCCTGAATTTAAAATGGATTCAATTGTCATTTTTTTGTCACTGGCCTAGACACAATACCCCATAATGTCAAAGTGGAATTATGTTTTTGAAATTGACAGATTCATTAAACAATGAAATGCTGAAATGTTTTGAGTTAGTAAGTATGCAACCCATTTTGTTATGGCAAGCCTAAATAAGTTCAGGAGTAAATATGTGCTTAACAAGTCTCATAATAAGTTGCATGGACTCACTCTGTGTGCAATAATAGTGTTTTAACATGTTTTTTGAATGACTGCCTCATCTCTGTACCCCACACACACAATTATCTGTAAGATCCCTCAGTCACAATCAGTGAATTTCATACAAAGATTCAACCACAAAGACCAGGGAGGTTTTCCGATGCCTCGTGAAGAAGGGCACCTATTGGTAGATGGGGTAAAGATTTTTTTTTAAAGCAGACATTGAATATATTATCAATTACATATTCGATGGTGTATCAATACGCCCAGTCACTACAAGGATACAGGCGTCCTTCCTAACTCAGGAAACCGCGCTGGGATTTCACCATGAGGCCAATGGTGACTTCAAAACAGTTACAGAGTTTGAATGGCTGTGATAGGAGAGAACTGTGGATGGACCAACAACATTGTAATTACTCCACAATAGTAACCTAATTGATATTGAAAAGAAGGAAGCCTGTACAGAATAAAAATATTCCAAAACATGCATCCTGTTTCCAACAAGGCACTAAAGTAATCCAGCACAAAATGTGGCAAAGCAATTCACTTTTTGTCCTGAATACAAAGTGTTATGTTTGGGTCAAATACAACACATTACTAAGTACCACTCCATATTTTGAAGCATACTGGTGGCTGCTTCATGTTATGGGTATACTTGTAATTGTTAAGGAATGGAACTAAGCACAGGCAAAATCCTAAAGAAAAACCTGGTTCAGTCTGCTTTCGACTAGACACTGGGAGATGAATTCACCCTTCAGCAGGACAATAACCTAAAACACAAGGTCAAATCTACACTGACGTTGCTTACCATAAGGACATAGAATGTTCCTGAGTGGCGGAGTTACAGTTTTGACTTAAAAAATAAAATGTGTGTATATATTTACCCTTTTATTTAACTAGGCAAGTCCGTTAAGAATACGTTCTTATTTTCAATGACAAACTACCCCGGCCAAACCCAGACGATGCTGGGCAATTTGTGCGCCGCCCTAGGAGACTCACAATCACGGCCGGATGTGATACAGCCTAGATTCGAACCAGGGACTATAGTGACGCCTACTTCCACTGAGATGTGGTGCCTTAGACCGCTGCGCCACTCGAGAGCACCTTAAATCTACTTGAAAATCTATGTCAGGGGGTGCAGCAACTCTATATATTAGGAAGGTGTTCCTAAAGTTTGGTGTAGTCAGTGTACGTGGTTATGATGCAGTCCTACACCATTTCCTGGTTTTACAGACAGACCACTAGAAGGTCAATCATGGTGAAAACAGTTTTAACCTACTGAGAGAACCTAGGATTTCACCAAATTGTCAGGAGTTTCATGATTTTTATTTCTGGGAGTAGATTATCACTTTAAGACACACCGTTGTAGAGTACACAGTGTCTTTACAAAGACACAGAAAGACAGAGACGCGCACACACACAACCAGCTAAGGTGAGTGCGTTTAAACGGCACGCGTAATCTGTGGTTGTCACTATTCACCCATGCTCGCGTTGAACCCCTCTGACCTAGGCCCTCTCCACTTTGTCCATTTCAGTTCCAGAACATGAACAACATCATCACCTTCCCCCTGGACAGCCTGCTGAAAGGAGACCTGAAAGGAGTCAAAGGGGTGAGGAACACTATCCTGCATGGCTTTCTGTTACACTGTGATGGGTGTTGGTTATTACAGGCAGAGATTAAAGTAGAGATGTGTAAAAGCTCTTCCATTACCTTACTACACTGTTGTAATTACTAGGTACTGTACATGTTTTGTAGCTGCTGGAGAACAGATAAGGTGTGTGAGATGAGGATTGTGTGTGTGTGTGTGTGTTGGGGGTGGAAACTATAAATGGCGCACCGCTCTTGCACTAGACGTCACTGTAACTACGCTCCGTCACACATTTAAAGTCTGGGACCAGCCCACATATTCTACTAGCTCCAGGAGAAACCAGTCAGCCAGTGTGGGATGGTGCAGACAGCCTACTGCAGGAATGCAATCAGAATCTTGTTTATATCAATGGGAGGCCGGCCCCAGACAGCCCAGTCTGCCAGGCCTCTAATCCAATCAGCACTCATTACTGTCTTCTCTGATCTCTCTCTGTCTCTGTCTCTTTCTCTCTCTCTCTCTCTGAGAGACTGGCTATCCCATGGCTGCTCACTCTAGCCTCTTAAAATCTCCAAGAACTCTTGCTTTCTTTTTTTTCTTCTCTTCCATGCCCCCTACCTCTCACCTTTGTAACTGTTGGCATCCACAGGCTACATCAGCCCAAACGAGTAGGCTTGTGCACAGAGTAGGGCTGACCCCAATTAGTCGTCGGGTCTATTGTTTGGTCGTTAGGCTGTTGGTCGATCAAGATTGTTTTAGTCGATTAGTGACATATGTATGTAATATGTAATAATTTGCGCCCATCTCAATGAACTAATCCAAAGCCAATTCATGCTTGATCCGAAAATGTGGTCGGAGGCTCCATTTTGGAGGGTGTGACGCAATTGCAGAGCCTTCAAAGGCATGCAGAGGAACAAATCGAGCTCCGTTCCACATCACAATGCGGAGGGCTCTGTATAGCTCCACATTGACACGATTGGTTGACGGTAGGTGGGGGGCGGTACATCCTGTGTGAACACAAACTCACTTCCTTGACGACAGCACTGCTTCTGCGACGAGCACAAAGTAATGAATGCCCTGACTTCTGCTGAGGCCAGATCACCGGAAACAGATGTCAGATTGACCATGCCCCGAGATGCACAATGCACTTTCAGAATGCTCTCTTTCCCATCAATGTGTGCACATTCCTTGTTTCATAACTTCATAACTTGTGTGAATTGTTTGCGTTTTGATTGTTAGTGTCTATCAATTCCCCATTACATATCTCAGCAGTACTACATTTACCTGTTCATTCCTATAATTTCTAATCGACAATGTTTGTTACTTTTGGTTAAGGTCATTTATTTGAATGCATTCAATATTATTCTTCCAGTTGTCGCTGTCAGAGTGGACACATCGTTAGCAGAGCGCACAGCCTATGCGACACTAGTGAGAAACACGTTTTGTTTGTTTTTCATTCCATTTACGAGTTTTGTCCATTTAGTCATTGTCTTTTGATTAGAGTGCTCCTGTCAATGTTGAGTAATGGCCGCACGCATAGAAGTAGGCCTATAGGCTACCTGGCCTGCGCGCAAATGTATTCATTTAGGGCGGCAGGTAGCCTAGTGGTTAGAGCGTTGGACTTGTAAACCTGAAAGGTTGCAAGATCAAATCCCCGAGCTGACAAAAGTTCCTCATTGTATTTTGAAAAATCTTTCCAGCTTTCTCCCTTTCAATAACCACTTGGCGTGAGTGGGAAAAATGTCATGCTCTGATCTTGTGGAAACCTGATTACTTCTTATCAGTGCTTGACTTGGACTGAAATAGATTCCGGGACTCATTTTGGGTGCTGGTACTTTTTATATTTAGGTGCAGGAGCTCCACAATACTTTTGAGATACTATTCTATAAGAGGAACAGAAGCTCAAGCAGTAGAACATTTGAGGTGCCGGTACTCAGCTGTGGTGAGCTCCTGCCCAGGTCAAGAACGGTCTCTTATCCACGTCCGCTCACTGGCACAGGAAACTCTGAGGGCCCAGAATGTTTTATACAGTGCTGAAAGGTCCTTAGTGCAAGCTTCAGGTCTGTCCCAAGTTAATAGCTGGTACAATGTTTCAAGTTTGTTGCAGACAGGCCATGTGTAGCCAATGTGATTTATAGAATATTTATTTTTATCCCGGAAATGTTCTACCTGCAGGCTGCAATGTTTTTATTGGTTGGTTTTATGTAGACTGTGTTTACATAGCAATGGCAATAGAAGTTACTTTTTAGCTTTGTCATTTTCATTTAGATTTGGATAGAATTTTGATGAAATGAGTGTAATTGCAGAATCTGCGAAAGCCAGCAGGAGCAAGAGGAGAGTAGTTGGTTCAGTTTTTTTTCTTCTTCTGGTTAGCTAGACCTCTCGCCCTCTTAAGGCATTTGTCTCAATTCATCAAACTGTAAGCTTAAAGCATCAGACAAGCTCAATGCATATAGTTGATTTTATTCAAACCATAGGGTGTGTCTATATATGGAAAAATACACGTTGAAAAAGGGCGACCGATTGGTCGAAAGAACAGACTTTCGGTCAACCAAGATGTTTTTCAGTTGGGGACAGCCCTAGTACAGGGCCTATGTGGACTGACAGAGGGAAGCAAGTAGGCCATTGAACGGTGAGTACTGACAGAGGGAAGCAAGTAGGCCATTGAACGGTGAGTACTGACAGAGGGAAGCAAGTAGACCATTGAACGGTGAGTACTGACAGAGGGAAGCAAGTAGACCATTGAACGGTGAGTACTGACAGAGGGAAGCAAGTAGGCCATTGAACGGTGAGTACTGACAGAGGGAAGCAAGTAGGCCATTGAACTGTGAGTACTGACAGAGGGAAGCAAGTAGGCCATTGAACTGTGAGTACTGACAGAGGGAAGCAAGTAGGCCATTGAACTGTGAGTACTGACAGAGGGAAGCAAGTAGGCCATTGAAGGGTGAGTACTGACAGAGGGAAGCAAGTAGACCATTGAACGGTGAGTACTGACAGAGCGGGAGAAGCAGTGGTGCCGATTTGCTCATTACCCCACTGGTGACTCTCATTACACTCCTGACATGGGGCTAATGGGGTGCAAGTCATGGTGCTTTCTGCTCTGATTCACACAGCCTGTCTCTCCATTAACCACTGGGGGATGAGGAGAGAGAAAGCGAGAATGCGTGCGAGACAATTAAAGACTTTCCATCCCCAGCTTGCAGTACGTAATGTTCACCATCTCTCACTTACACTGCCAGAGGACCTTTTCCCTCCTCTCTTGCTTTCTCCATCATTATTCCTCTCCTCCCTCAGGGAAGGCACCTGTGGAGAACAGGAGGAAGGTGTTGCACCTATTCAGACACTGAACAGTCAGTTTCTTAATAGGCGCCTGCTTATCAATAACTGGAAGAAACAATGCCATTTTTTAATTGAACCTTTTATTTAACTAGGCAAGTCAGTTAAAAACAAATGATTATTTACAATGCTGGCCTACCCATAACCATAAACCATAACCCGGACGATGCTGGGCCAATTGTGCGCCGCCCTATGGGTCTAGGTTGCTCCTCATTACACACAACAGACCAGTAAATCATATTTACATCTTTTCGACATAGGGTTCTGATTCAAAGTGGCAACTTTATTAACCCACCAGGGGGGAATTCATTTGGTCATGTGCTTAAAAAGACGGTACACAGAAACGACACTAATTCATTCAAAGTGCTATAGCTACACATTTAAAGTGAGTGGCTTTTGGAATAAAAGAGTCCCCATATCTCTCTGTTTATATTTTCTTTTGACAAAGTCTCTTTCCTCTTGTCCAGCTGCTGCTGTGACTGAAGTTTGAGTGAAGGGGATGAGAACTGTCCTGTAAAATGCTTTCAATTTTTAGGAGGATGCTTTTTGTATACAGGTTGGTGGCTGATTCGTGATCTATACCAATTATCCTTCCCGCTGTCTTAATCAAGCTCTGTAGCTTAACTTGGTCTTGCACTCGCATGTTTCCAAACAGGCATTTTAGACCAAAGGACATTATTTCGATTCCCAGTCTATTTCGATTCCCATATGTGGTTACTCTATCGACTGGTTCCCCATTAATCTTCGTAGGGGGTAGTGGAGTTTTTGTTCCTTCTCAAATCAAGTTCCATCTCTTTTTGTTTTCTTAACGTTTATTTCAAGAAAGTTATCTGCTGGACAAATTTAGCCTTTTCTCTTTCAAAACCTCGAGGCTTATTCTGGGTGGAGGAAACCCACAACAGCGGTGTCATCCGCATATTTATAAAATCTTGTGGGCTGCGTCAGGCTTGACAATTGTTTGTGTACGATATTCGTGAAAGTATGCAACCTCGAGGGGCTCCCTTATTCACTGTTCTAGATGTGGAGATGGCGGAGTTGAACTTCACTTGTTGAGTACGGTTCACAAGGAAACTATTCATCTACTTGATCAGTAGCGTTGACACCCAAATTCACCAGTTTATCCTCCAGTCAATGAATACAATTTTCACTAGGCTATTTGCCTATTCTAAATGTTCGTAGATATTGTTCAGCGTGACCAGTAACGCATCAACACCCATGGAGTCACGGTATGCGAATTGGTTTGAGTCTAATTGGGATGAGAGACCAGAGAGTTTGTTTTGGCCTGATGTGCCTTCCTGCAGACGCCATCTGGACCATATGATTTTCGTGGAATGACACGTTGAGAGTATTGCTTGACGTCATTCATAGAAATGCCTATATCAACAGCTGGCATGCTGTTTTATATTGTCCAAGGCCACTTTCTGCTGCAATGTAAAATATCACACATGTTAAAGCTACAATAGGAACGGTTGAAATGATTTGCAAAAGCAAGGTCATTTTCGACGGTCATACAATGTCTCTTTGGTTTATAGCCTGTGATGGTTTGTAGCCTTTGTCAGGCTTTCCTACTGTCCTTGTCCTAGGAATCACTAGAAAACCTTCTTGTACAATATTTTAGACCCAGGCTTTGGAACTTTGGTTTTCCTACATATGGCTACTATATTATGATTGCTACATCCAATGGGTGTGGATACTGCTTAAGAGAAGATTTCTATAGCGTTAGTAAAGATATAATCGATACATGTGGATGATTTCATTCCTGTGCTGTTTGTAAATACCCTGGTAGGTTGACTGATAACCCGAACCAGGTTGCAAGCACTGGTTACAGTTTGAAACTTCATCTTGAGTGGACAGCTTGATGAAAATGTTTAGGTCACCCAGAAAATATACCTCTGTTGATATCAACAATCAATCATTTCACACATATTATCCAGATACTGACTGTTAGCACTCTGTGGTCTATAGCAGGCCTCTCGTCTTACCGGATATAGCTATTCTATTCTGTTCTGCCGATGCACAGAAAACCCAGCCAACCGTGTCATTATTCAGCCACGACTCGATGATAAGATATTACAGTTTTTAATGTCCCGTTGGTAGGATAGTCTTAAACGGCGCTCATCCAGTTTATTCTCCAGTGATTACACGTTGGCTAACAAACTCAGCAAAATAAGAAACGGCCCCTTTTCAGGACCCTGTCTTTCAGAGATAATTCATAAAAATCCAAATAATTTCAGATATTCATTGTAAAGGGTTTAAACACCGTTTCCCATGTTTGTTCAATGAACCATAAACAATGAATGGACATGCACCTGTGTAATGGTCGTTAAGACACTAACAGCTTACTGACTCTGAAAAACACCAAAAGAAAGATGCCCAGGGTTCCTGCTCATCTGCGTGAACGTGCTTTAGGCATGCTGCAGGGAGGCATGAGGACTGCAGTTGTGGCCAGGGCAATAAATTGCACTGTCTGTACTATGAGACGCCTAAGACAGTGCTACAGGGAGACTGGACGGACAGCTGATAGTCCTTGCAGTGGTAGACCACGTGTAACAACACCTGCACAGGATCGGTACGTCATACCTGTGGGACAGGTACAGGATGGCAACAACAACTTCCTGAGTTACACCAGGAACTCTCAATCCCTCCATCAGTGCTCAGACTGTCCGCAATAGGCTGAGAGAGGCTGGACTGAGGGCTTGTAGGCCTGTTGTAAAGGCAGGTCCTCAACAGACATCACTGGCAACAATGTCGCCTATGGGCACAAATCCACCGTCGCTAGACCAGACAGGAATGGCAAAAAGTGCTCTTCACTGACGAGTCACGATTTTTGTCTCACCAGGGGTGATGGTCGGATTTGCGTTTATTGTAGAAGGAATGAGTGTTACACCGAGGCCTGTACTCTGGAGCGGGATCGATTTGGAGGTGGAGGGTCCGTCAATGCCATCATACTGCTCATTCTGTGTGTGATTTCCTGCAAGGCAGGAATGTCAGTGTTCTGCCATGGCCATCAACGAGCCAAAATCTCAATCCTATTGAGCACGTCTGGGACCTGTTGGATCGGAGGGTGAGGGCCATTCCCTCCATAAATGTCCGGGAACTTGCAGGTGCCTTGGTGGAAGAGTGGGGTAACATCTCACAGCAAGAACTGGCAAATCTGGTGCAGTCCTTGAGGAGGAGATGCACTGCAGTACTTAATGCAGATACTGACTGTTACTTTGAATTTTGAAACCCCCCCCCCCCTTTTTTTACAGGGACACATTATTCCATTTCTGTTAGTCACATGTCTGTGTAACTTGTTCAGTTTGTCTCAGTTGTTGAATCTTGTTATGTTCATACAAATATTTACATATGTTAAGTTTGCAGTTGACAGTGAGATGATGTTTCTTTTTTTGCTGAGTTAATAATAGATGGTAGCCGACAAATTCTCACAAGGCACCCTGATCTCCAGTCCTCTGTATTTCCTTATTGTCTTCATGCGATTGATGGGGATTTGGGCCTTGTCTGGAAACAACATTATATCCTTTGCGTCTGACTCGTCAATGAAAAAATGTTTGTCCAGTTCGAGGTGAGTAATCGCTGTTCTGATATCCAAAAGCTATTTTCGGTCATAAGAGACTGTAGCATCAACATCTATGTACAATTTTTTTTTTTTTTTTTAAAGAAAGCACAACATTTTGTGCGTTGAAAAAACACACAAAATAGAACAATTGGTTAGGAGCCCGTAAAACAGCAGCCCTCCCCTCATTTTTAAGTCTTGCCACAGATTTTCAAGACGATTTTAAGTCAAAACTGTAACTAGGCCTCTCAGGAACGTTGCATGTTATCTTGGTATGCCTTGTGTTTTAGTTTATTGTCCTGCTGAACAGGGAATTTTGTCTGCTAGTGTCTGTTGGAAATCAGACAAACCGAGTTTTCCTCTAGGATTTTGTCTGTGATTAGCTCTATTCCATTTATTTTTATCCTAAAAAACTCCCTATTCATTGCCGATGACAAGCATACCATAAACATGATGCAGCCACCAGCATGCTTGAAAATATGAAGTGGCACTCGTGTTGTGTTGGATTTGCCCCATACATGACGCTTTGCGTCGAGGACATGAAGTTTATTTCTTTGCCACATTCTTTTCAGTTTTACTTTTAGTGCCTTATTGTAAACAGGATGCTTGTGTTGGAATATTTGTTTTATTCTGTGCACATTTCATTCTTTTCACTCTCATTTAGGTTAGTATTGTGGAAAAACTACAATGTTGTTGAGCCATTAAACACAATTTTTGTATCAATCTACCAATAGGGTCCCTTTGCTTCTTATTTTTTTTTTTTTTTTTTTTTACCCCTTAAGCTATTTAGTTTTGCCATTACAAAGGGGTTGAATTCCTGTTGACTTGAGAAATTTCAGCGTTTCCTTTTTTAAGTAATTTGTCTTGCAACAACTCCACTTTGACACTATGGGGTATTGTTTGTTTATAAGCCATTTTAAATTCCGGCTGTAACACAATAACGTGGGAAAAGATGATTGTTGTGAATACTTTTTGAAGGCACTGTACCTAAGGGAGTTTCAGAGATGGCCAGTATATGAATGTTGTCGACGTTAGCAAGTGATCCACTTCATGAGGCTAAATATGTTAATGCAAGCTGTTTGTTGCCCATTTCGGGGTTGCTTGTAAGGTCTCCCAAGCAAGCACAAAAAACGATCAGAGGTCGACAGGTCACTGATGTTTACATTTGAGCCAATAGAACAGGGAGAGCTACCCACAGTGGGCTTCCTACTAGGGCAAACAGTCTCAGTGCTAATTGTATAATTCAGGTTTATGAACAAGGTTACTGATATCAAGAAGGTCCTTTAAAAAAAAATCCAACTCTGCACATTTAAGTGCCACAGCCCAAGCCCCTAAGTGATTTGTAAACCGAGGGGATATCCATATTTATGGCTTTCACTTTTAACTTCTTGCGTCGAGCCATCCCGGATCGTGACTACAGCCTCAAGCTCATTACCATAACGCAACGTTAACTATTCATGAAAATCGCAAATTAAATTAAATTAATCTATTTGCTCTCAAGCTTAGCCTTTTGTTAACAACACTGTCATCTCAGATTTAAAAAAAAAAAATGCTTTTGAACCATAGCTAAACAAGCATTTGTGTAACAGTATTAGCCTAGCATAGGATTATGCCTCTATTTCAGCATGCAACATTTTCCACAAAAACCAGAAAAGAATTCAAATAAAATAATTTACCTTTGAAGAACTTCAGATGTTTTCAATGAGGAGACTCTGTTAGATAGCAAATGTTCCGTTTTTACAAAAAATATTATTTGTGTCAACTAATCGCTCCGTTTTGTTCATCACGTTTGGGTAAGGAAAAAAAAAAAGTCATTAAAACGCGAACTTTTTTCCAAATGAACTCCATAATATCGACAGAAACATGGCAAACCGATGTTTAGAATCAATCCTCAAGGTGTTTTTCAAATATCTATCGACGATAAAATCCATCGTGGCAGTTTACTTTCTCTTCTGAAGAAATGGAACGCGCATGGACCTACAGATTACGCACACAGGACACCGAGCGGGACACCAGGTAAATGTAGTCTCTTATGGTCAATCTTCCAATGATATGCCTACAAACACGTCACAATGCTGCAGACACCTCGGGGAATAGACAGAAACCGCAGGCTCATTCCTGGCGCATTCACAGCCATGTAAGGAGACATTAGAACACAGCGCCTTCAGAATCTGGGGCATTTCCTGTATGAAACTTCATCTTGGTTTCGCCTGTTGCATTAGTTCTGGGGCACTCACAGATAATATCTTTGCAGTTTTGGAGACGTCAGAGTTTTGTCTTTCCAAGGCTGTCAATTCCATGCATAGTCGAGCATCTTTTCGTGACAAAATATTGCGCTTAAAATGGGCGCGTCTTTTTATCCAATAATGACACAGCGCCCCCATAGGTTGAAGAGGTTAAACTAATAGCATTGGTTTAGCTTTTCCTAGCCACAGTGGGTGTCCCATTTGTAACAGAACTAACAATGGGATTCAACTTTAGGTTCAAGATTTTGACTTATTATGTTGGAATATGAACATCTGTAGCCCTATTATGATAGAGCTGGTAATGGTAGGGATTACCTGAGACAGCACTGATTTCTCCTGCTGTGGGGGATGGAGAGCAATAGACTCCTGAGGGCTTGGGCTGTGAAAGTGTCATGTAAGCAACCGTTTTATGCTCAAAGAGAGCGTCTGTGCTCCACGGTAGTTGGGATATATTCTGTCCTCACTGAAACAATCCCTCCGCAGAGTACATTTTCAGCTAGTGATGCATTGGAGGAGTCTGCTGAAGTGGTTCAACTCGAGGCCTATTGAGAGTAGTGGACCCATGAAAAGTAGCCGCTTACCTACATACTTTGGGGCTCCTTTCAGGTCCATTACAGGCCATTTTTCGCTCCACTCATCTCTCCATCCTGCTGTTTAACCTCAATTGGGGGAAAGATTGAGGTGTTTAACATGCTGTTCTCTGGGGTTGTAATGTTATGGCACAAAGTGACCCTGTAGTTTTTTTGGTTTCCTCTCACTTCCTGCCATCTTTGTTGGTACTTCCGCATGGACAGTGTCTGATAAAGGATGTACAAGTAGGAACGTCACTGGTCTGTCTGGTGACATCAGCCTGTGTCCCGTCTGCTTCTACTGAGGCAGAGACAGCCCCGGAGAGCTTAAAGTAAGCCACGATTAAGATTTATAAGTTACTTCAGTTGAAAAGGGCTAGGTACACTATGTGAAGTACAGGTAACTGCCAAAATAAAGGAAACCCAACATAAAGTGTCAATGTGGGGCCAGAACTTCAATGCGCCTTGGCGTAGATTCTACAAGTGTCTGGAACTCTATCGGAGGAATGCGGCACTATTCTTTCATGAGAAATTCCATAAGTGTTCAATTGGGTTGAGATATGGTGACACACAAACACACACACACACACACACACTTTAAACCCCCTATGCTCCTTTGAGGCCCCTCTTTCAAAGTCACTGAGATTTTCCAGCTACGGTAGCTAAAATAATGGACAACTGGCCACTTTTCTACATGACCCTAAGTATGATGGGATGTTAAGTGATTAACTCGGGAACCACACCTGTCTGGAAGCACACACTTTCAATATACTACACTACATGGCTAAAAGTCGTCGAATATCTCATTCCAAAATCATGGGCATTAATCTGGAGGTGGTCCCCCCTTTGCTGCTATAAGTGGCGCAGGTGTCTAAGGCACTGCATCTCAGTGCTAGAGGTGTCACTACAGACCCTGCTTCGATCTCGGGCTGTATCACAACCGGCCGTGATCGGGAGTCCCATAGGGCGGCACACAATTAGCCCAGTGTCATCCGGGTTAGGGGAGGGTTTGGCTGGGGTAGACCATCATTGTAAAATAAGAATTTGTTCTTCACTCACTTGCCTAGTTAAATAAAAAAAGAACAGCTTCCAACGTGTTTCCACTGCTCCAGAGTCCAATGGGGGTGAGCTTTACACCACTCCAGCCGACTAGGCTACCCTGGGGCTCTAGTGAGTGTTGCAACCGAAGACGGGCGATTTCAATGCGCTACACGCTTCAGCAGATGTCTGTGGGCTTGTGTGGCCTACCACTTCACGGCTGAGTTGATGCTGCTTCGAGACGACATGTCCACTTCGCAATAACATCACTTCCAGTTGACTGAGGCAGCACTAGCAGGGCAGAAATGTGACAAACTGACTTGTTGGAAAGGTGGCAGCCTAGGACGGTTCCAAACCGGAACAACCAACCAAGATACAGCATCCTCACTCCCTGTCTGTCTGCGGTTCAGTGCTGGCTCAGGCCCTCATACTTGGTGCATATGGGTTATTGTTGCTTCATGGGCCCTTAAGCTCTGTCCAGTGTCCACCTCCTTAACCACACTCCCACTCCAAACACTGAACATAAGCAGACTGGCGGAAAGTGCTGACACCACAAAACACCAGAGCCAGGGGGATTTACATATTAGACCTGACACTGGGATGATGTCATCCCTTCCAGCGCTAAACCTTCTGATCCTTTGTATCTATTGTTGTTTTAAAGTTTTTTTTTTTTTACACAGACCATGACTCATCACACACATCACTGACAACACACAATTGTTGGGAGGCTTTTAGCTCCAAGAAGCTCTGCCAAAGGAGTGATCTCACCATTTATTTCTCACCAAGAAAAGATTAGGGAGTAGAGGCTGATCATATTTCATGGAATTGTAACAGGTGCCCTTGACAGCAACAAGACCAGGTTCAAGACGACATTGGAATAGAGGTTGAAAGCTGTAAATTGCATGTTTTCTATTTGAGGTCTTGGTGAAAAGGCTCTGTCCGCGTAGCAGTCTGAATAGGTCCCGTTCCAACTCACTCGACAGGCATGTGGATCTTCCACTACTGTATCACCTCCAACAGTGGACCCATCCCATTCAGGAGCACAGGAAAGTACACTTCACATTGAAGCATTCAAGGTCCGTCCGCTGTCTTCAATTTGACAAGGACAGTGGTAACGGAGGTAAGAATTGAACTAAGAAACTCAACAAAGAAAGAGGCTACTACATGATAAGAACTTTACAGGAGTGTTACGTTTTGTTTTAAAGCCTCTGTCTCCCAAATATCTATTCTGGTGAAACTCATTAAAGAGAGGGTGCATGTTGATTTGCCGTTGATTTGGTAAGAGTGGATGGGAGGTGAACCCTGTTTGGCTGTGCTCTTCCAGCATTCCACACAGCTAAGTTGCCCTGCCTTGTTCCATGTTGTTGTGTGGAAGCTAGCTGTCACGACTTCCACCGAAGTCGGTGCCTCTCCTTGTTCAGGTGGTGCTCGGCGGTCGGCATCGCCGATCCACTTTTTCTTTTTCCTTTTGTCTTTGTTTTCACACACCTGTTTTCCATTTCACGATTATTTGTTCCTGTATTTAAACCCTCTGTTTCCCCCCCATGGTGGTGTGGGGATTATTACATGTTCAGCTAGGTTTATTTTGATGCCTGGGTTTTTGACGGGTGCTGTGTTCCCCCGTGCGTTATCTTCACCGTCTTGTTTTGGTCCAGTGTAATTGTTACCTTGTGCCTTGTTGAGTAAACGTACGTTGCTCACTCATTCTGCTCTCCTGCGCCTGACTTCATGCACCAGCTACACTCATCATCTGACACTAGCGCCCCACTTCACTCCCCACTGTTGTTCCCCACTCACACAGTAGCTCCTCACTTAACTTCCCATCGAGCCGCTGTGAATGAGAGAGGAATGCTGCACTCGGACAATGTGCCGCTCCGCGCAACTCGTCTCGCTTCCGCGGCTTGTATTTTTAGCCAGTGTTCTCCTTGTCTTTTTAAATTTTTTTTATCTTGCTTCCTCTATTTCCCTTTCTCTCACACTTTCTCTTTATCTCTTTCTCTTTCGTCAGACCATGATCCAATGACCATGGATCCATGACTGCCACACTTGTTTTGAAGAGGTCTGGGCTGGTATCCACGAAGCGTCCCAGAGTAAGAGTACTGATCTAGGATCAGTTTTGCCTTTTTTTTTTTTTTAGATCTGAATGAATATGATTTTTATATTGAAAGGTTGGGACCTGAGAAGATCAGCTCTCCTACTCTGAGTTGCTTTGTGTATACGGGCCCAGGGGTCAACAGAGGGAACATCTCTAAGAGAATATGGGCTGTCAGGCAATCTATTTAATATAATGACCGCAAAATGGCAACATATTTATTGTAATGCCATAATATGTGAATTGTAACAAAGCTTTAGCAAGATTCGATTTTGTTAGAGGATGCATCGCATTTTATACCAACTCATTTTTCATTCCAGTTAATGACTCTATAAAAATCCCTGCGGGCTGCCACTGCAGTCATTTCTTTTTTAGTCTGGAAAAAAAACGCTTACAGTAGCAATCAGTGCTCTCCACAATTGTTGATTTTGGGATGCAATCAGCAAATCAACATGAAAAGAAACAAGCAGATTCTCCGTGTGCAATCAGATAATCCATTGATCTCATCATGTTTTACCATGGTCTCTTTTTTTTTCAATGGCCTCGGAAGCAGCAATTATGGCTGCCGCTGTGGTGTTTGGAGGGAAAATGACACGGGCAATTTCGCCAGTTAATGTCTGTTTTTGTTTGTCCCTAATCACTGTTTATTCATTGGCGCGGTGCCTGAAAAGCGTTGCATAATTTAAACATTTGATCAAACAGCTGTTGAACGCTACTCTATTACCATGGGAAATCTGTTCAGCTGTGTGGCCACTTAAACCACGTTACGATTCTGAACACTGCTCTTTTTCTCTTTTCAACGGTAGCACTTTGTACGCTATTGTCGTCCTACGGCAACGACGGGGAAAAGGATGACAAGACTGCGTCGTGTATTGGCAGCGTGCTTTGTTGACCTTTTGGCTAGTGCAGGGAGATTGACCAGGATGGGGGTTTTCCCTGAGCCTGTAACATCCCGTAAACATTAACTGACTGGAGTAATGATGTGTACCGTAGCGTCAGTGCCTTCTAGATATAGTGACGCTGTCTGTGTGTGCCATGGTATGCTTAATATCACAATGTGCGCTATGACCATGTTCTGTTTTTCGAGCCTCTTTAACGAGTGATGTTAGGTGCCAACAAAAACTGAATCATTTTGTTTCTGAATTGGAAGCTCTGACGTCGGTTTCTTTCTGCTTTTTTCTTCTTCACAGGACCTGAAAAAGCCATTTGATAAGTCCTGGAAAGACTATGAAACAAAAGTGTAAGTTTTTTTCAAAATATTTTACTACCGCCAATTTGAAATGAGGTTCTGGCCAATTGACATTATTAGCTTAGAGTACTGAAGACGATCAGATTATCAGTCCATTGTCTTTTGATCCGTTGGTTCATTCTATGGCCGCACTGTAGCAGTCGGTTCAACTGACTCACAAGCGTTTTGATAACCTCCAGATATTGGTACTGTCATAGTAGTTAAGCATTTGACTGTATATTTGTCATTGGTACAGAGCCCGATTTTTATCACCATAAGCAATATTTTGAATGGGATGCAATGTGAAGTGTCCTGTCCCATCTCTGTGCTTGTAATGACCACTAATTCCCCCAACCAACCTCACCTTGCAATCATCAATGAATACACCCAGAATAATAAGCCATCTTTACCTCTCTGTCTACACTGTGATTTTTGCATGCAACGGTATATGACATTTTATAGTACTCTGATATATTTTCCAAGCTGCAAAGGACATCCTTTACTGAAAGGGTAATGCATTTTCTTCTGCCGCGCCAATCTGACGACGAGACGGTACTGACTTGTTGCTCCATTGACGCTCTCTGCTAGTCTGCTGTCAACGGAGGGCAGTACTATGCTTGGCCGAGAACATCGTTGTCCCATCTGCTCTGATGTTCTTTGAACTTTTCCGATCACAATCGGATGTGTTCTCATATCTCTAATCTCGTTGTCTGCGGTTATAATGAGACCTTTCCTGTTTTGCAGACCGAAAGAGATTAGACTCTCTGCCCCAAACTCCACTCTGGCCACCATCGTCACCACAGAGTCCCATTTTGATCCGCTGTCTCCATCTCTGTGTCAACGGTCTTTGGTGGTTCTTGTGGCTGTTTTTAAGCTTTCTCTCTACTCCGATGCTTCTGGGCTGAGGATTAAGGTGACAGCTTTGTAGGTGTTCTACTAATGAAAGCAGTCACATCTTGATGTCTTACCTAATGACGGTTTGAGTCAAAAAAAAGGGGAGCCACCCAAAATGACCGAATATATATATATATATATATATATATATATATATATATATTATATATATATATATTATATTATATAATATATATTATATTATATATATATTATATTATATTATATTATATATATATATTATATAATATATATTATATTATATATATATTATATTATATATATATAATATATATATAAAACCCAGATGACTTTACCTGAGACGGATGAATGTTTGTGACGCAGCGGCAGGAACTGACTTCTTTTAAGTGTCTTTTTGAATCAAATGTTTTCCGGAACAGCAGTAGATGATAGCACGTTACGTAGACTTGCAGGAGCAGACCATAGTGCAGTGCTGGTTCATGCATTCACACCACTTTGACATCCGTTTGATGCCCCCCCTCTCTGTCTTGTCTTTGTTGGTATGATCCGTTTGTATTTTTTTTTTTTTTTTCCCTTGGTTCAGTTTCCTTTGGAATGGCCTTGTTGCATCTGTGTCTTGATGGTTCCAAATGGGCCAAGCTGTTTACTGACTGCAGGCAGAGGTGGGGGGAAAAAACAGGCAAGTCATTAACGTTGGTTTAGCGATGGGCCACAGTGACGAGGACCTAACACCCAAAGGCATGAGTGAGAGGCCGTCTGCTTTCAAATCTGAACAAAAGCAGGCGTCACTTAAGTCTCCCTAAGCTTCCTCTTAGGAGGAGCCAAATGCTGCATCCTTTTTAAAGGGAATATGCTGAGCTAGAAAAGAATGCCCTTTTGCATGGAATGCCCTCCCCCTTCCACTCTGTATATTTCCTGTTTGGTGTGTGTCTGTGGTTGGAAATGCCCTTTGACCCCCACAACGATGTCACTTCCTGTCTCAGCACTAAGATCGAGAAGGAGAAGAAGGAGCACGCGCGGCAGCACGGCATGATCCGCACGGAGATCAGCGGGGCGGAGATCGCAGAGGAGATGGAGAAGGAGAGGAGGTTCTTCCAGCTGCAGATGTGTGAGGTGGGTAAGGAAAGAGATGGAGCTCAGGCCTGGGTTGCCAGGTTGGGCCATGTCCACAGCTGTAGTGGAGGGTTTTCTGACATTGTCAAATTCTGTCTCGCAGTATCTTCTCAAAGTGAACGAGATCAAGATCAAGAAAGGGGTGGACCTACTCCAGAATCTCATCAAATATTTCCACGCACAGTGCAAGTAGGTCCTGCAGTCAGTGAACGTGTGCATTTGACCAAGTGCTCACTTCGTGGAGAAAACGGCTGATGTAGATTTGTCACTCCCCTTAGTTTTTTTCAGGACGGGCTGAAAGCAGTAGACAACCTCAAACCATCCATAGAGAAACTAGCCACAGACTTACACACGGTGAGTTCCTCAAGACTACTGTTGACATCTTCATGGGGTACATAAGGACTTCCCTTTCCTTCATCAAGTATGCTGAATTCATCAAACATTCTTGTGTGACTCTGTAACCTTTTGTATGACCCCTGTGGCCTTTGTGTGGCCTTTGACCTTTCCAGATAAAGCAGGCCCAGGACGAGGAGAGGAAGCAGCTCACTCAGCTACGGGACGTCCTCAAGTCAGCGCTGCAGGTGGAGCAGAAGGAGGTAACGCCCATAGACTTGGACCACTCTAGTGCCCCACAGTATGTTTTAGCATGAGCAGCGCCATTGAGGACTTTCACCATTAGGAGATTCTCATTTGGGCAAAAGTCCGTCCTCTCCTCGTCTCCTCCTTCCTCTCCTCCATGACCCAGAAACTGATAAGTGGTTGAAGAGCGTGTTAATTTTGTTTGTAGTACGAACGAAGGAGTCTGCTACCCTCCGCGATTTAACTACTTCAGGCTGCAAGCGCGGACGTGTTTTAAAATCCCCCCCCCTTTGAATCAGGCGTTGTTTTCTCGAAGGAGAAAAGCATGCAAACATTTAAAAACCTTATGCTACTTTTTCTATCATCTATAAAATGTGTTTTTACTTTACACATTTAATTTGGGATTCCCCCCGTGTCAACATTTGCCTGATGCGCGAGTGGAGAGCCATTTCATGCAAGCACATTTTCATCCACGTGTTCCCTCTTCTCGCCGTCTCTCTGCGATTACCTTTGACCTTTAAAAAAGGGAGGAGGTAGGAGAAAGGACACAGGAGTTGAGCCAAACCAAATGAGATCCTCCCATTTTTAAGTAGTCAACTGGGTGGGACTTGTTATGGGTTAAGGAAGGATCACATAATTCCATCCAGATCTCTCGCACACACACACACACACGGCAACCCTCAAACTCTATAGGCCTAGTCTTTTCACTGTCTAATGCCCAAGTTAGTCATCCAATAATATAAGCCGTCTGCCTCATTCATATCCTATGAGTGATGCACTTACATGGTCAAAACCCTGATGTACGTTACCAAAGCCCCCTTCACTCCCTGTCAACTTTAGCACGCTCATTGAGAGCAGTCATTAATGGTCGATGGTTAAGCACACTGATGTGCTTAATGCTCTCGTTTCCCAGACGCTTTTATCCAAAGAGACGTACGGTTAACACACGTACTTCCGTCCTGTCTGGCGTCGGCTACTACGTGGAGAACTATTCTACTGTTTTTGCTACCGCCTCAATGTCTTACCTGTCTGTTCTCCTCTTTGCTTCGCTGCCGCCGCCTCTTTGTGAACCAAGTCTAGGAGAGTAAGTGTGTCCTCAGCGCCTCCTTTGCTGTGCTTGTCTATCGGTGGTCGTGGTGTCAAGTTTGTCTGAAGCATTTTCAATAGAGTGCATTTGTCTCTAAAAGGGATTTAGTGGGGGGGGGGGGGGTTCTGGGTTGTATTCATTAAGCACCAAATGTAAGTAAACCCTCTGAACACAGTGAAATGCGAAGGTACTATCTGTACTTCTGAAAGACTTGTTTTTCATTTAAATTGTGCTACGTTGTGACTTAATGAGTACAACCCTGTCTTCCTAGATTTTTCTGTTGACAATGTTAACATTAGACACAGAACCCTGAAGATGTTTCTTTAGAATGTCTTTCAAAGGTCGTTGCCTTGGCCAATCCCCCTCTGTTTCCCCTGTGTCACTTCGTCTGAGGAGATGACCTCACTAGTGCATGACCCCAAGGCTTTGCTTGTCATATATACACTGCTCAAAAAATAAAGGGAACACTAAAATAACACATCCTAGTTCTGAATGAATGAGCTATTCTTAAATACTTTTTTCTTTACATAGTTGAATGTGCTGACAACAAAATCACACAAATTATCAATGGAAATCAAATGTATCAACCCATGGAGGTCTGGATTTGGAGTCCCATTCAAAATTAAAGTGGAAAACCACACTACAGGCTGATCCAACTTTGATGTAATATCCTTAAAACAAGTCAAAATGAGGCTCAGTAGTGTGTGTGGCCTCCACGTGCCTGTATGACCTCCCTACACCGCCTGGGCATGCTCCTGAGAGGTGGCGGATGGTCTCCTGAGGGATCTCCTCCCAGACCTGGACTAAAGCATCAGCCAAGTCCTGGACAGTCTGTGGTGCAACGTGATGTTGGTGGATGGAGCGAGACATGATGTCCCAGATGTGCTCAATTGGATTCAGGTCTGGGGAACGGGCGGGCCAGTCCATAGCATCAATGCCTTCCTCTTGCAGGAACTGCTGACACACTCCAGCCACATGAGATCTAGCATTGTCTTGCATTAGGAGGAACCCAGGGCCAACCGCACCAGCATATGGTCTCACAAGGGGTCTGAGGATCTCATCTCGGTACCTAATGGCAGTCAGGCTACCTCTGGCGAGCACATGGAGGGCTGTGCGGCCCCCCCAAAGAAATGCCACCCCACACCATGACTGACCCACCGCCAAACCGGTCATGCTGGAGGATGTTGCAGGCAGCAGAACGTTCTCCACGGCGTCTCTAGACTCTGTCACATGTGCTCAGTGTGAACCTGCTTTCATCTGTGAAGAGCACAGGGCGCCAGTGGCGACTTTGCCAGTCTTGGTGTTCTCTGGCAAATGCCAAACGTCCTGCACGGTGTTGGGCTGTAAGCACAACCCCCACCTGTGGACGTCGGGCCCTCATACCCCCCTCATGGAGTCTGAGTCTGTTTCAGACACATGCACATTTGTGGCCTGCTGGAGATCATTTTGCAGGGCTCTGGCAGTGCTCCTCCTTGCACAAAGGCGGAGGTAGCAGTCCTGCTGCTGGGTTGTTGCCCTCCTATGGTCTCCTCCACGTCTCCTGATGTACTGGCCTGTCTCTTGGTAGCACCTCCATGCTCTGGACACTACGCTGACAGACAGCAACCCTTCTTGCCTCAGTTCGCATTGATGTGCCATCCCGGATGAGCTGCACTACCTGAGCCACTTGTGTGGGTTGTAGACTCTGTCTCATGCTACCACTAGAGTGAAAGCCAGCATTCAAAAGTGACCAAAACATCAGCCAGGAAGCATAGGAACTGAGAAGTGGTCTGTGGTCACCACCTTGCAGAACCACTTCTTTATTGGGGGTGTCTTGCTAATTGCCTATAATATCCACCTGCTGTCTATTCTATTTGCACAACAACATGTGACATTTATTGTCAATCAGTGTTGCTTCCTAAGTGGACAGTTTGATTTCACAGAAGTTTGATTGACTTGGAGTTACATTGTGTTGTTTAAGTGTTCCCTTTATTTTTTTGAGAAGTGTGTGTGTGTGTATATATTTATTTATTTATTAGTGGCAGCATCTCAATAGTCTAGAGGCTCCCCTTCCTTGCCTTTTCTACTTCATCTACAATAAAGCAAATCCCCCAGCCAGCATCCCGATCTGCCATATTGCTCTCATATCCTAGATTTTATCTAGAATTTTTCCGATCAGTGCGGACAAAGGAAAATGAACAAGGAGAGGAAGCCACTTTAGACAATTGAGACTTACCACACCCACTGCAATGTCTTGTGCCTTTGCCTACATAGATCCTTATGTGTGTGTGTGTGTGTGTGTGTGTGCGTGCGCTGGTATTGTTGAAGGATTCCCAGGTGCGACAGAGCGCTACCTACAGTTTGCACCAGCCGCAGGGAAACAAGGAGCACGGTACCGAGCGCTGTGGGAACCTCTACAAGAAGAGTGACGGGTCAGTGTTTCTCTCCTGTTCAAACTTGCATCATCTTCAACAAACATTCAAATAACCAAATGGAAAGGCCAGACAAAACGAACACACAAAGTACACTCGTTGTGATGGCATTTATCCATAGGCCCACTCCGCAACTTTGGCGACCAACTATGTCTTTTTTTTTTCAAAACCTTTTGCTTTGGGCCGGATGTGTCATGGTATCGTTCGTACATATGCATCATCTATTAGCAGAATGACTGCCGTATTTCCATTAGCCACCAAATCCCTAGTTTGAAAGCCACATTTTTCTTTCTGGAAGCTGTGCTGCGTCATTTCCTATACATTTCCCCCCCACATGAATAGCTAGGGGGCTGGCCCAAGTTCCAGCCAATGAGCTTCAGCCACTCGCCATTTGAGCGACAGCTATCAAGATGCGCACACAGCAGAGTGGGAGAGAGGGGCAACGACGTGGTGCACAGTACTGTGTCTGCCCATACGACATTCGGGGGCCACTTTTGGCTCGTGGGTGCTACTTTCAGAACTACTGGCTAAAAGAAAAAGTATACAAAAGTACCAGAGAATCTCTGTTAATGTTCTTTTTATGTCTGGGTGTCTCCCCATAGACAGGAATACACTGCCCAAACTCTGTGTCATTTACTAATGCCTGCACATACTAATGAGCCATCGCACTGGTTTGGTTGGTTCATGTGGTGTTTAGTGTGTCACACTGGTGCTGGGCTGTTATGTCGAAGTCTCTGTGTCATGGTGTGTGTGTGTGTGTCCCAGGATAAGGAAAGTGTGGCAGAAGAGAAAGTGTTCAGTGAAGAATGGATACCTCACCATATCACATGGGACGGTGAGTAATGTGAGCGCACACACACACACACACACACACACACACACACACACACAGAGGGCAAGACAACCTACTCCTAGCCAGTTAGCGTTCATATACAGTAAGGCTAGTGGGAAAGGGAGATACCTAGTCAGTTGTACAACTGAATGCCTTGAATGAATCAGATAGGGGGCGGGGGGGGGGCTAATCGACATCCACGTCTTCGGCGCCTGGGGAACAGTGGGTTTAACTGCCTTGCTCAGGGGCAGAACGTCAGATATTTACCTTGTCAGCGCAGGGATTTGATCCAGCAAGTGGCTCTGGCCTGTTCGCTTACACTTCACCCATATTCAAGCCAGTCAGTCGATCACACTAATTCTGTCATATCAGACGTCATCACTGTTTATCAAACCTTTCAGGCAACCGACATGTTTATTTCATCTCCAAGCACAATAAAACAGTTCCTATTGATTTCATTAACAATTTGCTAAATAGTTATACTGTTAACTTCGAAAAGCAGTTTCAATGTTTCAACCATACATTGGCTTAGTTTACTGTCTGACCTGGCCTCCGGGAGAGATCCACCTGGGATCTATTCCTATCCTAAAATGCCCCCAGGCAACCCCAGACAAGTTAAATTATGGCACATCCTACCTAATTATCAGCTCTCTGCTAACTGGCAGCTTATCCACTAGTTTTGTCTTGTCTGATCCTGTCTTGTCCCATCCTGTTTTATCCAGTCTGGTCGTCTCTTGTTTTGTCCTGTTCTCCATATTTTTTTAAATTCATATATCTTTTTAAATTTCTCTTTATTCTTACCCTACTTTTCTGCTATTTCTTACTTTTTGGTTTTAGTTTACCGTCTTCATTATAATAAACATTTCCATGGGGAGGGTTCAGAGGTGGTAGAGCTACGGGGCGGGAGTGGGGTTCAAGAGGACTCCAGAAAGTATTTGGTGCCTGGTGTACTTTTTTGTTGTGATTTTAATTTAGTTATGTTTTTATTTTTTTAAGTCCATAAAGTTAATTTAGCTCAAATGGTGGTGGTATTAGTATTAATGTCAGTCACTCTTACAGGTGAACGAGTATTATATCTCTTGGATGCATCCCAAATGGCACCAATAGGGCTCGAAGTCAAAAGCCATTTGGGATGCAGCTCTTGTCAGGCTAGTTCACGTAGCTACTTAACCTGCACCGCTTCACTCGGGGTCTCACCAGCCTATTGATATCCTGCTCTGCTCTCACTGTAGCAGGCTCTACTTCCCTGCATTACACTAGATGGAATCTCCCTCTCTCTCTCGCCATTGCTCTATCTTCCTCTTATTTGCTCTCTCCTCTGTCTCTTGTGTACTTTATCACACCCTCGCTCTGTCCCTCGCCTCGCGCTCTCTCGCTCTTTCAAAATTGACACATACACACCACACTTTCTCTACCTCTCTCTCCTTACACTTTCTCTCTCATAAAAAAAATAATATGCCTCACATATGAGCTCTCCCTCCTCTCCCTGGCCAACCAGCTGTATGTAGAGGTCGAAGCAGGGAAAGCAATCAGGGATGGTTTTTAAGCACCCTGAGCTGAGCCCCAGCCATGGCCTGGTTTCATCCTCCACTGCTGAGCAGAAAACCACAGTACAGAAGCTAATCCTCCATGGACAGGCCCATTCTGACAGACCTTAACACCTAAATATTACTTATGAAAACTGCATACGAGAGCCTGGCTATTAGTAGTGTTATGTTATGATGTAATAAATAATGGAGAAGGGAAGGTGAATTTCGCAGTGGTTTATTCTATGCTGCGCTGATTCTCAAGTAGCTCTGCAGTCCAGGACCTGTATCAGATTGTTGTAATGTACATCGTGTTTTATAGCAAGCATAATATGTTTTCGTTGATGCATAAATTTTGAGTGCATGTCGGCTAAATTAATGCTTTTATCCAGGTACATTGCACACCTCTTCTGGTGAATATGGTTATTGTGATGAACCACTTCAGGGGTCAGCATGCTTCAGTTCGGCTGACCCCTAGCTGAACTCTGCTAGCTGAACCGAACGAGTGTGCTCGCATATTCATTTAAAAGATCTTCGCTTGAAAAACGAGAAAAAAAGCCTCTAGTACTGTTTGTCCATTTTGAGATGCCGTAGACAGAATAGTCCGAATTAATCTAAGATAACGCAAGAAATCTGTCCTTAATTTGCCATGGAGATCTTAGTCGCGCAATTTTACATCTAACTATGTTTGGTGCAGTATTTTTCGGTGAAAGAATGTGGATGAAAACGAGTCGTCCCTCGATGAATGACAACAAAGACTATTGGATCCCAACTGTTAACCAATCACCGACGAAGGGGCGTAGTCATAATATATGCACCAACTTTTCCAACCTGTTTCTGGTAGCATGTGGACAACTTTAGTGATCAAACTTACCGATGTGATGACTATAAGAGGGAGCACTGTATTTTTGTTCTGGTGGGAAGGGTGCATGTTCCTTTATGCTTTGCGTTCGCTGATTCTCATGTTCTTCTTTCCTGTCCTCCCCTCGTTCAGGCGAACCGACCGCCGGCCAAACTCAACCTCCTCACCTGTCAGGTGAAACATAACCCAGAAGAGAAGAAGAGCTTTGACCTCATCTCACGTAGGTTTACCCCTTTTTACTCACTTCCCTTTTGTTCTCTTCTATTTTCTTATCTCTCTTCTGTCCTCTCCGCTCTCTTCATCTTTGCTCTCTCCTGTCCTCTTCTGTCCTCTCCGCTCTCTATTCATCTTCGCTCTCTCCTGTCCTCTCTTCTGTCCTCTCCGCTCTCTATTCATCTTCGCTCTCTTCTGTCCTCTCCGCTCTCTATTCATCTTCGCTCTCTTCTGTCCTCTCCGCTCTCTATTCATCTTCACTCTCTTCTGTCCACTCCGCTCTCTATTCATCTTCGCTCTTTTCTGTCCTCTCCGCTCTCTATTCATCTTCGCTCTCTTCTGTTCTCTCTTCTATCCTCTCCGCTCTCTATTCATCTTCGCTCTCTTCTGTCCACTCCGCTCTCTATTCCCTTCTCTCTTCTGTCCACTCCGCTCTCTATTTATCTTCGCTCTCTTCTGTCCTCTCCGCTCTCTATTCATCTTCGCTCTCTCCTGTCCTCTCTTCTGTCCACTCCGCTCTCTATTCTCTTCTCTCTTCTGTCCTCTCCGCTCTCTATTCATCTTCGCTCTCTCCTGTCCTCTCTTCTGTCCTCTCCGCTCTCTATTCTCTTCTCTCTCTCCTGTCCTCTTCTGTCCTCTGTGTTTCACAGAAGTACCTCTACAAATGGACTTTGCTCCATTCTCAAAGCCTGGCTTTTAGACACTACAGAACCAGGAGGGATGATGTGTTGGGACTAATGACAGCTCATAGAGTAGAGATATCTACTGCAGACGAACTAGGGAGGAGAGGAGAATCACAGAAAAAGGAAAAGTGGTTGATATGGTCTATGTCTGGATTATAAGGGAACATGTGAGTTTTTCCGTGGAATGAGGGCAGCGGGAAAGGAGTTGGGAATAGTTGAATCGCTGTAAGATTCATATTCCGGGAAGACTCAGTACTTTGTCTCCTCACCGGCTTCTCCGAATCAGCAGCCTATTTAGAATTTCATCCACGTTCATCTGTTCCCTGTGTCCTCACATAATCTCATGTAACCAAGGGAGATTCACCCTCTTCTTTCTTTGATTCGCCCTCTTTCTTCAGTCAGGTTTTTGGGGATGTGTGTTGAGTTTAGCTGAGAGGTGAAGTTCATAAACACTGGGCCAGAAATAAGTGCTCACGTCAGGCTGTCACCCTGCTGTCAAAGGACAACATTACTGCTTCAGGATATGAAAGGGCTTGTTCTGGTGGAAACAAGCCTTTGAGAGGGAGAGACTGTCAGAACTCCCAGCTGTCAGGGGATCTGAATTGTAGATCAGTCAGATCTGGAGGAGGATAAAGTACAATAGGACTTCCTCCAGGTTTTTACTTTGTTGTACAATAGGATGTTTGGTAAACGTTTACCTCTGTCTTACATAGATTCCACATACAGTCAAATGTCAACCGTTGTCGCCTCGTCCATTGTACTGTTGGGATGCTGTTATACTTATGTGGGACTTTTACTGTATGTACTGTAGTTGAGTGTGTCGTCCTGTATGTACTGTAGTTGAGTGTGTCTTCCTGTATGTACTGTAGTTGAGTGTGTCGTCCTGTATGTACTGTAGTTGAGTGTGTCTTCCTGTATGTACTGTAGTTGACAGTGTCTTCCTGTATGTACTGTAGTTGACAGTGTGTCTTCCTGCATGTACTGTAGTTGACAGTGTGTCTTCCTGCATGTACTGTAGTTGACAGTGTGTCTTACTGCATGTACTGTAGTTGACAGTGTGTCTTACTGCATGTACTGTAGTTGACAGTGTGTCTTACTGCATGTACTGTAGTTGACAGTGTGTCTTACTGCATGTACTGTAGTTGAGTGTGTCTTACTGTATGTACTGTAGTTGACAGTGTGTCTTACTGCATGTACGGTAGATGACTGTCTGTCTTACTGCATGTACTGTAGATGACTGTCTGTGTCTTACTGCATGTACTGTAGATGACTGTCTGTGTCTTACTGTATGTACTGTAGATGACTGTCTGTGTCTTACTGTATGTACTGTAGATGGCTGTCTGTGTCTTACTGTATGTACTGTAGATGACTGTCTGTGTCTTACTGCATGTACTGTAGATGACTGTCTGTGTCTTACTGTATGTACTGTAGATGACTGTCTGTGTCTTACTGTATGTACTGTAGATGGCTGTCTGTGTCTTACTGTATGTACTGTAGATGACAGTCAAACTTGTCCTTTTTTTTGTTCATTTTCCATCCCTGGTAATCAGTCTTGTCACCCTGGGGCTTTGATGGGCTCTTAAGGGAATTGCTCTCAGCTCTTACATGTTCTGGCCTTTGATAAATGTCTTGTTCCACTATGTCTCTGACCCACCCACCTCTATCACCCCCCCCCCCCCCCCCCCCTCACACTCTCTTTTAGATGACAGAACCTATCACTTTCAGGCCGAGGACGACCCAGAATGTCAGATGTAAGTATGTATTCCTTCCTTTGTGTGTGTGTGTGTGTGTGTAGGTCATGTGAGTGTGTCCTGTTGATCCCCCATACGTCTTTCCACACACAACCCACACGTTTCCATCACGTTTGGGTTGTGTGTGTGTGTGTGTGTGGGGGGAAAGGTGTGTCCTGTTTCTCCCCATACCTCTTCTCACAGTTAACACATCCATTTTCCACCCTCTAGTCTAACCCAATGTTGACCCTGCCCTCACCCCATCCTCACACACACACACACACACACTAACTTCCCCTCCCCCTGTGTGTGTTTTCAGATGGATCTCTGTGCTGCAGAACAGCAAGGAGGAAGCGCTGAATAACGCCTTTAAGGGGGACCAGCACGTTGGAGAGAACAACATAGTCCAGGAACTGACCAAGGCCATCCTGGGAGAGGTCAAGAGGATGACCGGCAACGACATCTGCTGTGACTGCGGCGCTCCCAGTGAGTGACCGGGCATCACATCCATGTTAATACATACACACGCTTGACACAACACACACACACACAATACCACCTATGTATAGTTCATCATACAGCCTTTATGAATGCACACAGTGAATGAAGGAGCCATGAACTGTTTTACTTTATTGTGCTAGACGTCACTTATTAATGTACGGGTTATTCATAGAGATGGTTAAAGTGTTATATGAGTGTAATGAACCACTCCATGTGGTCACTTGACACCGACATTGTAGGGACTGAGGAATGCCCATGGGACAGTTATGTAGGTTTGACTGCAGCCTGTCATTAACCTGTATCAGAAATAGCTCTTCCCCACTAAGCACTTCCCCACTAAGCACACGCAGGTAGTTCCTGTTAAGGACACTGTTACCTACTTACCTGTTACCTCTCTTCTTCTTTTTCTCTCTTCCCTCGCTTGCCCCTCTCTCTCTCGCTTGCCCCTCTCTCTCTCGCTTGCCCCTCTCTCTCTCTCGCTGCTCTCCCCTCGCTTGCCCCTCTCTCTCTTGCCCCTCTCTCTCTTGCTGCTCTCCCCTCGCTTGCCCCTCTCTCTCTCTCGCTGCTCTCCCCTCGCTTGCCCCTCTCTATCTTGCTGCTCTCCCCTCGCTTGCCCCTCTCTCTCTCTCGCTGCTCTCCCCTCGCTGTGCCTCTCTCTCTCTCGCTTCTCTCCCTCGCTTGCCCCTCTCTCTCGCTGCTCTCCCTCGCTTGCCCCTCTCTCTCTCGCTGCTCTCCCTCGCTTGCCCTCTCTCTCTCTCTCGCTGCTCTCCCCTCGCTTGCCCCTCTCTCTCTCTCTCTCGCTGCTCTCCCCTCACTTGCCTCTCTCTCTCTCGCTGCTCTCCCCTCGCTTGCCTCTCTCTCTCGCTGCTCTCCCCTCGCTTGCCTCTCTCTCTCTCTCTCTGCTCTCCCCCTCGCTTGCCCCTCTCTCTCTCTCTCTCTGCTCTCCCCTCGCTTGCCCCTCTCCCTCTCTCTCTCGCTGCTCTCCCCTCGCTTGCCCCTCTCTCTCTCTCTCTCGCTGCTCTCCCCTCGCTTGCCCCTCTCTCTCTCTCTCGCTGCTCTCCCCTCGCTTGCCTCTCTCTCTCTCTCTCGCTGCTCTCCCCTCGCTTGCCCCTCTCTCTCTCTCTCTCTCGCTGCTCTCTCCCTCGCTTGCCCCTCTCTCCCTCGCTTGCCCCTCTCTCCCTCGCTTGCCCCTCTCTCCCTCGCTTGCCCCTCTCTCCCCTCGCTTGCCCCTCTCTCCCCTCGCTTGCCCCTCTCTCTCTCTCGCTGCTCTCCCCTCGCTTGCCCCTCTCTCTCTCTCGCTGCTCTCCCCTCGCTTGCCCCTCTCTCTCTCTCGCTGCTCTCCCCTCGCTTGCCCCTCTCTCTCTCTCGCTGCTCTCCCTCGCTTGCCCCTCTCTCTCTCGCTGCTCTCCCCTCGCTTGCCGCTCTCTCTCGCTGCTCTCCCCTCGCTTGCCCTCTCTCTCTCTCGCTGCTCTCCCTCGCTTGCCCCTCTCTCTCTCTCGCTGCTCTCCCTCGCTTGCCCCTCTCTCTCTCGCTGCTCTCCCCTCGCTTGCTCCTCTCTCTCTCTCGCTGCTCTCCCTCGCTTGCTCCTCTCTCTCTCTCGCTGCTCTCCCCTCGCTTGCCTCTCTCTCGCTGCTCTCCCCTCGCTTGCCTCTCTCTCGCTGCTCTCCCCTCGCTTGCCTCTCTCTCGCTGCTCTCCCCTCGCTTGCCTCTCTCTCGCTGCTCTCCCCTCGCTTGCCTCTCTCTCGCTGCTCTCCCCTCTCCTGCTCTCTCGCTCGCCTGCTCCCCTCGCTCGCCCCTCTCTCTCTCTCTCTCTCGCTGCTCGCCCCTCGCTTGCCCCTCTCTCTCGCTGCTCGCCCCTCGCTTGCCCCCCCTCTCTCTCGCTCTCGCTGCTCTCCCCTCGCTTGCCCCTCGCTCTCTCTCCCCTCGCTCTCTCTTCCTGCTCGCCCCTCGCTTGCCCCTCTCCTCTCTTGCTCATTTTTTCTCCTCTCTCGTTCGCTCGCTCCTCTCGCTCGCTCCTCTCTCTCGCTCTTCTCGCTGCTCGCTCGCTCTCCATCCTCTCCTCTCGCTCTCTGGCTCTCCCTCCCTCTCCTACTCTCTCTCTCTCCCTTCTTCCCAGACCCTACCTGGCTCTCCACTAACCTGGGCATCCTGACCTGTATTGAGTGTTCTGGGATCCACAGGGAGCTGGGAGTCCATTACTCTAGGATCCAGTCCCTCACACTGGATGTACTCAGCACCTCTGAACTCTTGGTAAGAAGCAATTTTGTGCTAGAACGCTCAGCACACATCAGCTAGTTTCACATTATGGTGATGTGGCTCTGGGAGGTTAGGCACAGTCATGTTGGAAAGTACACAGGTGGCAGGCACATCCACTTAGGTTAGTTAGCAAAACCTTGGGAAACACTGGCTCTCCCAGTGCATTTCCATTCTTGCTGTTCTAATGGGAGAATCTCCGTAGCATGTCCTTGATTCCTCGCGTCATCTCTCCTCCTTTTCAAACCCCATTGGATGAGAAGGTCAGAAGTCCCTTCTGGAAATCGAATTGAGTTTTTCCCAATGTGAAAACACATCCACAGTGCAGCTGATGATTTACTGCTGGTGGGAGAGTACCAAGTATACCAACGCCCATGTCCTGATTCTACTGAACTCTCCACCCTCTGCTGCGCTCCATTGGGATTAGATACAGTACAGTATTACAGAAGCTTGGAGCTGCTTCCACTTTGCATATTTCACATTTCATCTGGCTTTCTAATATCAATTTGGTGCAATTTATTGGCCGTAAATCATTTGGGGCTGAAATGTTTTTGCCGCTAATTCGAGATGATTGCCCTTGTTAAGATGCCAGGGGGTGTAATCATTAGCCAAACATTTGCAAAAAAACAAACATTCGTTTTGCAACTAAAACGAGAGTTTCTGTTGGACAAATTCTGGTAGGTCCCACTTCATTCCGTTTGTTTCCGTTTCGGAAACGTTTTGCAACAGAATCGGTGGAACGAATACGCCCCGGTCTTTCACATTATTTGGCCACAAGGAGATGGGTGGAACGTGTGCAGAGCGCACACACACACACACACACACCATTTTGATTTGAAGCGTTTGCTGAAGTAGCAGAGCAGAATAAATGGAGTATGAGATGAATGTGTACAGTGTAAACTGTACTGTAGCACCCTCAGATAGGAGGCTCATTTGCACTTGTATGGACTGTCGCTCTGGTAAGCTCTTACCTGTTTGTGTGTTACCATGAAGCTGGCCAAGAACGTGGGGAATGCAGGCTTTAACGACATCATGGAGGCGTGTCTATCTGCGGAAGATGTGGTCAAACCCAACCCTGCCAGTGACATGTAAGTTCTCTCCCCCCCCCCCCCCCCCCCCTTTCTATCCCACTAGTTATCTTGCTTTTTCCTCTGGCTCTTTCCTCACACGCAAACACTCTATCCTCTCCTTTCATCAGTCTCCCTGTCCCTTTCTCTACCTTCTCAGGTTCCCATTACAGTAGCCCCCTACCCAGACCCCCCCCCCCCAGGGGCTGTAAGGAGGTGACCTAAATGGCACCCTATTCCCTAATATAGTGGCCTACTTTTGACCAGGACCCCTAAGGCTCTGGTCACAATTAGGACAGTATGTAGGGAATATGGTACCATTCAGGAAGCAGGCTTAGAGCGGTTGGGCCCGTGACCTTCCAGTTACCTATTGGCAACATGTCACCACAGACACTCATACCCATTCATTATGGATGGAGCAATAAGGAAGGCATCACTAACTGAACACAGTTTTATTCATTAAGCTTAAGAGAATTCAATGCATTCTGTTGTTGTTGGCACATGACTCGGTGTACAACCCAAGTAAAATTGAGCACACACCTAAGAAACCTAATGCATCCCTCTAGTTGAATTAAACGTTTTAGATTAAGCTCTAAGCTCATTTACGGCTGTAAGTATCAGATGCATGTATTGACACACTTAGACTGTGTTGACACAGGCGGCCCAATTATGATCTTTTTTTCTCCAGTTATTGGCAAAAGAGCTGATCTGAATGGTTAGAATTGGGCTGCCTGTGTTAACACAGCCCTAAAGGGATCGTTCATAAATGCATCTTTGGGTCAAATTCCCCTCACCTTGAGTTGTCTGAAGGCCCCTCACCTTGAGTTGTCTGAAGGCCCCTCACCTTGAGTTGTCTGAAGGCCCCTCACCTTGAGTTGTCTGAAGGCCCATGGTTACAGAATCTACAATAATACAGTATTTACCTCAGGCTACGAGTTAGCATATTAGCATCGTCAGAATTCATGACTGTTAACAGCCGAACCGATGTTAGCACTGCAACTTCCTCAAACACTTCAAAGGTAGCCTCGGTACTCGTGAATTTTTATTACATTTTTTATTTCACCTTTATTTAACCAACTACCGAACTTAGTTTGAAGTGTTTTCGGCTTGCAGAGCAGCTTTTCTAGCGTCGGTTTGGCTGCTTACAGTCATTCATTTGGAATTGTAGGCAAAAGTAAATAATGGATTCTGGGCCTTCAGACACAACTAAACGTCATTCGACCCAAATATACCTTCTGGCTGAACTATCCCTTTTTATGTCTGTGGCCTTTCTCCTTCTGGTGCAGGCAAGCCCGTAAGGACTTCATCACAGCTAAGTACACCGAGAAGCGTTTCGCCAGGAGGAAGTGTCCAGACGGGGTGTCCAAGCTGCACACCCTGTGTGACGCGGTCAAGGCCCGGGACATCTTCTCTCTGATCCAGGTGTACGCTGAGGGAGTTGACCTGATGGAGCCCATCCCCCTGGCCAACGGACATGTGAGTCTACATGTCCACACCAATAACCCCTGTCACACGAGCGTGCTGACCCCAGGCATACCGTGCTGGTACAGATATTTTTTATCCACATTGTCCTTTCCAGGTCATCACTCAACAGCTCGGCTTGGCTCTGCTTGGCTCAGTAGTGTGAATTGAGAGGTGGGGTGGTTTTTACATTGGGAACACGACTGTGCGTCAACATTTGATCTGTCCAGGTGCTCTCAACTGCCACAGCTGTAGTGGAATTCAAATGGCAGTGTTTTGGTTCATTCTCTTTGCTGGGCTGTGAAAAACAACTGCTCCTGGGAGTGTAAATGCTTTTGTATAATAGATCAACCATCACTACAAACACCTGGCTCACATTCAGGGCTGTTACTGCTTTTACTGCCTGTAGCAAAGCAGACTGCTGAAAGGGAGCATATGCACAGATTTTCATCAAAGTCCCAGTGTTTCTCGGTGTCAGCCGCTCCATTTTGGCTCTGCTATGTCTTTGTGTCCCCCGAGGTCTCACCACGGCCATTTTGGATCTGATGTGTCTTTGTGTCCCCGAGGTCTCACCACGGCCATTTTGGATCTGATGTGTCTTTGTGTCCCCGAGGTCTCACCACGGCCATTTTGGATCTGATATGTCTTTGTGTCCCCCGAGGTCTCACCACGGCCATTTTGGCTCTGCTGTGTGTGTGTGTGTGTGTGTGGTTGCAGGAACAAGGAGAGACGGCCCTTCACCTAGCGGTCAGACTAGTGGACAGGACCTCGCTCCATATCGTCGACTTCCTCACTCAAAACAGGTAAGGGAATTAAAGTAAACGTCAATGAGCTTTTTGTAGAAACACGACCCGTCATAAATGTCATGAGAACGACTCAGCAGATGTCAAGAACAGTCACAACGGCGTATGACGACTGACTTTAACACGGTCGTCACACAAAACTACTCGGTTATTGTTTGTTTTTTTGTTCAGAACAAGTGCTGGAATAATGCTGTTGAGTGACCGTTGTCCTGTCTTTATGGTTCTCCTTCCAACTCTCCCTGACTGCCTTCCCCCCCCCGTCTGTTCTCCCCCACAGTGTGAACCTGGACAAGCAGACAACCAAAGGCAGCACGGCCCTCCACTACTGCTGCCTGACTGACAACATGGAGTGTTTGAAACTGCTGCTGCGGGGCAAGGCATCCATAGACATTGGTAAGAGAACATTACATCTCTCTTCTACTGGGAAGGACTGGTTTGGAAACGGCACGGATACAAAATGCTAGTGTAGACTTTGTTTATTGTTGCCGAGTGTAGTGCAGGAAAAGGATTCCTGTCGACCATTAACCTGATTTTATGTTTTAATTCATAGCTATAGAAATGATAACTAATAGACTGCCAAACAGAATTATTAAGACACACACACACCCATAGAAGCACATGAACGTGCCTTGTTTTGGTCAGGCCCAGTTCCCAGAGGCCCTTGGCTTGCCAAGAGACCCTACTTTGTCACAACAGCTCAAACGCTCTGCTTCAGTCTGGCTCCATACAAACCAGGCCCACGATAAGAACGAGATGATGGTGAGAGAGAGAGAGAGAGACACAGACTATTTAGTGTGGGAATCCTGCCAATGTTCTCTCTCCAGCAACGGAGTTGACAAAGGAACAGGGGGCCCATGGTCTGTGGACCGGCGTGTGTCTTTATGTGCCCGAGGAACCTCCTTGTTTCACACACTATCTAGTTTACAGAGACGGGGAGGTGTTGTTACAAACCCGGCTGTTGACAAACATGGCGAAGCAGTGGGCGCCCTGGCAGCCTATAGAGGCATGCTAGCGTTGTGTTGAAAGGCTGTTGAGTTGGGTGTAGATATCTTCCTAATTCATGCTGTCGTAGCCCAGAGAGGTGATAATTGTGTCTCGGGTTACTTGTCAGTGCTCATCTATGAGGTGTTGATCTCGAGTGGTGGAGGACACAGGGTATAATTTAGTGACTGGATGAAGATGTCTTCCTGTAGCGAATGAGTCTGGGGAGACGCCGCTGGACATCGCTAAGAGACTGAAGCACCTGCAGTGTGAGGAGCTGGTGAGTGGTGTGTGTGTGTGGTGAGTTCGTGGTGTGTGTGTGTGGTGAGTTCGTGGTGTGTGTGTGTGGTGAGTTCGTGGTGTGTGTGTGTGGTGAGTTCGTGGTGTGTGTGTGTGGTGAGTTCGTGGTGTGTGTGTGTGGTGAGTTCGTGGTGTGTGTGTGTGGTGAGTTCGTGGTGTGTGTGTGTGGTGAGTTCGTGGTGTGTGTGTGTGGTGAGTTCGTGGTGTGTGTGTGTGTGGTGAGTTCGTGTGGTGAGTTCTGGTGTGTGTGTGTGTGTGTGTGTGTGTGTGTGTGTGGTGTGTGTGTGGTGAGTTCGTGGTGTGTGTGTGGTGAGTTTGTGGTGTGTGTGGTGAGTTTGTGGTGTGTGTGTGGTGAGTTTGTGGTGTGTGTGTGGTGAGTTTGTGGTGTGTGTGTGGTGAGTTCGTGGTGTGTGTGTGGTGAGTTCGTGGTGTGTGTGTGGTGAGTTCGTGGTGTGTGTGTGTGTGTGGTGAGTTCGTGGTGTGTGTGGTGAGTTCGTTGTGTGTGTGTGTGTGTGGTGAGTTCGTGGTGTGTGTGTGTGGTGAGTTCGTTGTGTGTGTGTGTGGTGAGTTCGTGGTGTGTGTGTGTGTGTGAGTTCGTGGTGTGTGTGGTGAGTTCGTGGTGTGTGTGTGTGGTGAGTTCGTTGTGTGTGTGTGTGTGGTGAGTTCGTTGTGTGTGTGTGTGTGGTGAGTTCGTGGTGTGTGTGTGTGTGGTGAGTTCGTGGTGTGTGTGTGTGAGTTCGTGGTGTGTGTGTGTGGTGAGTTCGTGGTGTGTGTGTGTGGTGAGTTCGTGGTGTGTGTGTGTGTGGTGAGTTCGTGGTGAGTTCGTGGTGTGTGTGTGTGTGTGTGGTGAGTTCGTGGTGTGTGTGTGGGTGAGTTCGTGGTGTGTGTGTGTGTGTGTGAGTCGTGTGTGTGTGTGTGTGGTGAGTTCGTGGTGTGTGTGTGTGAGTTCTGGTGTGTGTGTGTGTGTGGTGAGTTCGTGGTGAGTCTGTGGTGTGTGTGTGTGTGTGTGTGTGTGTGTGGTGAGTTCGTGGTGTGTGTGTGTGGTGAGTGAGTGTGTGTGTGTGTGTGTGTGTGTGTGTGAGTTCGTTGTGTGTGTGTGTGTGTGGTGAGTTCGTGGTGTGTGTGTGAGTTCGTGGTGTGTGTGTGTGTGTGTGTGTGTGTGGTGAGTTCGTGGTGTGTGTGTGTGGTGAGTTCGTGTGTGTGTGTGTGGTGAGTTCGTGTGTGTGTGTGTGTGGTGAGTTCGTGGTGTGTGTGTGTGTGGTGAGTTGTGTGTGTGTGGTGAGTTCGTGGTGTGTGTGGTGAGTTCGTGGTGGTGTGTGTGGTGAGTTCGTGGTGTGTGTGTGTGAGTTCGTGGTGTGTGTGGTGAGTTCGTGGTGTGTGTGGTGAGTTCGTGGTGTGTGTGTGGTGAGTTCGTGGTGTGTGTGGTGAGTTCTGTGGTGTGTGTGGTGAGTTCGTGGTGTGTGTGGTGAGTTTGTGGTGTGTGTGTGTGTGTGTGTGTGTGTGTGTGTGGTGAGTTTGTGGTGTGTGTGTGTGGTGAGTTCGTTGTGTGTGTGTGTGTGTGGTGAGTTCGTGGTGTGTGTGTGTGTGTGGTGAGTTCGTGGTGTGTGTGTGTGTGTGTGGTGAGTTCGTGGTGTGTGTGTGTGTGTGTGTGAGTTCGTGGTGTGTGTGTGTGTGGTGAGTTCGTGGTGTGTGCGTGCGTGTGTGGTGAGTTCGTGGTGTGTGCGTGTGTGGTGAGTTCGTGGTGTGTCCGTGCATCTTTAGCAAGACAGAGTGACTCCTCATCTCCATGCTTTATTTGAGCCATTAATCACTGTCAGTGTGTGTGTGTGTAGCTGAACACGGCGTTGGCGGGGAAGTTCAACGTCCACGTGCACGTAGAGTACGAGTGGCGTCTGCACCATGAAGACATGGACGAGAGTGACGAGGACCTGGATGAGAAGGTGAGGGTGAGGACTCACTTCAGATTATACACACACACACACACACACACACACACACACCATGATCTCACCACACACACACACACACACACACACACACCATGATCTCACCACACACACACACACACACCATGATCTCACCACACACACAAAAGTACATATGTGCATACATAACGCACATTGATGACCTTTCTATAACCTTTTGACCCCTGTCCTCCCTCAGCCCAGCCCCCACCGGCGAGAGGAACGCCCGGTCAGCTGCTACACCCCTGGCTCCAACTCCCAGCGCCAGCCCAGCCCTGCTTCGTTGGCACGCGACGCTGCCAGCCTGGCCAAGGACAAGCAGCGTGGTGGGTACATGCCCAACCTGGTCAACAACGAGACCTACGGCACCATCCTCGACGCCAGCCCCCCCGTGCCCGGGGGGCTCACCCCCACCTCTGCTCCCCCTCTTCCCCCACGGAACATAGGTGCTTTGTCTTTCTCTTTTGATGTGATAGCAAGGTGGGTGCTGCATGTATAGAGAGCCACATTCGTCTGGCGAAACGTTCCAAATTCTATGAACAAGTTCAGTTTGTTCAGGGAATCCGTGTGAATGCTATTTGAGCACTGATTTTATTTATTTTTTCCCAAAAAAATGCTCCTGATTTTGAAGTTGATAAACGTGATCCACATCAAATGACCCCCGGCATCGAGCCCATTTCAACCCAGCTTCACCTCATCCTCCTCGTAGTTTTTGGAGAATTATATTTATAATACATGCCCAATGGGTTCAGTTCAAATAGAGGGAAATCTCAATTTGGCCTCGTCTCTGTCATAGAGTGTAGATGGCCTTCTCTAATTAGTGCATGGCCCCATGGTGACTTGTGTGGCGCTCTGACCTATTTGAAGGGCAGAGAGGACTCTGGGTAGGGAGCATGGGCAGTTACATTGGCGGCGACAGAGTGAGCTAGTGAGTTACTTTTTCCAAAAAGTTCTCAGTCTGTGCTCCATAGTCCATGATGAGAGGCAGACTGAAAATAACCCAACATATCACTGGAAATCAATTTGAACTCAATAGAAAATAGTCCAAACACGTTCAATTCCTGAATTGAATTTTGCATCCGACTGCTCACATTCCACCGTGCTGAACAATTTGATTCAACTCGCTCACTTCGAAGCACGTGTTGTCTTTACTTACGTGGGCCCGTTGTCCCACAAAGAGCCATCTGCAGCTCCTCTCCAGCAAACTTGACTTTGGGCAGTCTTATCTATTTAATTCCAGGAGTAGCCTTATCTTTCTGTGTTCTACTTTGGTGTCAAGTCTCAATCGATCAATGAAAAATGTATTTTTACAAAGCCCTTTTTAACAGCGGCGGTTATGGAGATGTGCTTTACAGCCATAAACCCCAAAGATGCATGTCTCCGGGTGCCAAAGCATATCTTCTCTCCCACTCCTCCCTCCCCAGTCCAGTCATCAGGGTCCTCTGGGTGGAAGCCTGGCTCTATAGACCTGGGGGTCCGACAGAGGTCCTCCTCAGACCCTCCCAATATCCACCCCCCCGTACCCCCCATGAGGGTCACCTCAACCACAGGTAGGCACCTCTCCTCCAGGCCTTGTTGTCTGAACACATCATAATAATTACCACAATCAGTATCGTAAAATAGCAAAATAATCCTGGTAAATGATTGTACATAGCGTTATTGTCGATAGGTCATGTTACAGTATATATAAGGCACGTGCAGTATGTTTACAACATGATGTACAAAGACGACGCTGAGGAGAAAAGCACCCAGTTTACATGAAGAGAATGAGATGGGTAACTTGCATAGAGATCGAAAGAGGACTCGTCTTTGTATCTGTGCCATTATGACGTCTGTGAACAGCATAGACTGCGCCATTGAGGCCATCTCCATTTTTGTCTATCTAGAGCCCTCTTTCAACCTCTATCTCTCTCTGCCCCCCCCCCAGGTCTTGCTCCTCCGCCTGTGGCCAAGACAGTGAGTATGATGGAGGCGATGAACCAGCAGTCAAAACCGGGGACCGGACAGGGCCACAACAGAGCCCCAACACCTAAGTCGCCTTCTGGGTAAGCGCGCGCGTGCATACACATACATACACACACATACATACACACACATACATACACACACACACACACACACACACACACACACACACACACACACAAACACACATTGGACACACACACACATGTTGGGGGGGGACACACCCTGCCTGAGGCAGCATGTTTTACTTTGATGAACACAAAGCAAGTTTGCCTTTGGAAAATAGCGTGTAGGGTTTCTGGTTTACCACTTCATTAACTTCCAAGCTGAGCTCTCCTAAAAGACAAACAGCTTTACACTATTCATCCACATGGCTCTACTCAACCTCCCACGGGTTGTGTGGCTGTTGGAAGGGAAATGCACTGTGGGGTAAATGTGTGTGTGTGTGTGTTGATTTGAAGCATGTCCTAAACAGCAGCTGACTACGAGGTTATGTGTGTGGTTTTTTAGCAACGACAAAAGCTTCAGTAAAGGACCGACTCGAACTGGGTCCATCGAAAGACCAGGTGGGTGTAAAAAAATCAAAACTTTACTCTGCGTCTGTAAATAACCTGTAAAAGCACGTCGCATAGTCAGATAAAAGTGCTGCGACTGGGCCGGGATGTGTTGTCTGTGGGTCTGTGTGTTGTATGTGTTGGATGTGTTGTCTGTGGGTCTGTGTGTTGTATGTGTTGGATGTGTTGTCTGTGGGTCTGTGTGTTGTATGTGTTGGATGTGTTGTCTGTGGGTCTGTGTGTTGTATGTGTTGGATGTGTTGTCTGTGGGTCTGTGTGTTGTATGTGTTGGATGTGTTGTCTGTGGGTCTGTGTGTTGTATGTGTTGGATGTGTTGTCTGTGGGTCTGTGTGTTGTATGTGTTGGATGTGTTGTCTGTGGGTCGGCTGCAGACAATCTGGTTGTGTGATTTTTGTCTGTGTGGAACAGTTTGTGTATTCACAACGACGTCGTCGAATCCTCTTCCTCCTCCAGCTAAAGAAGTGCCGGGATATCCCCACAACTCAGTAGGTCAATCGCTGCCTCCCGCCCCCATGCCTAGGAAGACCTATCCGGTGAGTTCCCCTCCACCTACCGTTGACCTTTTTTTAAATATGATCGTTTGCCCTGTTGTGGATTGTGATTGGACAGCCATGGACTATACAGAGGCACTTATTGGACTGATCTCGTCGTTGTTTTTCAGTTGGTCTTATTGTCCCGTGGACTCTGAGTATCAATGGCGCCAACAGTGTTTCCTCCTTCCTGTAACGCTAAGTAGGAGGGGAAACCTTGAAGTGTGCACTCTTTCTTGACAGATGGGGAAACCTCTCATATCTCTGTCCCTAGCTCAGTGCTAGCAATCTGTGTCATACGGACTCACCATGTGAACCACTGACAGATCAGCGATAGCCTGTGGTGAGAACATGCGATGCACAACTCCCCCCTGCCTGACAGTTACTCTGTCCTGTGTCATTTGTCTGCTATGCAACCCTCCAGCGGTCAATGTGGAAGTGGGCGTCGACAATTCCAAAGGAGTGACAGACGGTTGAGATACTTCAGTTAAACAAACCGCATCTGTCTGCAGAACGGTCAAGTACACCTGCCTGTCTGCGTAGAAATAGAATGACTAGAAAGGGAAGCCCCTGAGACCGTGGCAATTTGACAGTGCACTCTCAACATGGCCACCGTTACGGGAGGTTGACTTGACTGTGAATGTTGGTTCTAGTAATTGTATTGCTATGCCCGTCTGGCCGTCTCTCTTCAGAAGCAGAGGCCCAAGCGGGTGAAGGCCATCTACAACTGTATGGCGGACAATGCAGACGAGCTGACCTTCTCTGAGGGGGAGGTGATCGTGGTGGATGGGGAGGAGGACCAGGAGTGGTGGGTGAGTGTCAACTCTAGATTAGGCTACTATTTTGTGTGTTGGATGTGTGAAAAGTGGGGTGTGTGTGTGTTTCTCTCCATTCACACGCAGTGAGAGCAGTCCGGCCCAGTTCTAGTCCAAATCGGGCCTATTCCAGAGAGAGTCCACTGAGCATGTGCCAGAAATCTTGGTGGGCTCAGCAGCACAAAGCAGTGACCTCATTCTAGCCGTCCTTCTTTCTCTCCCGCCCCCGCCTGCCTTCCTTCCTCTGCTGAGTCCGTTGTCTGAATACAGACCAGCTGCAACTTGTTTTTCCAAAAGCCACCTCTGTAAACATGACCGTATTTAGTCACTTATTCTCCATGGGACTTTGTGTTATAGATGCCTTCCGCTCTCTTTTTCTGACTTCAATGACATTTTGTTTGTGTCCGCGCCTGAGTTGATGACAACTGAAGCAGAATTTAAAAGGTGTTCTGCTGATGACTCTAAAGGGGGATAGTAATCCAAAAGTAACTGTACAAATAATCAGATAATGTTACTGAGTTTGTAATCTAAAAGTTATGTTACTGATTACAATTTTGGGGAGTTTACTAGTAACTGTAACGGATTCCATTAGAAAGTAACCTACCCAACCCTGCCATAATCCATAGTGCCTTCGGAAAGTATTCAGACCCCTTGACTTTTTCCACATTTTGTTAGGTAACAGCCTTATTCTAAAATGTATTATTGTTTTTTTTTCTCTCATCAATCTACACACATTACCCCATAATGACAAAGCAAAAATAGGTTTTTAGAAATGTATAAAAAATTTAAAACTGAAATATCACATTTGCATAAGTATTCAGATTCTTCTTGGGTATGACGCTACAAGCTTGACACACCTGTATTTGGGGAGTTTCGATCTGGGTCAAGTCTGGGCCACTCAAGGACATTTAGAGACTTGTCCCGAAGCCACTCATGCGTTATCTTGTGTGCTTAGAGTCGTTGTCCTGTTGGAAGGTAAAACCTTCGCCCCCCAGTCTGCACTCTGGAACAGGTTTTCGTCAAGGATCTTTCCTGTACTTTGCTCCGTTCTGACTAGTCTCCCAGTCCCTGCCACAGAAAAACATCCCCAAGGCATAATGTTGCCACCACCATGCTTCACCGTAGGGATGGTGCCAGGTTTTCTCCAGACATGACACTTGGCACTCTTGGCAACTGTTACAGACCTATATCTATCCTACCCTGCCTTTCTAAAGTCTTTAAATGCCAAGTTAACAAACAGATCACCTACCATTTCGAATCCCACCGTACCTTCTCCGCTATGCAATCTGGTTTCCGAGCTGGCCGTGGGTGCATTTCAGCCACGCTCAAAGTCCTAAACGATATCATAACCACCATTGATAAAAGACAGTACTGTGCAGCCGTCTTCATCGACCTGGCCAAGGCTTTCGACTCTGTCAATCACTGCATTCTTATCGGCAGACTCGACAGCCTTGGTTTTTCAAATGACTGCTTCGCCTGGTTCACCAACTACTTCTCAGAGTTCAGTGTGTCAAATCTGAGGGCCTGTTGTCCAGACTTCTGTCAGTCTCTATGGGGGTACCACAGGGTTCAATTCTCGGGCCGACTCTTTTCTCTGTATACATCAATGATGTCACGCTTGCAGCTGGGGATTCTCTGATCCACCTCTACGCAGGCGACACCATTCTGTATACTTCTGACCCATCTTTGGACACTGTGTTAACAACCCTCCAGACGAGCTTCAATGCCATACAACACTCCTTCTGTGGCCTCCAACTGCGACCGATCGCTGCCCGCACCCGCCTGTCTAGCGTCACTACTCTGGACGGTTCTGACACAGAATATGTGGACAACTACATTTACATTTACATTTAAGTCATTTAGCAGACGCTCTTATCCAGAGCGACTTACAAATTGGTGCGTTCACCTTAAGACATCCAGTGGAACAGCCACTTTACAATAGTGCATCTAAATCTTTTAAGGGGGGTGAGAAGGATTACTTTATCCTATCCTAGGTATTCCTGAAAGAGGTGGGGTTTCAGGTGTCTCCGGAAGGTGGTGATTGACTCCGCTGTCCTGGCGTCGTGAGGGAGTTTGTTCCACCATTGGGGGGCCAGAGCAGCGAACAGTTTTGACTGGGCTGCGCAGGAACTGTACTTCCTCAGTGGTAGGGAGGCGAGCAGGCCAGAGGTGGATGAACGCAGTGCCCTTGTTTGGGTGTAGGGCCTGATCAGAGCCTGGAGGTACTGAGGTGCCGTTCCCTCACAGCTCCGTAGGCAAGCACCATGGTCTTGTAGCGGATGCGAGCTTCAACTGGAAGCCAGTGGAGAGAGCGGAGGAGCGGGGTGACGTGAGAGAACTTGGGAAGGTTGAACACCAGACGGGCTGCGGCGTTCTGGATGAGTTGTAGGGGTTTAATGGCACAGGCAGGGAGCCCAGCCAACAGCGAGTTGCAGTAATCCAGACGGGAGATGACAAGTGCCTGGATTAGGACCTGCGCTGCTTCCTGTGTGAGGCAGGGTCGTACTCTGCGGATGTTGTAGAGCATGAACCTACAAGAACGGGCCACCGCCTTGATGTTAGTTGAGAACGACAGGGTGTTGTCCAGGATCACGCCAAGGTTCTTAGCGCTCTGGGAGGAGGACACAATGGAGTTGTCAACCGTGATGGCGAGACCTTCCCCGGGAGGAAGAGCAGCTCCGTCTTGCCGAGGTTCAGCTTGAGGTGGTGATCCGTCATCCACACTGATATGTCTGCCAGACATGCAGAGATGCGATTCGCCACCTGGTCATCAGAAGGGGGAAAGGAGAAGATTAATTGTGTGTCGTCTGCATAGCAATGATAGGAGAGACCATGTGAGGTTATGACAGAGCCAAGTGACTTGGTGTATAGCGAGAATAGGAGAGGGCCTAGAACAGAGCCCTGGGGGACGCCAGTGGTGAGAGCGCGTGGTGAGGAGACAGATTCTCGCCACGCCACCTGGTAGGAGCGACCTGTCAGGTAGGACGCAATCCAAGCGTGGGCCGCGCCGGAGATGCCCAACTCGGAGAGGGTGGAGAGGAGGATCTGATGGTTCACAGTATCGAAGGCAGCCGATAGGTCTAGAAGGATGAGAGCAGAGGAGAGAGAGTTAGCTTTAGCAGTGCGGAGGGCCTCCGTGATACAGAGAAGAGCAGTCTCAGTTGAATGACTAGTCTTGAAACCTGACTGATTTGGATCAAGAAGGTCATTCTGAGAGAGATAGCGGGAGAGCTGGCCAAGGACGGCACGTTCAAGAGTTTTTGAGAGAAATGAAAGAAGGGATACTGGTCTGTAGTTGTTGACATCGGAGGGATCGAGTGTAGGTTTTTTCAGAAGGGGTGCAACTCTCGCTCTCTTGAAGACAGAAGGGACGTAGCCAGCGGTCAGGGATGAGTTGATGAGCGAGGTGAGGTAAGGGAGAAGTCTCCGGAAATGGTCTGGAGAAGAGATGAGGGAATAGGGTCAAGCGGGCAGGTTGTTGGGCGGCCGGCCGTCACAAGACGCGAGATTTCATCTGGAGAGAGAGGGGAGAAAGAGGTCAGAGCACAGGGTAGGGCAGTGTGAGCAGAACCAGCGGTGTCGTTTGACTTAGCAAACGAGGATCGGATGTCGTCGACCTTCTTTTCAAAATGGTTGACGAAGTCATCTGCAGAGAGGGAGGAGGGGGGGAGGAGGATTCAGGAGGGAGGAGAAGGTGGCAAAGAGCTTCCTAGAGTTAGAGGCAGATGCTTGGAATTTAGAGTGGTAGAAAGTGGCTTTAGCAGCAGAGACAGAAGAGGAAAATGTAGAGAGGAGGGAGTGAAAGGATGCCAGGTCCGCAGGGAGGCGAGTTTTCCTCCATTTCCGCTCGGCTGCCCGGAGCCCTGTTCTGTGAGCTCGCAATGAGTCGTCGAGTCACGGAGCAGGAGGGGAGGACCGAGCCGGCCTGGAGGATAGGGGACATAGAGAATCAAGGGATGCAGAAAGGGAGGAGAGGAGGGTTGAGGAGGCAGAATCAGGAGATAGGTTGGAGAAGGTTTGAGCAGAGGGAAGAGATGATAGGATGGAAGAGGAGAGAGAGCGGGGAGAGAGAGCGAAGATTGGGACGGCGCGATACCATCCGAGTAGGGGGCAGTGTGGGAAGTGTTGGATGAGAGCAAGAGGGAAAAGGATACAAGGTAGTGGTCGGAGACTTGGAGGGGAGTTGCAGTGAGGTTAGTGGAAGAACAGCATCTAGTAAAGATGAGGTCGAGCGTATTGCCTGCCTTGTGAGTAGAGGGGGAAGGTGAGAGGGTGAGGTCAAAAGAGGAGAGGAGTGGAAAGAAGGAGGCAGAGAGGAATGAGTCAAAGGTAGACGTGGGGAGGTTAAAGTCGCCCAGAACTGTGAGAGGTGAGCCGTCCTCAGGAAAGGAGCTTATCAAGGCATCAAGCTCATTGATGAACTCTCCGAGGGAACCTGGAGGGCGATAAATGATAAGGACGTTAAGCTTGAAAGGGCTGGTAACTGTGACAGCATGGAATTCAAAGGAGGCGATAGACAGATGGGTAAGGGGAGAAAGAGAGAATGACCACTTGGGAGAGATGAGGATCCCGGTGCCACCACCCCGCTGACCAGAAGCTCTCGGGGTGTGCGAGAACACGTGGGCGGACGAAGAGAGAGCAGTAGGAGTAGCAGTGTTATCTGTGGTGATCCATGTTTCCGTCAGTGCCAAGAAGTCGAGGGACTGGAGGGAGGCATAGGCTGAGATGAACTCTGCCTTGTTGGCCGCAGATCGGCAGTTCCAGAGGCTACCGGAGACTCTACTCAGCAAATTGGGTGTAGTCTATCACAGTGCCATCCGTTGTGTCTCCAAAGCCCCATATACTACCCACCACTGCGACCTGTATGCTCTCGTTGGCTGGCCCTCGCTTTATATTCGTCGCCAAACCCACTGGCTCTAGGTCATCTAAGTCTTTGCTCGGTAAAGCCCCGCCTTATCTCAGCTCACTGGTCACCATAGCCAATGACTGGAACAAATTGCAAAAATCACTGAAGCTGGAGACTTATCTCCCTCACTAACTTTAGGCATCAGCTGTCAGAGCACATGTAAATAGCCTATCTGTAAATAGCCCACCCAACTACCTCATCCCCATGTTATTTATTGTTTTTGCTCCTTTGCACAGTATCTGGGGTACACGCACAGCGTTGAGATTGCCTGCAATGACAACATGCTCAGTCCGATGATGCTGTGATACACCGCCCCAGACCATGACGGACCCTCCACCTCCAAATCGATCCCGCTCCAGAGTCCAGGCCTCGGTGTAACGCTCATTCCTTCGGCAATAAACGTGAATCTGACCATCACCCCTGGTGAGACAAAACCGCGACTCGTCAGTGAAGAGCACTTTTTGCCAGTCCTGTCTGGTCCAGCGACGGTGGGTTTGTGCCTATAGGCGACGTTGTTGCCGGTGATGTCTGGTGAGGACCTGCCTTACAACAGGCTTACAAACCCTCATGCCAGCCTCTCTCCGCCGATTGCAGACAGTCTGAGCACTGATTGAGGTGTGATGTTCGGACGTGCAGGTGTTGTTACACATGGTCTGCCACTGCGAGGACGATCAGCTGTCCGTCCTGTCTCCCTGTAGCGCTGTCTTGGGCGTCTCACAGTACGGACATTGCAATTTATTGCCCTGCCCACATCTGCAGTCCTCATGCCTCCCTGCAGCATGCCTAATGCACGTTCACGCAGATGAGCAGGGATCCTGGGCATCTTTCATTTGGTGTTTTTCAGAGTCAGTAGAAAGGCCTCTTTAGTGTCCCAAGTTTTCATAACTGTGACCTCAATTGCCTACCGTCTGTAAGCTGTTAGTGTCTTAATGACCGTTCCACAGGTGCATGTTCATTAATTGTTTATGGTTCATTGAACAAACATGGGAAACATTATTTAAACCCTTTACAATGAAGATCTGAGAAGTTATTTGGATTTTTACGAATTATCTTTGAAAGACAGGGTCCTGAAAAAGGGATGATTTTTTGTTGTTGTTGCTGAGTGTAGAAACATCTCAAGGATGATCCATGTTAACAGGATGCACCTGAGCTCAATGTCAAGTCTCATAGCAAAGAGTCTGAATACTTATGTAAATAAGTATTTTTTAAATACATTTTTAATAAATTTGCTAACATTTCTACAAAACTGTATTCACTTTGTCATTATAGTGTGTTGTGTGTATTTAATTCATTTTTATTTGATCTATTTTAGAATAAGGCTGTAACGTAACAAAACGTGGAATAAGTCGAGGTCTGAATACTTTCAGAAGGCACTATATTGCAAAAAGTGTACGTGTTTTGTCCCAAATATCATTGTTACGTTGTGCCTCTCTTCTGTTCTCTCCCAGCTGGGCCACATCGAAGGAGAACCTATGAGGAGGGGGGCTTTCCCCGTCACATTTGTACACTTCATCATGGACTGAAGGTCAAAGGTCACCAGAGGTCAACACAGGACCTGGAATGGAAACCATGGAAATGCCCTCCACCTCCCCACGGCAAAATTATCTTTGTCATCGGCAAAGCTTGTGCCTGCACCGACACTAAAGAAGAGTGAAGTGTCGCTGCCCAATGCTTTGGCTATACAGTCTGTTGCCATGACAACAGATAACCCTTTACTCCAGGAATGTCATGTGATGTCATATCACTCTTTTTAGGCCAAGCCTGCAAAGGCTCGTGGGGAAACTGTGTTTTGACTTCTGACACCATCTGACATTAAAAAAAAACGATGATTGTAGTAGATAACCTCTTGCAATAAAATGCACTTTCTGCTTATTTATCCTGGTCGCAACATTTAGAGGATTATTGACAAAATGAAGGTTCTGTTAATAACTATTTCACTCTGTTGTCTTCGGTTTTGTGAATTGTACAGAAAGTTCTTCAAGGACAGCTGACAGGGACAGTAACGTGTATCTTTAGGATTTCTTTCACTTATTGTTAATGTGAATACAGTCTATATGCTTACATTCCATCTCCTTGCATGGTTAAAGGGTGAACAATGGCTAAACGCTTAACTGCTTAATAGGCAAAGGCATGTAAACTTTATAGCACTCACAATGTGGGAAGCAGACTCAGTGGTGGTGGTGCCTGGAGAAGTGGGTATACTATAATTTGGCAAAAATAAATCCCAAAGGCCTGCTTGGGGAAGGAAAGGCGCCTGTGTGAAAAACTCTATGACAAAAAATGATGAATCCCATGTTGGTCTTTAACAGTTCAGGAAACCCAACCTGTACTGTGCTAGTAGTCTGATAGTAGGACTACTATTGAAACAAATAAATGAGGCGGTCAACTGAGTCAGAAATATTCAGTCAAACAAATTCTCTGCAAGTCTCACTTTTTAATAGAACATCCAATTTAGTTGTTTTTCTAAGTCCACAACAGGTGCATGTCCAAATGCATGAATGGACATGCACCTAGTTTACATTAAATTGAGTTTTTTTGGGGAAAGCCTTTCCATCTAGGCTACAAGAAGGTGATTAGGCCTATGATTAGCTTTGCTATATTTTTTCCTGTTCCTTAATTATTAAACGTCCAGGTTTCAAACGTCATATTATTATTATATTATTATTATCATGTCTTACATTCTTCAAAGTAGCCTATAGTTAAAATCCCACCACATAAACATGGTCATTATTTTATAAAGAAATCCTCATATTCCACACTCCTGTTCTATTGGTTTTTAAATCCGCTTTCTTTCATTGTTTATCAGGCAAAGGCATTATCGTCGTCATATTAGCAACCCGTAATAATTGTTGCATCTTAAGATCTCCCCATCTTTCAAAATGTCTCCGTCTATGAAGCCGCTCGCATGTGCAGTGCACATTTTTAGAACTGCGTTTCCCTGCAAATTGCGTTTTGGAACATTTGCGTGTAACCCGACCGCCCACCTGCACATTACTGCGCTTAAAATGTGAAGAAATAATAGTTAATCAACGTTTTAAGCTAAACATTCTGATCGGATCCATCAGCCTTATGGATAGGGCGTATACCTTCCACCACACTAGCCTACTTTGATATACATCGTGGGATTAAGAAGTTGAGGATATGCAATGCCCACAAAAGTGGGTGTAAGGCTGTGTATACCCGCCACCACACCACTCGTTAAACTTAATTCAAAATGGTGCTAACCCAGTAATATGCTAGGAGTCCTCCCCTATGGGTCATCCACTGTCCCCATTTCTAGACAGCCCTTAGTAACAACAGGGGGTTGCCAGGGGTATATTTAGGCCTGTATTTAACTGGGAGAACCCAGGCTCACTATCCTACTGTGTGCGCTGACCTGCATGCATATCAGCTTGAAACAATAGTTACTTACAGCACATCTCCATGGCCTACAGTGTGGTGCCAGATTTACTGCATTAGCCCATCTGACACCTTTTACTCTGTTTATAAAATGCCTCATTGTTGCACTTCTTACCCTTTTTGCTATAATATCAATATCAGTGAAATGGATGTTGTCAACTATCTTCGCTGCATAGATCACACTTTTAGTTGTGAACCACCATCTTTCTGTGGCTCTGGTCAAAAGTAGTGCACTATTTAGGGAATATGATGCCATTTGGGACATGGACATAGTGAGAGCTCTGCAGAGGGGTTATGCACCTCATGGGGCAAGTGCTCCTGTCCTGTGGCTTTTTTTTATCTGTAGTGGACAGCAGGCTACCAAATGGCACATGCACATAGTTGTCATTGTACTAAAAATAACTTGTCCTTTGAGGTGACATTGTAAGGGGGATGGCAATACCAAATTACACACTTGAAAAGGACAATGCAACTACTTTTACTCACACTTACACACACACCTACCATAGTATTCAATCTGATTCATAGTGCTCAGCCTAGAATTCTACCATAGTCCACAACTTGATTACTAGCTGGGACCAGCATTAGTTACAGACCACCATTGTTTTATATATACTAGGTCCCATACTGAAGAGTGTTTTAAAATGTAATCTTCTTACAAAGCATTTGACATAATGTCTGACTTGTTGCAGAGCAACTCTTCTCTATACATGTTTGATGTTTTATCTTAAACGGGACATACAGTACTCTCAATTGTGAATGAACTACGATACATGCGACGCCTCTTGTCGTTGTCTGCCGCACCATGTTAACTCACTGGAAATAGGATGGTTCATCTGTAAATGTACATAGATTCTGTTGATATTTAAATGTATAAAATAAGAGTTCATGACCTTGGCAGTAACTGTCTTTGAATGCACTGTGGTGACGTGCTGTTTTCCAGCTGGTGTTCAGTGTGTAGTCTAGTAGTGTACACACAAACCAAGGCTGAGAAGCTATTCCATTCACACTCATTGACTCGAACCTATTGTGCAAAATAAATGGGGAAATTGAAACTGGAATAATAAAATGGAATAATTCCCAGTGTTTTCTTCTCTTGCATTTATCAGTGTATTATTGCTTTTCAAAGTGGTTTAACAGTGTGTAAATGCTGTGATTTTAAGAGTACCTGACTACTAGATTTGTAACTTCCTGGGCAGTACACTAAATATAATAATGCAACAAGAGCTCCCTCTGGTGGAGAATGGTCAAACCCATTACAGCCCAAGCCTGTCCATGGTTTCTAACTTGTGTTCTGGTGCCATACCACTACAACCAAGGTTTACATCCACGCTGAACTCTATAAGAGAGTACAGCCCGGGATTCAATCCGATCACCGGTTATAGGCATTTCTGTTTTTGATGGCTGTGTTCTCGCATCGCGGAGAACCCAGTCACAGTAAAAGCTGCATATTGCCTTTTAAAGAGGCAATCGGATTGAATCGCGATCTATGGAGAGTAAACTAGCTCTAATGTTGGGCCCCAACGGTATGTGTACACAGTATCTCCTGTGATCTGACTATAACACCGAATGACAGGATCATTTGGTCCTTCAAGGTCATTTCTTCAGACACGGCTGCTTCATCAACCTGGAGGATGTAGGACTCATATCCCACAGAGTTGGGGAGGAAGCAGGCATCCCATAAGTCAGTCTGAGAATGACGGAAATACTGGACAGCCTAGCCACTGGAACTGACCTGCTTAAAGGACAAAACGGGGATCAAAGGAAAAAAAAAGACTGCTAGATTCATTCAAATTCCTTTATTGTACCATTTGAACTGGTCCAATCCCATCTGGACCAAGCGGAGTATAGGAGGAGTGGGGGATAAGAGGCACAAACATGTATTGATACCATCCCTTTGGTTTGTATAGGGGAGAGGAGAAGGGGGTGGGGTCTACAGCATATTTGTAATGGTCTTTGTCTGTTCCTCCATCCATGGTGGAAATATTGACTGCGACGTACCACGGTTACCACTTTCCCCCTTTTATAAAGGAAGTCAGTGGAGTCTCTGGATACAATATTATTATTTGAGACCTAGATAGCAAACAGCAACTTCCTTCCCAAGTACAGACAAGAGGCCCCTGTACTTTCTAATGTATTTACATTAAATAAGATTAAGTTAGATTAAAAACAAAAATAACCGTACTCATGATGGTCACCTGACGGGTGGATGGTGTGTGTAGTCTGTAGGTGGTGTGTGATAGGTGTTGCAAAGCATGCTTGGTAAGTTGTGACCCTGCTGTAAAACTATGGTTTCCAGGCTCCCGATTGGTCGCGAGGATAGTCCCGTCCCTCAGGGCAACAACCTTTCAGGACTTCTCTGATGTCAGCACGCAGTCAAAAGAAGCAGACAGCACCTTGCAGATGGCCTGGGCTTGTTCCTGCACAGAGATGGGGAGAGACAAAAGGAAAATGACTTATGAAACACACAGTGTGGGGAGCGATGGTAAATAAAAGCTTATTCCAAATTAAAATTACCTCTGTTTTTTCAAATCACATTCATCTCTCTACTCTGCCTATCTTGTGTAATCATTAGCACGGGAAGTGGTGTGGGGGTGCTGCACTTTTTCCCCCCACAAAATGTCATTTTTGGGCCCGGGCTGAAGACGTCTATATCGGTCTGCTAATATAGGACTAGTATTTTTGTGTTTTTAAAAAAAACTATTTGTATTTGAGGGTTAACCAGCATTTCTAACTTGAGTCAGATAATTATCTGTACAAAACAGTTCATCTGATAATACTTGTGGAATATAAAATACTTTCTTGATATGTTTTCCAGTTTCTTGAAATACTTTGCAAGTGGAACTTATTTTTGTGTGAAAACTGAAATGGTCTATTCATTCCTATTACATTTTAGTAGATTCTCTTATCCAGAGGAACTTACAGTAGTGAGTGCACACATTTTCATACTTTTTCGTACTGGTCCCCCATGGTAATCGAACCCACAACCCTAGCGTTGCATTGCTCTACCAACTGAGCCACATCATCACAAACCACTGTAATGTACTCTATTACTGTATTGTGCATTGTTTTTCATCAAGGTGATAAAGTCAACAGGTACAAACCTAGATGACCAGCCTATGTACAATACAGTAATGTACATTTACATTAAGTGGTTTGTAAGGATGGTAAATTAATACTGCATAAGTGGTTGTTTTCCATGTCATTTAATCAAGGTAAATATTTAATTTGATGTGGATGTTTTGTGTCTCTGCCCATAGCGTTGCACCTTTTGATGTAAATATTTGAGGACAGGATTTTGTTGTTTCTAGACTCCATTAGAATGACAATCACAGAGAAAGTGACAGGGCAATGACTTACAATTCCAACTATTGAATCCTGCAAGATACTGTTCCTAACTTTATTTTTTTGCCAAAGCGGAGATGATGCAAAATATTGTCTTTGCCCGTACTACAGGTGTGTATATAGAGGTCCACAACCACTAGTAAAGGCCCAGTGCACTACTTTTGTGAGAATTTTAAAATTATTATTAATTTTTTTGTTCCATTTGTTCCCCAATGCCTATTGTAGGGGGTGCTGCAGCGCACCCTTAGCACCCCTACTTCCATGGCACCGATGAGTTCAGGACAGACACAGCTATATTTGCATCCCATATTTCAGGTGTCCGAAATTTTCTTTTTACCAAAAAAAAAAAAAAACCACCAATGAATTGAAGCTACAAGAGTGTCGGGCTAATGACAATGGTCATTACACCTTTTGGTGTTTTGTAACAGATGTCTCTCTCCCTTCATCAAATGGTGGGTGCCCTGCGCACTGTTTGGATGTGGGAATGATTTTGGAGAGGACAAGCGTGCGCAGGTAGCCTGCTTTTTGAAGTGATTGGTTTGACTATCAGATGAAAATAAAAAGATACATGTTTAAATACATCATCTTTACTTCCTAGCAGTACAAAATTGCATCTTAAACAAATAGGAGAATGGATCAATTAGAGACTCACCCAAAGCTTGAATTTATGTAATTCACACACTGTTTCAGTCATTTGGCAGATGAGTTTATCCAGAGTGACTGATGCTGACAGTGGGGCCATTGTGAAAGAGACTTGTCTGTCTGAGCCATTGAGGCCCGCTTCCTCAGTCTGCTGCTAATCTTATGAATGGATGAGGGGGTCGAGACAGGAAAGCTGTCGCACACACGATAAACTTATCTCGCATTGCCTTGAGTTTACCACAAACTGTGGTATGATAACAAGCTTGAGAGCACCAGTGTGTGGAACCCAGAATATTGCTGTGAGATTTATCAATATGAGACAGTGTTAGTCAGTTGTGTGTGTGTGTGTGTGTGGGGGGTAGGGTAGGTGAGTAAACGCTGATCTCAGTTCGTGGTGAATGAAGTAATGCTCCCTATACTTTCAACACACACACACTCACCGCGCTGCTGCACTGGTACACCCAGATGCTGCAGTCCTGCTGCTTGGCATCGGTGGTCTTGAGAGCCAGCAGGTTCTTCCCAGCCCCCAGGCCGTCATCATAACAGAGCATCCTCATTATCAGATAGAGAGGGTGGCGGTGCAGAACGTCCTATACAGGAACCACAACAATAATGCACATTACAAACATCACAACAGCAGACAGACAGACAATCATGTAGAGCAGGAAACAGTGGAGAACGTCCGACTAGAAAGGTCCAGGTTCAGTAGAAACTTTTGGGACGCTAGAGCATTTATAAACATGGAAATGGATTCACTCACACATTGATCCATGGAGGCCACTTTGACTCCATACTTGGACACTCCCAGTACCATCTCCTCCTCTCCAGGCACAAACGGCAGCTTTCCATCTTGCTATGAAAGGAACACGACAGATACTCTTTGTACATATAGAGTGACTTGTTAAGGAGGAAACAGAGGCTGCCTCTGCCTCACACCACTCCAACATTAATCTACATCACCATCATCAAATTGAGTGATTATACAGTGATGAATTGGTCTCCACTGCACTGCATTGAACCTGTATGTATAGTTCTGCATTCTGATTAGAGGTCGAACAATTATGATTTTTCAACGCCGATGCCGATTATTGGAGGACCAAAAAAAGCCGATACCAATTAATCGTTCGAATTTTACATATTTATTTGTAATAATGACAATTACAACAATACTGAATGAACACTTATTTTAACTTAATATAATACATCAATAAAATCAATTTAACCTCAAGTAAATAATGAAACATGTTCAATTTGGTTTAAATAATGCAAAAACAAAGTGTTGGAGAAGTAAAAGTGCAATATGTGCCATGTAAGAAAGCTAACGTTTCAGTTCCTTGCTCAGAACATGAGAACATATGGAAGCTGGTGGTTCCTTTTTAACTTGAGTCTTCAATATTCCCAGGTAAGAAGTTTTAGGTTGTAGTTATTATAGGACTATTTCTCTCTATACCATTTGTATTTCATATACCTTTGACTATTGGATGTTCTAATAGGTACTTTAGTATTGCCAACCTAATCTCGAGAGTTGATAGGCTTGAAGTCATAAACAGCGCAATGCTTGAAGCACAGCGAAGAGCTGCTGGCAAGCGCAGGAAAGTGCTGTTTGAATGAATGCTTACGAGCCTGCTGCTGCCTACCACTGCTCAGTCAGACTGCTCTATCAAATCAGACTTAATTAGAATATAATGACACAGAAATACGAGCCTTAGATCATTAATATGGTCAAATCCGGAAACTATCATTTCGAAAACAAAACGTTTATTCTTTCAGTGAAATACGGAACCGTCCCGTTTAAAAAATATATACTTGTATATTGATTTTAAGAAAGGCGTGGATGTTTATGTTTAGGTACACATTGGTGCAACGACAGTGCTTTTCTGGCGAATGCACTTGTTAAATCACCCGTTTGGTGAAGTAGGCTGTGATTCAATGATACATTTACAGGCACCGCATCGATTATATGCAACGCAGAACAAACTAGATAAACTAGTAATATCATCAACCATGTGTAGTTAACTGGTGATTAGGTTAAGATTGATTGTTTTTTATAAGATACGTTTCATGCTAGCTAGGACCTTGCCTTGGCTCCTTGCTGCACTCGCATAACAGGTAGTCAGCCTGCCATGCAGTCTCCTCGTGGAATGCAATGCAATGTAATTGGCCATAGTCGGTGCCCAAAAATGTTGATTACCGATTATTATGAAAACTTGAAAATCGCCCTTAATTAAATCGGCCATTCCGATGACCTCTAATTCTGACGGGGCCCCATACTTTACATCCCAGATTTAAAGGTGTTTCCAGGTTTTTCTTACCTGGGCTGCATCGATGTAGTTGATGAGTTCCAGAGGCTCCTGCAGGGTCTTACTCATCTCAAACGGCAGCTTCTCTATGGCTCCGACATACTTCACCCTGAACTCGGCACACGTCTCTGACGCAGCACTGTTACCTAAAGTTCACAGTTCAATCATCCGTCGGCATTAACCACTGGGTCATGAAGATGTTCATTAGGCATCAAATGAAAGAAAAGGAAGTGAAACAGGGAGGGACTACCAACAAGACACACATTTTAGTCTATATATCTTGAAATATTTTGTTGCATGCCCTACAATGCACAAGAGCCAGTTCTGAGCCAGTTCTGAAAGGACTTGACATGTACAGGCAATATTGTTGGAACCTTTCCGGCCCCTTCATCTGACTGTTAGTGAATAGGAAGGAAAGGAGATGAGGAAACTAGCCGAGGTCATTTCAGAGAATTGAGATGTGGCCATGGTTGTAGGTTTTCTTACCTGAGCTCTTGGTCGAGTCTGTGTCGAGGCTAGCTACAGTACTGGACCTGGAGAGACCTCCCAAACTGGAGTCGACTGACTGAAGGGAGGAGAGAGAAAAGCACACCATCTCACCATATTGTCTTGAGAAATGTTACATGATCGGCTGAAACGTTGACCAAATCGCAGAGAAACACATACTCCAACCACTAATGAATAGAGTTTAAGTGAAAAATGTGAAAATAACTCGAGCAGACGTCAATTCAGGAGTCCTTGACAGCATGCAAGACCTCCTTAATAAACGGAGTCATGTACCCATCAGCAATGTAATCAGAGAGGACAGCTGTGCAGTAAGTGAATCGATGGTAACAAAGAGTCATTTCTCCATCCGATCAATTCCGCCCCGTCGGCTCAACCATCTTAGCACTTGTTTGTTATTCACCAGATGGGAAGGCATCTCGTATGAGACGTGATTACTTTGTCCAGTCAGAGCTCACTTTTAACATGAATAAAAGCCACTGTCAGATGTGAGGGATCTTCTAATGAGGTTACAATCGGTCTGTCCGACTATCTGTCTGCCTGCCCGTCTGTCTGCCTCCAGTATTTTATGACTGCGGCTGCTTTTGTATTCTAAGACTGTACCCTGTTGTCTCCATGGTGAGAGAGACTATGTAGACTGTTGAACGCCACACAAGGGAAGCGCAAAGGAAGCTCCCTATTGGAGGACTAGGTGGAGCTTCTGATTACAGCTATCCTCTTCAGATCAACTGGAGGGCATCAAGGGACGAGAGAAGATCCACATTTTCTGGGTTTGGAATGTAGACCACGACAGTGTAGTCTGTAATGTAATGTATAGGATGGCCCACCTTGCTCTTGGTACTGATCTCACTGCTCTGGGAGCTGCTGCTGCTGTGACGCTTTTTGACCTTCCGGAACATTCTTCACCATGACGCCAACACTCCACCAGCCCCCAGCTCCCTTGCAGACACCACTGTCTGGTGAAGACAAGGAGATTTTGTTGTGATGGTCCCAGCACTACACAGGGCAATCCATGTGAATGGGCTTGTGGTCTACAGAGAATAGAGAATGAGATGAACCCTTCCACCAGTTGTAATTACAAAGTTATTACAAAGAATAGTAACATTTACCTCCGAAATAAAACAGAATAATTTTGAAATATCGTGTATGAAATGGAATTCCATACATAAATATTGTGTGACATTATGAGACTAACAGCTGCCACAGTGAATGCATAATATTCAAGTCCTGCATACTACCACTCCCACCGTCACAACTTTCTCCAACTTATTAAGAATCAACAGGCTGACACGCGCGTCCCTGCCAATGGTGTCTGGAGTCGGCTGGCACTCAATGAAAGTCCATTGTCCGGAACTTTGTCAATGAATGCCCCGTGTAACGGAAACCGGTTGCTATGATAAACAATTTACCCCACCCACACCCTTATCGACGTATCCGCTCACGCTCTAAAAAGGTTGAAATGATCGTGCATTTTTACAGAAAATGGCAAACGGGAGCACTACGCACAAACACACAGGGCATACCTCAGTTTGAAACTTGTTCTAAGCCAGTTGAGGGCTGTTTTGGGGGGGGTGTTGTTCATCAAAGGAGCAGGGCTGTGGCTCTTTCTGTGTAGGCGAGAGTGCGACTCGCAAAGACACTTCACTTCCTCTGCAGTTCCACCCAACACCACATTAAAGGGGACGCAACTTAGTTCTGTTTGTATCAATATTGTCAACTTTGTTACTTTGTAACAAATAACGAGGCCGCTCACCCACAGTGCAACGTTGTAACAGAGTATGAACATTAATTGATACTTTTGTTTCAGCTGCCACAAACGAGTCTACGGTGTGATGTTTTTTTTTAAACCGTGATTGAATTGAGCGCTAAAACTAAAAAGTTCTAAACCCATGTATATTCAGTATCTATCAATCAAAATATGAAAACGTTTTCTAAGATGAGAAAATCGTGTAATTAGGTCGGAACTAAAAAGATGGCTTGAGTGTTCTTCGGTCTTGTTTTGACGACATGTGTGCGCCAGACGGAAGTTCATACAAACATAGGTCTGGAGGGAAAACTCAATGGAGAGCATCATCATGATCCAGGTCCTGTTTTTATTATATAAATACTGTACTACTGCTATGAACGTACCACTAGAATACGTTACTTCTGCAGCGCGGCTGTAAAACGTAAAGCAGATATATCGGAAACCCACGGAGAATAGGGACCAGTGTTGTGCCGAAAATCATCACCCCCCCCCCCTCCCTTCTAATTTCCTTAATTTTGTGGCTAGTGTCGAACAACCATGGCTGAATTATTATCCTTACACTTTCAAAAGTCGTAGTCGAATAAGATATGGGAGAGATTACGAATTTAGGCAAAGATATTTATTTATAGACTAATACAAATCAGTAGCGGATTTAGGTACGGGCGACATCTTACCGGGGTCGGCACTATCGGGCCCGGGTGCGGGCGGGCGCTGAATGGGGGGTTCGCCCAGCTTAACACGCCGGGCGCTGAATGGGGGTTCGCCCAGTTTAACACGCCGGGCACGTCCTTGGTGCAGCCATGATCGAGATTTCTGGAGCTAAGGTAGGGAGTGGATTGAAGTATTGTGATGATTGAACTTCTTAACTTGTGTTTCGGTTTCCTCTGAAGTACACAACTGTACACAATGTACTTACTGTATGTTGTGATATTGTTGTGTTGCAGTTTTTCTATTCTAATGCCCGTCTCTAGTCATCATAATGACAGTCCTCTGTGTTGGGGGTGAATTATTCAACAACAACTAATTCTCTCTCTCCCTAGCTGTATTCTCTCGCCAGGAGGACAGACATCTAATGGCAGCCGAAGTCCCCAGTGTCAAACCTGACATCCTCCTCATATTATGTAACCAATAGTCAGTAAGCACTGTGATATTTTGTCCTTTACACATTGGCAGATGGGTTCAAACATTTCTCTCTCTCTCTCATCCACATACAGCACTCACGTCCAAGAAAAAAATGGAGGTGTGCGAGGCTCGCTTCTGTAACACGGTCCATGACATAGTGAACAGGGAAGCCCACTGTCTCATATGGTCGTTATATCCATATTCCACATATGGATCAATATGTCTGGGAGATTAGCTTGGGAGACACCAATTAAAACCGCTCTCAATGATGAAGCTGGGTCCCAGACTCGACCTTTCCCTGTCTCTGAGGTTTCGTCCCCACTCGGTCTCTCCAGAGTATGCACCACTTTGACAACATAGGTCCCGGTGCGGTGATGGTGTCTCCGGGTATGATGCAGAGCGGCCTGTCCAGGGAGCTGTTTTGAGAGGTGGTGCACCGACAAGAGGAACGGAGTCCTCATCGCAGGCTAACGTGTGGAGGGGACCTTGGCCATGACTTAGCATGTATGGCTAAGTCATACAATCATACAGTCTTTTAGCCTGAGTGCCAGCATGTTTCTGCTTTAGCCAGGCTGGCATTGTCTACAACAAGGTAATAATGCACTGTAGCGTCATTAACAGGCTATTGTTCACACGTTGTTCCCGCAATGGAGCCTGGTTCTTCTGACTGTATCCATAGGTAGACTAGTGGTTAGAGCATTGGACTAGTAACTGAAAGGTTGCCAGATCGAATCCCCGGGCTGACAAGGTAAAAAGCTGTCGTTCTGCCCCTGAACAAGGCAGTTAACCCACTGTTCCTAGACCAGTTAACCCACTGTTCCCCTGAACAAGGCAGTTAACCCTCTGTTCCTAGGCCGTCGTTGAAAATAAGAATTTGTTCTTAACCGACTTGCCTATTTAAATAAAGGTCAAATAAAATGTTCCCTAGACTACACAGACCTGGCCATGAGCACAGTGAAACAGACCCAGGCCATCACATTCGCTAGACCCTACTCTGTGCTAGTGGGTCAGCTGACAAACATCATTGAGGATTTGGAAGCTACAGAAAAGACCCTCAAGAACATCACACTGGTGCATGAGGCAGGCATGGTGACGCTGGAGGTGAGCATGTTGTAGTCTGGGTCTTGTTCCTTAAGCACCAAACGGAAGAGAATGGACTGAAACAGGGAGGGACTACCTAGACGTGACTAACGTTTTCTGCTGCAAAACGTTCTCTCATGTGCCCTAATGAACATGACACAATGATGTTCACATCAGGCAATGCAGTATCTTGCAGTATCAATAACAATGTATTTGTGGTGTCTGAGATTGTTGAGAAACTGGAATGTTTTCATCCATGTTTCTCACGCCGTCCACTAGTTTATTGCCCACCCGTTGAATGACATGCACACTGATGCAGTCACTACTGTTGTGTTGGAAGTCCAGTCTAACCCTAAAGCTCAGAAAGGTGTGGCCATTGACCTTGACCTTTACCAGTATCCACTTGCCTTAATTGTCCCTTCCGGGGAATAAATCAAGTTTTATTGTTTTGAAACAATCACACAAACATGTACGCACAGCTATTTTAAAGAAGGTCTCTCTGAACAAGACGAAGGACCTGGCAGTGCAGCCTTCTCTACGACGCTCTCAACCCTGTCGTATGAGGGGTACAACCAGAGACATACATAATTGGGTTCAAAGAACCCCTGAAAGGGGTCATCCTGCAGCTACCTGAAGCAGTTGTCTGTTCCTCCGCAGACGTCCAACCCCCGTGCCTGATAGTTGTTTAATCCTAGGATCATATTACCGTCCGAAATCTACGTTAATCATTAGGGGGGGAAATGTCATCCTACTCCGCCTTACTCTCACTGATACTTCTAGAATGGATAGACTACTTGAGGGACAGCAGTAGCTGTCTGGATCTGGTTACGCTATTAAAGTTAACTGCATTCTGTAACTAAGCATTGAGATGCATGGCTCAAATGCACTGATTTGTTTGGACATTTTGTAGGGAAAAAAAATCTGATAAATATTGGGTATAGAAACAGCCAAATAGTGTTTGATCAGCAGTATTATCAGTGATAGTGAACTGAAAGCAAGCAGGTGTGGTTGCTGAGTTAATTAATCAATTAACATCCCATCGTGCTTAGTGTCATGTATAAAAATGCTGGGCAGGCCATTATTTTGGCTACCATGGCTATGCCCCCATAGGATGACAAGGCCCCCATCCACAGGGCACGAGTGGTTTGATGAGCATGAAAACTATACAAACCATATGCCATGGCTGTCTCGGTCATCTGATCTCAACCCAACTGACCACTTGTGGGAGATTCTGGAGTGGTGCCTGAGACAGTGTTTTCCACCGCCATAAACAAAACACCAAATTAAGGAATTTCCTGTGGAATAATGGTGTTTACATCCCTCCAATAGAATTCGAGACACTTGTAGAATCTATGCCAAGATGCATTAAAGTTGGTCTGGCTCGTGGTGCCCCAACGCCCTATTAAGACACTTTAGGTTGGTTCTGTATCTATGTTTGGAATGTTGTTTGAAAACTTGTTGTGATCTTTGTTTTATGTCATTATGAAAGTTTAATTATTTTACAGTAAAGAAATGCATGTCATTCATCAAAATAGTGAAATAAACAACAAAAAGGCGACTTGTCAAATTATTTTACTCTATTATTATTATTATTATTTTCACCTTCCACCTCCACACGGTAGATGGCGCAATTTAGCATGCGAACGTCTATCATTCAGTCAGCACTGCTTTCATTTCTAAATCTGAAAGTATAACTTTAGCTCTCGGCTCAACATTTGTACTAGCTAGCAATGTCCAAAATCAAGAACATAATTTGGCCTCAAGTGATTTTATTTGGCGACTCGATCACACAGGTACATTTTCTCATTCAGAAACAATCTGTTTGCAGGGTTTCGTCCATTTACAAATCGGGTTAGCTTGCTAGCTAGCAATTTGACAGTTCACCTCTCACTTCTTGTTGATTTGTTTCAGTTTTCATTCCAACCGAATGGATGGGGTTCCGAAATTGCAAATCAACTAGCCAGGTGAGTCATTTTACATTTTCGCACATGGAATACTTTTAAATAGTTGCACTCACCATTCCTACATGCTTTTCATAGGGATGGCAGGTTGCCCATAGTCGTGCCATGTCATTTCAGGAAGCCCATGACACCTCCCCATCACAGATTGTTCAGAAATGGTTTCTGTAGTTAGAAACATAAGACCAGCATTCCTGCAACACTATTTTGTTGACATGTAATTTGATCTATGAGAAATGAAGCTAATTGATTGCACCCAAATGTTCCCTTTTTAATTGACAGGATTCACGTGATATTCAATAACTATGGTAACCAACATAAGATTTGGACACAACTTCTTCCTCCCGTTGAGAACACAAGGAACCATTCAAATTGTAAAAAGCCACCCACGGACCCCTCCACATCAATCCCACCTCAACAACCAGTATACAGTATCAGAAGCACAGATCATTTACCACTAACCTTAACTTGGCAATGTTATCATCGATCTCGATTCTGCCAAACATGTATCTTCTAAAATGTGGTTCGTGGTTTGAATTTGGAAAATGCTCAGTTACTCAAATAAATGATTTGCTCCATGAAGTAATCCTAAACTGTGTACGCTGCCATCTTGTCTATTTCAAATCCTCTCTCATTGATCGAGATGGATTACTTCATGGAGCAAAGCATTTATGTATTTTAATAACGGAGCATTTTCTACATTTTTTAAAAACGAACCAAAGTTTTTTTTTGTCTGGTCACAGACTGCTGATGTGTTGTGCACTGAAGTCCACAAGTGAATGGGAAAGGTGAGAGGAGGAGAGCATGTAGATAGATGCGAGAAGGAATTGTATATACAACGAGCTGTTTGTATGTGTCTGGTATGAAAGTGAATAGTTTTTGCGTGTGATCAGGGTTGTATTCATTGCGCCAATTCTGTTGAACTAAACAGGGATAAACATACCCACATTTGTCTTATAGAAATTCTCGTTTACAATTGTTGGAATAATAATTACACTCTAGATCAGCTAGATGCAGGCAAGAGTGGGGCGGTATTGAATGTGTCACTGTCTGTCACCTTGATTACTCAGAATTCTCTCGACCTGTGCACCTACCTTGTAAATTCATAGGCTAGGTTATACCAACCTCATGATGGGTACAGGGAAAATGTTAGTATCATGTAGTGGCCTAAACCTATTGATGTTACATTGAACTGGGTGAATGGAATATGAATGAGTCATCCAATATGGTGTAATAGAAATAAGGCCATGCTCAAATCAAATAATCATCCTCCCTCGTCTTTAAACGGCACCAACCGCCACTGATATAAACCCTGTATCAGTGGTTAGGGGAAACTTCCTGCTCTGAGAATAGGGTAGGGTATACTGGAGTGATGCATTTTGATGTGTGCTAAATTAGGCCAAATTGATCAAACAATGTCACTTTTGTCCACTAGAAAATGTGACGTTGTGAACAGAGGGTTGTCAGGCTACAACTCCAGGTGGGCAAAGATTGTCTTGCCTCGCCTCATCTCCAAGGACAGTGCTTCAAGCAACCACATAGCTGCTGTCACGGTCTTCTTTGGTGCCAACGACTGTGCTTTAGAAGGTACTGAAAGTGCAACCTGTTACTCTCTAGCCAAGTGCTGGGCGGGCACAAAACCCTGCACACCCTTTGTGTTCCTTAGAAGCAGGATTGACAAACACTGCTCTTGCCAATTTATTAGGAGATCTGATGTTGTCTCATTCTTTCTTTAGATAAGAACCCACAGCAGCACATCCCATTGCAGGAGTACTCCGAGAACCTGAAGGACATTGTCAAACACCTGGGGTCTGTGGGTGTGTCTGCAGACAAGGTCATCTTCATCACTCCTCCACCTCTGCATGAGCCAGCCTGGGAGAAGGAGTGTGTCCTGAAAGGTTAAAGAACACACACCCACCAGATACACTGAAGACAAGTCCTAATTCTTGCTCCTGAGCAATCCCATAACATTGGCCTGATGGCCTCAAACTGATTATTGCATTTTGAGGACTTGAATGCTGTAGTGTTTGTGGTGCTGTAGTTCTATTTGGCCTATATATGTCTGTTCTCTCCCTACAGGTAGTGCTCTGAACCGTCTCAACTCTGTGGCTGGCCAGTATGCCCAGGCCTGTGTGCAGGCTGCCGGTCAGTGTGGGGCAGACGTGCTGGACCTCTGGACTCTCATGCAGAAAGATGGACAGGTGAGACAACCAATGGAATACTTGTCATTTTGATGTTACCGTTGCACAGCTTTTTGGACAACGCACCATTGCAAGGTAATTCTCTATCGAGCCCAACATCAGCAAGCTTATACGGTGAACCTCGGCGGGAACATTTGCCTTTTGGAAAGTGCATTGCTGACAAGGCACTATCGGATTGAACCCCGGCCCTACTCTAGTCATGTAACACTAATTTAGGGATTTTTGGTAGTAGCCATGTAACTTTGTCAACATGTCAGTAATTGAAAACAATTCTCTTTCCCGCAGGACTTCACAGGCTACCTCTCAGACGGGCTCCATCTCTCTGAGAAGGGGAACCAGTTTGTGTCACAGCATCTGTGGACGCTGTTGAAGAGCAGGGTGGAGGAGTTGCCCTTCATCCTGCCTTACTGGGGCGACGTAGACCCTAAACAGCCAGAGAGCGGTCTACTGTGCGACTGATGGCCCTCAGGCTGAGTGAGAGGGGAAGGGTAGAGATGGGGCCTCAGGTCCACCCTTCCACACAGTTATGTCCACTGGTCGGCTACGGTAATGGGATGACAAAGGGGTTGGAATCAGTCCTCGTTCCATACGACTGAAATATATAAAACCACGATATGACATGTTTTTAAATGTTCTTTTTAAATTTCCTGAGGTCTGTGTTGAAACACATTATTTTTTAGAATGTGTGTGTTCACTGTAAGCAAGAAGCCAGTTTCAAGTGGGCATACACATTTTATTCATCCAGGTCATTGAGTACACCCTGCACATGAAACAGGACAGTCAGAAGACATATGGAGTCGAGTTTCCCCTCGCATCTCAGAGCTAATACTATGATGTAGGCTTATACTCACGATATCTGTGGACAATAGGCTATTATAACAAAGCTGCAGAATGCCCTTGGCCCACAAGCAAACATTTCAACATATACGCAAGTACTCATCACCTAATATACAGGAAATGGTGAAAAGATTCTACAAGCTGATAGGTATTCATTCATCATTGGCACAAGAATATTCCAAAGAAGGGCTTACGGAGTTTAGAAATAGCAGTTCCCATTAGTAAGCACAATTTTCATCTGGGGTTTGTGACATTCCCGTTGCCTACAGTACATACAGAAATAAGGAGCAGTGGTCAAAATGAAAACATTTAGGCTCAACTTCAGAAATAAGGCACTAGTGTTGTGGATTTTAAAAAATTAAATAAATCAGAAGTTGGTCAACAAATAATGTCTGAATGCAATGAATGAACAGTCCCTCATCTTCCAATGTGTTGTATGAAGGGTGAAATAACTTGACTTTTGCATTATTTGGGATGAAGAACAGAGTTCATAGGTCACAACAGTGTAATCAACAAGGCCATACACAACAATATAAAAACAAGTTTCAAAATTATTTCACGACAAATGAAACAGAACCAACACTTGAATAGAGTGGAGACCACGGTTAGGTAGGTTTGACGCAGCGCACTGATTTCACCTGGTATTCTGCCCAGAATAACTACTGGTCTGGACCTCTTGTCAGTCGCTGCCCGTTTCACAAACGTTCTTTTCCTTTTGGGTTTAAATGACCAGAGAACAATATCTTCCTGGGCATCAGTTCAACCAGCCCTCTACGTTTTAACACTACCCGTTGACATCCATTTAACAGCTGAATTCCCTACGGCAATATTACATGCATGGTTAACGGGGGGGACCAGGCAATATTACATGCATGGTTAACGGGGGACCAGGCAATATTACATGCATGGTTAACGGGGGGGGGGGACCAGGCAATATCAGAAATAAAAGGCAAATCATTTTCTTACTGACATGAAAGTGAGGTGACTAAACAGACATTTACAACGGCACATTTGACTTTTAACCTTAGCAATGATTCTAAGACGACACACTAAGCCTAACCAATAGTTCACAGTCATGGCAGTGGTATATCAACTGGCCCAGCTGTTAATCCATCAGCCCATTCTGCCAGTCAAGTCATTCGAGAGAACATGTCCAAAAACTAGACTGTCTGGACTGTATCGGAATGAGTGGTGCCAAAGTAAGCACTTGGCTTTGACTCTTGAAACGAACAAAAGGCACAAATCATTCGGTCTCTAGGCTATTCTAAAACAGCAGTCACTGGCATCAGAACACTACTATACTCATGATAGGCACCTACTTTGGTTGTACGCAAGTCTTCCAAATGGACCGTATAGAATCTAGATGTAGCAGCCCCTTAAGAGTCCTGCTCGATACTGTGTTGCTGCCAGTGCCGTGTAGCAAGTTTTAGTCTATGAGTGGGTGTTTGTGTGCAATGTTTAGTCATGTACAGGTATCTGCCAAACTAAAAGAAACACCGACAAGGTCTTGATAGGATGTTGGGCCAACCCACGAGCCGCTAGGTCAGCTTCAATGCGTCTTAGTATATAAAAGTGTCTGGGATTTTATTGTATGGATGCAACAATTCTTCCACAAGAAATGACATAATTTGGTGTTTTGTTGATGGTGGTGGAAAAACCGCCGTCTCAGGGGCCACTCCAGAATTTCCCTTTAAGTTTTCAATTGGGTTGAGATCTGGAGACACACACACACCCTTTAAACCGCCTTTGCTCTTTTGAGACCCCTCTTTCAAAGTCACTGAGATTTCTTCTAGCCATGGTAGCCAAAATAATTGGAAACTGGGCGTTTTTATACATTTAATTGCTTAATTAACACAGGAACAGACCTGTGTGGAAGCACCTGCTCTCAATATACTTTGTATCCCTCATTTACTCAAGTGTTTCCTTTATGTTGGCAGTTTCCTGCATCTATTATAGTGTAATCTATTATGTGCATGGATATACATGAGTGTCTGTATGCGTGTACCTACATAGTGTATCTATTCTGGACTGTGTGCTCGCATGTTCCCTCATGTACAATTGTGAGTGTGTACGTGCGTACATCTACAAACACATGTTCCCTCAGCACTGGGTCTCTTTACTGTCCACCACGCAGGCCTGCCTCTTGAGGCGGCGCTTGTCGTGGCGGCCCGAGCGTGGCGTGCTCTGCTCCGCCGTCAGGTCCTCGTATGAAGACTTGGTGGCGTTGGAGCCTCCGCGAGGAGGGAAGTCGTCCTTGTCCAGGTCGAGGTGAGAGTCGCAGCTGGGATCCTCCTGGATGGTGGCCATCCGTGGGCCCTCCCCCACCACCACTACGCTCCCCGAGGACGGGCCAGGGCCCGAAGCCGAGCCTGGGGCTGGGGTACTGCTGCTGCCTGAGGCAGACGGGCCCGTTGGGGGTAGAGAAGGAAGGGAGTGGGGTGGGATCCGAGCGGCGGAGAAGAAGGTGGGAGGCGGAGGTGGCTTGACGATGCGGACGGAGGCCGACTCGAGGCTGCTCAGCATCTCTGCGTTCTGGGGAGGGGAGGGGGGGGGGGTGGTAGTAGAGTCAGGGTTGTGTTTGACTAACTGCCTGTAACTGGGGTGCCGATCCTTTTAAACTGAATTCGTCATGACTTGGGGAAGAAAGAAGAAAAAAAATACACCATGGAAAATAAAGTTAAACTGTTCATTATTTCCAAGTAAACTGGCGGAGATGAAATGGAACAGACCCAGTCTATCCGCACCATTACAACTAAACAGTACACTGTGCAGCCCAAAAACAAACAAACAACTCGGACACTGGCTCCATGCAACAAAGTCGACAAACAACCTCACAAAGACAACACAGTGCCTCTCCTCACACGTTGCGCATCCTTGTGACACACAGACAGCGTGCACCCTGCCCCCCCCCTCCACACCTCACACACTCACCTGAGGGTGGAGCTCTACTAAGTACAGGTACCTCAACCATCTGCTGCAGTTCCGCGAGGGGCCAAGGCAAACGGAACAGTGACGGAACAGGTCATTGCAACCCAAATATCCCACAGTTGACTTATTTATCCTTTATTTCACCAGGGAAGTCACGTTGAGATGAACCTCTCCTTTTCAAGTCAGCCCTGTGAGGCCATCAGACGTGCTACTGCATCGAAACCATTCATGCTGCGTATGGGCTAACTATGGCCCAGTTCCAAATCCATTCCTAAACCCTTGCCCCTATGCACAATCTTCTGAAAAGATTGGATGGTAAATAACATATGGTTCTCACACCAACTTGCCCTCTGATAGGCCTGGTGGAATCTTCAATCTTCCCTTACTGCTTACACTTATGCAGTCCTGTTAGATCTAGGGTCAGGGTCGATTTTGGAATTGGACAAATAACTGCAGGTGAGCAAATAAGACTGTGTGCTCTCTAGTAGTATGAGCTTTCTAAAAGGGATCACGTGTTATAGCGAGTGCGACTTCAAAGTTCAAACCTAGCACACGTGGTCAGTAGTGAACATGAGAGGGCATAGGAAGCTTCAAGGACTTACGCTGGGGAAGTACATGGTCTTGGTGTTCTCCTCATACTCCTTGTCCAGATTTTTATCCTACAGAAACGAAAAACAGTAGCATCCCATTAGTGTATAAACAGTTAACATTATTGTGTCTATCAACAATGCACGAGGTGGGCTTTGAAAGCAAAATATCTTATACAGATCTCTCCTGGACAACAAGATGTATAGACAAGCAAGGGTCTGATATACACTGCTCAAAAAAATAAAGGGAACACTAAAATAATACACTTTTTTCTTTACATAGTTGAATGTGCTGACAAAAACAAAATCAAATTTATCAACCCATGGAGGTCTGGAAAACCACACTACAGGCTGATCCAACTTTGATGTAATGTCCTTAAAACAAGTCAAAATGAGGCTCAGTAGTGTGTGTGGCTTCCACGTGCCTGTATGACCTCCCTACAACGCCTGGGCATGCTCCTGATGAGGTGGCGGATGGTCTCCTGAGGGATCTCCTCCCAGACCTGGACTAAAGCATCCGCCAACTCCTGGGCAGTCTGTGGTGCAACGTGGCGTTGGTGGATGGAGCGAGACATGATGTCCCAGATGTGCTCAATTGGATTCAGGTCTGGGGAACGGGTGGGCCAGTCCATAGCATCAATGCCTTCCCCTTGCAGGAACTGCTGACACACTCCAGCCACGAGGTCTTGCATTTAGGAGGAACCCAGGGCCAACCGCACCAGCATATGGTCTCACAAGGGGTCTGAGGATCTCATCTCGGTACCTAATGGCAGTCAGGCTACCACTGGCGATGACTGACCCACCGCCAAACCGGTCATGCTGGAGGATGTTGCAGGCAGCAGAACGTTCTCCACGGCGTCTCCAGACTCTGTCACGTCTGTCACATGTGCTCAGTGTGAACCTGCTTTCATCTGTGAAGAGCACAGGGCGCCAGTGGCGAATTTGCCAATCTTGGTGTTCTCTGGCAAATGCCAGACGTCCTGCACGATGTTGGGCTGTAAGCACAACTCCCACCTGTGGACGTCGGGCCCTCATACCACCCTCATGGAGTCTGTTTCTGACCGTTTGAGCAGACACATGCACATTTGTGGCCTGCTGGAGGTCATTTTGCAGGGCTCTGGCAGTGCTCCTCCTTGCACAAAGGCGGAGGTAGCGGTCCTGCTGCTGCGTTGTTGCCCTCCTACGGCCTCCTCCACGTCTCCTGATGTACTGGCCTGTCTCCTGGTAGCGCCTCCATGCTCTGGACACTACTCTGACAGACACAGCAAACCTTCTTGCCACAGCTCGCATTGATGTGCCATCCTGGATGAGCTGCACTGCCTGAGCCACTTGTGTGGGTTGTAGACTCCGTCTCATGCTACCACTAGAGTGAAAGCACCGCCAGCATTCAAAAGTGACCAAAACATCAGCCAGGAAGCATAGGAACTGAGAAGTGGTCTGTGGTCACCACCTGCAGAACCACTCCTTTATTGGGGGTGTCTTGCTAATTGCTTATAATTTCCACCTGTTGTCTATTCCATTTGCACAACAGCATGTTGTCAATCAGTGTTGCTTCCTAAGTGGACAGTTTGATTTCACAGAAGTGTGATTGACTTGGAGTTACATTGTGTTGTTTAAGTGTTCCCTTTATTTTTTTGAGCAGTATATATCTATATATCTATAGATATAGATATATGTTGTACTTTTACCCCAATTTCGTGATTTCCAATTGGTAGTTACAGTCTTGTCCCATCACTGCAACTCCCCTATGGACTCAGGAGAGGTGAAGGTCGAGAGCTAAGCAGCGTCCTCCGAAACACGACCCTGCCAAGCCGCACTGCTTCTTGACACACTGCTCGCTTAACCCTGGAAGCCAGCCTCACCAATGTGTCGGAGGAAACACCGTCCAGCTGGCGACCGACGTCAACTTGCAGGTGCCTGGCCTGCCACAAGGAGTCACTAAAGCACGTTGGGGCAAGGAAATCTCGGCCGGCTAAACCTTCCCCTAACTCGGACAACGCTGGGCCAATAGTGCCTAATGGGTCTCCCGGTCACGGCCGGCTGTGATACAGCCTAGGATCGAACCCAGGTCTGTAGTGACGCCTCAAGTAATGCAACGCAGTGCCTAAGACCACTCGGGACGCCCCCACTGATTTATACATTTAACATGATACGCGTATCTGCTATTTCCGTCATCACTAAACAATTGATCAGAGGAATCTTTGCCCTGAAGGAAGGTTTGAGGTAAGTCTGGAATTGGTGTGCGAGTGTTTTGGGTTCAGGTCTCACCACACAGTGCACCAGGATGCTGAGAGGGATCCAGAAGACTAGAGAGAACACCACCACTGAGCCCACTATATTGTCTGCTAGGAACTTCCCTATGAGAGAGAGAGAGAGAAAAATACTTCAACTTCGAGCAGCCGTTCAAGTCAATCACAACATCTAGTATAGACCTCACTGCATCGCCACTCACCGAATGTGTTGATGTCCAGCTTGTCGATGAAATCCCACAACCTCTCGATCACATCCTGGACTTGCTTCATGCATCTACCCTGAAACAAACACAGACAAATCAATACACAGTATCATCATTTTATCAATATCATCGTTTCACAATGTTTTCTTTGTGTCAAAATGTTTTATTATTTAGATTTGAATGCATTATTAAAGTGAAACGTGTTGAAACTATGAATACAGCCTGTGTCCATTAAGTGTGAGTAGAGGTATAAAAAAAAAAAGGGCCATGCTAAAAAAAAAAGGAAGAGGTCAGTCACTCACGGCCTCATCACAGAAGCCCACGGTGCAGGGTTTCCCCTTGCGCAGGTACAGGACGCTCCGGTCGCTTTTGACAAAAGGAGTGCAGGCACCATTTTTGTCCCGACAGCACACCTTACACGAGTCGTATGTCTCTGGAAGAGTCGAGAGAGGTCAGGTTGGGGTTAAAGACAGCCTGGACCACATGTGCTTTACCTGTCCCTTTCTCAGAATATCAATTAGTTACAGTATATTGTCAGGAATCAAATGAAAGGCTTTGGGTTTCGAAATGTAAACTTGCGAGGCATCAAATCAAATAAAGAACAAATCCTTTCTAATGAAAGATATTGGGTACCATAGAAATATAATCTATAGAATCTAGAATCTATTCTATGCTGGTACACCGTAGAGAGAACATAGACATCAGTCTCTCTACAGTTGTATTTCGATGGGTACACCATGGAACTGGTCAGCGGTGTCAGTCTAGATTGAAGCAGTTAGAGGGTCGTACCATTACAAGCACAGGGCTGCAGGTTCTGCACGGCCTCACAGAAGGTTATGCACTCCCCGTTTCTGCACCTCCCACTGTCCACACAGATGGTATTGTCCGGAGCGTTGTCTGGGGCTGGGCACTCACTGCTGTCACCTAAGGGGATGGATAGTACAACACACAGTGAGTCAGTCAAAAACACCAACAGATGTCTCAACAGCAAGACCTGGGGACCTATCCAGCTAGAGGATTTTGTTCCAACATATCTTACATAGCAGATCATGAGTCATTGGGCGGCAGGTAGACTAGTGGTTACAGTGTTGAGCCATCAACCGAAAGGTTGCTAGATCAAATCCCCAAGCTGACAAGGTATAAATCTATCGTTCCGCCCCTGAACCAGGCAGTTAACCCTCTGTTACTAGGCTGTCATTGTAAATAAGAATTTGTTCTTAACTGACTTGCCTAGTTAAACAATGTTGAAATAAAAATAAATAAATTGTTATGTTAAAGAGGAAAATGTCAGAAAAGCTGGAGTTTATTTTATTGAACCTCTATTTAAGCAGGGGAGAGCCCCATCAAAAACAAAGCATCTTTTACAAGGGAGCCATGCATTACAAATCATCAATGACAAATCAAAAAATAAATCCCATCTGTCCGTCTAGCCGTGGCAGTCCTGTGTATGTCCAGTAGGGGGGGGGGGGGGCTTACCTGTGCAGAGGGACATGCCCTTACAGGTGGCGTTGATGGGCTCCTGGCACGTCTTCCCTGCCTGCTCAAACTTGCATTTCTTACAGCACGGACTATTCCTGTCACTGGATGTACCGGGACACAGAAAAAAAAAAAATAGTACACAACCTCAGTTCACATGTTGTGAATGTCAGCAAGCAGCTTAGCAGTGTACAGGCACTTCGCTTGCTCAGGCTGCTCGAGAGTTGCTCAAGATACTAGCGGTAGGCTACTGGATACTGCTTGAATCAAACAAATGCAATGTGCATCGGCACGTCAATCAAGAAATTGTCAGTTGATTTGACCGGTTTACTGTATAATATGCAAATAACAGTATGTAATATATGCAATCACCTTCTTTCATGTACCTGTTCACCCAAGGGGACAATAATGTCAGCCCGTAAGTAAAGAAAGGTGGGAATTCAGCAAAGCCCTTGTCAATGTCATCCTACCACATTAAATTACTGCACTCCAAGGCAGCCATTTTGGGGTGTGTGTGTGTGGTGCGTTTCTACCTGCACTGGGACTCGGGCCTGAACTTGCAGTCGGCAGAGCAGCACGGGTCGTTGTTGCGGTGCAGCATGCCCGGGTCGCACTCCTCCCCCTCCTCCACGCGGGAATTCCCACACACCTTGCTGTTCCTCTCCTTGAAGCAGATGGGGGCCTTGAAGCGCAGCGTCTTACCTATGGAGATCTTACTGCAGTCGGAGAAACGCTGTGGGAAGAGGAAGGGAGAGAAAGGAAGAAGGTAACGGATGAGGTGAGTGCGAGTCATTTGGCGGAAGAGCTCCTCATTTGAAGTACGCAAGACCTGTACCTTGTTGTTGTAGTGATCCCCGCTCACAGCGATAGGGTACATGACAAACTTGCCCCCATGGTCATCGTTTGGGGCACAGTAGGGGATGTTGTCAGGGTCGTGCTCCGCCCCAAAGTTATGGCCCAATTCATGGGTTGTCACCAAATCTGCTTCCTGGTGGTGAGAGAAAAAAAATGTAATGTTTGGAAACTATACATTTGACTTGCAACAATTAAATAATACAGAAATGATTACATGATCTATTATCTTCAGGCTATAAAAGCAAGATTTCTCAGTAGGATATCAGAGGTGCATTGACCTAAAGAGGGTCTTGTAAGGTCTCAAGTCATTAGTCACATTTATAATGCCGCCTGTTCAACCCATGACCCAACACAAAGTGCCCCACAGACTATTCGATCCATCGCGTCATCAGACAACGGCACAAATCATCATATTGAAAGGCCACAAGGCAGTGCTAAATCATCTGACCTATGACCCAGAAAGAGCTCATGAATTACACAATAGAGGGAGTTTTTCAGCCCTTGTTCTAGTGTATTCGACAAAGGTTTCAGACACCATAGAGATACAGTAGTGTGACTAAATTCAACTCAATGAGGAACCTACCTTGGTTAGAATGGTTTTGCCATAATTCTTGGTGCTGGTTAAACCAGTGTTGAGGTAGCTGGGTTTCTTGACAGAGTGAGATGGATAGTAAGCTGCAGAAAACAAAAAGGAAGAGAAATCAGACTAGAAATGTATCACTCCATTATCAAAACACTCATAATAGTCATACTAATTTGATCTAAAATGAGAGGGCGCCTGTGAGAGGCTGAGCCTTACGTTTGGGGCAGAGGCCCCCCAGAGCCTGGGCTTTAGAGGGGGCCACATAGGCCAGGCCCAATGTCCCCTCGTCAAAGTCCTGGTAGGTGAACAGGTGGGCCAGGCACACAGTGCTAGCGTTGTCCGCTATATCCGAGCTGAATTGCTGGAGACAAAGAAAGGGATTGGAAAGCAAAAAAACAATACTAGTTAGCTAGCATATTCCCTACTGATGAGAACGTTCTCTGTTGTCAGTCATGTTTAGTCCTCTTTCAAAAAAAATGCTTTTAAAGTTTTACAACGTATAGACCTGGGGGTATTCAACTCTTACCAATATGAGGTCCGGAGCCTGCTTATAATTAATTGCACCCACCTGGTGTCCCAAGTCTAAATCAGTCCCTGATTAGAGGGGATCAATTAATAAATGCAGTGGAACTGGCGTCGAAGTCCAAAGTTGATTTGAGAGTAGTAGACCATACAGTGACCTAATCATATTTTGTATAGAATATCCTACAATTGAGACGTTTATTCTAGCCTGGTCCCAGATCAGTTTGTGCCTTCTTGCCGATCTGGGACCAGGCTAGGGGAACGACCTTCCTACATACTAGCACACTGTATAGATTCCGCTCTCCTTTCAGATCAGTAGTAATGTCTCACCTCCAGCAGTTTCTTGACATCCCACACCTCCTTGCCTTGGATGGGGCTTCCCTTCATGTTGTAGTGGGTCCAGCCCGGCCCAGCCTGGCCAAGAGGCGCATTGGTCGGCTCCTTGTTGATGATGATCTACAACCAGCACATTGCAACTTCTTAAACCCCATGTAAGGTTGCAGCGTGTACTACAGTACCCACAATGCTCTGTACAAGATATCCGATTGAAGGTCAGGAGAAGAAATGGAGCACGGACCGCCGCAGCATATCTTTTCAGTGAGAGAGCGGCGGATTTGTCGTAGACGCACAGTGTCGCCATTCATCCCCCGAGCGAGAGGAACCAATTGTACTTCCCCACCCTCTTTTCCACACAAAGCGCTTTCACCGTCTGCTCCAAAAATGCTTTTCCAAATTCAATTAGAGTACTACAGTCTTACGACCTCACTTCTCCACCCAGCGCGGACACATTACACACCGAGAGGTTGTTGTCTGTAGCGATGGAGAAATGCCAAACATGGTCTTGCCGCCTACTACTGATGCCGCTACTGCTACACACACGGCAGTGTAACAGCTGTCCTCACCTGTTGGATCTGAACACCGTATCCTGTGAACTCGTCATCCCAGGTTGTGTTCCTGTACATGTCGTCCACTCTGTCAATCAACTCAATCTAGAAGAAACACAACAGACCGTAATTAGTACTGTAGAATGATACTGTTCACAATGACAATAAGGGCCATTTGCCAGATCATGCCCGTTCTTGGACAGTGGCTCTTTGAGGCACTACATATTTCCAATGGACCCCAAGGCCCTACTTCCAGGCCCTTCATGAAGGCCTAAAAGGATGGAGTAGGTATTGGCATTATGAGAGCAGATAGCTCCTCCCTTTGATAGGCTAGGTACAATTCTGACCACAATACTGCTCAGATCTACAGTGCATTCAGAATGTATTCATACCCCAAGACTTGTCCCACATTTTGTTGTGTTACAATCTGAATTTAGTTGATTTTTTTCCCTTGTTGCCCAGCTATACACAATACCCCATAGTGACAAAGTGAAAACATGTTTTTAGACATTTTTGCAAGTCCATGCAACTTATTATGTGACTTGTTAAGCACATTTTTACTTCGGAAAGGGGTTGAATACTTTTTGACTCAAGACATTTCAGCTTTTAATTTTTAATAAAAAAGAATAAAAATCATAATTCCCCTTTGACATTACGGGGTGTGTGTAGGTGAGTGACACCAAATCTCAGTTTAATCCATTTAAAATTCAGGCTGTAACAACAATGTGGAAAAAGTGAAGGGGTCTGAACAGGGTTGTGGGCGCTCATAACATTTTGTCAGGCAGTGATTGTCAAGCAAATAACTGCCGGTCTCGCGGTAATTTACCGTTAATTAACAAAGACAAGCCACTGATGCAGACCTTTGAAACATCGACATTTTAAAAAGTCTAATAAATCCATGCAATATAGCCTACACCATCACAATAAATCCATGCAATATAGCCTACACCATCACAATAAATCCATGCAATATAGCCTACACCATCACAATAAATCCATGCAATATAGCCTACACCATCACAATAAATCCATTACTTATATTAGACAGGCTGAAAGAAACATGATATGAAATGTTTATTTCAGAAAAACAGAATAGCATACTCTGAGTTGTCCATATGTTAGGCCCTGATCTGGCTATGCCATATGGCTGTGGGCTACACTAGTTTGATTTTAGCAGACAAGATTTGCTTAGAATTCCATGCCATTATTTTATAGTATGAAGAATACAATTGAACATAGCTGAATGAAATAGGATATTTTCTCCAAATGATTTGAGGGAGTGCGCACATGTGTTGATCGGTAAACAAAGAAACAGGTCTTCCTATACGCTTCATTTAGAGTTATTTATGCAACTTTAGTTGTGATAAACGTTGGGCTATATGTTTTGATTTTTAATACATGCTAAGGCTGCATGATGTGACTAATGACGATTTGAAAAATGTTGCATAAAATGCATCATCTCTGCTTTGTTTTTGTCGCAGGCGGCTCACGGTAGTCTCTCATTCACAAGCACTTGATGATGCCTCTTTGCGGCCAGTGAATGGAGGACGCTTTTCCCCGTGGTTCATTTTTCATGCCAGCCAGGTAGGCTATACTCATGTTATAAAGAGAAGCAATGGAAAGTTGCAAAATAAATATAGTAGGCCTCACCTATAGGTCACCCAACAGCCCGAGGCGTGAATACTGTCTGAATGCACTTTACCAAACAATATAGTGCTAATAGGGTTGCTAAATTCTGGTCATTTCCCCAGAAATCACAGTTTATTCCCTCATAATTCCCAGAATCTTCCAACCAGGATTTCTGGAAAACCAGGGAACTTAAGGTTGAAAAATTCCAGTAACTTTCCCTAAGTGCCATTAGGTTAAGGGTCCTCTCACCAGGTAGTTGAGTGTGATGCTCTCCTCTCCACGGCCCATGTGTTTGAAGAAGCGGTAGTCGGCCACCAGGGCTAGAGGACAGGTGTTCTTCTTGTGGTTGTGGGCTGCTCTCTTCGCTCTGTGGAGGGAATCTATGGAGAGAGAGACGAGAAAGAAAGAAAGAGAGAGAGAGAGAGAGAAAGAAGAGAGAAATAAAACTACTGTAGGATGTCACAGATGGGAGAATGAATGAGGCCACTTCCTCAGTTTCCAACTATTAGATGCCCTTGTTCTCACATTTGATTACGTATGAACTCATTAGAAGCAGTTGTTTTCCTATGACTACAGTGAAAATGAAGGATATAGGTCTAGCTGACAAAGCCTTTAATATAAAATACTTTCCAGTGCCTCCAGATTTCCAACTTTGTGTGAAGTAAAATGAATCAACATCACTTAGTCTATGTTGGAAACTGGCTGTGGCTTGCATGATCCATCATGACATTAATCTATAGGGCTGAGCGATATGGCCAAAATATGATACCATGGTATTTTTCATGGTATCATGGTCATTTATTACAATGGGTGTTTCTCCATTCTGATTTATACTGTTCAATTCAACCTAAAATAACTTCCTGCATTCATTTGAGATAATGTTCACATTATCCACGATATGGGCAACAACAAAAAACGAGGCCTTATTTTTTTACCAAATTGCAATTTAGATCAAAACACTTGGGTGAACTTTTGGAATCATGGAAATGGAATGTTTATTCTAATTCTATAGTTGGAATAGAAATAATAGTGGGCACTTTGAATAGTGTTGTTTGACATGACAACGAATGAGAATGCCATGGACAGTTATTGTGACGGGGTAGGAAGCAAAGTGATGTTCAATGTTTCCCTGTAATCTTTGGCTACATGAAATCTTTATTCATGTAGCCAACATATTCATGCTTCGCCTATTCCTCTTTGATTTAGAAGATGCTGTTGCACAAACAACATGCTGATTTAAGCATCCACCCGTACTGGTATCAGTATTAGCTAGCTACGTTTGCTCTGACTCAGTACTTTTAATTAGATAGTTAGCTAGCCACCTAACTTATGAGGATTCTGTGTTATGCACTATAGCCCGTTACCATATATGTGATTTAATATTATCTGCTGTTAGGCTTGTGTGGATGCATGTATGTGTTACGCAACATAGCTGACTTGAAACATTGTTTACAGTTTCAGGGCCATGGGCCTTTCTCATGATGGAAAAATATAGAATAATATGAAGACAGGAACTGTGCAATGAGTTGGGGGGGGGCACATTCAGAACGTAGTGTTGCGAGAACAAACGGTCTTTTGTTAGATAACAGGAGCCAGGTGCGAGATAACGGTATCGAGCGCATAGATATTCTTCACAGCAACAGTTACATCTATCAACTGAAGCGCTTAGGGGGCTGGGACCAGCCTCTGCGCCAACAATCAACGATAGGCTGGGTGAGTTTAAACCACGCCCAGTCTCTACTCTGACAGGCCTGCTCGGAAGCAGGAACTATTTCTGTCAGGGTAGATTTATAATATCTTTGTCAAGAACAAGTCAGTTCTGTTTGCCCTGCGAGGTGGGACAGAGAGCCCGTATATACGAAAATTGCATTTACCACTTATTGCTTAGCTAATAAAAAATACTTAGTATACAATCTGTGACTCATATTTATCCTGATACCAGATTCGAATTGACACAAATCGAACAAACTAGCGATTAGCAGTAGTGGCTAACAACGAATTAGTTTAACTTGGTAAGAAAATACAAACTAGCTGTTTGCAGATGTAAGAAACAAACTAATATTGTAATTATAGAACGCTTGTGGATTGATATTAAGATCAAAGTGGAAACAACATCGTTGTCATCAACATTGTTGCATGTGCTGCATTGACCATGCAGACTGAACGGAAGTGTCTCGTGGTGTTACATGTGCTGCATTGACCATGCAGACTGAACGGAAGTGTCTCGTGGTGTTACATGTGCTGCATTGACCATGCAGACTGAACGGAAGTGTCTCGTGGTGTTGCATGTGCTGCATTGACCATGCAGACTGAACGGAAGTGTCTCGTGGTGTTGCATGTGCTGCATTGACCATGCAGACTGAACGGAAGTGTCTCGTGGTGTTGCATGTGCTGCATTGACCATGCAGACTGAACGGAAGTGTCTCGTGGTGTTACATGTGCTGCATTGACCATGCAGACTGAACGGAAGTGTCTCGTGGTGTTGCATGTGCTGCATTGACCATGCAGACTGAACGGAAGTGTCTCGTGGTGTTGCATGTGCTGCATTGACCATGCAGACTGAACGGAAGTGTCTCGTGGTGTTGCATGTGCTGCATTGACCATGCAGACTGAACGGAAGTGTCTCGTGGTGTTGCATGTGCTGCATTGACCATGCAGACTGAACGGAAGTGTCTCGTGGTGTTGCATGTGCTGCATTGACCATGCAGACTGAACGGAAGTGTCTCGTGGTGTTGCATGTGCTGCATTGACCATGCAGACTGAACGGAAGTGTCTCGTGGTGTTGCATGTGCTGCATTGACCATGCAGACTGAACGGAAGTGTCTCGTGGTGTTGCATGTGCTGCATTGACCATGCAGACTGAACGGAAGTGTCTCGTGGTGTTGCATGTGCTGCATTGACCATGCAGACTGAACGGAAGTGTCTCGTGGTGTTGCATGTGCTGCATTGACCATGCAGACTGAACGGAAGTGTCTCGTGGTGTTGCATGTGCTGCATTGACCATGCAGACTGAACGGAAGTGTCTCGTGGTGTTGCATGTGCTGCATTGACCATGCAGACTGAACGGAAGTGTCTCGTGGTGTTGCATGTGCTGCATTGACCATGCAGACTGAACGGAAGTGTCTCGTGGTGTTGCATGTGCTGCATTGACCATGCAGACTGAACGGAAGTGTCTCGTGGTGTTACATGTGCTGCATTGACCATGCAGACTGAACGGAAGTGTCTCGTGGTGTTACATGTGCTGCATTGACCATGCAGACTGAACGGAAGTGTCTCGTGGTGTTACATGTGCTGCATTGACCATGCAGACTGAACGGAAGTGTCTCGTGGTGTTGCATGTGCTGCATTGACCATGCAGACTGAACGGAAGTGTCTCGTGGTGTTGCATGTGCTGCATTGACCATGCAGACTGAACGGAAGTGTCTCGTGGTGTTGCATGTGCTGCATTGACCATGCAGACTGAACGGAAGTGTCTCGTGGTGTTGCATGTGCTGCATTGACCATGCAGACTGAACGGAAGTGTCTCGTGGTGTTGCATGTGCTGCATTGACCATGCAGACTGAACGGAAGTGTCTCGTGGTGTTGCATGTGCTGCATTGACCATGCAGACTGAACGGAAGTGTCTCGTGGTGTTACATGTGCTGCATTGACCATGCAGACTGAACGGAAGTGTCTCGTGGTGTTACATGTGCTGCATTGACCATGCAGACTGAACGGAAGTGTCTCGTGGTGTTACATGTGCTGCATTGACCATGCAGACTGAACGGAAGTGTCTCGTGGTGTTACATGTGCTGCATTGACCATGCAGACTGAACGGAAGTGTCTCGTGGTGTTACATGTGCTGCATTGACCATGCAGACTGAACGGAAGTGTCTCGTGGTGTTACATGTGCTGCATTGACCATGCAGACTGAACGGAAGTGTCTCGTGGTGTTACATGTGCTGCATTGACCATGCAGACTGAAGGGAAGTGTCTCGTGGTGTTACATGTGCTGCATTGACCATGCAGACTGAACGGAAGTGTCTCGTGGTGTTACATGTGCTGCATTGACCATGCAGACTGAACGGAAGTGTCTCGTGGTGTTACATGTGCTGCATTGACCATGCAGACTGAACGGAAGTGTCTCGTGGTGTTACATGTGCTGCATTGACCATGCAGACTGAACGGAAGTGTCTCGTGGTGTTACATGTGCTGCATTGACCATGCAGACTGAACGGAAGTGTCTCGTGGTGTTACATGTGCTGCATTGACCATGCAGACTGAACGGAAGTGTCTCGTGGTGTTACATGTGCTGCATTGACCATGCAGACTGATCGGAAGTGTCTCGTGGTGTTACATGTGCTGCATTGACCATTCAGACTGAACGGAAGTGTCTCGTGGTGTTACATGTGCTGCATTGACCATGCAGACTGAACGGAAGTGTCTCGTGGTGTTACATGTGCTGCATTGACCATGCAGACTGAACGGAAGTGTCTCGTGGTCAAGCAACAACAAATGTGCTCCTGTGACAGGAGGTGGGACGAGGTCTGTGTGGAAAACGGCAAGGAGAGAGAGAGAGAGCGGAGATGGGTGACTCAAGTAGCGGAGTAAACTATAAAAATGGATGTTACACACGGCGTATCACATTTAACAAACCAAACATTAAAATACCATTATGGAAGGTAAAGTCAAATCCAAAACCAGTCTGTGCAAAAAATAGCGGTATTTTGCCCAGCCCTACATTACTCCCAAATCAAAATAGCAAAGCACTTCTTTTGGAATATCATTTTAATAAACCTCCATTTCAATTTGCCTTTAGTTCACCGATTATTCTAGATTAGATTTGGCCCAGCTTAGAAGCCACATAGTATGCATCAATTCAGACTAACAATGTTATTCCTCTTTCCCTTATGACTAAATTCATTTTGTACCACCCAGTCAGCCCCCCACACACACACACACCAAGTCATGTGCTCTCCTCCTCTCTACAATATTAATAATTTGGTGGTTATGTGTTTTTTTTGCATATCCCAACTTCCCTTGAGACACACTCGGAGAGTGGGGTCACGGCCAGGGTCAACCATCAGCGTGCGAATTCGAACAAGCAATCTATCAGCTACTGGCCCAACGCTCTAACCACGAGGCTACCTGCCGCCCATAAGATTCTACTGTAGCGAACCACAGTGTGTGGGTGTACTCACTAGGTCTTTTTCTCCCTTTAGCCACAGCACCGAGAGACCGGCGACACACTGTAGTCCAGCCCACCCGCATTACGTACAAGAGCTCTCATTAATTTGAATGCTTCTTCTGTGGAGATCATTCACCTCCATTCATTTTCCACACAGTGTTTTGAATAGAGGACATTGTCTTGAGGTCCTTAAGATTTTCCCCGGGTCATTGTCATTCTAATGAGCTTCACATTTTACAGGCAGCACACAAAGGAATCCGAGCTTTAAATAATACCCTGTTGCCAGTCCATGTATGGAACACAGGTTTTACACATGAAAGGCTTTTATTCATTGTGAGGCTGTGCTGGGACAAGATAAAATGGCTGCCCCCCTACCTACCACCTTGTTCTACTCTCCTCCTCCAGGATTCACCCTCCTCCCTACCTCCTCACACTATAATGTTGTATAAGGTAGCCTCATATGTTTCTGACTGCTTGTGTAAGTGTACACACTTAAACAAGCAACCCGTATATACGCATGGAACATAAACAAATGGGGCATATACTGTCAAACACACACATATGCGTGCACATACACACTCTCTCTCTCTCACCCTCCTGTGCCTCTCCACCTCTAGCGGCCTCTGGCAGTAAGTCCTGGGCCCCAGCGTGGATGTATCCACACACCTTGGGCGAGGCCATGCGGCTGAGGTTCCTGATGTCCTCTGACCGGTACACCAATAGACGACCATCGGGGGACGACTCGGTGAACCTCCACAGGGGCTGAGGAGAGGGAGGAGGTGGGAGGGGAACGGGGTAAATAGATGGAGAGGATAGGGATGGAGAGAAGGAGGAAGAGGAATGAGAGGGAGGAGAGAGGAAGAAGTTGGTGGAAGAAGTAGGATTGGTTCGATAAAGTCTTCTACCATCACTAGGGCAAAAGCTGGTTTAAATAGCTGGTAGTTTTTACTCTCACACACAGTTTTGGCATCACTTTACCAACTGTTTTTAGACACTTTTTCTGGCCTACTTTAAAGCAGTGCTCCTATTTCGGGAGGGCATTTACCTCTACATTGTACTCCGTCTCATCTGTCAGAATGTGGGCCGAGAACTCGTCCCCGTCTATGTGTGCCTGCACACGGGAGTGCTCCTCTCCTACAAACACACACACACACACACACACACACACACACACACACACAAACAAAAGACAAGAGTTTAAGGGATTCTACTCACACACACCCATATGGTTATTCCATATGAAACCAACCAAATACCCTAATGACTTACCTACAAGATGTCCGGTAAAGTAGTTCTGCAGCTGAACATCATAGCTGTGCTCCTTCCCTTGCTGATCTACAAACACAGCTTTGAAGTCCTCAGTGAACAAGTCTGTGTTAGTTGTCAAGTAAAGCTTGAAATGTCTGCGGAAGAGAAATGTCAGAGTTTGGTGTTAAGAAACATGAGGAATGTACATATGTTGGTTTACTGGGGGATGTACATATGTTGGTTTATTGGGGAACGCATGTCTTTTGGTTTATTGAAGATACACATTTTTACTTTCTCAATGGTCGGTCCGTTTCAATTGCACAAAAGCACTGAAAACAGAATGAAGATAAATGCACTTAGTCATTAGGCAATGGGAAAAGCTATTCCAGTAACAATTTAACACACATATGACCCAGCAGGGAGGACTCGCACCCTAAATGTCATACAATATTTCCTAACATCCCAACTTGTTTGCTTGCGCCCGAATGTTACGTGAGTAGGTGAGAGCGCCCCATTGAGTAGCATGGAATCTTTGCTGTTTTGTCCCTTACATTTGAGTCATTTAGCAGGAGCTCTTATCCAGAGCTTTCAATGTGGAAGTCCCATATGGGAGACCTTGTTCCACCTTACCTCTTGAGGGCGCTGAAGCTGATCAGGCGCTCCAGGTGGGACTGAGTGTGGGCGTCCCTCTTCCTGACCGAGTGATGCTGGAGGCCAGACACGGGTAGCACCTCAAAGTCAGACAGTAACGAACTCAGAGCCTCTGAGAGAAAAGACAGGGTCACAGGGGAGTGAGAGGGACAAACAGGCATAATTGGACTCCCTCGTGTAACACCAATATATAGAAACTGGCAACACAACATCAATGGAATGGCATCAGACACCTGGAAACCTTATGTTTGATGTATTTAATACCATTCCACCCATTCTGCTCCAGCCACTACCACGAGCCTGTCCTCCCCAATTAAGGTGCCACCAACCCTGGTCCTGGAGAGCTTTAAATGTGCAGGCTTTGGTTCTAACCCAGCACTAACACACCTGATTCGTGTATCCATCATAGTCTTCTTAATTCGACTATGAAAAGAACTAGACAGTAACCAGGTTTCCTTACAACTTCTTTTATGCAGGTTAAGTACATCAGATTTTTTTTTAAACGTAATGACAGGCCTGATGGAAACAGAACATTTGTTGGTAAACTTTCCAAATGTCGACAACAACAAAAAATTCCACTAGACAAGGTAGAATCTTTTTATGTCTGTAAAACTAAATTATGCGAGAAGTGGCGGAGGAAACTATTTTATGAGCAAACATTGATATAATGACCATCATATCGAAGTAAACTTGGATACACGCAATGACACACGTGGTCCTCCCACTACGACTCATGGGGAAAGCATGCAGTTCATTAGGCTACGGATTAAATCAATTATGATGAACGTCACGGGGTGGTGAAAGTGCAAGGTGATGAGCTTGATGCTGCCAAAAAAATATTGAGGGTCTTAAAAATAATATCGCTCTTTTGTCCATAATAATCTCACCATGTAGGCTATACCCGCACTGTATATGCAAGCTGTTGGCTAGAGAGCACATGCCAATACTGGAGTGGGCACATTCGCTATACAACACATTTTTTGTGACAAAACCATCAGTAGAGCTGAAAATGCAATGGAAACCCATTTAACTTCCATTTTTTATTCAGCTAGCAGGATTTTAAGTGAAAAAACCTGCTATGCCCTGCGACGAACCATCAAACAGGCAAAGCGTCAATAGAGGGCTAAGATTGAATCATACTACACCGGCTCCGACGCTCGTCTTATGTGGCAGGGCTTGCAAACTATTACAGACTACAAAGGGAAGCACAGCCGCGAGCTGCCCAGTGACACGAGCCTACCAGGCGAGTTAAGTCACTTCTATGCTCGCTTCGAGGCAAGCAACACTGAGGCATGCATGAGAGCATTAGCTGTTCCGGGCGACTGTGGGAACCCCCTCTCCATAGCCGACGTGAGTAAGACCTTTAAAAACAGGTCAAGATACACAAGGCTGCGGGGCCAGACGGATTACAAGGACGTGTGCTCCGGGCATGTGCTGAACAACTGGCAGGTGTCTTCACTGACATTTTCAACATGTCCCTGATTTAGTCTGTAATACCAACATGTTTCAAGCAGACCACCATAGTCCCTGTGCCGAAGAACACAAAGGCAACCTGCCCAAATGACTACAGATCCGTAGCACTCACGTCCATAGCCATGAAGTACTTTGAAAAGCTGGTAATGGCTCACATTAACACCGTTATCCCAGAAACCCTAGACCCACTACCAATATTGGCCTGACCAACCAGTGCTTCCGCACATTGGCTAACCTGGCTATCTGCATTGTGTCCCACCACACGCCAACCCCTCTTTTTACACTTCTGCTACTCTCTGTTCTAGAGGTCGACCGATTATGATTTTTCAACGCCGAAACCGATTATTGGAGGACCAAAAAAAGCCGCTACCGATTAATTGGACGATTTTTAAAATGTATTTGTAATAATGACAATTACAACAATACTGAATTAACACTTATTTTAACTTAATATAATAAATCAATAAAATCAATTTAGTCGCAAATAAATAATGAAACATGTTCAATTTGGTTTAAATAATACAAAAACACAGTGTTGGAGAACAAAGTAAAACTGCAATATGTGCCATGTAAGAAAGCTAACGTTTCAGTTCCTTGCTGAGAACATGAGAACATATGAAAGCTGGTGGTTCCTTTTAACATGAGTCTTCAATATTCCCAGGTAAGAAGTTTTAGGTTGTAGTTATTATAGGAATTATAGGACTATTTCCCTCTATACCATTTGTATTTCATTAACCTTTGACTATTGGATGTTCTTATAGGCACTGTAGTATTGCAAGTGTAACAGTGTAACCTCGCTCCTCCCTGGGCTTGAACCAGGAACACAACGACAACAGCCATCCTCGAAGCAGCGTTATCCATGCAGAGCAAGGGGAACAACCACTCAAGTCTCAGAGCAAGTGACGTTTGAAACGCTATTAGCTCGCACCCCGCTAACTAGCTAGCCATTTCACATTGGTTACACCAGCCTCATCTCGGGAGTTGATAGGCTTGAAGTCATAAACAGCGCAATGCTTGACGCACAATGAAGAGCTGCTGGCAAAACGCACGAAAGTGCTGTTTGAATGAATGCTTACGAGCCTGCTGCTGCCTACCACCGCTCAGTCAGATACTTGTATATTCAGTCAGATTATATGCAACGCAGGACACGCTAGATAATATCTAGTAATATCATCAACCATGTGTAGTTAACTAGTGATTATGATTGATTGTTTTTTATAAGATTAGTTTATTGCTAGCTAGCAATTTACCTTGGCTTACTGCATTCGCGTAACAGGCACTCTCCTTGTGGAGTGCAACGAGAGGCAGGTGGTTATAGCGTTGGACTAGTTAACTGTAAGGTTGCAAGATTGGAACCCCTGAGCTGACAAGGTGAAAATCTGTCGTTCTGCCCCTGAACGAGGCAGTTAACCCACCGTTCTTAGGCCGTCATTGAAAATAAGAACTGACTTGCCTAGTTAAATAAAGGTAAAATAAAAGGTGTACATTTTTTATATTTTTTATAATAATAATAATCTGCCAAATCGGTGTTCAAAAATACCGATTTACGATTGTTATGAAATCAGCCCTAATTAAATTGGCCATTCCGATTAATCGGCCGACCTCTACTCTGTTCATCATATATGCATAGTCACTACCTACTACCTCAATAAGCCTGACTAACAGGTATCTGTATATAGCCTTGCTACCCTTTTTTCAAATGTCTTTTTACTGTTGTTTTATTTCTTTACTTACCTACACACACACACACCTTTTTTTTCTCCGCACCATTGGTTAGAGCCTGTAAGTAAGCATTTCACTGTAAGGTCTACCTACACCTGTTGTATTTGGCACAAGTGACAAAATAAACTTGGATTTGATTTGCATACCGCCCAAACAGATCCACAGATGATGAAATCTCTATTGCACTCCACACTGCCCTTTCTCACCTGGACAAAGGGAACACTTATGTGAGAATGCTATTCATTTACTACAGCTCAGCGTTCAACACCATAGGACCCTCAAAGCTCATCAATAAGCTGAGGATCCTGGGACTAAACACCTCCCTCTGCAACTGGATACTGGACTTCCTGACAGGCCGCCCCCAGGTGGCAAGGGTAGGTAGCAACACATCTGCCACGCTGATCCTCAACACTGGAGCGCCCCAGGGGTGCATGCTCAGTCCCCTCCTGTACTCCCTGTTCACCCACGACTGCATGGCCAGGCACACACAACAGTTGTAGGCCTGATCACCAACAACGACAAGACAGCCTATAGGGATGAGGTCAGAGACCTGGCCGGGTGGTGCCAGAATAACAACCTATCCCTCAACGTAACCAAGACTAAGGAGATGATTGTGGACTACAGGAAAAGAAGGACCGAGCACGCCCCCATTCTTATCGACGGGGCTGTAGTGGAGCAGGTTGAGAGGTTCAAGTTCCTTGGGTGTCAACATCAACAACAAACTAGAATGGTCCAAACACAACAAGATAGTTGTGAAGAGGGCACGACAAAGCCTATTCCCCCTCAGGAAACTAAAAAGATTTGGCATGGGTCCTGAGATCCTCAAAAGGTTATACAGCTGCAACATCGAGAGCATCACTGCCTGGTACGGCAGAGGGTAGTGCGTACGGCCCAGTACATCACTGCCTGCCATCCAGGACCTCCACACCAGACGGTGTCAAAGGAAGGCCCTAAAAATTGTCAAAGACCCCAGCCACAGACTGTTCTCTCTACTATCGCATGGCAAGTGGTACCGGAGTGCCAAGTCTAGGACAAAAAGGCTTCTCAACAGTTTTTACCTCCAAGCCATAAGACCAAACGGCTACCCGGACTATTTGCATTGTGTGCCCCCCAACCCCTCTTTTTACACTGCTGCCACTCCTTGTTTATCATATATGCATAGTCACTTTGGGCCGACCAACCAGTGCTCCCGCACATTGGCTAACCAGGCTATCTGCATTGTGTCTCGCCACCCACCAACCCCTCATTAACGCTACTGCTACTCTGTTCATCATATATGCATCGTCACTTTAACCATATCTACATGTACATACAACCTCAATCAGCCTGACTAACCGGTGTCTGTATGTAGCCTCGCTACTGTATATAGCCTGTCTTTTTACTGTTGTTTTATTTCTTTACTTACCTATTGTTCACCTAATACCTTTTTTGCACTACTGGTTAGAGCCTGTAAGTAAGCATTTTTCAGCGCAATTGACAAACTTTTGATTTGATGGAAATATCTCCGGTGGAAAAAGGCACATATTGTTTTATGCGGATTTTAGAATATTCGCATGAAAATCTGTTGCCAATTGGATGGAAACCTAGCTTATCAGGGAGAATCTAAAATGCCCCAGAAAACATGTTCTCTCTGCCCCATTGCAAAATGTGTAGAATTGCAGGAAACTAGCTATGAAACTGTGAAATGTTCTCTCTGCGCCATGGTAAAATGTGTTGAATTGCAGAAAATGTGCTTTAAAAACAGAAACATTTTGTCTGCGGCCAAGAGGTCCTCTTTTTTGGGCCACTGGCCTACACACAAAACCCCATAATGTCAAAGTGGAATTATGTTTTTCGGAATTGTTACAAATTAACTAAATGAAAAGCTGAAATGTCTTGAGTCAATAAGTATTAAACACCTTTGTTATGGCAAACCTAAATAAGTTCAGGAATAATGGCTGTGATAAAACATAACTGAGGATGGATCAACAACATTGTAGTTACTCCACAATAGTAACCTAATTGACAGAGTGAAAAGAAGGAAGCCTGTACAGAAAAATATTACAAAACTTGTCCTGTTTGCAACAAGGCACTAAAGTAAGCACTGCAAAAAACGTGGCAATTCAATTAACTTTTTGTCCTGAATACAAAGTGTTATATTGGGGGCAAATCCAATACATTACTGAATACCACTCTCTGTATTTAAGCATAATGGGTATGCTTGTAATCGTTAAGGACTGGGGAGTTTTTCAGGTTAAATAAATCAAACGTAACGGAGCTATGAACAGGCAAAATCCTAGAGGAAAACCTGGTTCCGCCTTCTTTCTACCAGACACTGGGTGATTATTTCTTCCTTTCAGCAACCCAATAACCTAAAAGACAAGGCCAAATCTAGTTGCTTACCAAGAAGACTGTGAATGTTCAGAGTGGGGACAGAGGGCTGCCTCGCTTCTAGTCCTTAACGAAATATCTGCTAACCATGTGTATGTGACCAAATTGGATTTATTTCTTACTGCAGCCAAGAGTCGCGCGTGGCGCCAGGGTGTCGTGTATTGGAAAAGTGATTCTTGCTTATATTCTTTATGGTGCAACAAACTAACATACAACAAAAAACAGTACTAAAGGCCCGATTTGCATACATTTGACTGACACCTTACCAGCAGCAACATGTCTGCTAGCTAAGTTAGGCGCTAGCGAACGGTACTCACCTAACTCCGGGTCATTTTCCCGTGTTTCTTCCTCAATGGCCCTTGGTTTAATCGCACAATTGACCCAACAAGGAGCCCAAAAGGCAACAAGGACCAAATACTTCATCGTGCGGTTAAAATAGCTTACTCCACCACTGGTGTCATTATCGCAAGTTGTTGATGAATAATGTCAACACTGGACAGCTTGATCAAAATGATTCCTTGACCGCGACTTTATTCGCAAGACTTATAGAGCGCAAAGGTTAAAATGTCTAAAAATGCATTGTAGATTAGACTGAATTTCAATTTCAGTTAGCTACGCCATTCGCTTTGATTTCCAAATGCTACTTCCGATACCGGAAGTTCATTGTTTGGAAAAAGAAAAAAAGGAACATCCGCTCAATGACGGTGTTCAGAGATACTTTTGAGGAGATGGGAAACTCCAGTGGATTCGCATTAAGGCCCACTGTGTACGTTTCCCGTAAATTGGCAATGGGCCGGGCCGCGTGGTGCATTCTGGGTACACCCGGCAAGGTGACGTCTCCTTCAAGGAGTAATTGGGCGCTAGCACAAAACCCCAACATGAGCACGAATTACGTGAACAAGAAGCTTAACATTACAAATATTTTCCAGGATTTGAGATAATTAACTTGTCCTATGTAATATCTTATAGCTTTGAAATAGTGACATTATGTTCTTTCAAGGAAAATAGGCAGGTTTCTCGACTCATAGCCATACCCTGACTCAGTGGAGGCTGCTGAGTGGAGGACGCTCATAATAATGGCATCAAACACATGGAAACCTTATGTTTGATGTATTTGATACCATTCCACCTATTGCGCTCCAGCCACTACCACGAGCCCGTTCTCCTCCAATTAAAGTGCCACCAACCTCATTTGCCTGACTTTGAAATAATTATAACATGTCCTCAGGGGTGTGTGCTTAGTCCCCTCTTGGTACTCCCTGTTCACCCACGACTGCATGGCCAAATACAACTCTAACACCATCATTAAGTTTGCTGACGACACAACAGTGGTAGGCCTGATCACCGACAATTACGAGACAGCCTATAGGGAGGAGGTCAGAGACCTGGCAGTGTGGTGCCAGGACAACAATCTCTCACTCAATTTGCAAGACAAAGGAGCTGATCGTGGACTACAGGAAAAGGCGGGCCGAACAGGCCCCCATTAACATTGACGGGGCTGTAGTGGAGCGGGTTGAGAGTTTCAAGTTCCTTGGTGTCCACATCACCAATGAACTCTCATGGTCCAAACACGTCAAGTCAGTCGTGAAGAGGGCACGACAACACCTTTTCCCCCTCAGGAGACTGAAAAGATTTGGCATGGGTCTCCAGATACTCAAACATTCTACAGTTGCACCATCAAGAGCATCCTGACCAGTTGCATGCCCGCCTGGTATGGCAACTGTTCAGCATCTGACCATAAGGCGCTACAGACGGTAGTGCGTATAAACCAGTACATCACTGGGGCCAAGCTTCCTGCCATCCTGGACCTATATACGAGGTCTAGGACCAAAAGACTTCTACCCCTAAGCCATAAAACTGCTGAGCAATTAATCAAATGACCATCAGACATATAGCCTCGTTATTGTTATTTTATTGTGTTACTTTTTATTATTTCTTCAGTTTATTTGGAAAATATTTTCTTAACTCTTTCTTGAACTGCACTGTTGGTTAAGGGCTTGTAAGTAAGCATTTCACGGTAAGGTCTACTCCATATGTTGTATTCGGCGTATGTGACAAATACAGTTTGATTTGAATTGTAGTGTCGCATAGCTTTGAAATCGTGTTTTCGACTCTTTGTCCCATTCACGTGCTAGTCGGAACAATTAAGGTTTCCTAGTTCCCACTAGCATCTGAAAGCGACAAGTCTTTCCCTGACTTTTAGAAGGGATAACGTGACAATTAGTTTAGAAACAGCTTGAAGCAGCATGACAACATGAACGCAATTGGTTGACATTCTGCTGGGCGGAGCATTATACGTTTCACCATTAATTTCCCTCAGGGATTCTTATGACGCTTTCACGACAACTGGGATCTCGGAAAAAACTAGGTCAAATCATGACGTCGGTGATCTTCAGGTCGGAACACCGGAACTTTAGAAAGTTGCCCCAGTTTCCGACTTGGCATTCCGAGTTGAATGGCCGTTCAAAACCATTTTCCCAGTATGAGGTCGTCTTTACGAGTTCCCAGTTGTCTTGAACGCACTGAAGTCGGATGTCAGAGATTTCCGAGTTGTTCTGAACACGTCGTTGTCTCCTCCTTTTCTAATATATCTGCGGCATTTCGCTCCAGATGCGTCAGAGCAAAGGGCAGATAAAAATATCCTCTTTTGACAAATAAAAATGTCTTCACAAAATGATGCTGAGGGAACATTTATGACAGGGAATGTGTATCATACTCATGATGCACCCGCAGCAGGTCTATGGTCTGGGCTAGTTATTATCAAAAGGTTGGGTCACATTGACTTAGTGTATTAGGGCTCCAATCATCACTCTTCTGAAAATTAATCTATCATGTATTTTGTCTGTATTTTATGATCCCCATTAGCGGTTGCAAAAGCAGCAGCTACTCTTCCTGGGGTCCACATGAAACATGAAATAATACAGAACATTAATAGACAAGGACAGCTCAAGGACAGAACTACATACATTTAACTGCACACAGCCTACATATCAATACATACACACAATATCTAGGTAGGTCAAAACAAGTTTGCTGTTCGTTTTTGCAACATGAGATGGAAAGTCCATGCAATAATGGCTCTATATACTACTCTACACTTTGAATTTGTTTTGGAGACTTTGAAAAGACCCCTGGTGGCATGACTGGTGGGTTAAGTGTGTGTGTCAGAGCGGTGTGTAAGTTGACTATGCAAACAACTCGGAATTAACATAGTTTCTTATACAAAGTAGTGATGCAGTAAGTCGCTCCTCAACTCTTAGCCAGAGACTGGCATGCATAGTATTTCTATTAGCCCTCTGATCACAATGAAGAGCAAGACATGCTGCTCTGTTCTGGACCAGCTCCAGCTTAACTAGGTCTTTCTTTGCAGCAAGATAACGAGGGCCTGCAGGACTTAATTTTGTGGCATTAAAATAAAGCAGAGCATCTCATGGCATTTGCCCCCCCCCCCCCCCCCCACACACACACACAATAGCATAGCTGTTGCAGATATGAACACTGGTCCAAAATGAGGTTAGATGACCTTACCAATTAACGTCAGTTGATCTTCTATAAAAATGTGTGAAATCAGGTTCAAAAACAGCACAGATGAAAGGATCAAACGGGATTCCTGCACAGTTAAAAACACGATTGGTTTAGAAAATGTAATTTTTATTAATGTTACATAGCTGATACATAGGGCATTAAACATTTCCACGAGGCTTTTGGGGACTACAATCGATGATTAGCAAAAAACCACAATAGTGGTCCAAATCTCTAATGACAATCTTTGGACTAACCAAACGCCCTCTTTAACATGTGCACACACCTGCATTGAAAAGTACTAAATTGGACTTGGTGTGTATACAGCATTGGTTTCCGTTCCAGTGCACTATTAAATTACATGCATGTAGGAGTATTTTTATTCCTTCCCATTATCAGATTGTTTTTATTTTGAGTTTGAGTTTTTAGAATGCCCCACTTCTGTATGGTCTTCAACCAGACATGATTTATACCGTAACCAGAGGGAGTGAGGAAAGAACTTGTCAGAACCAATGGAAAATCACCTGGCTGCGAAAGACTGGGTGTCCCTGCAGTATCGAACAATTGGACTTGTCCATGTCGGACGTCAGCAGCTGTAACCGTACCAGATAACCGCGTGGAGAAAGACTACGGAGGATGAGGGAACTATTCATCCTATCCTGCTTAGCAAACACCCCTGTTCAAAGAATACTTAACTGCCCTGGTGTTTGATGGGACTAACATTTTCTGTAGCGCAGCAAAAACCCTAGAACTTCTTGTTTTTTTTCCTCTATTTTAGACTAAAACGTTGATACAAAGAGGTGAAGCTATTCATAATGATCTAACATCAGAAACTAAACTGCACATATGGAAGGCCAGGATGAACACAAACCAAGGAATGGAGGTTTTTTTCCCCCTCTCCAGTCAATCTTTTTTGTTTTTTGTCCAAAAACTGCAATGTGAAAAGACAAATGACTTTGGAATTTCCATACGCAGTTTTTTCAGTAATGGGTTTCATCGCTAGAATCAGTTTGAAGTGGAGCAATAAAGGAATGGAGACGTGTAAAAAGGTTATTTTTTTGGAGAGATGTGACTCAGTTTCAGTTCTCGGTCTCTCCGGCCTCGCCGGCTTCTCCGCCTTCCCCTTCCTCGGGAGCGTTGTCGGATGTCCATAACTGGGAGAAAGAGACAAATGTGTTTTTAACGTCAATGTTTGCCAAAAGACAAAAACTTGTTCGTAGACAACTCGTTACCCATGCAGACAGTCTTCCAAATGAACTCTTATAAGTGAACATAATCATACCATCTCGACAATAAAAAATAAAAAAACATTAAAGTTTCATTTAACAGACCGTAAATATTGACTAGAATAAGGAACATGGCAGAGCAGATAGGGAAGGGGAACTCACTGTCAGGTTGTCTCTGAGCAGCTGCATGATGAGAGTGCTGTCTTTGTAGGACTCCTCGTTCAGTTTGTCCAGCTCTGCGATGGCGTCGTCAAATGCCTCGAGACACAAAAAAATATATACATTTATTACACGGCAAGCTTCAAAGTAGATTAACTGTGCAAAATCCAAGCTACTATAGATAGGAATAAACCCCCGGCAAAGTCCAGCACAGATATTAAGCCATCTACTTGGTATTGCTCATTGAAATACATTTTTCCAGAAGAGACATAACAGTCAACCCATTCACACACTTACCTACGAGTTAGCAATTCAAAAACACACCACTTTATCATTCATTCTGACAGAACAAGCAGATAACACATGGAACTTCTCTACATTTCAAACTAAGTCTCCAGATCTAAAGAAAACGGTACAAGAACAGAGGGGTGAGGCTGGACTGACCTGTTTGGCCAGTGAGCAGGCCTTCTCTGGGGAGTTGAGGATCTCGTAGAAGAAGACTGAGAAGTTGAGGGCCAGGCCCAGGCGGATGGGATGCGTGGGGTCCATCTCCTTCTTGCTGATGTCAAACGCCTGCTGATAAGCCTCCTGAGAGTTCTCTATGGTCGCTGGGGAGCACACAGATCAAAGTGGACGTTATTGGAGGAAAATGGTAGTGAGACACCCTACTGGACTCTTATTTCGACTAACACCAAGTTCGAGACTGACTGAAGCCTGATTCACTCAAATTCACTCTGTAGCGATTATGATATAGGCTAGTGGGTGTTAGGTTAAAAGACTACAAGTGTACTATTGGACAATTCTGTGTGACATGTTCTCAGCAATAAGCAACTGAACATAGCAGTCGAGTGGCACATTGATTTCCTTTTGTCCAAACCTCACTTGAAATGCACATGCTTATAACTGGGCATAGAGTTCTCTTTAGCGTGCGTCACACAATGGGTGCCAGCGGGAGTCTCAGAGGCCCCTACAGTAGGCTAGAACCCTCCCCTCTTCCTCGTCTCCTCCTATGAGACGGCTCCCTGCGGTCGTGCGAGTGTGTGCGACGCCTCACTTGACACCATTTCCAGCTCCGTTACAAAATGTGCCGTTCTATTTCGGCTGCTGCACGAGGGGCTCGGAGTTTAAAGCAGAGCCTCGTAAAGCCTCATTTTAACCTCCTCGCAGACTGTAGAACAACGGCACGCGCCAGAGTCCTAAAGGAAGTCTTGCAATAGTGCAGATCAAAGGAGTCTTTATTAGGACGTGACTCGGAGGGGAGATTCATATTGGGGCTGTTACGCAAGCAGAGGGAGGCGAATTCTATAGGGTTGCGAGGAACAATGTCTATACTTCACAGAACATTTACTTCATGCCCCACACAGTCATTTAAGCCTACTTAGATGTCATTCTGGGATTTAGAGAGAGAGAGAGAGAAAGGGGGATTTCAAAAGAAAAAAGTTGATATATTTTACATATCTGGCTCGAGTAGCACTTGGGCTAGAGAGATTATTACATTTTAGTCATTTAGCAGACGCTCCTATCTAGAGCGACTTACAGGAGCAATTAGGGTTAAGTGCCTTGCTCAAGGGCACTGGCAGATTTTTCACCTAGTCGTCTAGGGGATTCAAAATCAGCAACCTTTCAGTTACTGGCCCAAAGCTCGCTAGGCTACCTGCCACCCCATTCAGAGTAATTCACACATCTAAAATGTAGGTGTATTGCTTGCAAATACCAACATGGCAAAAAACTCATGCAGTAATCAGTTCGAGGGGCCATTTCAAGCTCACCTGTCTTGTCATCCCCGGAGGCGACTTCGGCAAGGTATCTATAGTAGTCCCCCTTCATCTTAAGATAGAAGACTTTGCTTTCGGCGTTTGTGGAGTTCTCAATTAAATATTTATTCAGAAGTTCCTGTGCAAAGGAAACAGGAATTAATTGTTTGTTCACACACACACAAACTTCCATCTATTTGACAGTCAATGTTCCTTTATTATTGAAATCCTGTTAACATACTCTGACTGGCTAAAGAAAGAAGGTTGATTCTGATTGGCTGAGGCCACATACACCCAAACATGACCATGTGAGTCTAGTTCCCAACCAAACCCTCCCATACCAGCGGTAGGCAAAGAAGCCTCAATCTTCCCGTTACAACTGTGATGTATCCAACAAAAACTGGGTGAGCAGCATTAGCGACAGTGCTGGACCAAGGAGGTGTAACAACAATGAACACACATTTCAAAATTCATATAGCAATTATCTGAAAAAAATGTGATTGAGCCTGTGACCCAATGTGATTGACCAGTTCAGTAGCCTCATGTGATGACATCATGCGAGTGATGTCCATGCAGGATTTGCACACACACGAGGGAGGCATACACTCGTAGGGCTGTGACAGTCAAGGAATTTTGGATGACGGTAATTGGCCAGCCAAATGACCGTGGTCACCGCTAAGTTTTTCTTTCTTCCCTCCGCACATTTTCTCCTCTCAGCTCCTGACTGAATCTGCTGCAATAGAATAACTGGAATGTGCGTCAACATTCAAGTCAATGATAGCATAATGGGCGACTGGCTGCCATTGCGAAGAGCAAAGCAGGAAGTAAAAGCAGGAAGTGTACCCATCGATGTGCTGTGATTTGTTTATTTAACTCAGACGTTAGAGAAAAAAAAAATGCATTCCATCGCATGAGCCACATCGGTTATCACTTCAATGAACATTTTACAGTACCATGAAAATGATCACAATACCAGGCAGCCATTGCTAGTGTACCCATGAGTATAGCACGAACGCCCAGACGTCCAATCTTCATTATGCTGCTCATTCTTAACCAACCCCCCCCCCCCCCCCCCAAATGTTTTTATTTTATTTTCATGACAGTCTTCATCCATAACTGACGACTACACGGTTATACAGTAACTTGTGCCAGCCCTAGTCCACCACGAGTCCAGTGGAGTAGACAGCAAGAGCCTAGCTGTGCATATGGGCAGGCAGCAGTGGTTTCAGCATAAGCAGGGTGGGAGCCAGCGTTTTGCACTGCGTCAAGTCATTCCAACTTGTCCATAATGAGGCCAGGCCTCCTGCGGGTTCCTGACCGGCTTTTGCCCCAGATTCTTCTGGGCTCCTTTCGTTCCAGCGCTCTGTCTTAGTGGAACAGATACAGCCATCGAATCAACGTGTCTCAGAAGCAAAAACCTGCGACTGAATGCACCGGCTAAAACTGGGAAAGAGCAGCACTGCTTGTATGCTACAGCTTACATAGCACTCCAAGGCACCCAACAGCATCTATATTTAAACCCACAGCAGCAGCAGAAACTCCAGCATCACTGCAGACCAGTTCATCTGCAACACACTAACTATACTGAAGAGGGTATAGGGAATACAGTAGGAGCTATGGCCTAGATTTCATCTGGGGTTCAATCCAAGGCAAGATTCCTTCTGTAAGAGAAATGTATCAGCTCCTGACACGGAGGTCTGGAATGCTCGATCGTCAGTTAGTTAGCGTGAAGGAGCCTAACCAGCCAGGGCCAACTCATCAGGATCAGTCTCCAAAAGTGCCTGACTGCTGCCTGATTACAGCAAATCTGTGTCAGTGAGACCAAGGGTTTAAGTCACATTAACTTGTTTTAAATATCAGATTAACGAGTTCACCGCAGAGGCTGACAGACCTAAAATGGCATCTACTGACACTGACAAGGCAGTGAGTCGAAGTGGGTGTGTCTCAGGGCTCATCCAGCCCTGCCCCCACTCTTACCCGAGCCACTCCCACCCAGTCTACTTACAGACGAGATTAGTCTAGATACACGGCACGCTCAAATGTCTCAAGTTCCAAGCATTCCTTCCCATACATCACCCTGCCTGCAGACGAGTGGCCTGGTTGTTCACATTGTCTTCAGTTCACACAGCGCTCCTAGTTTCACACAGACCAAGGCACCAAACGGAAGGAAACAAGGAGGAATTACATGAACCTGTCCAATAGGAAACATTTAGCTACGGTGTGCCCTAATAAATGACCCAGGCAATAGCACTGTGCTTAATAAAACGGGCTCCTATATCTCATCTGCGGCTATGATATAGGCCTAACAAGAGCTGATGGTGAAATTCTCCAGTGTTCGACTAATTGTAGTACTGTAGTACTGTGCTCTTCTATTGGAGATGAGCATCATCGTGAACATACGGATGAGCATATTTTTGTGCTAGTCCATCGAAAAACTACTGTGCGAATCTGGCCGGTTTTCAATGATCACAAAAATGTGGGCCGTCGCCATGACAACCTAGGTTTGACTTTGAAAAATGTGTCTCGCCAAGCTTAGATTCACATGTGAAGACGAGACCAGCCTGGATTGTTGTGTAGTGGGCCACGTTCTGTTCTGTCAAACCGATGCCTGAAAGTGGAGCACTGAAAACAGCCTGCACCATCCTCAGCACCATCCTCCAATTTCACGGCAGCGCCGATGGCCACGGCCTAATCAACTATAAGTGAACCGATTCTGACCACAATCAACTGTAGTTTCTAACAGATTGAGTGGTGATTATTGGGGGTAACTATCCAGCTTCCATGATCTATTCCCATACACAGTGCAGACATGCAGGGTGGGTAAGGGCAGTGTCTGCATGGCCGTGGGCAGCAGAAGGGTTCCACCCAGTCCAGTATGACATCACCTCAGTGGAAAATCAGTGCCATGTTATCCAGGCCTACTTCAGCCCAGTCAAGCCAAGGCCTGTCAGCTGAGAGGAGATAGGTGGTTACGTGCACCAATAGCCAGCCGCCAAGCAGAAGGGACGAGTTCAGGCAAGCAGCGAGATAAACATTCTTATAGGCTGGCTCCACCACGCCCTCCGTCAACACTGGCAGGCATCTGAGTCAGAGCCACACACACTAGAGAGCGGCGAGTGCACAGACGTGGAGAAGCTGTAAGGTGTGGTCAGAAGATGTGCCCATCTGTACGGTTTACATAACCATGACTCACTGGCATAAAGGAAAGGAGAGAGGGGGGGTTAAACCAACCTGAGGCACACCTACACCCCAGCCTACAGTTAGCTGCTTATCAGTTATGCCTACATACATAGGGATTGCCATTGTTTGCTTGCTCGTATAGATAACCACTATGCATATATGCCACAAAAAAAAATGTTCAATCTCTGTTGGCGACCATTAATAATCGGTCAGAGTAAATAACAGCAACCCAATTAGAATGGCAGGGGCAATGACATGCTTTGAATATCTCCCTGGCTAGATGTTCACAATTGATCAGTGGACACTGCAACCTTTATTTTTTTTAAATCAGTAGAGATGTGGGACAGTCATAAAGCCTTAAATGGTATTCCTATATGTAAGGTTCAGTGCTAGATTGGGCTCCAGCGTGCTTACAAAACGCTGCCCACAACATCCCCCCCAAGCCAATCCCCTCATCTCAGACCTCCGTGTGTCTAAAGGCCAGCAGCTCAGTGAAATTCTCTCAACCTCACAGTTAAGCCTGCACCAGATCCTCCCTTAATCCACTATCAAGACCAGATAGGAATAAATGGGCAGCCATATTCACTAGTACAGGCTTGGATTTAAGTGAAAACAATTGCCCCTGAAAAAAACAAACAGGGAAAAAAAAAAAGAAAAAGAAAAAAGAAAAAAAAGAGTCTGTAGTAGAAAGTGACAGTCAAGTAATATTATTGGAAGGGAACCAAAAAATATATTTTCCTGCACCTAGCAAGCTAGGTTAGTGAGTTTGAGAGACATAGCCTATTGAACAAACTGGGCTATGAAAGTCATGTTACACAATTCTGAATGAACTCTTCCACTTGGCTAGCTTCATTACAACTCATGTGCCAGATGAAACTATGCGAATGGTCCGTGCTAGCTGGGATCCTTGGGACGTCACTACTCAATTGCAGTTGATATATATTTTTTTAAATGGTTACGGTAAAGGTTATGGTTAGGGTAGTGTTTAGGGTAGGGATGTCCCAAGGAACAAGATAGCACGGGCCCTATGTGAATATCAAAACAGGAGGAGCCCACACACGCCCACACACTCCCAGTTTTAGGCCTATAACAGCACGGCCCTTGATCAGCCACCACTGGTAGTCCGCCAGTGCCTACACCACCCATTCTGACACACCTTACCATGCAGACACACTGGTTTGTGACCTTTGTCAGTCAGCACCATCACGTCATTAAACCCCATTGTTCAGTGTGACATTCCCAACAGGAAGAAACCGGAGAGAGGATGAAAATATAATACTACCTTCTCATCTCAGGGCCAGATCACCATTTTAGACTGTAGGAACTCGTGGACAATCGTGGGACATGACATTTGACCCACATTGGATTGAAACAATCTAATGTTAGTCTCTGTTTAGAGCAAGAGAAATAAGAGGTGTGATATGCTTAACAGATCAAATAAATTAATGGTTGGGTTCAGGGAAACACTCACTGCTGAGCGTGAGACCAGAGTAAAGGTCAATTCCATTTCAAATGAGTCAATTCAGGATTTTTTTTTTTAAGTATATAAAGTACCAGTCAAAAGTTGACACCTACTCATTCAAGAGTTTATTTTTACAATGTTCTACATTGTATAATAATAGTGAAGACATCAAAACTATGAAATAACGCATATGGAATCCTGTAGTAAGCAACAACAAAAAATTCAACATATCAAAATATATTTTATATTTGAGATTCTTCAAAGTAGCCACCCTTTGCACACTCTAGCATTCTCTCAACCAGCTTCACCTGGAATGCTTTTCCAACAGTCTTGAAGGAGTTCCTACATATTCTTAGCAATTGTTGGCTGCCTTTCTTTCACTCTGTGGTCCAACTCATCCCAAACCATCTCAATTGGGTTGAGGTCGGGTGATTGCGGAGGCTAGGTCATCTGATGCAGCACTCCATCAATCTCCTTGGTCAAATAGCCCTTACACAGCCTGGAGGTGTGTTGTGTGTCATTGTCCTGTTAGAAAACAAATGATAGTGGGACTAAGTGCAAACCAGATGGGATGGCATATCGCTGCCTGCAGAATGCTGTGGTAGTCCACATGCTGGTTAAGTGTGCCTTGAATTCTAAATAAATCACTGACAGTGTCACAAGCAAAGCACCCCCACACCTCCTCCATGCTTCACGGGGGGACCACACATGCGGAGATCATCCGTTCACCTACTCTGCATCTCAAAGACAGGGAGGTTGGAACCAAAAATCTCACATTTGGACTCATCAGACCAAAGGACAGATTCCCACCAGTCTAATGTCCATTGCTCATGTTTCTTGGCCCAAGCATGTCTCTTCTTATTGGTGTCCTTTAGTAGTGGTTTCTTTGCAGCAATTCGACCATTAAGGCATTCATGCAGTCTCCTCAGTTGATGTTGAGATGTATCTATTACTTGAACTCTGCGAAGCATTTATTTGGGCTGCAATCTGAGGTGCAGTTAACTTTAATGTACTTATCCTCTGCAGCAGAGGTAACTGAATCTTCATTTCCTGTGGAGGTCCTCATGAGAGCCAGTTTCATCATAGCGCTTGGTTTTTGCAACTGCACTTGAAAAACGTTCAAAGTTCTTGAAATGTTCTACATTGACTGACCTTCATGTCTTAAAGTAATGATGGACTGTCAATTCTCTTTGCTTATTTGAGCTGTTCATGCCATAATATGGACTTGGTCTTTTACCAAATAGGGGTATCTTCTGTATACCACCAATACCTTGTCACAACACAACTGATTGGCTCAAACGCATTAAGGAGGAAAGAAATCCCACAAATAAACTTAACATGGCATACCTGTTAATTGAAATGCATTCCAGGTGACTACCTCAAGAAGCTGGTTGAGAGAATGCCAAGAATGCAAAGCTGTGCAAAACGTCAAAGAATCGCAAATATAAAATATATTTTTATTTGTTAACACTTTTTTGGTTACCTACATGATTATGATTCCATGTGTGGTATTTCATGGTTGATGTGTTAAAAATGTAGAAAATCATAAAACAATAAAGAAAAACCATTGAATGAGTATGTCTCCAACTTTTGACTGGTACTGTATGTGCTATTCAACCTGAATTGCGACAGAATTTAACCAGTCCTGGTAGACTGATAACATAGTGGAAAGATCTGCATAGCTATGCTTTTGTTAAGCAAACAATGTCTTAAATCAAGCATACTTAATGTAGTGTTGACTGCTCAGAGAAGGCATTGCTCATAATTTAAAGAGTCCCTTTTCTTCAGCACATTTATCTAGACAGCATAGAGTTGAGATTCCTGTGGCAGTACGGCTGGGTGAATTACTGATGTCTCGTGCTTGCACTGATACTCAAATATGCCTCAAGAGGACAAGGGCAGTCTTGGAAGACCACTAACCAAACACTTCAAAGACCTAGAAAGATGACTAATCAACTATTTCAAATGATATCTTTGTATTTCATGTAATTATTTTACATCCATATACATTGTCAATATAATGATGCAACACAGTGACTGATTGTCTGACTAGTGACCACACTTTCCCAGCTCCAAGCTGTGAGAGGGTGAGATGGGTGTATTCAGTATTCTAGGCCAGTGGTTCCAACCGTTTTTGTTTACTGTAACACCAACTGAATTTCACTCTACCCTGCCTACATATTACCAGATACGTGAACACACACTTTATATACCAAACATTTCCAGCAGAATTCATCTGTACTGGTACTACATACCAGTACGTCATTGCAGATATCTCTCAGCTCTCCCTCCACTTTCTCCCGGTATTCGTTGACCATTGCGAGCTTCTTGTCGCTTCCCTCGGTCTTCTGTCCGATGCTGGAGATGACCCTCCATGCCGACCGCCGTGCTCCGACAACGTTCTTGTATGCGACAGATAGCAGGTTCCTCTCCTCGTTTGACAGCTCGCCCCCCTGCTCCGTTACCTCCTTCATGGAGGCAGCCATGTCATCGTAGCGCTCGGCTTGCTCTGCCAACTTGGCCTTCTGAATAAGATCCGTTTTATCCATTGTTTTTTTATTATTATTTAGTGTGTAACCTTATCTCGACTCGCCAGGGAAGGTTTAAAAACAATAGGAGTCCAGGAATGCAACAGGGAATAAATTGAATTGGGAGGTACAAGATGGAGAGTAGGGGGTGCTCCGGAGTATTCCACCAAAAACCTGCAAGTGTAAAACAGGAGGTTTATGTCACTGTTAGTCAATTTATTATGGAAGAGGTTGTGATCCAATGTAGTGAATGCACTTTTACTAGCACCAGCGTATTATAAACTGAAGCCGATATAAATAACCATTTCAGAGCAATCAAACTTGGAATTAACGTACACGCGCTAGCTACCGTTACATTCGGCTGTGTGCGCGCGTGGACATGGTGTCTGTCAAATTCGATGGGTCGCTGCCGTCAGCTAGCTAGTGACACAGTACCAGTAGCTAGCTGACGTTCGTTAACCCAGAAAGACTCAAAGTTAGCTTTATGCTAACCATCTAAATTTAACTAATTAGCAATCATAGTTAGTTAGGCTGGCAATTAAACTAACGTTAGTGGTCACAGTTGCTGACTGTAACGACGTTAGCTAGCATTCAGACAGTACTACCAGACAGTGCTACCACAGACAACGCTAGAGACAAAGTTACCTAGCTACATCCCCACAAGGTTAACATTTATGCAAAACAAAAATGATGCATCCATCTTGCTTCGACCAGACAAACTAACATAAACCCGCCAGATGAGCATCTAGCTAACGTTAGCCTACAATAGTCAAAGATAACTAGTAACGTTAGCGTAGGGCCACTCCTTTCATCTTGAATGGATTGCAACAACACAACGTTACCATGCTTGGTTACAAAATAAACATCGTTTACAAATCGCAAACTAAAAAAAGATTGAAATGGGATTTCTGAATTTTCTAACCTTCTAAGGTCCCGATTTCTTCCTCCGAATTGATCCGCTTTTGAGATTGGTATGAGGCAGAGCGGAAAACCAGCAGAGATGCAATTCAACCAAACTTGCTAGGGCGGCTCTAGCTGAGAATGATTTTCCAATCAGAAATATACATTTTCACCTGTCAACGATGGTTTCCAGAGATACTAGCCAGTAGCTATTTTGCGAGGGGAAAGGGGGCGGGAGTTCAGGGACATGTTCGACTAGCCCGTAGGCTGCGGCTAGGGCCACGGGGTTTCCTCCAATTAGAGCAAGGGAGAAGACGTCACCATTGCCATGGTTATCCTTAGTTCCTGCCCACTTCCATATGCACGAGGCGGGCGTGGCACGCGAGATATTGCTAATTCCCACCCTTTATCCCTCTGAAACTTTGATTTTGTGGGTGATGTCGGCCATACAACTTTGACCAAATTACCCCATATTAGTGCTCACTAAAGCAATGATGGCTTTAATAAAATGTTCACGGCACAGAACACATGATGCCAGTAATAGGGTACACAGACCAATTTATTACATTCTTTGTGACATAGGCCTGGCTATGTCAAATACCGAATTGCCTTTTCCCTTATTTAATTACACTCATGGGGAAATGTACCTGAATCTTGATGGTGATATTATGCCTTGGATGATCAACTGTCTGGGTCATCTGCATCCCCTTGTGTTCATGTTGTTTCCCCTGTGGCCATGAGTTGTAGCCCCTAGATGAAAAGGGGACTTCTGTGTCATAACTTGCTATGATTGTTGTGATTGCCTAATAATATGTGGCTTGGTTTCTAAAAAATAGCATCACAGTGGTAGAAGTGGTCTGGCGGTAGGCACGCGGGACTCAGTGCCATTCCTCTCATCTCTGGGGTCACAGACATGGGAAATCCACCTGTCTAATCGAATATGCTATTGAGAAATATTTCATTGACACCAGCCGAACAGGGTTGTAATCTGGAAAATCCTTTTTCTAATTCAGACCTCATCCTGTAAATTTTATTGATCATATGCTTTTTCAATGAGGCCAGTGTCCAGCGTCCTTCTTCTTCCCGATCAACTGATATTCTCTTCAAAACTGATTCCCCTCCCCCACTCAGAAATATAACCAGCATATCTTTTTATTATTAGTGTTATTTTTAAACAGTTTCCCATTGCACCCTCACCATTAGCAACTTTCAGCAGCCATTTTGTTTGTCTCTGTTGAGTCTGTCTGCCCTGTGGTTTTATTGTCCGATAATTGGCAGCATGCATTAGCTGAAATGAAAGGCTTGCAGTCTCCCAGAAGGGCCCTGAATGGTCTCACACAGTGTCATGGGAACAATCTACAGTGGAAAACACAGCACATCAATGCCATGTCCATTCATCATAAAAAAACTGTGATTTTGTAGACTTTGAAGTAGGCTACACTGCTGTGATTTTGGTTGACTGAGACAAGGCTACGCATATCCCACGGGATGTTATAGGTAGGCCTAGATGATGAACGTGTTTTGTGGGTTAATTATTTCTTCATGCTCAGCTCAGTCCTGACACTTTCGCTGTGATAGATAGTGCAGTCCCTATGATTTCATGGGGTTGGTTTGGGTGTTCTTGATTGTTTGAGGGAAAAGGGCCTGTAGGCCATTAGGGTGATTCTTTACAGTGGCTTCACAAATGGATAAGTTACAAGTCTGGAATGTCCCCTCACACGCCCTGTAAGTCTAGAACCCCATGACTGAACAGAGAAGGGAGGCACTCTTTTTGCCCTGAATCTTGACTCATTTCCCTATAGATGTATCTTTGCTTTCAAGGCAGTATCTGTCTGCTAAATGTAGGCTTATTCACAACCTATATGATTTTGCAGAGATATGACAGATTTGAAGATGATGTCATAGACAGTGAAATGATTACAATTACATTTGGGCCTTTTGCCTTTCTGGCCTCTTTGGACAAATGGTTATCAAACACCTTTGCATTCTGTTTTTGAGGAGGCTACCCACAGGGCATTAAGTGAATGAAGAGGAAGCAGAGAAGAAGCAGCAAGGTTTTCTAAAAACTGGATTTAAGCTATGCCTATTGCCTCAAGCACAAAACACAGCTTGCTTTTTGTGAGGCTCCATGTGTGCTTAGTGATGAACGGCCATCTGAACGGCCATCTTCAATTTCCCCTTCTTGCATACATTCCCCTTATCTACCCTCAGCACTAGTGTGACCGCCACCCCGTCTCACCTCCAGTATGAAAAGTAGATTCCAAAGGCTGCTCAGTAACTGAACAGGCAGGCATAGGGTTACGTAAGTCAGAGAAGCCCTTGGGTGTTGTTCGTCTCTACTGAAACCTGCCTGCCTGGCAACAGTCCTACTGACTCTCACTGCCTGTACAGATAGACAGGATGGATATGAGTCCAATAGACGACAAGGCTTGATTTAAAGCCGAAAGTGCTGCTGAGTCATAAATGTCCAAGGTAACCTTCCATTATTTAAGCCACCAGCAGCAGTCAGCCTAATTGGGATCTTAGTCATGGCAATCAGTCTCCGATGACCTGTCCAAATTGACAAAGAGAGAGAGATGGAGGGAGGCAGAGAGAGCGAGAGAGAGAAAAAGAGAAGATGCATGGAATATTAAGAGCATCTTTTCAGTCAATCACGATCTTTGCTCCTGTTGGAATTAGCTTTCCATGAATGCCTTTTTATTGGTGTTTCAACAACAACAGAAACAAAGACTGAAAGATTTGTGAGAATAATGAATAAGGGAAATAATGGAGATGATATTGCTCTCAGACTGCGTCCATCATGCTTTATTTTGACTCTTTTCCTCTTCACGGTTGACTGCCGCCTAGTCCTGCTATTTATTGCTCATAATGACTGGGCAGACTGTCTCACGCTGTCTGGAGGCTGGCTGGCTTCTCTCCTCTTGCCTCCTGGCTCTGTGTGAAGCCTGATGTCAGTTGGGAGTGTCTGTCATGTGAAAAGGCAAAAAAGAAGATCAAAATAAAGTGGGAAAAACATGAACCCAAACGCCTCTACATTGTATTTGTCATTTTAAAGAAACTACTAAACAGGCGATATACTGTAGCATGGTGTGAGAGTCGCGGAGAAACCGAGGCCAAAGCAAAGGCTGAGTACTGATTATAGGTTATATTCAGTAGCTGCATGATGGATTCATGTGTGGGAGTAGGATTACAGAAGTGGCTTTAGTGGCCTGTGAGGCATAACAAGAGATCATGTTTTAATGCTAGGACCATTGTGAAAAGACTGTGACTTGATTTCACAACAAATGAGGGCAAAGGTGCAGTCCTTAGACAGGGTTTCCCAAACTCGGGCCTGGCCCCCCGGTGCACATTTCACTACACAGCTGATTCAAATAACCAACTCATCATCCAGCTTTGATTATCTGAATCAGCTGTGTAGTGCTAGGGCAAAAACCAAAACATGCACCAAGGGCGGGCCCAAGGACCGAGTTTGGGAAGCGCTGCTTTAGTGCGTTGTTTACATAGCACATAAGCCAAAGTCTCTTGCACTATTCATGCCCTGAGTTCCAATTAACAACCTGAAAATCCTGGTGGAGATTTACTGAAGATAGATAAGATAAAAACCAGCCCAACCCAATGTACTTACGGTTTTCAGTGTAGTTTTCCTGTGGGTGGGGTTAGGTGTAGGGCAGGCCTACTGTAGTTTAGTTTCAGTGTATGATGACTGATAGAGATTGGCCTATAAAGTAGTGGGAGGCCTCGTATCTTGACCATATCTTGAATCTGTGGATACTTACGTAATGTTGGCAGTAGGCCCAGTGTGTAAATGGGCTATGTGTGAGCTAGGGTCACTGTAATAAGGGGTGGAATTGGGACAATTACATTGAGAAGAACTCAACACTGTCACAATAATTAAAAATATATATACAAGTGAAAATGTTTCCTTTGAGATTTTCATGTTAGGAACTCTATCCCCATGCATTCCATTCCCAATTCCACCTCAGACTATAATTCAAGAAATTATATTGTAATTTACATAAAATAATGTATAAATGTACTGTAATGTTGATAGTGAACAGAGCATTATTTTGTGGACTGTTGATTCAAATGTTTTTTCCAAGATGGCATAGCAGTCGGATGTCTGTTTTGTTTGTCTTGTCCTGTCCTATGTATATATTGTTTTTCTTCATATATATTTCATATATTTTTTTCTTTATTTTTAATCTCAATTTCCATCTACGGACTGAACATACTCTCCTGCAACCCGCCTCACCCAATGTGGTACGGATCTGCAATTTATTATACTTTAGAACCAGAACCCCCTTCAGAAGCTAGCCAGCTAACTAGCTACTAGCTAGTAGTCAGTTAGCCACTGCTAGCGGTCATCACCGTTAACTCGGACATCTGCCAGCCTCAGCCTGTTCAATTCCTGCCAGTCGGCACAGTGCGATATCAACCCAGAGCATATCAGATGGCTTATTCTCTACCACATCTCCGGATTCCTACCGCATGCTCTGAACCTTTACTCCGGATCATCGCAGCTAGCTAGCTGCTATCCGAGTGGTTACTCCTGGCTAACGTCTCAGTCCAGAAGCAAGCACCAATTAGCCTGGAGCTTGCCTGGAGCTAGGCCCATCTCCCGGCTAGCCGAAGAGATCAATCAGACAATTCCTGGGCTTTAATACCTCTTTTGCCAATTGGCCTGGAATCTTTGCTGCCGACACGGAGCCCCGCCGATCCATCACAACTGGTCTGCCAACATAACCATCCGAGGGGTTTCAACAGGCTCTTCCGTTGCAACGTCCCCCTGAGGACCATCTGCTAGCCTGCTAGCCCCGGCCTGCTAGCTGTCTGAATCGTCGCGCCTCGAGCTCGCCAAGCTACTCACTGGACCCTATGATCACTCGGCTACACATGCCTCTCCCTAATGTCAATATGCCTTGTCTACTGCTGTTTTGGTTAGTGATTTTTGTCTTATTTCACTGTAGAGCCTCCAGCCCAATATACTCAATATGCCTTAGCTAGCCCTTTTGTTCCACCCCCCACACATGCGGTGACCTCACCTGGCTTAAATGGTGCCTCTAGAGACAAAACCTCTGTCATCCTCATTCAATGCCTAGGCTTACCTCCACTGTACTCACATCCTACCATACCAGTCTGTACATTATGCCTTAATTCTATTCTTCCGTGCCCAGAAATCTGCTCCTTTTAATTGTACCTTTATTTAACTAGGCAAATCAGTTAAAGAACAAATTCTTATTTTCAATAACGGCCTAGGAACAGTGGGTTAACTGCCTGTTCAGGGGTAGAACGACAGATTTGTACCTTGTCAGCTTGGGGATTTGAACTTGCAACCTTCCGGTTACTAGTCCAACGCTCTAACCACTAGGCTACCCTGCCGCCCCTTTTACTCTCTGTTCCGAACGCACCAGACGACCAGTTCCTTTAGCCTTTAGCCGTACTCTTATCCTACTTCTCCTCTGTTCCTCTGGTGATGTAGAGATTAACCCAGGCCCTGCAGCCCCCAGCATCACTCCCATACCCCGGCGCTCTCATTTGTTGACTTCTTTAACCGTAAAAGCCTTTGTTTCATGCATGTTAACATTAGAAGCCTCCTCCCTAAGTTGGTTTTATTCACTGCTTTAGCACACTCCGCCAACCCGGATGTCCTAGCCGTGTCTGGCTTAGGAAGGCCACCAAAACTCCTGAAATTTCCATCCGTAACTATAACATTTTCCGACAAGATAGAACTGCCAAAGGGGGTGGAGTTGCAATATACTGCAGAGATAGCCTCTCACACAAATTATCAAGGAACCTATCAGGTACAACCCTAAATCCGTAACCATGGGCACCCTCTTAGATATCATCCTGACCAACTTGCACTCAAAATACACCTCTGCTGTCTTCAACCAGGATCTCAGCGATCACTGCCTCATTGCCTGCATGTGTAATGGGTCCGCTGTCAAATGACCACCCCTCATCACTGTCAAACGCTCCCTAAAACACTTCAGCGAGCAGGCCTTTCTAATCGACCACTCCATCTTAAATAAGCATGTCCCATTCAAAAAATGTAGAACTAAGAACAGATATATCCCTTGGTTCACCCCAGACTTGACTGCCCTTGACCAGCATAAAAACATCCTGTGGCATTCGGCATTAGCATCGAATAGCTCCCGCGATATGCAACTTTTCAGGGAAGTTAGGAACCAATATACTTAGTCAGTTAGGAAAGTAAAGACTAGCTTTTTCAAACAGAAATTTGCTTCCTGTAGCACCAATTTCAAAAGGTTTTGGTACACTGTAAAGTCCATGGAGAATAAGAGCACCTCCTCCCAGCTGCCCACTGCACTTGTGGATAGGAAACACTGTCACCCCTATAAATCTATGATAATCTATCATTTCAAAAAGCATTTTTCTACGGCTGGCCACACCTGGCTACCCCTACCCCTGCCAACATCTCAGCACTCCAGCAACTTGCCCCCCCCCCCCCCCGCTTCCCAAATCCAGACAGCTTATGTTCTGAAAGAGCTGCAAAATCGGGATCCCTACAAATCAGCTGGGCTAGACAATATGGATCCTCTCTTTCTAAAATGATCAGCCGATATTGTTGCAACCACTATTACCAGCCTATTCAACCTATCTTTCAAAACGTCTGAGATTCCCAAAGATTGGAAAGCTGCCAAGGTCATCCCCATCTTCAAAGGGGGAGACACTCTAGATCCATACTGTTATAGACCTATATCCATCCTGACCTGCCTTTCTAAAATTTTGAAAGCCAAGTTAACAAACAGATCACCAACCATTTTGAATCGCACCGTACCTTCTACTATACCACTATGCAATCTTGTTTCCGAGCTGATCATTGGTGCACCTTAGCCACACTCAAGGTCCTGAAAGATATCATTACCGCCATCGATAAGAGACATTACTGTGCAGCCGTCTTCATCGACCTGGCCAAGGCTTTCGACTCTGTCAATCACCGCATTCTTATCGACACCCTCAATAGCCTTGACTTCTCAAATGACTGCCTGACCTGGTTCACCAACTACTTCTCAGATAGAGTTCAGTGTGTCAAATCGGAGGGCCTGTTGTCCGGACCCGTGGCAGTCTCTATGGAGGTAACACAGGGTTCAATTCTCGGGCTGACTCTTTTCTCTGTATATATCAGTGATGTCGCTCTTGCTGCTGGTGATTCTCTGATCCAAATCTACACAGACGACACCATTCTGTATACATCTGGCCCTTCCTTTGACACTGTGCTAACAAACCTCAAAACGAGCTTCAACGCCATACAGCACTCCTTCGTGGCCTCCAACTGCAACTTCTTAAGGCTGAGATCCCGCTAACGGGATCGATATGACAACAGCCAGTGAAAGTGCAGGGCGCCAAATTCAAACAACAGAAATGTCATCATTAAAATTCCTCAAACATTTTACACCATTTTAAAGATACACTTCTTGTTAATCCTACCACAGTGTCCGATTTCAAATAGGCTTTACACTGAAAAACACAGCCATTTTTCCAGCCAAAGAGAGGAGTCACAAAAAGCAGAAATAGAGCTAAATTAATCATTAACCTTTGATGATCTTCATCAGATGACACTCATAGGACTTCATGTTACACAATACATCAGGGGTGTCAAAGTCAAATGGACGGAGGGCCAAATAAAAAAATCAGCTACAAGACGAGGGCCGGACTGTTCGAATGTTCATTGAAAAATTTTTAAATGACGCATATAGTCTAGTGAACCTAATTGAACCTACTGAAAACCTAACAAATATATTACAATATGATCAGATAAATAAAGCAATATTTTCTTATGGCTCTGTCAGTAATCTTTAATTTTCAACAGACACAAAAGACAAATTTCCTTTATATAAATATCCCCATAACATGAACATTAAATGAAAGAAACCGGTATTCAAGGCACCATCAGTAGACTATATTTTCTATTTTAGCAAAAGTGGGCTAAATTTACTTCAAAGAAAAAAACAATAATAGCAATTTTCTATCATCCACTCAACTGAAATATTTTTAAAATATAATTGGATTGAAATACAAAAAATAAAGTGCAAAAATCTATTAATCAAAAACAACACTTTGTTTAAGGAGAAGTAACATGCAGTGAAAACAAATATTAAATTTTAACTTTTAAACTTGAACTGAGTAAAAACTCTAAATATGTGATTGCACAGTAATGTTCACTTGTTTGAGGTTGAGGTGATACTTGGTGGTGTCCCATCTTTTCCACAAGTTCATCAATGTTCGGGGTAAGGCTCTGAGCTGAAGAAATCCTCAGAATTGAGTGGAGGTGTTCAGCAGTAAGTCGACTTCTGTGTGATGTTTTGTTCAGGTTCATCAAAGAAAACAGTTGTTCACACAGGTATGTGCTGCCAAACATAGACAACGTTTGAGCAGCCTGGATGCGCAGCTGGGGCATTGTGCCGGGAGGAAACGGGCGAACTCCGCAGCACCCACTGCCGCATATTTTGCCCTCAGTGCATCATTGCATTGGAGGTCAATCAACTCCATTTGGAGGTTTGGTGGTGAGCTTTCCACGTCAACAGCAAATGGGTTACCGAGCAGTTCCAACCTGCTTTTTTGTGCTTCAAAGTCAGCAAATCGGCGTCGAAAGTCAGCGGCAAGCATACCTATTTTATCAGCCAACTGTGTGCTCGGGAACGCACTGGTAGAGAGCTTCTCTTTCATGGTCTGGCAGCTGGGAAAGTGGCTCAAATTTTCTTTCCGCATCTGCGTCTCCCACAGAGTCAGTTTGGTTTTAAATGCCTTCACTGTACTGTACATATCAGAGATGACACGATCCCGACCCTGCAGCTGCAAGTTTATTGCATTCAGATGACTCGTAATGTCACACAGAAAAGCCATTTCACACAGAAACATTTCGTCTCGGAGTTGTGTTGTGTCTTTCCCTTTGCTGTCCAAGAACAGACAAATCTCCTCACGAAGCTCGAAACATCTTTGAAGCACCTTTCCCTGGCTTAGCCATCGCACCTCTGTGTGATAAGGCAAATCACCATGCTCCGTTTCTAACTCCGTCAGAAATGCCTTGAACTGGCGGTGATTCAAACCTTTGGCTCTGATAAAGTTAACTGTGCGCGTGATGATGCTCATTACATGCTCCATTTTCAAGGCTTTACCGCACAACGCTTCCTGGTGTATGATACAATGATAAGCTGTCAGCTCACCTGTCGCGTTTTCCTCTTGCATCTTTTCCCGTATCTTCGCCACCAGTCCGCTCCTGTGTCCACACATCGCAGGTGCTCCGTCGGTTGTCAAACCCACGAGTTTTTCCCAAGGCAGCTCCATCTCATTTACACATCTTGACACCTCTTCATACAAATCATGCCCGTAGTTGTGCCATGCATAGGACGTAAAGCCAAAAACTCCTCTGTCACGCTTAGGTTGGAGTCCACTCCGCGGATGAAAATTGACAACTGGGCAATGTCAGAAATGTCGGTGCTCTCATCCACAGCCAAGGAATATGCAATAAAATCTTTTCCCTTTTTCACAAGCTGCTCTTTTAGATTGATGGACAACTGGTCTACTCTCTCGGCAATGGTGTTTCTGCTCAGACTCACATTTAAAAAGAGTTGCCTTTTTTCTGGGCAAACTTCGTCACAAACTTTAATCATGCAGTTTTTGATGAAATCCCCTCCGTAAATGGCCGGGCTGATTTAGCGATCTCTTCTGCCAAAATAAAACTGGCCTTGACAGCAGCCTGGCCTTGTGATTTGGCTTTTTTGAACAGAGCCTGTCGAGATTTGAGGCCTCGTTTTAATTCCTCTGCCTTTTGTAGCCTTTGTTCCATGTCCATATTCTTGTTTTTGTCCGCGTGTTTCGTTTCATAATGTCGTCTCAGATTATACTCTTTCAGTACCGCCACACTTTCTCCACACAGAAGACACACAGGTTTTCCAGCTACCTTCGTGAACATATACTCCGACTCCCACCTTGTTTGAAACCCCCGGTTCTCAGTATCCACCTTCCGTTTTGCCATTTTTGATGGGTATCTGAAAGTTAATTTTACTGTGATGCTGACGACTGCTGTGCCAATAAATATTGAAATGAAGCAGCCTACTGCTCGGTGCGTCACCTTTGCATTGTGGGAAATGTAGTATTGGTGCGTGTAAAAGATCTGCGGGCTGCCGGCTTGCTGCGGGCCGGTTCTAATAATAAATCAAGATCATCCCAGGGGCCGTAAAAAACCTTCTTGCGGGCCGGATGTGGCCCGCGGGCCTTGACTCTGACATATGTGCAATACATGTATGTTTTGTTCGATAAAGTTCATATTTATATCAAAATATCTCAGTATACATTGGCGCGTTATGTTCAGTAGTTCCAAAAACAGCCGGTGATTTTGCAGATAGCCACATCAATTTACAGAAGTACTCATCATAAATGTTGATGAAAATACAAGTGTTATACATGGAACTTTAGATAAACCTCTCCTTAATGCAACTGCTGTGTCAGATTTCAAAAAAGCTTTACCGAAAAAGCAAACAATGCAATAATCTGAGTACAGCGCTCAGAGACCAAAACAAGCCAAACAGATATCCGCCATGTTGTGTAGTCAACAGAAGTCAGAAATAGCATTAAAACTATTCACTTACCTTTGATGATCTTCATCAGAATGCACTCCCAGGAATCCCAGTTCCACAATAAATGTTTGATTTGTTTGATGAAGTTCATCATTTATGTCCAAATACCTCCTATTGTTAGCGTGTTTGGTAAACAAATCTAAACTCACAGCGCGCGTGCAAGTCCAGCGGAAAGTACGGACGAAAAGTCCAAAAAGTTCTATTACAGGTCGTAGAAACATGTCAAACGAAGTATAGAATCAATCTTTAGGATGTTTTTAACATAAATATTCAATAATGTTCCAACCGGAGAATTCCTTTGTCTGTAGAAATGCAATGGAACAGAGCTAGCTCTCACATAAGCGTGCGAGACTGAGCTCATGGCTCTCTGCCAGAGCCCTGACTCATTCCCCTCTCATTTGCCCCCACCTCACAGTAGAAGCATCAAACAAGGTTCTAAAGACTGTTGACATCTAGTGGAAGCCTTAGGAAGTGCAATATGACCAATATCCCACTGTGTATTCGCTAGGCCAAGAGTTGAAAAACTACAAACCTCAAATGTCCCACTTCCTGGTTGGATTTTTTTCTCAGGTTTTTGCCTGCCATATGAGTTCTGTTATACTCACAGACATCATTCAAACAGTTTTAGAAACTTCAGAGTGTTTTATATCCAAATATACTAATATGCATATCTTAGCTTCTGGGAGCAGGCAGTTTACTCTGGGCACCTTATTCATCCAAGCCACTCAATACTGCCCCCATCCATAAGAAGTTAAATGCAAGTAAAACTAAGTGCATGCTCTTCAACCGATTGCTGCCCACACCCTCCCGCCTGACTAGCATCACTACTCTGGACGGTTCTGACCTAGAATACGTGTACAACTACAAATACCTAGGTGTCTGGTTAGACTGTAAACTCTCCTTCCAGACTCACATTAAGCATCTCCATTCCAAAATTAAATCTAGAATCGGCTTCCTATTGTGCAACAAGGCCTCCTTCACTCAAGCTGCCAAACGTACCCTCGTAAAACTGACTATCCTACCGATCCTTGACTTCGGCGATGTCATTTACAAAATAGCCCCCAACCCTCTACTCAGAAAACTGGATGTGGTCTATCACAGTGCCGTCCGTTTTGTTACCAAAGCCCCATATACTACGCACCACTGCGACCTGTATGCTCTCGTTGGCTGGCCTTCGCTACATATCCGTCGACAAACCCACTGGCTCCAGGTCATCTATAAGTCTTTGCTCGGTAAAGCCCCACCTTATCTCAGCTCACTGGTCACCATAGCAACACCCACTGGTAGCACGCGCTCCATCAGGTATATTGTACTGGTCATCCCCAAAGCTAACACTTCCTTTGGCCGCCTTTCCTTCCAGTTCTCTGCTGCCAATGACTGGAACGAATTTAAGCATCATCTGTAAATATCACACCCAACTACCTCAAACCCATATTATTATTTATCCTCTTGCTATTTTGCACCCCAGTATCTTTACTTGCACATCATCATCTGCACATCTATCACTCCAGTATTAATGCTAAATTGTAATTATTTTGCCTCTATTGCCTATTTCTTGCCTACCTCCCTACTCTTCTACATTTGCACACACTGTACATTGATTTTTCTATTTTTCTTTTCTATTGTACGTTTGTTCATGTGTAACTCTGTGTTGTTGTTTTTGTCACCCTGCTTTGCTTTATCTTGGCCAGGTGGCAGTTGTAAATGAGAACTTGCTCTCAGCTGGCCTAACTGGTTACATAAAGGTGAAAAGAAAAAAAGAAAAAAAGAAATGCTTAACGTCTGGGTGTTACATTCAGATGAAATGCTGGGTAAAGATGTGGCAGGATAAGTGAGGATAGGAGAAAGGGCAATAGGGTTGTATTAACATGCAAAATACAGCAGAGTAAACAAGTTGATTCATGTTGTGATGAATGAGCAGAAACCAGCCAAAAATCTAAGTACAAGAAGTACAAAACTCTTGTGAAGAAAATGCATGGAGATGGTGTCGGAAAGAGGCTTGTGGCCTTAAAAGGTATTGGCAACAAGGAGGTGTTAGTGTGGTGGAAGGAGAAAGTCGTGCAACCAGGGTTACTTATTGTCTTGTAGGGCTCAAAGAACAAAAGAACCAAAATCTTGCAGGAACTTTGTACAGAAAGATTGTGTTGATGCTTCAAAAAGCAAAGCTTAAGTTGACTGCTGCTTTCAATCTTAATGGCAAATAACCCTGCAAAACCATGCAGTACTAAAAGCCCAGAAAAGTGACCTCACCTGAGCTTTAAACTGGCCTATGGACGAGCCGCCGCCACACTACCCTAATCTAATTCTGATCCACCATACCTGGAAGATACCAAAGGTAGGCAAGTAAGTTACATATTTTAAACATGAGTATTTCCAACGCAAAGCATGAATTCTAAATTCTATTTTCCATTTGAAATATACATAGGCAGCTGCCTGTGCTAATTATACTGAACAAAATTATAAACGCAACATGTAAAGTGTTGGTTCCATGTTTCATGAGCTGAAATAAAAGATCCCCAAAATTGTCCTTATGCACAAAAAGCTTATTTCTTTCAAATTTAGTGCACAAATGTGTTTACATCCCTGTTAGTGAGCGTTTCTCCTTTGCCAAGATAATCCATCCACCTGACAGAAGAAGCTGATTAAACAGCATGCTCGTTACATAGGTGCACCTTGTGCCGGGGACAATAAAAGGCAACTCTAAAATGTGCAGTTTTGTCACACAACACAATGCCACAGATGTGTCAAGTTTTGAGGGAGCATGCAATTGGCATAACGACTGCAGAAAATGTCCACGAGAGCTGTTGCCAGATAATTTAATGTTAATTTATCTAACATAAGCCGCCTCCAACGTAATTTTAGAGAATTTGGCAGTACATCCAATTGGCCTCACAACCACAGACTACATGTAACTACGTCAGCCCAGGACCTCCACATTTGGCTTCTTCACCTGGGAGATCGCCTGAGACCAGCCACCCGGACAGCTGATGAAACTGTGGGTTTGCACAACCAAAGAATTTCTGCACAAACTGCCAGGGAAGCTCATCTACATGCTTGTCGTCCTCACCAGGCTCTTGACCTGACTGCAGTTCAGCGTCGTAACTGACTTCAGTGGGCAAATACTTACCTTCAATGTCCACTGGCACACTGGAGACGTGAGCTCTTCAGTAAGTCCCAGTTTGAAGTGTACCAGACAGTGTGTATGGCGTCATGTGGGCGAGCGGTTTGCTGATGTCAACGTTGTGAACAGAGTGCCCAATGGTGGTGGTGGGGTTATGGTATTGGCAGGCATAAACTACGGACAACAAACACAATTGCATTTTATCAATGGCAATTTGAATGCCCAGAGACACCATGATGAGATCCTGAGACCCATTGTCATGCCATTCATCCGCCGCCATCACCTCATGTTTCAGCATGATAATGCACGGCCCCATGTTGCAAGAATTTGTAAACAATTCCTGGAATCTGAAAAATTCCCAGTTCTTCCATGGCCTGCATACTAACCAGACATGTCACCCATTGAGCATGTTTGGGATCCTCTGGATCAACATGTACGACAGCGTTCACGCTTAAGGTATCTGTGACAAACAGATGTATATCTATATTCCCAATCATGTGAAATATATAGATTAGGACCTCATTTATTTATTTCAATTGACTGATATTCTTATATGATCTGTAACTCAGTAAAATCTTTGAAATTGTTGTATGTTGCATTTATATTTTTGTTCAGTGTATTTTAAACATGAATATTTCCACAACAAAGCATACATTTTAAATTATATTTTCCATTTTAAGTATACATTTAGCTTAATTATTAAATACAGAAATGCTGACCATAATAGTTTAATCACTAGCAATACTTTTTGAGAGTAGCACCTGTGCAGTCAAAAGGGCGTTCGATCAAGCGCGCACACTCCTGGAACGCACCCAAAGCCTACCTGCAGCTCGCAACTCCAACACTCTACTCTGTCCTGTCCTGGAGAGAGAAACTCAGACAAAGACAAGATGCAAGTTAACGGTAACGTTGTACAATGTAAACAAAAGTATTTGAAACAGTAATGCATATTTGGACTTGACCAGGCTCCGTGTATTTCATTTAGGCTACTGATTTTAAACTTTTAACCAACAAACAACTGCTGCATGGCGCTATTAGGCCTTCACCGCGGCCTTCCAATCAGAGAAAGAAAATGATAGCCCAAATATATTTAAGCCTGACTGTCTCGCATTTCCCAATGCGATTATGACGCTTGATATATTGATTGATTCATTGATTGCTGCAGATAAGATTTGTATATCTTCCTCTTATTAATTACACTCAAGAGTCAGTTACACTGGTCATGGGTTAATTGAGAATTGTTCATTTTAGACAGTAATGCCTCTTGTCCACCCCTGTGCTGCCAGTTTATAAATAGTGCCCTTAAATAGGCTGGAGAATCCCATGGCGGGAGTCCTACTTTGGAGTCCTCATCTTAGATTTCAGCCAACATTATGGCAACTACGAGCTGGAATTCTTTAAAGTTCAGCTTGTGCTAGCCAGCAGATCCGACCCGCTTGATTACAGCTGCACTAGGGTCAGGCTCTCGAAAACACTTCTTCTCTGTATGTACAGTGCCTTCGGAAAGTATTCAGACCCTTTGTCTTATTCTAAAATGGATTAAATTTTTAAAAATCCATCGCAATCTACACATAATACCCAATAATGACAAAGTGAAACCGTTTTTTTAGATTTTTTTGCAAATTTATTAAACTTAAAAAACAGAAATACCTTTTTTACATAAGTATTCAGACCCTTCCTATGAGACATGAAATTGAGCTCAGGTGCATCCTGTTTCCATTGATCATCCTTGAGATGTTTCTACAACTTCATTGGAGTCTACCTGTGGTAAATGTAATTGATTGGACATTATTTGGAAAGTTACACACCTGTCTATATATGGTGCCACAGCTGACAGTGCATGTCAGAGCAAAAACCAAACCATGAGGTAGAAGGAATTGTTCGTAGAGCTCTGAGACAGGATTGTTTTGAGGCACAGATCTGAGGAACGACAGAACAACAACCCTAAGCACACAGCCAAGATAACGCAGGAGTGGCTTCTGGACAAGTCTCTGGATGTCCTTGAGTGGCCCAGCTAAAGCCCGGACTTGAACCCGATCGAGCATCTCTGGAGAGACCTGAAAATAGCTGTGCAGCAACGCTCCCCATCCAACCTGACAGAGGATCTGAAAAGAGAAGAATGGGAGAAACTCCCCAAATACAGGTGTGCCAAGCTTGTAGTGTCATACCCAAGAAGAGTCAAGGCTGTAATCACTGTTAAAAATGCTTCAACAAAGTACTGAGTAAAGGGTCTGGATACTTATGTAAATGTGATATTTCAGTTATTTTTTTAAACAAAATAGCAAACATTTCTAAAAACCTGTTTTTTTTATTTAATTTTTTTATTTAACCAGGTAGGCGAGTTGAGAACAAGTTCTCATTTGCAACTGCGACCTGGCCAAGATAAAGCATAGTAGTATGAACAGACAACAACACAGAGTTACACATGGAGTAAACAATAAACAAGTCAATAACATAGTAGAAAAAAAAAATCTATATACATTGTGTGCAAAAGGCATGAGGAGGTAGGCAATAAATAGGCCATAGGAGTGAATAATTACAATTGAGCAGATTAACACTGGAGTGATAAATGATCAGATGAACATGTGCAGGTAGAGATACTGGCGTGCAAAAGAGCAGAAAAGTAAATAAAATAAAAACAGTATGGGGATGAGGTAGATAGATTGGGTGGGCTATATACCGATGGACTATGTACAGCTGCAGCGATCAGTTAGCTGCTCAGATAGCAGATGTTTAAAGTTGGTGAGGGAGATAAAAGTCTCAAATTCAACGATTTTTGCAATTCGGTCCAGTCGCAGGCAGCAGAGAACTGGAAGGAAAGGTGGCCAAATGAGGTTTGGCCTTTAGGGATTATCAGTGAGATACACCTGCTGGAGCGCGTGCTACGGGTGTGTGTTGCCATCGTGACCAGTGAACTGAGATAAGGCGGAGCTTTACCTAGCATAGACTTGTAGATGACCTGGAGCCAGTGGGCCTGGCGATGAACATGTAGCGAGGGCCAGCCGACTAGAGCATACAGGTCGCAGTGGTAGGTGGTATAAGGTGCTTTAGTAACAAAACTGATGGCACTGTGATAAACTGCATCCAGTTTGCTGAGTAGAGTATTGGAAGCTATTTTGTAGATGACATCGCCAAAGTCGAGGATCGGTAGGATAGTCAGTTTTACTAGGGTAAGTTTGGCGGCGTGAGTGAAGGAGGCTTTGTCGCGAAATAGAAAGCCGACTCTAGATTTGATTTTGGATTGGAGATGTTTGATTTGAGTCTGGAAGGAGAGTTTGCAGTCTGGCCAGACACCTAGGTACTTATAGATGTCCACATATTCTAGGTCGGAACCATTCAGGGTGGTGATGCTAGTCGGGCGTGCGGGTGCAGGCAGCGAACGGTTGAAAAGCATGCATTTGGTTTTACTAGCGTTTAAGAGCAGGTGGAGGCCACGGAAGGGGTGTTGTATGGCATTGAAGCTCGTTTGGAGGTTAGATAGCACAGTGTCCAAGGAAGGGCCAGAAGTATACAGAATGGTGTCATCTGCGTAGAGGTGGATCAGGGCAACATCATTGATATATACAGAGAAAAGAGTCGGCCCGAGAATTGAACCCTGTGGTACCCCCATAGAGACTACCAGAGGACCGGACAACATGCCCTCCGATTTGACACACTGACACACTGTTCTTTGTCATTATCGGGTATTGTGCGTAGCTTGATGAGGGGGAAAAATGATGTAATCCATTTTAGAATAACGCTGTAACGTAACAAAATGTGGATAAAGTCAAGGGGTCTGATTACTTTCCGAATGCACAGTAGGGTTTTCAGCCATTACGTTTACCCACATTTGGCTCTGTGTAAACTACAAATCTGACACTGTGTTTTAACGTTTAGAAACGTCATTCATTGCTTTCGAAACATATGCTGACAGGTCCCTTATCTTTAATGTCAGAGAGAAAGAAGCTTTCAAATAAAAAAAGATACACTTACTGTTGCAGTGTGTTGACGAACTACACTTCCTCTCCAGTTATCTTACACACAGGGGTTCAGAGCATGCTAGATAACTATGCTAAACAAAAATATTAACAAAATATAAACGCAACATAAAACAATTTCAAAGGTTTTACTGAGTTACAGTTTGTATAAGGAAATCAGTCAATTGAAATAAATAAATTCGGACCTAATCTACGGATTTCAAATGACTGGGCAGGGGTGAAGCTATGGGTGGGCCTGGAAGGGCATAGACTTGGCAGTCAAGTCCACATGCTGGGTAGCCAGGCCCAGCCAATCAGAATGAGTTTTTCTCCAGACAAAAATACCCCTCAGCACCCCTCTTCAGACAATCTCGCAGGTAAAGAAGCCGGATGTGGAGGTCCTGGGCTGGTGTTGTTGCACGTGGTCTGCGGTTGTGAGGCCGGATGGACGTACTGCCGAATTCTTTCAAATTACATTTGATGGCGGTTTATGGTAGAGAAATTAACATTAAATTCTCTGGCAACAGCTCTGGTGGACATTTATTGTCCCCAGCACAAGGTGTACCCGTGTAATAATCATGCTGTTTAATCAGCTTCTTGATATGCCACACCTGTCTGTCGGATGGATTATCTTGGCAAAGGAGTAATGCTTATGGGATGTAAACAAATTTGTGCACAAAATTTGAGAAATAAGCTTTTTGTGTGGATTTATTATTTTAGCACATGAAACACGTGACCAACACGTTACATGCTGCGTTCAGTATAATTAGCACAGGTGGCTGCCTATGTCTTCCGTAAACAAGCGCTGTAACATGAAGATATGGCTGTGTGGGAACACTAACCTTAATGTTCAGATCAAGAGTAGGGGCCTTTAATATTAAAGTCCCCAGTACAGAAGACTCCTTCGTCCATTGACTCTTACTTGTAATGTAATGGGTGCTATTCAGGGGAAGGCAAACTGATTCAGTCACAGGCCGATTTTTGTCTGAGCGCAACATAATTATAATTATTTGTACACTGCAAATTGTCCACAACTAAGCCCAAAAATATAATATTTTCTAATACTATAATTTCATACCTTAATTACATTAAGACACGATCACATGTATATTTTTTATTTATAGGAATAATTACAGGTGAACTGATTTCCTAAATTAAACACATTTTTGGCTGAACTCCTGGTGATTTTAGTCTGTTAGCAACGCGGGTATATTTACATACAGTAGCGTTGCTTCAATTGTATTGGGTTGCACAAAAAGTCTGTGGGAAACCATAAGTTAAATACAATTCCAATTCTACTTACTCTGCCATTGGGCAGGACGGTAGGTCATTGTAACGGGGAGAATTCGACACAAAATTTCCCGCAGATCGTATTATTAAACACTTTCTAAACATGGGTCTGTTGTTATCCCACTTCCCCTCTGCTTACCTCAGGTCAAAATGAAAGTCCCGCGGGTGTCATATGTGGACAAAAAATGAATAACTTGTTGGGCACTTTTATTTTTACATGAGGTAAGCAGAGAGGAAGTGGTGACCCACCTGCAGCAGAGTGTGCAACTCCCATATATATATATATATATATATATTTTTTTTTCACCTTTATTTAACTAGGCAAGTCAGTTAAAATCAAATTCTTATTTGCAATGACAGCCTAGGAACAGTGGGTTAACTGCCTTGTTCAGGGGCAGAATGACAGATTTGTACCTTGTCAGCTCCGTGATTTGAACTTGCAACCTTGCGGTTACTAGCCCAACCCTCGAACCACTAGGCTACCCTATATCAACCTCCGAGCACCAGCCCTCCCCATCCTAAAGACGAGACTTGTCATCATCGTCTACGATGGACAGCCAAGATGGTATGCACAATACAAACCATTACTTTTGCAAACACACCACTTATAACTACCGATTCACGGTACTGAAGCTTTACTCTAAATGAGAAGCCAGCTTATCCACTATGCTCCATTATCCCTTCTCTGATGATAGGCTCTTTGTGTGCGTGTTGATGGAACGAGCAAGAAGGAGGTGGTCTACGAGGTGCTTACGGGGGAATAGCAGAGCAAGCATAGCAATTAGGCCTGTGTGCTCCAGTTCACCAACCAACTACTGTAATTAAAGTCAATTTAAACGCCCTGAGCCCGGGCCCTCTGAGTGGCTGGCACCAGGGTTTGTATGTGTGGCACCTACTGAGACTGACTGGTAGAGAGGACATTGTTATTAGTCGTATTACAATCCCCTCCACTGCTGGTGTCTGGGAACTCATTAGGAACAAAACTGAATAGAGAGAGAGAGAGAGAGAGACTGAATGGATAAGTAGGATTGTTTCTTGGTATTGTAGACCTGCTACCACCACTCTCTTTTCACTCCTCCCTCCTTTGATTCACACACCCGGGATGATGAGTTGAGCTCATTTGTCGCCGCTTTATTATCCACCAGGGGAAAAGAGGTGCATTATGTATGAAGCATGTGAAGTAAGGGCATATGAGTGGTATTGTGTGGGACTGTATGAGCTGCAGTGGCTGCTGCATTCAGTTTGGTTTGCTGAGAGTATACGGTGTAGCAACACTCTGTCTGGCCTTCTCTGATATTCTGTGACTGGCTTGTTGAATAATGCAGATGCAGTGCTCACTAAGTGCAAAATTCCCGAGAGATTGTCGTTGAACTAGCCTTTCACTGGTGGTGTGTGTGTGTGTGTGTGTGTGTGTGTGTGTGTGTGTGTGTGTGTGTGTGTGTGTGTGTGTGTGTGTGTGTGTGTGTGTGTGTGTGTGTGTGTGTGTGTGTGTGTGTGTGTGTGTGTGCCACTGGGTTTAGATGCATGTATAACTGTGACGGTAGCTACAGTATGTGTCAGTGCCTGCGATATTGTAGCGTGTGCGTGCGTGCGTGCGTGCTTGTGTTATGTATTATATAATGGCGACCTTCACCAAGGTGAGTTGAACGTTCACTTCCCAGCTTGCTTTAATATCAACGCAGTGCAGGATACTCTCTTCAACAAATTAATCACATGAAGGTGCTCCTCAAAACCAAACACTTTCTTTGCAGTGAAGAGGCTGGTTATTGCACTGAGTGATTCGGAGATGGAGAGGGAGATCATTTAGTCACAGCGCAGTGGTTTGAGACCTTGTATGAATACAAATGCATCTTCGGTCATACTGTAGCTTGGCGCAATGGAAATATATAGTCATGCTTAGTGTAACACTACCCAGAGGCAAAAGACAAGCTTTCAGATAGCTTTTACGTATGTGTCCGACAAGAGGCGTGTAATGTGTCACTGAGACCAGCCAACCAGCTCAAACTGAGTATACTAATGTAATGCTTTCATTTGAGGTGTAACAAAGGTGACATTTTGGCTTCTGGTGCTAGCTAACACCATTAGCATCGGTGATGCTAATCGGCTAGCTTAGCCAGATATTGAAACATACATGTGGAGAAGATAATTTTGGGTTAATGGTAGGTACAGTGGTGGAAAAAGTACCCAATTGTCATACTTGAGTAACAGTAAAGATTCCTTCATAGAAGGTTACTCAAGTAAAAGTGATAGTCACCTAGTAAAATGGTTTTAAATAAACTTAAGTAACAAAGTAAATGTAATTGCTAAAATATACTCAAGTATCAAAAGTAGAAGCAAAAGTATAAATAATTTCAAATTCCTTATATTAAGCAAATCAGAGGGCACCATTTTCTTGTTTTAAAAATGTACGGATAGCCAGGGGCACACTCCAACACTCACACATTATTTACAAAAGATGCATTTGTGTTTAGTGAGTCCGCCAGACCATAGGCAGTAGGGAAGACCATGTATTCTCTTGATAAGTGCGTGAATTTAACAGTTTTCCTGTCCTGCTAAGCATTCAAAATGTAAACAGTACTTTGGGTTGTCAGGGAAAATGTATGGAGTAAAAAGTACAATATTTTCTTCAGGAATGTAGGGAAGTAAAAGGTCTCAAAAATATAACTAGTAAAGTAAAGTACAGATACCCCAAAAAACTACCTAAGTAGTACTTTAACATATTTTTACTGAAGTACTCTATACCACTGGGTATGTAGGCAGCTGGCTAGCACTTATGGGCAATTAGTGGCAATTATTCCTGCAATTATTTTACTCAGCTTGTCAATCAAATGCCTTTGTTGATGTTAACCGGATGTGAGCTGTTATTTCAGGCTACTCTTTCTACCAGATTCCCTGGCGGTTGATTGACGTGTCCTTAATTGCCATCTCCTCCCAGCTGACAGGTCAAGACAAAGCTGATCAGAATCCAGGGCCGTGGGCCAACTATAGCACAGTCAACCTTAGCCCGAGCGCCAGTCTGTTTCTGCTCTCTTGCCAACTCATTCTGGAATTGGCATGGCGATGTCAACCTAATGAGCTGCTTGACTCTTACGGACGGTACGAACGTGTAGTCCATACATTTGGGTTGCCTTACTCTTCAGTTCTGTCACACGTAAGAGATTAAACATATTTAGCATTCAGTTTAGTATTTCTCCCTTCCTCTCCCAGAGTCTATTTACTCTGCCAGTCGGAGTGAATCACACCTTACGCCTGATGGCTCCTGTGAATTGGGTTGTTAAACTGTGAAAGGGTCCCAACTAACAGAGGAAAAATGGCCTCTAAAGCATAAGGAGGGAGGGTCCTCAGAGCGACAGTTTAAACGCTCTTACAACACCCTAACAGTCCTTTGTGCCTCAGCGGTAACTTCCTGTTCTGTTATCATCGCATTGGTGGTCCTTTAGTGCTCTACTCTTACAGGGCATAGGGGTTGCTGCTACTGCAACTCTCGCTCTCTCCTCTATTTCTTTCTCTCTTCTATTTCTCTCTCACTCTGGTTAGCTGACTCCGATTACTTCCCCATACTCCATCCAACCCCCTATCCTGCCCAAGCACCCAATCACATTCAGACATGTTCACACTGATGCCCATGTGCACACACTAACAGGCACGTTGCACTCTGTGAACATTTTTCCATCACCATCTCTATGCAGAAATGTGCTATCATTCACATCTCTGCTAACAGACTTAGTCATCGATACATCGCTCACGCACACATAAAGCAGATGCTTATAACTCATCCCCCAACAACACACACACACACACACACGTTCGCATACACGCACGGGGGTGAGAGAGAGCTCAAAGCGGGAAATCAGTTATCAACATATTCATGTCGTTTACCTGTCCTTATCAGATTTTCCATTCTGTGGAGCTCCCGTGCACAGTTGAACCCTCTTGGATTTTTAACATTTTATTTCACCTTTATTTAACCAGGTAGACTAGTTGAGAACAAGTTTACAACTGCGACCTGGCCAAGATAAAGCATAGCAGTGTGAACAGACAACAACACAGAGTTACACATGGAGTAAACAATAAACAAGTCAATAACACAGTAGAAAAAAAAGAAGGAAAAAAAATGTCTATATACATTGTGTGCAAAAGGCATGAGGAGGTAGGCAAATAACTACAATTTTGCAGATTAACACTGGAGTGATAAATGATCAGATGGTCATGTGCAGGTAGAGATACTGGTGTGCAAAAGAGCAGAAAAGTAAATAAATAAAAACAGTATGGGTATGAGGTAGGTAAATTGGGTGGGCTATTTACCGATGGACTATGTACAGCTGCAGCGATCGGTTAGCTGCTCAGATAGCAGATGTTTAAAGTTGAACTTCAATGATTTTTGCAATTCGGTCCAGTCACAGGCAGCAGAGAACTGGAAGGAAAGGTGGCCAAATGGGGTGTTGGCTTTAGGGATGATCAGTGAGATACACCTGCTGGAGAGGGTGCTACGGGTGGGTGTTGCCATTGTGACCAGTGAACTGAGATAAGGCGGAGCTTTACCTAGCATGGATTTGTAGATGACCTGGAGCCAGTGGGTCTGGCGATGAATATGTAGCGAGGGCCAGCCGACTAGAGCATACAGGTCGCAGTGGTGGGTGGTATAAGGTGCTTTAGTAACAAAACGGATGGCACTGTTATAAACTGCATCCAGTTTGCTGAGTAGAGTATTGGAAGCTATTTTGTAGATGACATCGCCGAAGTCGAGGATCGGTAGGATAGTCAGTTTTACTAGGGTACGTTTGGCGGTGTGAGTGAAGGAGGCTTTGTTGCGAAATAGGAAGCCGATTCTAGATTTGATTTTGGATTGGAGATGTTTGATATGAGTCTGGAAGGAGAGTTTACAGCAACATCATTGATATGATTGATACTTCTGCTCGCAGAAGTGAGATTGAAGGTGAGTTATGTCATGTCTCCCTGTATAGTATCAAATACGGTGCTTTTTCCCATCAGTCTCCATTCACACCACAGTCACCTTTGCTACTTGTGTGGTGAGGGATAGTTGTGGAGCCGAGATATGCCTGATCCTTTCGTGGTGTAATTTACAGTTTGTATTCATACAGTATCTGGAACTTGCACACATATACAGTACATGGAAGTTGTATAGTTGGGCCAAATAAACTCAGTAAAAAAAGAAATGTCCCCTTTTCAGGACCCTGTCTTTCAAAGATAATTCGTAAAAATCCAAATAACTTCACAGATCTTCATTGTAAAGGGTGTAAACATAGTTTCCCATGCTTGTTCAGTGAACCATAAACGATTAATGAACATGCACCAGTGGAACGGTCGTTAAGACAATAACCGCTTACAGATGGTAGGCAATTAAGGTCACAGTTAAGAAAACCTAGGACACTAGAGGCCTTTCTACTGACTCTGAAAAACACCAAAATAAAGATGCCCAGGGTCCCTGCTCATCTGCGTGAACGTGCCTTAGGCATGTTGCAAGGAGGCATGAGGACTGCAGATGTGGCCAGGGTAATAAATTGCAACGTCCGTACTCTGAGACGCTTAAGACAGCCCTACAGGGAGACAGGACGGACAGCTGATCGTCCTCGCAGTGCATCACACCTGCGGGACAGGTACAGGATGGCAACAACTGTCCGAGTTACACCAGGAACGCACAATCCCTCCATCAGTGTTCAGACTGTCCGCAATAGGCCGAGAGAGGCTGGACTGAGGGCTTGTAGGCCTGTTGTAAGGCAGGTCCTCACCAGACATCACTGGCAACAACACCACCTATGGGCTCAAACCCACTGTTGCTGGACCAGACAGGACTGGCAAAAAGTGCTCTTCACTGACGAGTCACGGTTTTGTCTCACCAGGGGTGATGGTCGGATACACGTTTATCGTCAAATGAATGAGCGTTACACAGAGGCCTGTACTCTAAAACGGGATCAATATGGAGGTGGAGGGTCCGTCATGGTCTGGAGCGGTGTGTCACAGCATCATCAGACTGAGCTTGTTGTCATTGCTGGCAATCTCAACACTGTGTATTACAGGGAAGACATCCTCCTCCCTCATGTGGTACCCTTTCTGCAGGCTCATCCTGACATGACCCTCCAGCATGAGCTAGAGCTGCCGCTTTCAAGGAGTGGGACTTATAAGAAATCTTATAAGAAATCCCGCTATACCCTCCGATGAACCATCAAACAGGCAAATCATCAATACAGAACTAAGATCGAATCGTACTACACTGGCTCCGACGCTCGTTGGATATAGCAGGGTTTGTAAACTATTACAGACTACAAAGGGAAGCACAGCCAAGAGCTGCCCAGTGACACGAGCCTACCAAACGAGCTAAATAACTTCTATGCTCGCTTCGAGGCAAGTAACACTGAAACATGCATGAGAGCACCAGCTGTTCAGGACGATTGTGTGATCACTCTCTCCGTAGCCGATGTGAGTAAGAACTTTAAACAGGTCAACATTCACAAGGCCGCTGGTACAGACGGATTACCAGGTCGTGTACTCCGATAATGCGCTGACCAACTGGCAAGTGTCTTCACTGACATTTTCAACCTCTCCCTGTCTGTAATACCAACATGTTTCAAACAGACCACCATAGTCCCTGTGCTCAAGAACACTAAAGTAACCTGCCTAATGACTACCGACCCGTAGCACTCACGTCTTTAGCCATGAAATGCTTTGAAAGGCTGGTCATGGCTCACATCAACACCATTTTCCCAGAAACCCTGCACCCACTCAATTTGCATACCGGACCAACAGATCAAGGTAATGGAGTGCCAAGTCTAGGTCAAGTCTAGGCCAAGTCTAGGTCCAAGAGGCTTCTAAACAGCTTCTACCCGCAAGCCATAAGACTCCTGAACAGCTAATCAAATGGCTACCCAGATTATTTGCATTGCCCCCCCCCCACACTGCTGCTACTCTTTGTTATTATCTATGCATAGCCACTTTAATAACTCTACCTACATATACATAATTACCTCAATTACCTCGACACCGATGCCCACCACACATTGACACATTGACTCTGTACCGGTAACCCATGTATACAGCCCCGCTATTGTTATTTACTGCTGCTCTTTAATTATTTGTTGTTCTTATCTCTTACTTTTTTTTAGGGATCTTCTTAAAACTGCATTGTTGGTTAAGGGCTTGTAAAGTAAGCACTTCACTGTAAGGTCTACACCTGTTGTATACGGCGCATGTGACAAATAACATTTGATTTGATTTATCAACAGATAGTATGACTGGAAAATTCGGAGTATTCAGCGACAAGTCCAGATCTGAATCACATCTAAAACCTATGGCGAGATCTGAAAACAGCAGTTGGTGGAGGACACCCCTCAAACATTTATTTCCCCCCCAAAAAGTATATATTTAAGTTGTAAAAAAAAAAATTGGGTTCTGCAATGTTGAAATTCCAGTAAGATGTGGTGAACAAAAGTTCATTTAAATGTCAACTTATTTGAGAAGAAACAGGAAATGATTTAAGAAAAGTGCAAGGGTGACAATATATTTGGCCACAACTGTATGTAATGAATTTACAGTACATATGTCATACAATATACTACGTACTGTACTGTGCAACTGCTTGTGCAGTATTCTGTGTTAGCTGATGCTAGTGGCAAACCCCATTTCCCTCTCTTGGGATCAATAGACCATATTTATTAATTCATTCCATCCAGTTCATGGCTGGTGATCAGCTAGCCTAGTCGTGTTGTGCATGACCAGCCAGAGCATATGACCAGGACAGGCTAACAGAGATCCCCAGGCTACATAGAATCTCATCTCTAATCCGTCACAGGCCTGTTGTTGTAAACTATGTTCATTGTATGGTCAGGCTGGCTTAACTCCAAGCGATTGGACTACATAGTGGTCAATAGGGGAGCTGGGGAGGTGCAGGTGCCAAATCAGCCAAGCCATCGCAAATCAATGAGGCTTGCGGGTTAGTCGTCCTGTGTTGATTGAGAGTGGCATACAGTGCGTCAGAGGTTGGGACTGAGCTAAGAGAATATGACTGCCAATGCTGCAGGGACAGTGTTTGTGATAAATAATGTCTGCAGGGTTTCATATACATTCAATATGGGCATACAAAAGATGCAAAAACGATAGCAGATATATGTACACACACGTGAGAATCAGACCCAGTACTCCAACCAACTAAGCCACCTAAATCACATAGCTTAATCAGCACAATGTTTGTGCAGAGGTGAATTTGGCATAGCTAATGCACGAGGGTAATAAAGAGAAGGCTTGCTGTATGAGAGTGGCTGCTTAGAAGAGCAGGTCTGAGAATGTAACACTGGGGAAACCAAGCCTGGGAATAAACCGTGTGATAACTCTGTGTTCTATAGAGCGTGGAGGAGGAGAGCTCTGTTACGCAACAAGTAGGCGCCCATTCCTCCCACCCAGGGAGAGGGTGCTGGGTTTGCTTGCATCACCACTGTGTGTAGGATGGAGTGGCTCTCTTGCTCACCCTCCATCTATCGATGCTTTCTTTCCTCTTCCTCCCTCTTCCGCCTCAGCTTGTAAACACTTTCAAACAGGCCACTTGTATCGGGGAAAGGTTAGAGTTATGCAAGAGTGCACACGCCCCCCCCCCCTGTCATTCTTTAGCACTGTGTCAGCTATGGCACTGGAACAACCATACACACCCAAATACTGTGGCAGCAGCTGTCAAAGTGATCACACAGTCAGTCAGATCAACTCCTGCTTCAACCTGTAAAGCATAACATTTAAGACAGGAATGTAACTTAACACAGGTAATAGAAGCATCGACTAGGTAATCAAATCAAAATGTATTCGTCACATGCTTCGTATACAACGGGTGTGGACTAACTGTGAAATGCTTACTTACGGGCCCTTCCCAACAATGCTGAGCGAAAGAAAGTTGAGAAATAATAGAAAAGTAATAATAACCTGTAATAATAAATACACAATGAGTAATGATAACTTTACTATATACACTTGCTTGTTGTCCTGGCACCACATTGCCAGGTCTCTGACATCCTCCTTGTAGGCTGTCTCATTGTTGTCGGTGATCAGGCTTAACACCGTAGTCAGAAAACTTAAGGATGGTGTTGGAGTCATGCGCGGACACGCTGTTGTCGGTGAACAGGGAGTACAGGAGGGTACTAAGCACGCACCCCTGAGGGGCCCTTGTGTTGAGTGTCAGTATGGCAGATGTGTTGTTCCCAACCCTCACTACCTGGCGGGATCCAGTTGCAGAGGGAGGTGTTTAGTCCCAGGGACTTAGTTTAGTGATGAGCTTGGAGGGCACTATGTTGTTGAACACTGAGCTGTAGTCAATGAACAGCATTCTTACATAGGCGTTCTTCTTGTCCCGGTTGGAGAGGGCAGTGTGGAGTGCACTAGCGATTGCATCATCTGTGGATCTGTTGGGACGGGATGCGAATGGGAGTGGGTCCAGGGTGTCTGGGATGATGGTGTTGATGTGAGCCAACCTTTCAAAGCGTTTCGTGGTTACAGATGTAAGTGCTACAGGGCGATAGTCATTTAGACAGGTTACTTTGGTATTCTTTTGCACAGGGACTATGGTGATCTGCTTAAAACATGTAGGTATTACAGACTGAGTTAGGGAGAGGTTGAAAATGTCAGTGAAGACACTTTCCAGCAGGTCAGTAGTACGCATCCTGGAAATGTGTATTTGTATTTATTAAGGATCCTCATTTGCTGCTGCCAAGGCAACTGGGGTCCAGTAACATTAAGACAGTTATATACCATTTAAAATATTACATGGCATGACATTTCATAACACTTTACCAAATACATTTAGTGTGTCCCCTCAGGCCACTACTCCATCATCACATATTTACAATACAACATCCATGTGTACGTGTGTAGAGTGCGTGTCTTCTTATCCGCCACCATTGTTGCAACCACTATTACTTGCCTGTTCAACCTCTCTTTCGAGAGATCCCGAAAGATTGGAAAGCTGCCGCGGTCATCCCCCTCTTCAAAGGTGGAGACCCTCTAGACGCAAACTGTTACAGGCCAATATCTATCCTAGCCTGCCTTTCTAAAGTATTCGAAAGCAAAGTTAACAAAAAGATCACCGACCATTTCGAATCCCACCGTACCTTCTCCGCTATGTAATCTGGTTTCCGAGCTGGTCATGGGTGCACCTCAGCCACACTCAAGGTTCTAAACAATATCATAACCTCCATCAATAAAAGACATTACTGTGCAGCCATATTCATCGACCTGGCCAAGGCTTTCGACTCTGTCAATCATCGCATTCTTATCGGCAGACTCAACAGCCTTGGTTTCTCAAATGACTGCCTCGTCAGTTCAGTGTGTCAAATCGGAGGGCCTGTTGTCCAGACCTCTGTCAGTCTCTATGGGGGTGCCACAGGGTTCAATTCTCGGGCCGACTCTTTTCTCTGTATACATCAATGATTTCGCTCTTGCTGCTGGTGATTTTCTGATCCAAATCTACGCAGACGACACCATTCTGTATACATCTGGCCATTCTTTGGACACTGTGTTAACAAACCTCCAGGCGAGCTTCAGTACAACACTCCTTCCGTGGCCTCCAACTACTCTTACATGCAAGTAAAACTAAATGCATGCTCTTCAACCGATCGCTGCCCGCATCCGCCTGCCTGTCTAGCATCACTACTCTGGACGGTTCTGACTTAGAATATGTGGACAACTACAAATACCTAGGTGTCTGGTTAGACTGTAAACTCTCCTTCCAGACTCACATTAAGCATCTCCAATACAAAATTAAATCTAGAATCGGTTTCTTATTTCGCAACAAAGCATCCTTCACTCATGCTGCCAAACATACCCTCGTAAAACTGACTATTCTAACAATCCTTGACTTCGGCGATGTAATTTACAAAATAGCCCCCAACACTCTACTCAGCAAATTAGATGTAGTCAATCCCAGTGCCAATAGATTTGTCTTAATGTGTTTGTGTGCCTGTGCCTGTGTGTGACTCTTCACATTCCCCTCTGTTCCATAAGGTGTATTTTTATGTTTTTTAAAATCCGATTCTGCTGCTTGCATCGTTACCTGATGTGGAATATTGTTCCATATAGCCACGGCTCTATGTAGTACTGTGTGTCTCCCATAATCTGTTCTTGACTTGGAGATTTGAAGGGACCTTTGTTGGCATGTCTTGTGGGGTATGCATGGGTGTCCGAGCTGTGTGCTAGTAGTTTAAACAGACATCTTGGTGCATTCAGCGTGTCAACTCTTCTTACAAATACAAGTAATGATGAAGTCAATCTCTCCTCCACTTTCAGCCATGAGAGATTTACATGCATATTATTAATGTTAACTCGCCGTGCTGCCCTGTTCTGAGCCAATTGTAATTTTCAGAGGTCCCTCTTTGTGGCACCTGACCATGCGACTGAACAGTAGTCCAGGTGCGACAAAACTAGAGCCTGTAGGACCTGCCTTGTTGATAGTGTTGTTAAAAAGGCAGAGCAGCGCTTTATTATGGACAGACTTATCCCTATCTTAGCTACTGTTGTATCAACATGTTTTACCATGACAGTTTACAGTCCAGGGTTACTCCAAGCAACTTAGTCAAATCATCTTGCTCTATATCCACATGATTCATTACAAGATTTGGATGACTATGATCGATAGTATCAAAAGCCAAACTGAAGTCTAACAAAACAGCTCTGACAATATTTTTTATTATGAACGTCTTATAGCCAATCATCAGTCATTTGTGTAAGTGCTGTGCTTGTTGAATGTCCATCCTTATAAGCATGCTGAAATCAGTCTGTTTAACCTGTTTAAAGGTCTTACTCACATCGGCTACGGAGTGCATGATCACACAGTCGTCTGGAACAGCTGGTGCTCTCATGCATTGTTCAGTGTTGCTTGCCTCTAAACCAGCATAGGTGATGTAAGCTTCGGGTGACAAATTGTTTAGGATTGGTTTGTGAGGGGAACAGATTTCTCCAAAGGGGAACAACATAAAAGCACGTTGCGCATAGGGGAAATGAAGTCAATGCATTAATGTCACGGCTGTATAATCTGTTATTCACTGGAGCACTCCAGATTGGTTTGACAGAAGCATAGATTCAATACAATTGGCTCCGTTCCCATGGTTGAAGTGAGTGATGTCAATAAATGTATAGTGTAGGCTACAGCTTTGAGTACAGGGGTACTCAAATATAATTTGAGAAATTCCTAGGTGGCAAAGGTCCGGATGGATAGTCATTTATTGGCGCAGTAACAAACCTCCACCTTGCAACTTCAAACTGCTCACACCCTTCTTGTTGGAAGAGACAAAGAAAATAGCAGTTTTAAAGCTAATTTCCTGCAATTCAACAAATTATGCAATTGAGTGACGGGAAAATGTACAGTTGAAGTCGAAAGTTTACATACACTTAGGTTGGAGTCATTAAAACTTGTTCGTCAACCACTCCACAAGTTTCTTGTTAACAAACTATAGTTTTGGCAAGTCGGTTAGGACATCTACTTTGTGCATGACACAAGTCATTTTTCCAACAATTGTTTACAGATAGATTATTTCACTTATGTGTATCACAATTCCAGTGGGTCAGAAGTTTATATACACTAAATTGATTGTGCCTTTAAACAGCTTGGGAAATTCCAGAAAATGATGTCATGGCTTTAGAAGCTTCTGATAGGCTAATTGACATTTGAGTCAATTGGATGTGTATCTGTGGATGTATTTCAAGGCATACCTTCAAACTCAGTGCCTCTCTGCTTGATATCATTGGAAAATCAAAAGAAATCAGCCAAGACCTAACATTTTTTGGTCTGGTTCATCCTTGGGAGCAATTTCCAAATGCCTGAAGGTACCACACTCATCCGTACAAACAATAGTACGCAAGTATAAACACCATGGGACCATGCAGCCGTCACACCACTCCTAGAGATGAACGTACTTTGGTGAGAAAAGTGCAAATCAGTCCCAGAACAACAGCAAAGGACCTTGTGAAGATGCCGGAGGAAACAGGTACAAAAGTCTCCACAGTAAAACGAGTCCAACATTGACATAACCTGAAAGGCCGCTCAGCAAGGAAGAAGCCACTGCTCCAAAACCGCCATAAAAAAGCCAGACTAGGGTTTGCAACTGCACACGGGGACAAAGATCGTACTTTCTGGAGAAATGTCCTCTGGTCTGATGAAACAAAAATAGAACTGTTTGGCCATAACGACCATCGTTATGTTTGGAGGTAAAAGGAGGAGGCTTGCAAGCCGAAGAACAAAATCCCAACCGTGAAGCACGGGGGTGGCAGCATCATGTTGTGGGAGTGCTTTGCTGCAGGAGGGACTGGTGCACTTCACAAAATACTAGGATTAATTTTTACTAGGATTAAATGTCAGGAATTGTGAAAAACTGAGTTTAAATGTATTTGGCTAAGGTGTATGTAAACTTCCGACTTCAACTGTAGCTGTTTTTAAGCTAATTTCCTTCAATTGTACCTACTTGACATGTCTTGTGTGTTCATACCAGGAGTCGATCCGGCCTGCGGTCTGCCTTTTGACTATGGTTGATCTATCCATTAGACCCACAGTGATGAGAGAGCAGAGATCCCTTCCTATTGAGTAGGATTAAGTTGCATACAGACACTGATCTAAGGTCAGTTGTGGTTTGCTTCTTGAGTTATCCTTACCTGAAGTCACCCTTGACATGTCTTGGCTTATGCAGGGTGGTGCCTGGTGCCTCATTGGCTGCCTGGCTGAGCCCCGCCCTCTAGCTGAGTCACCGCAGCAATAAGGCATGAAGGGAGCCACACCTAGCCATTAAGAGAGCATTACCAGTCACAACCAAGACGGATGAGAATGCCTTTGAACAAACTCACCAAAGGTATACCAAACCACAGGGTGGCTTAAACTTTCCATTTCTGCTTACTCCAGTATCAGTCTACTGCTGTGAGACATCTCACACACGGCAATGGACGCCATGGTCATGGTGGCAGAGATACAGTGAATTTAAATGGGTATGGGTGGACCTCAACATTATAAGTTAAGTTCTGCGGGAGCCTGGTTAGGTCATACAAACACAAATAGATCGCAGACAGACAGTAGGCAGACCACATAGCAAAAGGACACCACACCCCGTCACTCATATCAGTAACCCCACTCCACACACACACCCTGCAGACCCACATAGCAGTGGACGCTGGAATGTACGGTAATCCCCCATGAGATGTTGTCACATTCCTGAAAAGCATTGGCTCCCAGCTTCGGTTGAGTTAGGGGAGGGTTTGGCCGGGGTAGGCCGTCATTGTAAAATAAGAATTTGTTCTTAACTGACTTGCCTAGTTAAATAAATAAATAAATAAAACATTTTAAAAAACGGTAGTCTGACATAACCGGATGCCCTCATGCTTTCATGGCAGCTGCACATACACTGTGGTATGCAGGCCTGCTTATACACAATATACACTTTCTAAGACCTTTGATTAAGAAATTAGTTGTTCGACGAGCAGGTGTCCATATACTTTTGGTCGTGTGTGTATTTATTTATTCCAATCAATGTTTATACACTGACCAAAAATATGAAGGCAACATGTAAAGTGTTGGTCCCAGGTTTCATGAGCTGAAATAAAAGATCCCAGAAATGTTTCTTACTCACAAAAAGCTTATTTTGCTCAAATGTCGTGCACAAATTTGTTTACATCCCTGTCAGTGAGCATTTCTCCTTTGACAATGTAATCCATTCATCTGACATGTGTGGCATATCAAGAAGCTCTACGGGATCGGTGTCCCTAAACCGGGACAGTTGTTGCTCAATATGCGATCTTTTACCAGATCTAATGTGTTATATTCTCCTACATTCATTTCACATTTCCTTTCAAATGGTATTAAGAATATGCATATCCTTACTTCAGGTACTGAGCTACAGGCAGTTAGATTTGGGTATGCTATTTTAGGCCCCCCAAAAAGGGGGTGATCCTTAATTAAACAGCGTAATCATTACACAGGTGCAACTTGTGCTGGGGACAAAAGGTCACTAAAATGTGCAGTTTTGTCACACAACACAATGCCACAGATGTCTCAAGTTTTGAGGGATTGTGCAATTGGCATGCTGACTGCAGGAATGTCCACCAGAGCTGTTGCCAGAGAAGTCCATTTTCATTTCTCTACCATAAGCTGCCTCCAACGTTTGACAGTACATCCAACCGGTTGCATTCAAGACAAGGTTGTTTATAGTAATCTGTTTGTCAGTGTCAAGCAGAGTAGGCTACTAATTTGACATATTAAAAAAAGATTTAGCTTATGTCTCCAGTCATTTAAGGTGTAGTAGAATTACATGAAACGTCTTTACGAAACACTACATTTGTCACACCCCTTACCCCACTTCGCCATAACATTTAGCAGAACTGCCACAATGACATGCAGATCGTTATGCATGCACGCTCACCGTCCAGTTTATTAGGTACACCACCCCGTTCGCGAAAAAATGGATTGCTCCAACAAAACTGAGTCACGTGGCCGTGGCTTGCAACAGAAAGCCGGCAGACAGGCATTGAGGTATTCAGTTACTGTTCGAACGTTTGACTGGGCAAAACGAGTGACCTAAGCGACTTGGAGCAGGGTATGATCGTGGGGGCCTGGCGCGCAGGATCCAGTGTCTCAAAAACTGCCGCCCTCCTGGGCTTTTCACGCACAATAGTGTGTAGGTTTTTACAGAGAATGGTGCAACAAACAAAACCATCCAGTCAGCGAAAACTGAAAACCGCTCGGTGGATGTGACAAATCAAATCTGAGTTGATGCAAGTTAACAGGCGTGCCACAAACGAACAAATAACGGCACAGTACAACAAGGATCCGCAGAACAGCATCTCGGAACGCACAACCCTGTCGATCTTTATCATGGATGGGTTATTGCAGCAGACGACCACACCGGGTTCAAATCCTATCAGCTAAAAACAAGAAGAAACAGCTCCAGTGGGAATGCGATCACCAACACTGGACAACTGAGGAGTGGAAAAAGAATGCCTGGAACACGACAGCGAGTTCAGTTTGCTTGAGTGGCCTGCGCAGTGCCCAGACTTTCAACCCAAAAGAGCATCTTTAGGATGAGATTGAACAGCTTGAATGTACCGGCGTCCAATCTGCAGCAGTGCTTCAACATTGACCAACATCCCTGTGCAACGTTTCTGACACCTTGTAGAATGCCCCTAATAATTCAGGCTGTTCTGGAGGCAAAGGAGGGTCCGACCCGGTGCTAGATGGGTGTAACTATTACTATTCTTTCCTCCCATTCCTCCAGCCAAATCACAGGTAGGCCTTTGCAAATATGAGCAAATCAGCCATTCTATGCCGTATTCAATTATAGAGTGTGAAGTTAAATTCAATGTGTTGCACTGAGTAGAAGTGGATATCAGTGTGTTTTTTTGCATAGCACATACGCATGACGTTTAGAGAATGGGAACGAGTTTCTGGGGACGGGGTGAACAGGACGCTAGGCCACTGAATGTAATGGGTCAGTGTTGATTTCTACTGCTGCTGATTAGCGGGGTAGCATTAGCATGTTGGTGCTAATGTCTGTGTCGATGATTTATATACTAAAAGAAAATTGGAGAGTTTTTTTTGTTGAGAAGGATACATTGGAGCATACATTGCTAAGGACAAAAGTACTATTTGTATGGCTTACATTGCAGCTGTTCGCTTTCAGGACCCTCTCGTATCCCTCTGTGTCGCAGAAAAAGCCCCTTGTGGGATGAACAAGGCAATCATGAGGTTCCATCCCGCGGCCCATCCCCCAGCCCGCCTCACCAACTGACTATCAGCACTGTCTTTTTCTGGGTTATGCAGTATGCCTGGGGGCACAGATCAGCACACAGATGCACTTATCCAGTGCCTTGCCTGCTAGCCTAAGAAATGGCGGAGATGTAGCTACTGCGGCACACTCTGCTCAGTTGTTCTGAGACTAATGATATCTCCCTATGACCATGGATAGCTGAAAGGCCTGGATATATCTCAACATAATCACTTAGATCTATCAAATCGTGTTTATGTTATATTAGTGGTCGTGAAGGAAAGGAGATGAGGAGAGGAAGTTTGAACAGACAACCCCATTATATTTCTATGTAGTGGACTGCAATGGGGCTGTTATGTCCTGGTGGTCAAAGCCTTTAACCACTATTTTAAGGCATCTCCGCTCCATCTTATTTACCCTCGCACACTGCAGCATCCTCTCTGGGAAATAGGTGCATGGAGTTATCTCAAACTGCACCAGCCCCTGATGTAAACAATGTCATGCTGCTTGCTTATAAAGTACCGCATAGCCCTGATCAGCTCATACCGAGGATCGAACTCATGACCTTTGCCTCGCTAACACACGTGATCACCCTCCTGAAGCGTTCCTAACTATTGCGCTATTGAAAAAGGGCTTCACTTCAGGATGGGGATCTGCTACACGGACACCTCCTCAACACTTCTCTGTTAAACCCACAAGTCTGTGTTCAGTCAACCTACCCACTGACCTTTGTCTGACATAGCCAATAGGAAGAGCTGGGATCATTAGGTAAGGGGGAGCTATTTGAATGTAGCGTCACTTCAAATGGAGTGTTTTTCATCTATTCCATTGTGGTCCTGATAGACTTTCTCTCTCTCTCTCTCTCTCTCTCTCTCTCTCTCTCCCTCTCTTTCTCTCTGTTCTCTCGGTTCCTCTCTCTCTCTGTTCTCTCGGTTCCTCTCTCTCTGTTCTCTCTGTTCTCCCAGGTTCCTCTTTCTCTCTCGTCTCTCTCTTTCTCTGTTTCTCTCCCCCTTCTTTCTTTTTCCTTCCCTCATTCACTTCACACCTCTCTCTGTTATCTCCATCTCCCCCTTTCTCTATCTCACCCCTCTGTGCCTGTGATGGACAAGAAACAGTGTTTTTGTTACCATAGCAATGCAACACTAACCAGTCTACACCGTGTTTTGTCATGTAACTGAAGACTGTTTTTTTTCTAATCGTACGGGGTTCAAAGGGGGTGAAATGTAAAAGACCCACTCATGCTTTATCCAAAATGAACATTTATATGCATATGTTTTATATGCATCCTTAATAACTTAGAAACGGCTTATACGCAGTTAAGCAGATTTCATGACATTAGGGACCGGAGTTTTTCCTGGCCATGTAGTCAGGAAAAACTCCAGGTCCAATTAACACAATAAAGACCCAATTCTGTGAAAGTATACATTAGATGTTGAATATCTGACTTAATTCATATAAAGATAACGTCAAACCATTACATCATCATGCAAAGTACATCCCACAAGGAAATAGGATCTTCCTGGAGACAATACGGCATGAGGAAGTGGTAAGCTGCAGTGACCTGAATTGAAACTGGGGTCGGGAATGGAATGAAACTGTTTATAGCATGGGCCGGTTTCCCAGACAGAATAAGCATTCAAAATGGAGAGATTCAGTGGTTTTGTCACACATAGATTTGACTTACCAATAAACCATCAAATCAGCAAGCACAGGGTATAGTAATGTGTCCAATACTATGACACACTCGTACTGTTAGACCATGGTCTTTGCATATCTCTGTTGATCTTGGAACATGGAATGTGACTGTGGAATATACACTGAGTACACAAAACATTAAGGACACCTGCACTTTCCATGACACAGACTGACCAGGTGAATCCAGGTGAAAGGTATGACCCTTTGTTGATGTCACTTGTTAAATCCACTTCAATCAGTGCAGATGAAAGGGAGGATACAGGTTATAGAAGGACTCTTTTAAGCCTTGAGACAATTGAGACATGGATTGTGTACGTGTATTCAGAGGGTGAATGAGCAAGACAAAAGATTTAAGTTGAACGGGGGGTATGGTAGGAACCAAACGCTGTTGGGTTTTTCACGCTCAACAGTTTTTCATTTGTATTAAGAATGGTCCACCACCCAAAGCACATCTAGCCAACTTGACATAATTGTGGGAAGTATTGGAGTCAACATGGGCCCTGTGGGACGCTTTCAACACCTTTTAGGGTCCATGTTCCAGTGGATTGAGGCTGTTCTGAGGGAAAAAGTGGGTGCAACTCAATATTAGGAAGGTGTACCTATGTTTTGTACACTCAGTGTAAATGTACTGAAGATGGAAAATTAAAAGGGACATTTTCTCTTTTGACTCGATTATGATGAATGATTTACCTCCACAGTCTAGAAGTGTAGACATGATTAGATTCTCTCTCCAATCTAGGCACACTTTCACTTAAAGGCTGAGGAGCACTAGCTTTGGGTTCTATTTTAAAACACGGTTCTATCCTTAGGGCATGTTCTGCTCTGATGACCATGGTCCAACCTCTTCTGCTCTCTGTCAGCTGATGCTGTGGGCCTGCCAGAAGTGGACACTTCAAGGTGAACATTGAGAAGAAGGGTGCTTAGCAAACACAACAGATCCTTAGCTATTGCTAGTAACCCAGATATGTCATGTTTCCATCCGTAGTCAGAGCTAATGGAAAATTCAGTCATAGATTTTTCAACTAACCTGGGCCCGGTTTCCCAAAAGCATCTTTAAGGCTAATTGTTAGAACCATTGAGCTCAATGGGTTTTGAGGAGGCGAAGAGGAGAGAGGACATGCGGAGAATGCATTTGAGATTCTCCCAGTGTTCCTGCTTAGGGCCGGGAATTGCAAGGGACCTCACGATACAATATTTTCACGATACTTAGGTGCTCCGATATGTATTGGGATTCTACACTGAATAAAAATAGAAACGTGTAAAGTGTTGGTCCCATGTTTCATGAATTGAAATAAAAGATCCCAGAAATGTTCCATACACACAAAAAGCTTATTTCTCTCAAATGTTGTGCACAAATTTGTTTACATCCCTGTTAGTGAACATTTCTACTTTGCCAAGATAATCCATCCACCTGACAAGTGTGACATATCAAGAAACAGGATGATCATTACACAGGTGCACCTTGTGCTGGGGACAATAAAAGGCCACTCGAAAATGTGCAGTTTTGTCACACAACACAATGCCACAGATGTGTCAAGTTTTGAGGGAGCGTGTAATTGGCATGCTGACTGCAGGCATGTCCACCAGAGCTGATGCCAGATAATAGAATGTTAATTTATCTACCATAAGCCGCCCCCAAAAGTTGTTGGCAGTACGTCCAACCGGCCTCACAACCGTAGACCCCATTTGTATGGTGTCGTGTGGGCGAGCCGTTTGCTGATGTCAACGTTGTGAACCGAGTGCCCCATGGTGGTAGTGGAGTTATGGTATGGGCAGGTATAATCTACGGACAATGAACACAATTGCATTTTATCGATTCGATGGCAATTTGGAAGCACAGAGACACTGATGAGGTCTTAGACCCATTGTGAGGCGCATTTGTTTTAAGGTATCTGTGATCTGTGGTGTACTCAGTGAAAACATGTTGGCTCACTATTTAAGAAGCAGATGGTGAACCAGCTATGGGATGAAAAATACCGGAGATTTGGCGCCAGAACAGCCGACTAGTGCTAACTAACGTTACCTATAGTAGTCCACCCCCAAAAAGTCGTAATCGATTCTTGGAGTCAAATATCGATATAATATCTTCCAAAAATGATATTGCAACATGTACAGTGCCTTCAGAAATTCTTCACAGCCCTTCACCTTTTCCACATTTTGTTACAGCATGAATTTCAAATGGATTACATTGAGATTGTGTGTCACTGGCCTACACACAGTACCCCATAATGTCAAAGTAGAATTGTGTTTTTAGACATTTTTAGTGTTTTGAGTCCATAAGTATTCAACCCCTTTGTTATGGCATGGCTAAATAAGTTCAGGAGTGCTTAACCAGTCACATAATACGTGGCACGGACTCTGCATGCTATAATGGTGTTTAACGTGATTTTTGAATGACTTCCTCATCTCTGTAACCCACAAATACAATTCTATGTATGGTCCTTCAGTCGAGCAGTGAATTTCAAACACAGATTCAACCACAAAGACCAGGGAGGTTTTCCAATACCTCACAAAGAAGGGCACCTACTGGTAGACGGGTAAATAAAAAGCTAAAGAATATGCCTTTGAACATGGTGAAGTTATTAATTACACTTTGGCTGGTGTATCAATAAACCTAGTCACTACAAAGATATAGGTGTCCTTCCTAACTCAGTTACCAGAGAGGAAGGAAACCACTCAGGGATTTCACCATGAGGTCAATGGTGACTTTAAAACGGTTACATGGAGTTAAATGGCTGTGATAGGAGACAACAGGATGGATCAACAACATGGTAGTTACTCCATAATACCAAACTAAATGAGTGCAAAGAAGGAAGCCTGTACAGAATAAAAAATATTCCAAATCATGCATCTTGTTTGCAATAAGGCACTAAAGTAAAACTGCAAAAAGTATTTTCAAGCGTGGTGGTGACTGCATCATGTTATGGGTATGCTTGTAATCAACAAGGACTGGGGAGTTTTGGGATAAAAATAAACTGAATATTGCTAAGCACAGACAAAAATCCTAGAAGAAAACCTGGTTCAGTATGCTTTTCAACAGACACTGGGAGACAATTTCACCTTTCAGCATGACAATAACCTAAAACACAAGGCAGAATATACACTGAAGTTGCTTACCAAGATGAGACTGAATGTTCCTGAGTGAGCCTAGTTAAAGTTTTGACATACTGGAAATCGGTTGAAAATCTAATGCAAAACTTGACATTTATGTCTGGATCCAATGGATCAACAGACGGAGCTTGAATAATTTTAAGAATGTGCAAATATTGTTCTATCCAGGTGTGCAAATCTCATAGACACCCAGAAAGACTCACAGCTGTAATCTCTGCCAAATGTGATTCTAAACATGTATTGACTCAGGGGTGTGAATACTTAAGTAAATGAGATTTCTGTATTTTCATTGTCAATAAATTAGCAAAAATGTCTAAAAACATGTTTTCACTTTGTCATTATATGGAGTATTGTGTGTAGAACTGTACTCCATCGTCCTTCAATCCACCCCCCCAACCCCCCTGCATACACACACTGGGGTGGGGGATGGATTGAAGGACGATGGAGTACAGTTGGCCCTTGGTATTTACTGAATTCTACTCAGAGAATGTGTTCCAAACCATCGGCCTTGCTTTTACTTCCTCAAAGGCAGCTGAAACATAGCCCAAGGCAAAACTCAGTTGACTGCAAACAAATAGGACATTTCCAGGTTAGTTGCTATAGCTTTCCGATGACAGAGGAAGAAGTATAGAGCAAGAGATGTTCAGAGCAGAGAAATCCTAACTGACTACTCTGCCGTTGCTATCTAAAGTGATATAATCAGCCACGTTCTGTGATGACACAACCAACCACCACTGAGACCATTCCAATGATAGTACAGTTACAATACTTCGGTAGAAACATGTACTGTATGTCTGTTTCACAATATCGTTGTCATGGCAACATGTTTTGGCTTTCCTAAGAGTAGATAAATGAACAAACCCTTCGCATTCTCTCTAGGATGAATATATTACAAATCAGTCCTGAATGCCACTGGCAGCAGCCACAAGAAACGAGAACAATAGTCTATGCGTTTCAAGAAAAGACATGCAGTGCAGTCGTTTCCATGGTGACCGCACTGCACGGCAAGTGGGCAGAGACTACCAGACGAGTCCTTAGAGAAATGGTGGGGAATTAAAGAGCTGTGTGTGTGTGCACCTGTGTGCATGTATGTGTGTGTGCTTTGTCGGTTTGTGCGTATTGCATGCATATGCGCATATGATGCGTAAGATGGCGCTGCAGTGTATAGCAGTGGATTTACGGGCTCCTGATCAATTATGCTATTTTATGTTTGTTTTTTTACGCTAATCTTAACTTTTTTTTGTACATAATGTCTCCACGATAATTTCCAATTACTGAAAACTGCTTCTGGACATCAGAACAGCGACTACCAACCTCGATTTGGATGACAATTTCTACTTCAAGGAGTTGGCAGCTCTGGACTTTCTGCTTAATCCGCATTAAGGCCTTGATCATCTGGACTCGAAAGAAGAAGTGACAGCGCAAGAGGCAGACGAGGCAAGCAGGCAACATGAGGAGACTATATTGGTGAGCAAATAAACCGCCTCTACCCTCCGTTTTATTGGTGAATGTACAGTCACTGGAGAGCAAACTGGACGAGCTCTGTTCGAGACTATCCTATCAACGGACCTGAAGAACTGTAATATTGGGTTTTCCATGCACCGTCAAGACTGGACGGCAGCCTCTGGTAAGGCGAAGGGATGAGCAATGTGTCTTTGGTAACAACAGCTGTTGTGCGATCTCTTATGTTAAGGAAGTTTTGAGTTTCTGCTCACCGAGTTAGAACACCTCATGATAACCTGCAGACATTTACCAAGAGTTTTCATCTATATTTTTCAGAGCTGTTTACCAACACAAACCGATGCTGGCACATAAGCAAACAAGAAAATGCACATCCAGAAGTGACGCTTCTCATGGCCGGTGATTTCAATGCAGGGAAACTGAAGTCTGTTTTACTTCATTTTTACCAGCATGTCAACTGTACAACTAGAGGCGACAAAACTCTAGATCACCTTTACTTCACACAGAGAAACGCATATAAAGCTCTCCCTCACCCTCCCTTTGGCAAATCTAACTCTATCCTTCTGATTCCTTTTTACAAGCACAAACTCAACCAGGCAGTACCAGTGACATGTTGAAAACAGAAGTAGTCAGATGAAGCAGATGCTAAACTACAGGACTGTTTCCCAATACTTATTTTCCACCATAATTTGCAAATAAATTAATTAAAAATCCTACAATGTGATTTTCTGGATTTTTTTCCTTCTCATTTTGCCTGTCATAGTTGAAGTGTACCTATGATGAAAATTACAGGCCTCTCTCATCTTTTTAAGTGGGAGAACTTGCACAATTGGTGGCTGACTAAATACGTTTTTGTCCCACTGTATGTACATAGACTACATGTAAAAAAAAATATTTAAAACAAGGTATGTGGACACCTGCTCATCAAACATCTGATTCCAAAATCATGCGCATTAATATGGAGTTGGTCTCCCCCTTGCTGCTATAACAGCCTCCACTCTTCTGGGAAGGCTTTTTACTAAATGCTGGAACATTGCTGCGGGGACTTGCTTCCATTCAGCCACAAGAGCATTAGTGAGGTCGGGCACTGATGTTGGGCAAATACAGTGCCTTGCGAAAGTATTCGGCCCCCTTGAACTTTGCGACCTTTTGCCATATTTCAGGCTTCAAACATAAAGATACATTTACATTTACATTTAAGTCATTTAGCAGACGCTCTTATCCAGAGCGAATTACAAATTGGTGCGTTCACCTTAAGACATCCAGTGGAACAGCCACTTTACAATAGTGCATCTAAATCTTTTAAGGGGGGTGAGAAGGATTACTTTATCCTATCCTAGGTATTCCTGAAAGAGGTGGGGTTTCAGGTGTCTCCGGAAGGTGGTGATTGACTCCGCTGTCCTGGCGTCGTGAGGGAGTTTGTTCCACCATTGGGGGCCAGAGCGAACAGTTTTGACTGGGCTGCGCGGGAACTGTACTTCCTCAGTGGTAGGGAGGCGAGCAGGCCAGAGGTGGATGAACGCAGTGCCCTTGTTTGGGTGTAGGGCCTGATCAGAGCCTGGAGGTACTGAGGTGCCTTTCCCCTCACAGCTCCGTAGGCAAGCACCATGGTATTGTAGCGGATGCGAGCTTCAACTGGAAGCCAGTGGAGAGCGGAGGAGCGGGGTGACGTGAGAGAACTTGGGAAGGTTGAACACCAGACGGGCTGCGGCGTTCTGGATGAGTTGTAGGGGTTTAATGGCACAGGCAGGGAGCCCAGCCAACAGCGGTTGCAGTAATCCAGACGGGAGATGACAAGTGCCTGGATTAGGACCTGCGCCGCTTCCTGTGTGAGGCAGGGTCGTACTCTGCGGATGTTGTAGAGCATGAACCTACAGGAACGGGCCACCGCCTTGATGTTAGTTGAGAACGACAGGGTGTTGTCCAGGATCACGCCAAGGTTCTTAGCGCTCTGGGAGGAGGACACAATGGAGTTGTCAACCGTGATGGCGAGATCATGGAACGGGCAGTCCTTCCCGGGAGGAAGAGCAGCTCCGTCTTGCCGAGGTTCAGCTTGAGGTGGTGATCCGTCATCCACACTGATATGTCTGCCAGACATGCAGAGATGCGATTCGCCACCTGGTCATCAGAAGGGGAAAGGAGAAGATTAATTGTGTGTCGTCTGCATAGCAATGATAGGAGAGACCATGTGAGGTTATGACAGAGCCAAGTGACTTGGTGTATAGCGAGAATAGGAGAGGGCCTAGAACAGAGCCCTGGGGGACGCCAGTGGTGAGAGCGCGTGGTGAGGAGACAGATTCTCGCCACGCCACCTGGTAGGAGCGACCTGTCAGGTAGGACGCAATCCAAGCGTGGGCCGCGCCGGAGATGCCCAACTCGGAGAGGGTGGAGAGGATGATCTGATGGTTCACAGTATCGAAGGCAGCCGATAGGTCTAGAAGGATGAGAGCAGAGGAGAGAGAGTTAGCTTTAGCAGTGCGGAGCGCCTCCGTGATACAGAGAAGAGCAGTCTCAGTTGAATGACTAGTCTTGAAACCTGACTGATTTGGATCAAGAAGGTCATTCTGAGAGAGATAGCGGGAGAGCTGGCCAAGGACGGCACGTTCAAGAGTTTTGGAGAGAAAAGAAAGAAGGGATACTGGTCTGTAGTTGTTGACATCGGAGGGATCGAGTGTAGGTTTTTTCAGAAGGGGTGCAACTCTCGCTCTCTTGAAGACGGAAGGGACGTAGCCAGCGGTCAGGGATGAGTTGATGAGCGAGGTGAGGTAAGGAGAAGGTCTCCGGAAATGGTCTGGAGAAGAGAGGAGGGGATAGGGTCAAGCGGGCAGGTTGTTGGGCGGCCGGCCGTCACAAGACGCGAGATTTCATCTGGAGAGAGAGGGAGAAAGAGGTCAGAGCACAGGGTAGGGCAGTGTGAGCAGAACCAGCGGTGTCGTTTGACTTAGCAAGCGAGGATCGGATGTCGTCGACCTTCTTTTCAAAATGGTTGTGAAGTCATCTGCAGAGAGGGAGGAGGGGGAGGGGGAGGAGGATTCAGGAGGGAGGAGAAGGTGGCAAAGAGCTTCCTAGGGTTAGAGGCAGATGCTTGGAATTTAGAGTGGTAGAAAGTGGCTTTAGCAGCAGAGACAGAAGAGGAAAATGTAGAGAGGAGGGAGTGAAAGGATGCCAGGTCCGCAGGGAGGCGAGTTTTCCTCCATTTCCACTCGGCTGCCCGGAGCCCTGTTCAGATATAAAACTGTATTTTTTTGTGAAGAATCAACAACAAGTGGGACACAATCATGAAGTGGAACGACATTTATTGGATATTTTAAACTTTTTTAACAAATCAAAAAATTATTCAGCCCCTTTACTTTCAGTGCAGCAAATTCTCTCCAGAAGTTCAGTGAGGATCTCTGAATGATCCAATGTTGACCTAAATGACTAATGATGATAAATACAATCCACCTGTGTGTAATCAAGTATCCGTATAAATGCACCTGCACTGTGATAGTCTCAGAGGTCCGTTAAAAGCGCAGAGAGCATCATGAAGAACAAGGAACACACCAGGCAGGTCCGAGATACTGTTGTGAAGAAGTTTAAAGACGGATTTGGATACAAAAAGATTTCCCAAGCTTTAAACATCCCAAGGAGCACTGTGCAAGCGATAATATTGAAATGGAAGGAGTATCAGACCACTGCAAATCTACCAAGACCTGGCCGTCCCTCTAAACTTTCAGCTCATACAAGGAGAAGACTGATCAGAGATGTAGCCAAGAGGCCCATGATCAATCTGGATGAACTGCAGAGATCTACAGCTGAGGTGGGAGACTCTGTCCATAGGACAACAATCAGTCGTATATTGCACAAATCTGGCCTTTATGGAAGAGTGGCAAGAAGAAAGCCATTTCTTAAAGATATCCATAAAAAGTGTTGTTTAAAGTTTGCCACAAGCCACCTGGGAGACACACCAAACATGTGGAAGAAGGTGCTCTGGTCAGATGAAACCAAAATTGAACTTTTTGGCAACAATGCAAAACGTTATGTTTGGCGTAAAAGCAACACAGCTCATCACCCTGAACACACCATCCCCACTGTCAAACATGGTGGTGGCAGCATCATGGTTTGGGCCTGCTTTTCTTCAGCAGGGACAGGGAAGATGGTTAAAATTGATGGGAAGATGGATGGAGCCAAATACAGGACCATTCTAGAAGAAAACCTGATGGAGTCTGCAAAAGACCTGAGACTGGGACGGAGATTTGTCTTCCAACAAGACAATGATCCAAAACATAAAGCAAAATCTACAATGGAATGGTTCAAAAATAAACATATCCAGGTGTTAGAATGGCCAAGTCAAAGTCCAGACCTGAATCCAATCGAGAATCTGTGGAAAGAACTGAAAACTGCTGTTCACAAATGCTCTCCATCCAACCTCACTGAGCTCGAGCTGTTTTGCAAGGAGGAATGGGAAAAAATGTCAGTCTCTCGATGTGCAAAACTGATAGAGACATACCCCAAGCGACTTACAGCTGTAATCGCAGCAAAAGGTGGCGCTACAAAGTATTAACTTAAGGGGGCTGAATAATTTTGCACACCTAATTTTTCAGTTTTTATTTTGTTAAAAAAGTTTGAAATATCCAATAAATGTCGTTCCACTTCATGATTGTGTCCCACTTGTTGTTGATTCTTCACAAAAAAATACAGTTTTATATCTTTATGTTTGAAGCCTGAAATGTGGCAAAAGGTCGCAAAGTTCAAGGGGGCCGAATACTTTCGCAAGGCACTGTAGGACTGGCTCACAGTTGGCATTCCAATTCATCCCAAAGGTGTTCGATGGGGTTGAGGTCAGTGCTTTGTACGGGCCAGTCAAGTTCTTCCACACTGATCTTGACAAACCATTTCTGTATGGACCTCGCTTTGTGCACGGGGGCATTGTCATGCGGACGCAGGAAAGAGCCTTCCCCAAACTGTTTCCACAAAGTTAGAAGCACAGAGTCGTCTAGAATGTCATTGTATGCTGTAACGTTAAGATTTAATTTCCTGTCACTGGAACTAAGGGGCCTAGCCCGAACCATGAAAAACAGCCCCAGACCATTATTCCTCCTCCACCAAACTTTACAGTTGGCACTATATATTGGGGCAGGTAGCATTCTCCTGGCATCCACCATATACAGATTAGTCTGTCGGATTGCCAGATGGTGAAGCGTGATTCATCCCTCCAGAGAACGTGTTTCCGCTGCTCCAGAGTCCAATGGCGGTGAGCTTTACACCACTCCAACCAACGCTTGGCATTGCACATGTTGATCTTAGGTTTGTGTGCAGCTGCTCGGCCATGGAAACCCATTTCATGTAGCTCCTGACAAACAGTTCTTGTGCCGACGTTGCTTCTGTAAAGGATTGAAAACAAAGTCACAAAAACAGACAACCCTTTATTATGATTATTTTTAAACAATTTGTTCATCTATTTGTCTTAATTCATATTCTACATGCTTTAGCATTAGTAGTCCATCAGGCCAATAGATGGCACTGTCGCATTGTGGTAGTAAGAGAAACAGCAAGTTCTGGCCAAGAGAGCGCACCATTCTTCAGAATAAAGAAAGTGTCAGAACTTTGCAGACGTAAGCTTGTGTCTGTTCTTTTTACTATTACAGGCCACCTCAGCTACAGACTGAGGCTGGTAACACTTCCATTGGCAGTTTGGAACTCGGTAGTGAGTGTTGCAACCGAGGACAGAAGATTTTTATGAGCTACGTGCTTCAGCACTCCGTGGTGGGTTTGTGTGGCCTACCACTTCACGGCTGAGCCACTGTTGCTCCTAGACGTTTCCACTTCACAATAAAAGCACTTACAGTTGACCGTGGCAGCTCTAATTGGGCAGACATTTTACCAACTGACGTGTTGGAAAGAGGCATCCTATGACGGTGCCACGTTGAAAGTCACTGAGCTGGTCAGTAAGGCCATTCTACTGCCATTGTTTGTCTATGGAGATTGCATGGCTGTGTGCTCGATTTTATACACCTGTCAACAACAGGTGTGGCTGAAATAGCCAAATCCACTAATTTGAAGGGGTGTCCACATACTTTGTATATATGGTGTATCTACCTCAGCTACCTCGTTCCCCTGCACATCGACTCGGTACTAGTACCCTGTGTATATAGCCAAGCTAATGTTACTCATTGTGTAGTTATTCCTCGTGTTTTATTTTTCTAAACTGTTTCTATTTTTCTGTCTGCATTGTTGGGAAGGGCCCGCAAGTAAGCATTTCACTGTTAGTCTACGCCTGTTGTTTACGAACCATGTGACAAATCCAATTTGATTCGATTTTTGATTTGATATTAATGTGTGTGTGTGGGTGGGTGGGTGGGTGGGTGTATTTTGTATGTCTGCATGTTTGTGTGTATTCACACATGCTTGACATTCGTAATGAGCCCTCCACGCCATCCCTTAGACAAAAACACCAGGAAGTCTGTCTCAATGCAGCTGCCCAACCCTTACCAGCTGGGCTCAGGCACTGCTCCAGAGAGAGGGGGAAAAAAAGAAAGAGCGAGAGCTGTGTCTCAGCAGCCCAATGTCTGACAGCTAGCCGCTGCCACCTCTCTCTCCCTGGCCACAAGCCACAGTACAGCGCTTCAGCTGCACCCTGCCGCACCCTTTCTCTTCCCTTCTATTCTCTTCTCCTCCCACTTACAGGAATTTAGGAATGTGAAGGAGAGGATCCATTATGAATCAAGGATAGCGCCCCCATACTGGACCGCGGACCGGGTCCGGGCCCATAACAGGGTCAATTATGGACCGCGGGTCCTAAATAAAATAAACAAATAGAAAATCATAATTTTACTCGGTCTGGCTTCGACCCCTGGTATCATATAAGCACACAGGAAATTTTCTTTAAAACCGCAAAACAAATCTTTGCCCCATGCAAAATGTGTGACCGGACCTTCTGAAATAGTACTTGAGTACCCCTGGGATAGAGGGTTGTTCTAACTAACCAAGCAGATGGAAATAGTATGTAATGTAATAGCATATTTCTACATGGGTGAGCCATAATGTAGCGTAGCTTTGCTATGTGTGAACACTTCCTCTGTAGTGCCCTTCAAACACCCAGATGAGTCATACTGCTCTGGGTGTTACCATTGCCAATTAGCATCCTAGCAGGGCCTCTGCTCTGTTTGTGGATGTAAGTGCGACGAATGCAGCTTTATCCTGTGATCCGACCTGTGGAGAGTAAATAGATCGATATCCTCCTCCTCTACAAATATGAAAGAGTGTGGAAGAGGGGAATGAAGCTTGAAGAGCGGTAGCCCAGTCCGAATCAGCAGCACATTAGCATCGAGAAGGAGGCTGAAACGGGGATGAAAATAATAAATCAATGTGTGTGTGATGAGTGAGGGTGTGTCTGCGTGTGCGCCTGTGTGTCTTTGTATTTCTTTGTGAGCACGTTCCTGTGCATGACATGCCAGTGTGTGTGCGTCGGTATCTATATGTGGCCCTTCCAGATAGATTTGAATTAATTGATAATGCCAGAGAATCCGGTGTTTGGAGGATATATTGGCAACGGTGCTGTTAGCAAACCATGCATTTGTTTAATCTGTTTTCTAGTGATTTTCTGGGGGATACATCCATAACAATGACCTAATGATGCGTGATTTCACCTGGCATAGAAAATGTGCTATTCTGCCAGGACATTGTTCAGGGGAGCTAGCCAACTACACAGCTAACAGTCACTTGAAACTGAAGCTGGAATGACCCAAAACAAGCCGTGCTTTGTTTTTCTATTGGAATTTCTTTGTATATGTCCATAAATATTACGCTGATTCATGATTTCGACTGGCTGAGAAAAGCTGTCTCCTCCAGACTCCAACACCTTCATTACTATGGGACAGCTGGAGATGGAATTTCATTATTGAAACAATGTTGCATATGTCGGAGAGACAGACAGCAAGGTTTATACAAACCTCCGCCTTTGAAAACCAATTGCTAGTCGAAAAGAAATTGGAGATAATGTCTAGATGTTTTTACAGTGGATATTATATTATAAATCGCCTCGCCGATGAGAAAGTGGATTATGCAGTGAGATGGACTAGAGTAAGTGTAGATTTAGCCAGTGTAATTTGTGGAATAGACACCGGGATGGAATGCGGTTTTAACCAATCAGCATCCAGGATTAGACCAATCCGTTGTGTAAACTCCATATTATAAACCGGGTGGTTCGAGCCCTGAATGCAGATTGGCTGAAATATGTGGTATCAGACCATATACCATGGGTATGACAAAAAAAATATTGTTAACTTGCAGCCTCTTAAATGTTCAATTTTCTTTATTCAGTTCAGTCTGGTATGAGAACGGTAGCCCCTATCTGCAAAAGCAGGATGTCTGAGGGAAGTTTGGCTATTGATCGGTACTTTAAAATCTTCGGTGCGATTTACTACCATATATGGGCATACGGATTTATAAGGGCAGTCCGAGCCGAATACCTCATTTCAAGATGGCTGCTACCTACATTTCGGTTAGCGTTGTGAAGCATAGACAAAATTAACACGGAATACGCTGATATACACCGAAAGCCGGGACTCCACAGATCATGAGGACATATAATGTCACGTTGGATTGGTTTAGTGACACTTGGAAACGTCCCATAACCACACCTGACACCACTTATTAAAACATCTGCCCATTTCAGGTCTATCAATCCCATTTTTTTCTGTTATTGTTCAGTTGTTGTGGAAGCCATTTGATGTGTTTTCAGCTCTAGTCATCAATAATTCACTTATAGCTTGTCAATGAAAGATGACAAAATAAAAAGTTATTTTGTTTGAGCTTGATCTTGTGTATTCTGAACTATGTAACTCCTATCTTCTGACCATTTCCTCAAAATCTCCCAGATGTCTTCTTTCCAAATATACCAAGTTTTGGCATGTCTGAATCATGTAATACTTTTGGTTAGGTCTATTTTGGCAGAAATCTACATTTTGTCATTACATTTACAAATTACATTGGTAACCAGTAATAATAGCAATAAGGCACCTCGGGGGGTTTGTGGTATATGTCCAATATACCACGGCTAAGGGCTGTATCCAAGCACACTGAGCTGCGTTGTGCATACAAACAGCCCGTAGCCTTGGTATATTGGCCATGTACCACACCCCCTCGAGCCTTATTGCTTAAATAACCCTCCTCCTATCAACAGCCCTGGTCTGCCCCTGGCCCAACAAGAGGCCTCATCAAACAGTATGTATTTTATGAGGAATGGATGGTCAGTTACAGCATAACATTGATTTCCATTGAGATGAGGTCTTACAGAAAGACATTTGCATGACATTACTGTTAAGCAAAGGAATGTCGCGTTATTATGTAGCTCCCTCTCCTGGTCATTAATGTGCACTGACATCTTATATTTAAAATAGTTATTTGAACATGAGGGTGTATTAGAAATGGTCTGTATCATAATATACTTGTCAAGGCAGTGGTATTTCTGAGATAATATGCTGCTGAATGTACTGTTATAGTTCAAAGTAGATTCAAACTAGCGTCCTGAAAAGGCCTTCAGTCATAAGCATGCTCACTACTTCCTATTGCCTCCTGTTTTGCAGAGGCCCCAAATCTTTTTCATTAACAGGGTGGTGTACCTAATAAATGGAGTGTATATTGTAGTGAATTCGGGGGGTAGCCCCAACTGTGACTCAAACCTGGGTCCAGCGACTGTCAAGCCACCACCTTAACCGTTAAGCTTTGAGGTCTGAACCTCTTGACAGGCTTGCTTGGTGTTGGCTCAAGGTCGCCACACCTCACCCATCCTTCGGAAGTCTGTCCCCATGCTTCTCTATGTAACAGGGTTGGTTATGTTTCCACTTGCCACTTCGATGTTTATGTATTCCTATTGGTTAGTTGAATTTACATACCAATAAGGTGTTATGCCATTGGTTAAGCTCGCAGATAGGGGGAGATCGCGAATGTAAATTCTTCCTAATCTGATATTGACAACCAAGCGGTAGGTCACGTTCTGAAATACTGTATTCTATTTTCATATTTACAATGTGTACGAGTTCACTATGTACATGGCCTGCTATATTCTGAGTGTACAAAACATTAAGGACATCTGCTCTTTCCATGACAGACTGACCAGATGAATCCAGGTGAAAGCTATGATCCCTTGTTGATGTCACCTGTTAAATCCACTTCAATCAGTGTAGATGGAGGGGAGGAGACGGGTTAAAGAAGGATTTTCAAGCCTTGAGACAATTGAGACATGGATTGTGTTTGTGTGTCGTTCAGAGGATGAATGGGCAAGACAAAATATTTAAGTGTCTTTGAACGGGGTATGGTAGTAGGTGCCAGGCGCACCGGTTTGTGTCAAGAACTGCAACGCTGCAGGGTTTTTCACGCCCAACAGTTTCCCGTGTGTATCAAGAATGGTCTACCATCCAAAGGACATCCAGCCAACAACAACTGTGGTAAGCATTTCAGTCAACATGGGCTAGCATCCCTGTGTAATGCAAATTGAGGTGGTTCTGAGGGCAACTCAGTACTAGGAAGGTGTCCTTAATGTTTTGTATACTCAGTGTATAAATCAAATCAAATTGTATTTGTCACATACACGTGTTTAGCAGATGTTATTGCGGGTGTAGCGAAATGCTTGTATATGTGTACGGTACCTGTTAGATATTGAGGGCATCCTGAGATGTGCTTATTGTTGTAAGAGTGAGTTAGCTAGCATGCTCTTATACAATGGTCGCATTAGCCCCCTGCTAACTCAGTTATTTCCAATGCTAACAGACGTACCTCAAATCTACCACCATCAACATACTGTTGTCCTGAACATCTAATGCACTTCCTTGTGTCTATCATCAGAATAAACACCAATCAATTGGGATCGCTGGCTGTACAGCCCTTTCTTAAAAAAACAACGAAAGACAGTTACGAAGTACGATCACATCTGTTACACCGGGGCGGAGATCAGTCTTTTTGTCTTCGCTGTTACATCTGTACCAAGTCCCTAACGTGTACACACCTGTCAAATGGCCTCACCGGGGCTATTCCACATCTGACTCCTATGTAGCGAATTAGAAGGTAGCCCTGACTGGGACTCAAACCCGGATCCAGTGACTGGCAAGCCAACCTCTTTATTGTTACTCCAGTAGGTTCGGACCTCTTGATGTAATGGTTAAGGTGTTGGCTTGACAGTTGCTGAACCCGGGTTCCAGTCCCGACCGGGGCCATCTCCTACAATATACTTTCTCCAATCGTTTAGTTCTGAACAGAACAACTTTTTTTCTCTCGTTCTGTTCCACTATTCTGACCAGCAACATAAAGTTCTGAACCGGTTTGAACACAAAAAAATGACCAGTTCATATCATTCCTTTCTGTTCCTTTTTAACCTGTGATTTTTTTGTTCATTAAATTACCTCAGCAATCAGTGTGGATAGAGCCGGCAAGCTAGTTGTTTACATGCGTGATGGACAGAGGAGTGCAGCCAGTGGCACAAGATTTTGCTGGTGGGTTGAGGAGGCATGAAGCTCTGGGCATCTTGTTAAGAAAATAATGCCTGGAAAGTAAAATAACATTAGTAACCGGTTCCCGTGCTTTTAGAAATAACGGTTCTGTTCCAGAACTGTGTGGATCACTTTCATTCCATTTCTGTTCCTTGAACCATGTATTGTACTTCCTTTAACTGCCCCTAATTGACCTATTTTAGCCATAAAGTCAAATCAATCAAATTAATTTATAAAGCCCTTTTTACATCAGCCGATGTCACAAAGTGCTGTACAGAAACCCAGCCTAAAACCCCAAACGGCAAGCAATGCAGATGTAGAAGCACGGTGGCTAGGAAAAACTACCTAGAAAGGCAGGAACCTAGGAAGAAACCTAGAGAGGAACCAGGCTCTGAGGGGTGGCCAGTCCCCTTCTGGCTGTGCCGGGTCGAGATTATAACAGGACATGGCCAAGATGTTCAAACGTTCATAGATGACCAGCAGGGTTAGACAATAATAATCACAGTGGTTGTAGAGGGTGCAACAGGTCAGCACCTCTGGAGTAAATGTCAGTTGGCTTTTCATAGCCGATCATTCAGAGTTAGAGACAGCAGGTGCGGTAGAGAGAGTCCAAAACAGCAGGTCCGGGACAAGGTAGCACGTCCGGTGAAAAGGTCAGGGTTCCATAGCCGCAGGCAGAACAGTTGAAACTGGAGTAGCAGCACGACCAGGTGGACTGGGGACAGCAAGGAGCCATCAGGCCAGGTAGTCCTGAGGCTTAGGTCCTCGGAGAGAAGAGAGAGAGAGAAAAGAACGAGAATTAGAGGGAACATTTTTAAATTCACACAGGACACTGGATAAGACATGAGAAATACTCCAGATATAACAGACTGACCCTAGCCTCCCGACACAAACTATTACAGCATAAATACTGGAGGCGGAGACAGGAGGGGTCAGGAGACACTGTGGCCCTCTGGGACGATACCCCGGACAGGGCCAAACAGGCAGGATATAACCCCACCCACTTTGCCAAGGCACAGCCCCCACACCACTAGAGGGATATCTTCAACCACCAACCTACTACCCTGAGACAAGGCCGAGTATAGCCCACGAAGACCTCCCCCACGGCACGAACCCGAGGGGGGCGCCAACCCGGACAGGAAGATCATGTCAGTGACTCAACCCACTCAAGTGACACACCCCTCCTAGGGACGGCATGGAAGAGCACCAGTAAGCCAGTGACTCAGCCCTTGTTAGAGGCAGAGAATCCCAGTGGAGAGAGGGGAACCGGCCAGGCAGATACAGCAAGGGAGGTTCGTCACTCCAGTGCCTTTCCGTTCACCTTCACACCCCTGGGCCAGACTACACTCCATCAGACTACACCCACTGAAGAGATGAGTCTTCAATAAAGACTTAAAGGTTGAGACCTAGTCTGCATCTCTCACATGGATAGGCAGACCATTCCATAAAAATGTAGCTCTATAGGAGAAAGCCCTGCCTCCATCTGTTTGCTTAGAAATTCTAGGGACAGTAAGGAGGCCTGCGTCTTGTGACCGTAGTGTACACGTAGGTATGTACGGCAGGACCAAATCGGAAAGATGCTCGAAATACCGGTATAAAAGCCTAGTGTCTCAAAGTGCCTGAGAAATCCTTGCCTATTCAGAGGAAGATGCGATGCGAAAGGGTCCTACAGTGATAAGCAGACTGCCTGCTTGGAGACAAGACCATCACGTCATTATATACAGTATCTCTTCCCTTTGTTATGAACGTCAGTGGGAAAAGCGAATGGATGCTGCGAGGATATACATTTTGATCATGTAGTGCCCTCCCCTGGTCATTCACACGCACTGACATCTGATATTTCAAATTGCTCTTTGAGCACAGGAAGGTTTATCGGAAATGGCCTTTAATCACACTATACTTGTTAAGGCAGTGGAATTTTTTGAGATAATCTGCTGTTGAATGCATTATGAAATGAAAGTAGAGGATGGATTCTAACCTGTGAACTTGTGTCCTTTTGATGGCCCTCAGAGAGCTATAAGAGAGACCATCCTACACAAACACGAAGGACACACAAAAGGTTATTGTTTTTTTCTCTGCTCTCAAATATTTGTATAAACTTTGACATGGCTTAGGAGATAGCGACTGCAGGAAGGTAAAGGCCCATTTCACCAAATGAAAGTCTGATTGTATAGGCGATTACATGATGAGTCAGGCCCTGGTTGTTTGCTTGAGTAATTTGAGAGGGGAGTTCCATGTAACCATGGCTCTATATACTGCTGTGCATTGCCTTGAATTTGTTTTTGGATTTGGGGACATGGAGCACAATCAATGTTGACACATTGATGAGAAGTAGAGCACCACACAGTAAGTATTGTAGCTGAGCATGGACTAATTACTATTAATAAATAGTAGCATGAAAGTCAAATGTATCTCTCTGTTTTTTTTTTTACATAACTGTACATTTCTTCCCCACTATAAAGTTCGATGGAGACATGTGACATGATTGAGATAAAGATGGATGCATACAAACACTGGGCCTTGTACGTTGGAAATGGCCATGTCATCCAGTTTATTTTATTTTTTATTGAACCTTTATTTAACTAGGTAGGCCGGTTGAGAACAAGTTCTCATTTACAACTGCGACCTGGCCAAGATAAAGCAAAGCAGTGTGACAAAAACAACAACACAGAGTTACACGTGGGATAAACAAACACACAGTCAATAACAGAATAGAAAAATCTATATACAGTGTGTGCAAATGTAGATGGGCAATAAATAGGCCATAGTGGCGAAATAGTTCAAATTTAGCATTAACACTGGAGTGGTAGATGTGCAAGTAGAGATACTGGGGTGCTAAAGAGCAAAAAAATAACAATATGGGGATGAGGTAGTTGGGTGGGCTATTGATGGGCTGTGTACAGGTGCAGTGATCAGTAAGCTGCTCTGACAGCTGATGCTTGTAGTTAGTGAGAGAGATATATATATGTTGGCGTTGGAGATGACCAGAGAAATATACCTGCGTGCTACGGGTGGGTGTTGCTATGGTGACCAGTGAGCTGAGATTAGGTGGGGCTTTACCTAGCAAAGCCTTAGAGATGACCTGGAGCCAGTGGGTTTGGCGACGGATATGTAGCGAGGGCCAGCCAATGAGAGCATACAGGTCGCAGTGGTGGGTAGTATATCGGGCTTTAGTGACGGATGGCACTGTGATAGACCACACCCAATTTGCTGAGTAGAGTGTTGGAGGCTATTTTGTAAATTACATCGCCGAAGTCAAGGATCGGTAGGATAGTCAGTTTTACGAGGGTATGTTTGGCAGCATGAGTGAAGGAGGATTTTTTGCGAAATAAGAAGCCGATTCTAGATTTAATTTTGTATTGGAGATGCTTAATGTGAGTCTGGAAGGAGAGTTTACAGTCTAACCAGACCTAGGTATTTGTAGTTGTCCACGTATTCTAAGTCAGAACCGTCCAGAGTAGTGATGCTAGTCGTGCAGACAGCGATTGGTTGAAGAGCATGAATTTAGTTTTACTAGCATTTAAGAGCAGTTGGAGGCCACGGAAGGAGCTTGTCTGGAGGGTTGTTAACACAGTGTCCACAGAAGGGCCAGATGTATACAGAATGGTGTCGTCTGCGTAGAGGTGGATCTGAGAATCACCAGCAGCAAGAGCGACATCATTGATATATACAGAGAAAAGAGTCGGCCCGAGATTTGAACCCTGTGGCACCCCCATAGAGACTGCCAGAGGTCTGGACAACAGGCCCTCCGATTTGACACACTGAACTCTATCTGAGAAGTAGTTGGTGAACCAGGCCAGGCAGTCATTTGAGAAACCAAGGCTATTGAGTGCCGATAAGAATGCGGTGATTGAGAATCCAGGTCAGCACAGTACTGTCTTTTATTGATGGCGGTTATGATATCGTTTAGGACCTTGAGCGTGGCTGAGGTGCACCCATGACCAGCTCGGAAACCAGATTGCATAGCGGAGAACGTACGGTGGGATTCGAAATGGTCAGGGATCTGTTTGTTAACTTGGCTTTCGTATACTTTAGAAAGGCAGGGCAGGATGGATATAGGTCTGTAACAGTTTGGGTTTGGGCAAGTTGCTGCGGGGGGTGCAGAGCTGTTGGCCGGTTATAACTCCAGGTTATTCTAGAGAGGTATTCAGTTAACAATATACTCTATATCCATTGAATATGGCAAATACTTTGAGCTAAGTACAAATGTCTTAAAGAACCACAAAGGTTATGTTTGTGTAAAAATATTTACTACAAGTTTATGTCATTTTTGTCCATTAAAACAACATCAAATTGATCAAAATACAGTGTAGACATTGTTAATGTTGTAAATTACTATTTATCATTTGTTATGTTTTTCTAGAAAATCATTCCTGTGTTCCAATTAATCCAAGTTTATCATTTTAAAAGGCTAATTTATCATTAGAAAATCATTTTGCAATTATGTTAGCACAGCTGAAAACTGTTGTACTGAATGAAGAAGCAATAAAACGGGCCTACTTTAGACTAGTTGAGTTCCTGGACCATCAGCATTTGTGTGTTCAATTACAGGCTCAAAATGGCCAGAAACAAATAACTTTCTTCTGAAACTCATCAGTCTATTCTTGTTCTGAGAAATAAAGGCTATTCCATGCGAGAAATTTGCAAGAAACTAAAGATCTCGTACAACGCTGTGTACTACTCCCTTCAAAGAACAGCACAAACGGGCACTAACCAGAATAGAAAGAGGAGTGGGAGGCTCCGGTGCACACCTGAGCAAGAGGGCAAGTACATTAGAGTGTCTAGTTTGAGAAACAGACGCCTCACAAGTCCTCCACTGGCAGCTTCAACAGGGAAGAGGCGACTCCGGCATTCTGGCCTTCTAAATTGGCATACACTAAACCATCTGACCATTGGTCCCTGGGTCACTAGGGACCAATACCAGGGGGATTGAGCACCACTAAATAAAGTAATCATATGGATACTATTGCAACTGTCCTCTCTGATGTGACTTCCTTAGCGGTTGGACTAACCTCTGCCTTTTGTAAAGTGCAGTGATTTCTATCTGCTCCACCCAGGGATGGGCCTACCTGTCTATCAGGGTTGAACTACTACAGGTCTGACAGGTGTAGCTCTGTTAACAATAGACTAACCCAAAGGTGTTTCAGATTTAATATAGACACTCCTTAAAGACAGTACTTTGATTTATGGGAATGCCATAGTTTAATGAAATAATTACATCATTTTAACAATGACAGGTTTGTTTAGACCATTAGTTAAGTGTTTACTCACACACACAGAAACACACGCAGACACCAATTCATTGGAAACATCAATAACACACACACACACACACACACACACCAATCCACTGCCCTGCAGGGTTAGAGGCTTGGCTTAGGTTCAAGTGAAACTCCTCTGTTTTCCTCTGGCTGTTGTCTCGCCTTAAGTGCATGGGTTGTCCTGACATTTTCCTCCAAACCTTTTTCACTTCAAATTAGCACAGACATGGTAGTGGCATTAGATCTAATCCCTCATGAAGATCCTTCCGACCAGAGGGATTTTGGACAAGTTTGACAAGGGGTTAATTAGATGACATTGCAGTAAAATGGTGTCTCACACAGGAAGACTGTAAGTATCTTGAAAGGGGAGGAGAAAGAAAGAAGTTGAACTTGATGGGTCATCGAAAGGTCTCCATAAAAAAAAAAAAAATTCTCCTCTTTATTTTCACAATCAACATGAAAGGTCAATGGTCATCCACCTGGCTCATTGTTATGGCCTGTAGTTTTCTTTTACTAATGAGGACACAAGGTCAAGAATGTATTTTTTTTAATCATTTCATTTAAACCTCATTTTACCAGGTAAGTTTACTTCGAACACATTTTCAATTACAGCAACCACCTGGGGAATAGCTACATGTGAGAGGAGGGGGATGAATGAGCCAATTGGAAGCTGGGGATGATTAGGTGGACATGTTGGTATGCGGGCCAGATTGGGAATTTAGCCAGGGCACCGGGGTTAACACCCCTACTCTTACCATAAGTGCCATGGGATCTTTAGTAACCACAGAGAGCCTGGACTCAAGTTCTTAGTTTTTCCTAGAATAGGATTAATGATGATGCAATATAGGCTCTCTCATCATGGGTATTTTTCCTATAGAGAATACTACCTCATTCTAGAATTCTCAGGGATCGTGGGAAAAATTCCCAAGCTCACATAATGGCATGAGACATGGGCTGTTGATAACTACAGTATGTATGGAAAAACACTTGACTTCACTGAAATGTTTAGTCTGTTGTGAAACGAGTGACACCTCGATCGCCCTCTGTTTAAACCACACTATTATGTTAAGGGATGAGTGGTAAAGGCCTCTATAAAAGCCCTTTATGAGTATGTGGTTTAGCTCTCTGCCCTTTTGACAGTTGCTTTCTTCACTGTGCTACACCCACATGGGAAGCAATAGACTGAGAGTAAAGGATAAATGGCTTTCGGAGCACCGTTGTGGTTCCTTTCTCTCCACGTGAAGATGACAGTAATCAACAACCTGCTGAGTTTGGCTGTGGAACAACAGAAACTCAGCTAGGCTTGTTCCTACCTGCCCTGAGATCTTTTACGAACTGGATCCAGTCTGTTCTCTCTCTCACCTGCCTCCCAAACCCTGTCCCGACACACACACACACACACACACACACACACACACAAACAAACAAGCAAGTACAAACACATGTTGCACACACACGTCACGCAAATACACACACATGCAAACGAACAAGCAAGTACAAACACATGTTGCACACACACGTCACGCAAATACACACACAGACCTACAGTGTGTGTGTCTGTGGTTAATGCGATTAGGGGGGATATTGTGGGGCAGGGAACAACCAAAGTGCCCCTCTTTCACACCCTCGCAGTGAAATGAATATAAGGACTGCTGGTAGCAAAACTGATATTTTTTTGTTTTGTTCTGCTGTTACCTTTCATTCACCTTAGCCCAGAATCTGGTGTTGACTGACTGACAAAAGTGTGACTCCCTTTGAGACTTACGGAACGGCTTTTTTCTTGATTTTGGATTGGCACGTGAGAGTCTCTCAATTAAAGTGGATGTAAAGCAGAGAAGAAGACTGTAAAGCTGCTTTGTAAGCAGGAAACATGTTGATTTGTAGACAAATTCAACATCATCCGTTAGTTCAATCTTGTTCAACCATAATTTGTTTCAGCAGTAAAGTAAGACGGTGAAGGGTTCTTAAAATGGATTCGGAAAAAACTAATGTAACCGAGTGCTTTTGCCATGACACAAAAATGAGTTCCAACTTCCTCTAAGATAACTTCAGGTTTGGTAACCAATCTGTGTACTGCACACACACACACACACACGTATTTCATAAATCTAATCGCACGAGACAAGGTGAGCTTTTTGGTGGCCTCCCACGCATACCTAACACAAACCTACCCTGACACAAACCTGATTATGTGACCCAGCCTGATGAAATGATAAATTCTCCAATAGTCATGAATATTCATTGTCTGTAGGATGTCATGTTTTGCTCTCCTAAGTAGCCTGTGAGATAAAAAAAGTTTTGTAGTAGATACTGTATGCTATGGGACACAGAGTATGTCAGTATTCCACACAGAGAAAAGGAAGAATGGGTTAAAAAATTGCCTTGTGTGTCTTTCCACCTCTGGAACAGTTAAGTGATAATGCCCTTGAAGCTACGGTTGGAGGATATGCTGGCAAGGGTGTTGTTAGGCCCGAGACTAAGTCGAGGGTCGGCAAACATACTCAAATAATTATTGACATGTTTTCATTTAAAAACATTATTTTTATGAATTTACAGTGCGTTTGGAAAGCATTCAGACCTCTTGACTTTTTCCACATTTAGTGACGTTACAGCCGAATTCTAAAATGGATTAAATAAAACATTTTCCTCATCAATCTACACACAATACCCCATAATGACAAAGCAAAACAGATTTTTTATTTTTTTTGCTAAGTATATATATATGTGTAAAAGATACCTTATTTACATAAGTATTCAGACCCTTTGCTATGAGAAATTGAGCTCAGGTGCATCCTGTTTCTATTGATCACCTTGAGTCCACCTGTGGTAAATGCAATTGATTGGACATGATTTGGAAAGGCACACACCTGTCTATATAAGATCCCACATTTGACAGTGCATGTCAGAGCAAAAACCAAGCCATGAGGTTGAAGGAATTGTCCGTAGAGCTCCGAGACAGGATTGTGTCGAGGCACAGGTCTGGGGAAGGGTGACAAAACATTTCTGCAGCATTGAAGGTCCCCAAGAACACAGTGGCCTCTATCATTCTTAAATGGAAGAAGTTTGGAACCACCAAGGCTCTTCCTAGAGCTGGCCGCCCGGCCAAACTGAGCAGCTGGGCCCATCAAGCCAAAAGAATATCAAGCTGAAACTGATAATAATGGATTGCTTCTACAGAGGTCTTTTCAGGTCTCATTACACTGTAAGAAAGCTTCTATGTATAGCAACCTGTCTAAAGTCCTAAACACTTGACATGACTTGTGAGGTAGTTTAATTTTCTGTCAGTGTTCGAGTGAGATCAGGGGGCAGAGGCTGATTTCGGATAAGTCTGTCAGCCGCAGCAGCGCCACGTTTACCCACGGAAATGTCTGGTTACTCTGCTGTTGTCCTGCCTCACCCTCTGACGGTTGGGGCGCTTGCCCGTCGTCTTTCAAAGTTTGTCTCACATGCTGAAAGTTGTATATATTTCGGGCCGCCATGTTGTTGTTTTTTTAGTAGGGCCATGAACAGACGAAAACAAGAAAAAACGTAAACAAGAACTCCTGCAATAGTATAGCAAACATACTTGTGTATATACTGTACGGACAATACAGTTACCTGTAGCTAACTTAATAGAGGTACTGTTGTACCTTAAGTTTCTGTATATGACTTACTTTCACAGACACTCTGTTTTGATTATACTGTGTAAAATACATGCACGCGTCAATATTAGAGAAATACTTGCATTCATAGTACAGCATAACCTAGGGCCTGAACAAACAATGTAATCCAAGTTTGACGTGGACCAGCACTCTTTGAATAATAATGTGTGATAACGTTATAAAGTCGTTTACTTGGTAAACTCCCTTTCCTACAGGATTCTGATTAACATAACCACCACAATAGCATCCTGGTCCTATGGGATCTGTGCCAGGTTTAAGATGGTGCTTTCGGAAAGGATTCAGACCCCTTGACTTTTTCCACATTTTGTTACGTTACAGCGTTATGGCAAAATGGATTAAATAAACAAAAATCCTCATCAATCTACACACAATACCCTATTATGAAAAAGCAAAAACAGGTTTTTTGAAATTTTAACGGATTTATTACAAATAAAAAACTGATACCTTATTTTGTCACACCTCCCCCTCTCTGGTGCCCCCTCTCTGGTGCTCGAAGGCACCAGGCTGCCCATCAATACGCACACCTGCCACCATCATTACGCGCATCAGCGCTCATTGGACTCACCTGGACTCCTTCACTTAGTTTATTGCCCCTTCTATATCTGTCAGTTCCTCAGTTTGTTCCCATGTCAGCATTATTGTTGTTATATTTCCCCTGTTTAGATGCTGTCCTTGTTTGTTTCTTGTCAGTTATTTATTAAATGTTCACTCCCTGTACTTGCTTCTCGTCTCCCAGTGTCTGTCCTTACATATTTACAGAAGTATTCAGACCCTTTGCTATGAGTCTCGAAATTGAGCTCAGGTGCATTCTGTTTCCATTGATCATCCTTCAGATGTTTCTACAACTTGATTGGAGTCCACCTGTGGTAAACTCAATTGATTGGACATGATTTGGAAAAGCACACACCTGTCTATATAAGGTTGACAGTGCATGTCAGAGCAAAAAACCAAGCCATGAGGTCGAAGGAATTGTCCGTAGAGCTCCAAGACAGGATTGTGTCGAGGCACAGATCAGGGGAAGGGTATCAGAACAGTTCTGCAGCATTGAAGGTCCCCAAGAACAAAGCGGCCTCCATCATTCTTCATCATCCATCATTCTTAAATGGAAGAAGTTTGGGACCACCAAGATTCTTCCTAGAGCTGGCCACCCAGATATACTGAGCAATCGGGTGAGAAGGGCCTTGGTCAGGGAGGTGACCAAGAAGCTGAGGGTCACTCTGACAGAGCTCCAGATGGAGATGGTTGTCCTTCTGGAAGGTTCTCCCATCTATGCAGCACTCCACCAATCAGGCCTTTATGGTAGAGTGGCCAGACGGAAGTCACTCCTCGGGAAAAGGCACATGACAGCCCGCTTGGAATTTGCCAAAAGGCATCTAAAGGACTCTCAAACCATGAGAAACAAGATTCTCTGGTCTGAATGCCAATCTGGAGGAAACCTGGCACCATCCTTATGGTGAAGTATGGTGGTGGCAGCATCATGCTGCGGGGTTGTTTTTCAGCGACAGGGATTGGGAGACCTGACAGAGCTTGAGAGGATCTGCAGAGAAGAATGGGTGAAACTCCCCATATACAGGTGTGCCAAGCTTGTAGCGTCATACCCAAGAAGGCTCGAAGTTGAAATCGCTGCCAAAAGTGCTTCAACAAAGTACCGAGTAAAGGGTCTGAATACTTATGTAAATGTGATATGTCCGTTTTTTATTTCTAATACATTTGCAAAAATGTATAAAAACAAATTTTTGCTGTGTCATTATGGGGTTTTGTCTGTAGATTGATGAGGGGGGAAAACGATTTCATCCTTTTTAGAATACGGCTGTAACGTAACAAAATGTGGAGAAAGTCAAGCGGTCTGAATCCTTTCCGAATGCACTGTAGCTTCGTTGTGGTTGGTAACGGTCCTTTCTTTTAGTCCGTTAAGAGCCCAGTTAACTTCCACACAGCTGAGGGCAATAACATCTCCTCTGTTGTGTAAAGCAACAACACACTCCGTTAAGGATCTCAGAGTCTCTGACACACACACACACACACACACAGGTTATTGTGAAGAGGGATAGGGTGGAGAAGGGTGGTGGTGGGGTTAGTGTACAGGCCTATGGTACCCTCACTGTCTCCCAGTGTTTGCACTGTCAGCACAGAGAGCAGTGTGATAACATCTAAGCCGAGCCTCAGCAAAACACCTCCTCAACTCATCATATCCGTATGCCCTGCCTTAGTCATCGTGTTTGTGTGCACCAACTCTCTGTGTTATTTCTCCCTGGCCAAACGTGGAATATTGTGCATAGATGATTGCTATGGTTTACTTCTACAGCTTTCCCTACCTGTGTTTTACCATAGGTGATGGTGTCTGTTGTGACTATATGGGTTTAATTCCTACTACCTGCTCCCCTCTTGAGGCTATTGGATGTGTGCCATTCATTTTTATGTGTGTCTTAAGTAAATGATCAAAAAAGGCATATTTGGAAAAGGTGTGTTAATTTGTCATTTGGCAGGGTTGAGGGCAGAGCATTTGGCTTGTTTGGGGGCAGAGCTCATTAAACTAAAAGCCATATTTCTACCTTTGTGTACCTATTTAGGATACATCACCATGTAGAGAATAACGTTCATATGCATAATTATGCTTTACTGTATAGTACAGATCAGGGACCCATGATGAAATTCCGTTACTGCAATTCCGTTACTGGGTGTTAATCCACTTCACTTACTGTAGTTCCATAACCACAATATAATTTTTCAAGTGTCATGTCAAATCTTAATTCGGAACAGACATTTAACAGAGTTTGGGGAAAACGTGGACATTAAAAACTGAGGGAGATTTTACAGAAATGATATTACCAATCTTTGTGTCTGTTCTTCCAGTAAATGTGTTTTTGTAAAATATTCTGTGTAAATTGTTCAGTGTAAATTGTTAAGTGTAAAGTGTTTAGAGTTGTATGGTTTGTTCAACTTTGAAATCAATAGTTTTTTGTTTGGCACACATTTTTTTGTGAAAAATCTGAGTCTCAGTATAATTCTGTTACCGTGGAATTGCCCTAAGAGGAATACTGTCTGATAGAGATCTTCAAACAAGCATACCGTTGCTTTGTTCAAATAGGAAACTCTATTAAATAAATAGTCATACTCGGGTTTACTTAGTTTCATCTATAATACAGGAGAATTAGCATCCACCCTCATAGGGACAACGTAACATAATTCACTCACTACGGTATAAGGCTCAGCTAAGACCAGCTAACAAACCTGGATAAGAGGATTCATTTGCATGTCATTTCCATGAGATCCTGGTTAGCTGTCGAGTGCTAGGAGTGTAGAGCAGGCTGTAAGTGCCAACGGTCAGGGATTCCAGGATGAACCAATGGGAAAGGGGGTGTGAGAGTGAACGGGATATGAGGCTTTTCCCGAACAAAACAGATATATCATCCCCAAACTCACTCAATAAATAGACCGTTTACCAGATAAGGATCAGGCAACCACGGTGAGCTGTTAACTGTTGGAAACCTCAGACAAACTCATGAAGAGATGGTGTTATTTCTGATTTCACAAAGATGACATGATTACACTCTTCACTGATTGTGCTTTGTTCCTTAGACAGACTCAAGCCCAGACAATTCCCAATAAGACACTGAAAGCTTATAATCTATGTCAATACTTGGTGAGGAAAACGAAACTATCAGATGTTGCTAGTGAGCTTTAAATGGGCTCCCCAGGATTCCGAGCTGTCTTTTTAGACGGTTTTGGTATTGCACTAGCAAAATAACTATCTGATAATAATTCATATCAGAGATGCTGGTTTGGTGATTGATATAATGCAAGCGATCTGCCTTTTGATCTGCTGTATAGTACTGTATTTGGTCTGTATTTTCCACATGCAGTATGTACAGTAGTCATACGAAGCAGCAAAAAAGCACCTCGTAGCGCATCCCGCGTCTCTCTCCACCAATCAAAATGACATCCCCTTTTGTTGGTTCAGTTGTTTTGCGGCAGAGCATTCTTTATCAAAGCTATGCCAAGAATTATTCCTTGGAACAATTTGAAAGTCTTCAAAGGAAAGAAACAGTTCGCTTCTCTCGCTGTCAATTCCTGGTTATACTCTAGTGACTAGTCATAGTCTGGGGGCCTTGTGTTTCTCCTCACCACAGTCATACCATATGCTAAGGAAAAACCCCCGGGGACTAAGTTCTAATGAAAGCAACGTGTCTGTTACTCAACTGAATTTAGACGTTGATGTTTCATATAAATTGTTCTACATTCGCGTTGGAAACAGTAATAGCTTGATCCCATTTGTCTGAAAACAATGTCTCAAGGTAGGATCACCTTATGTGTAACCTATACTCTCCTCATGAGTCCTATAGGTTGATCCCATGGGTTTCTCCTGCCTATTTCCCCCACCATGCTTTCACTCTAGTCTACACGCTCTACTACTTAGTCAACACCCAGTGTGTCTACGGCCGATCTCCAGACCTGGCTGCATGGCGGATATTCCTAGCTCTCTCCCTGCCTGTATCCCTACCCTCTGGTTCTATCCCATGCCCCAAGTGCAAACAAAAACAAACACGGCTGTCGGGAGAAGCAGGTGTCTTTCCAACGGGAAAGATAAACAATTAAACAGGACGTGGGTGTGTGCATTCGGGGGGTGATCCCAACAGTGCGTCAACTTTGCATCTTGCTGATAGCATCTTTAAAGCCTCCTCAGACTAAGAAGAACTGCTGTTTATTTTCTCTCTATATGTTTCTTTTGAACTCTGATCTGCGTAAAAGCTGGGTATTGACGATTAGGGGAGAAGTATGTTCTCAGTGTGGAATTCCATGTGAATGACGTACTGTATGGAGCCAACAGTGTAAATGCTTGTCACGTTATAAATGCATACAATTCATTCATTTATTATTCACAAATGGATTGGTGGCAACATATTCCATTTCAGTGCTTTGTGTAATATCAGGAGTAAATCGGCCATAAAATAATAATATAATAAAGACCAAAGTCTATTTCATAAAATAATAAAGACCAAAGTAACTCCCTTTTATTATTATGACGGTGGTAAATGGTAGAGATGTTTTGTTGTTTATGAATTAGAATTTTGGGCTTTTCTCTCAAACAAATTCCATTTCCAATTGGGTGTCATGTAATTGGTAATATCCAGGGCTTGGGCAAGAACTCACTGAAACTGAGTATCTGACCGCACCTCTACTACTTGAGTTCCTGCACCTCTACTACTCAAGTTCCTACACCTCTACTACTTGAGTTACTACACCTTTTACTACTTGAGTTCCTGCACCTTTTACTACTTGAGTTCCTGCACCACTACTACTTGAGTACCTGCACCTCTAATAGAATATTAGCTAAAAGGTATTGTGGAATTCCTGCACCTAAATATAAACTATACCAGCACCCAAAATGAGTACCTACACCTATTTCAGTCCAAGTCAAGCCCTACTAATATCCCATCAGGTAGCCTTGAGGTTAGAGCGTTGGGCCAGTAACCTGAAAGGTTCCAGGTTTGTTTACCAGAGCCGACAAGGTAAAAAAACAAAAAACATCTGTCTCTGTGCACTTGAGCAAGGCATTTAACCATAACCCTATTGGTGTCTCAGGGAGAGTTAGGATATTAAAAAACAAACACACATTACCATTACACACTTGTGTGTAACAGGACAAATATAAGCACCCCCAAAATTATTATAGTATTATCACCCTACAAGCCTTTGGTGAGCTTGACCCCAGACACGCTGATATGCCTCTTAAGTTGCCTGCTGGTAGCTAAAGCAATCAATCAGTTTACACAAGTTAGGTCTAATTAAGTGCTGACGCTGGTTGCACCATGTAGTTCTTCTATAGCTTGATGGTTATCTTAAGTCAACATGTATGCAAACTAGAATTGAGCATTTTCTTATCCTAAAATAGTACAAATTGTGATAGATAGTATAGGCTACAATAAAAGCACTGTATTGTGGGTCACCTTTAATTCTGTCACTTTCTGTGTCACTCTCTTCCACATTGTCTTACTCTCTTAATTAACCAAGCCCACAGGTAGAGCAATACAAAGTACCAACACATGTTATTGAGTATTGGGCTCCACCCCTTACCGCATTGTAATCCAATCCGATGCCCTGTCACAGGTAAAACCGGCCTCATATTCTCACACTATACCCCAAAAGCGAGAAAAGCCGACAAAACCCGTTCAGGACACTTTTACTGTGGCCCTCATCTCAAGTCGTAATTTAGTTTTTCTGGCGAAAGAAGACTGATCGGATTTACAGTACTAACTAGAAAGTCCAGTTCCACCAACCGAGATGTCACAGGAGCATGACAAGTAAGTGTTTTTCAATCACGACTGGAAGTCCAGCGGAACCAACGTGTTGAACTCCTACTGCATTTTCTACTCTGGTGCAATAATGACCCGTCGATATTTGACTGTTTTTGAAGGGGGTTTATCTGGTGCAGGTCGATTCTAATAAGAGTTCCCTGGACTGTGGGAAAGTGTACTTTTTGCCTGTCTGCCAAAACGAGTATGATTCAATATCTGTATTTATCGTGCTTGGGATCCGTGAGAGCGCCATTGAGAGCTTTACAAGCAGTTTCACTTGTCGTGTTCCAGCCTGTACGGCACAGGTGTACTGTATCTCTCCACCTGTCGTGCTAGATCAGGCGCCTGTTCCGAGCAACCTTCTGCCGTTCCGTGTGTGTTCTTGATGTGCGGTTCATTATTTGATAATGTGGTTAGACTTTAATTTGAAGAAATTCGCCTTAATACCCCTGGAGGTGTTTGTTTTGGCTTTACCTTAGCGAGGCATATGTTTTACCTATTGTTTTAGGCTACTTTATTGAAGTTGAGGCATTATGCATATATTTTCCAATTTATTTTAGGTTTGAAATGCACTGTGATTCCTAATCCATGCTTGTAATGGCATTTCTAATCAGAAATAGCATTTTAATCAAAAACAATATGAATAATTATTTGTATAATTTTTATTATATTTTTAATATTTGCTCAAAAGTGGTCAAATGTGGATGTATTTTGTCTGAGGGCAATGACAATGAGACTGACTCCAATGAAATCGTACACCTGTTAGGCGTTGGCCACCATAGTCAAAGGAACATTGTAAGCAAGCTTTCTCTCCGCTGTATTGCAGACAGACATACAGTCACTGGACGAATAATTTATTCTGACAGAATTATTTAGTTGATTGAGATGGTGAATGTATATTTTTTGTAAAAAGAAGGGATTTTGATATTCACAAACAGGCCATTGTTGAAAGGGGGGCTATAAATATATTTTTAATGTAATTCCACATTTTAAAATGTGTAATTTAGGCCAGTTTATTTCCTGGGACATCCAAATACGGTGTGAGAGGCAATTGGGGTTCCTCTTCAACCTTTCTGGAAAAGCAATGTAGACTACGCTATTTATCCAGTGTCCAATTCAATCATTTTTTATCAAAGTATAAAATCGCTCATGCTCCTTTGTTTTAACAATGTAACGTTATTGCGTATCCTATCAATTATATTGCCAGTTAATAGCGAATCTATCGGGTTGCAAAATCACTAACGCCTCAATTTTACCCGGGAAACAGTTCGTGAATGAAACAATTAGATATTGGATTATTAATAACACATTGACATTAACCAGACAGAATAAAAGCATTTGCTGTAGCAACTATAGCTTAGACGCAAAGGGAAATCAATCCGTAAATTCAGTGTGTGCCACTCTGGAGAAGCGTTCATGTGAGTTGAAGATAGAAAAGCTATAGGTGTCTTATCTCACACGACCCTTTATTTTCTAGGATCATAGGAGACCTTTTGTTTGTAGATATATATTTATTGAAAGAAAGAAATATGCCTAGTGTAGCCTTTAGGTCTGAGAAGTCGTCTTTGTTTGCACTTTCAATGTTGTTCCCACATCCCACTTGAAAGATCTAGGGTTCTGTTTATGACTGTAAAATAATGTGGCTAAAAAGAAAACTACTGAATAATTGTGTGACCATGCCATATAACACATACTGCACTATTCCAAGTTTGGCCTTCACCCGCAATTGACAGAAAGCCTGCATTGCTTCTGATAATACAATGGTGTATCCCTAAAAGGTGCCTTATCAAGTCCTAGAAGAATAAGATTTGTATTGATTTCTTATACACCCCCCCATCAAACTATCCCCTTCACTAAATGCCAGAAGAAGGTGTCTAGTCCCTCTTAGACCCTGACTGTCTGATTTTAAAGGATGTGTAATTTGCTTTCTATGGGAGAGTATTCAGTTAAGCTTGGCGTGATGATGATGACGACAGCGATAAATGTTCTCAAACAGGTTCTCTAGAAATTAAACGACAACCCAGTCTGGCAAACCCTGGAATGTTGCACTAGATCCTTCTGTGTAGATAACAGATGGGTAACCAATAGGAAACTGTTGATCACCATGAGCTGTCACACTGGAAGAGCCAGTAGAGGTTCTCTCCTCCGAGAGACGCCATAATCTCACAAGTTGCTGAGATTTGTTGCGCAATCGTCTTGCTTGTACAACAGGTCTGGAAGATAAAGTGTGACACTGTTGATCTCTCCAACCTGTTAGTCGGTTGTGAACAAGGCATTGATTGTTGCTCTGACTGTCTGGTGATTTATGTGCTGTTTAGTCTGGCGTATGTCTGATTATGAAAAGACCAGGTAGAAAAACAGGGATCTGTTAACTACATGTTTATAACTCAGTCCATCTTTAACGTGTAGCTTTTTATTATGATTATCATGCAGCTCCTGGTTTTGACATGTACAGTATGTAGCACATGAGTTTCTCCCATTACATTGTGACGGCACTCCTCACTCACTCCCCCCGCCAGTAAGAGGGCAGTCCTGGTTCTGCAGAATGAGCCCAGCTACGGTCAGCGCCGGCCATTCACCAACGAGGACGAGGCGTGGAAGTCGTTCCTGGAGAACCCCCTGACGGCCGCCACCAAGGCCATGATGAGCATCAACGGTGACGAAGACAGCGCCGCAGCCCTGGGCCTGCTCTACGACTACTACAAGGTAACATCGAAGTGACCGAACCAATGCTGGTTGTTACCGGTACAGGCACTGTGTTCCCACACAGGTGTCATGACACTCCTGTAAGGTTATGGCTGCACTGTAATTGATTATTATCAATTGATTGTTAAAAGCAGCACAGCCACAAATCAGCACCCTACTTGGCGAGCATCAAAATGACAATCACACAATTTGAACCAATGTGTTCATTCATGTTTTTTTAAACCCATATCCACTAGTACGGTCTATAAACTAAACGACTGAAGTAGCTTTACTTAAGACCTGTGTCTTACAGACTTCATTTGTGAAGCAGCCACAGCACAGACTGATTGTCATTTAGTTTTCCATGTAGACAGAGGTGGTGCTTTTGGATGTGGTCAGACTCACACAGCGGCTGTGTTTTCCTTCCCATGCAGGTTCCCCGGGAGAAGAGAACAATATCTCAGACCAAGACAGAGTCCCTGGGCTCTGATGTAGATCCCAACAAAAGGTACATGTAGGTATAACATCCCTTTTACAAACCTGAATTTGCCGTGTGTGTGTGTCTGTGTGTGTGTGTGTGTGTGACCTTGTCACCACACTGTCTATGGTCCTTATTTCATATTAAATTAAACCACTGACATTTTACCTGCCCTGTTTTTTAATTGTTCTTGCTCAGGCATTTGATGGCCCCCCTGCAAGAGGCTTCAATGGTGTCAGCGGAGAGCAGGATCCAGGTTTTGAAGGGCCCCTTTAACATTCTCCTGCCCAACCAGCTGCATGGCCAGGACAACAAGAGGGGAGTCCCTTTCCCCTCCCCGGACACCACTGTCACCGTCTCCATCGCCGCCGTCCCCAACTACCCCAACATCAAGATGGAGGGCTCCTCCAATGGCTTCTCTGTCACAGTCCCCAACCACTGCTCTGAGTCCGACAGCCACACGGTGGAGTTCGCCCGGCAGCTCACCCACAGCCAGTTCAGCCCCAGCACCCAGACCCGCACCCCCGACTCCACCTTCCCAGAGAACTATAAGGACAGTTCCCAAGAGGTGTGTACACATACACAACAGCAAGAATCCAATAGCCTCTTCTCTAATCTAAACCCCACCCCTCCCCCACCATATCTCTCTCCCCCGTCAGACATGACCCTTTTCACCTGAGCCTCTGGAGCCTACAACGGTGGGTCTCAGCCCTCCCTGTTTTATTTGAACATGCCAAAATAGCAGACCAGCGTGTTATTATGCCATTGTCTCGCCCACACAATAAAGTGCTGTACTATTTCCCTCCTACAATAGCCCAAGCCCTTTCTCTCTTCTCTTCTCTCCTATCGCTCTTTCTCTATTTAACCTGGAGGGGGATTACCTTGGAAAGGGATAACCCAACACAAACCCCTTCACACAGGGGAGGGAGGGATTGGAAGGAAGAGGGCAAGCGAGAGGGAGAGAGAGAGAGAGAGCTCCCTAGACTCCCTTTAACCCCTGAAAGCACTAGCTACAGCCTCGTCGTGGATGCTTGTCTAAATCCAGCCCCTCTCCCTCTCTCCTCTTTGTGTTCCGCAGGTGTTCTCCTTCCCAGGGGATCTCCAGTTACGCCTGGCCTCCATCGCGCCGGAGGAATACAGCGCTTTTGACACCGTGCCGGGGTAAGCCCGCTGGCCGCCCGCCGTCGCCATTTAGGCCCTGATAGAAGACTCCCGAGAATAGCCTCATTCACTACAGTTACCTGGGAGTCACCAGATTCCCTCAGTGTAAAAGGCACAATGCCAAACCCAATGTTAACAAGGGCCTCTGTGACACTATGAGGATTTGGTCAATGGGAAGGGCTTGATGAGTGTGGCCTAAATGTGTAGGCCTTCCCTTTCCCTAGCCTGATTTCAGGCTACTCTTTTCCCTAAAGGAAAATACAAATGTACTATTGTAACCAATACTTATTTTTCTATTAGGAATAATTTTGAGTACACCGTGGAGGCTTCCAAGTCGCTGCGCCAGAAGACCGGTGACGGCACCATGACGTACCTGAACAAGGGCCAGTTCTACCCCATCAGCCTCAAGGAGATGGACAACAGCAAGCTGCTCCACCACCCCATCAGCAAAGTCAGGGTAAGACCACACCACCAAGCTAGCTCGTCTAGCCTCATCGTTCAAGTACCAATACATGATATGAGTAGGTCTCTCGTTTTAAAAGATACCTCTGGTGAAAAGTTAGACGGAACAAACAGAGAAATCTTAGGCTCGTTGTTCGCTATTATGCTAATAGTAGCTTTTAGCTACTAATAGGTCTGATCTCGTTAAATTGAATGTGTCTGTTGAGCTAACATGTTTGATGGCTCTGGGATTGTGTGCTCCATTTTAGAGTGTGGTGATGGTGGTGTTCGGGGAAGAGAAGTGCAGAGACGACCAGCTGAAGCACTGGAAGTACTGGCACTCCAGACAGCACACAGCCAAGCAGAGGTGTCTTGATATTGGTGAGAGCCCATACTGTAGTCTACATCACACAAATCTCCACAAGAACTCTTGAAGGGGAGTTTAAAGGCCTAACGAATACATTCAAGGCCAGATTTACGGTGCGAAGCACAAGTTACGACAAGTTTTCAAAGAAAAGCAAAAAAAACTGGCTAAAACATGAATTGCTTTACCCTTAAAGGTTGTTCATGAAACTGTTTTTATTATCACCGGGGAAATAACAGGTGCAAAATTCACATGACAAATGCTTATTAAATCAGTCCGTAGTTTCTTATGTCACATAAAGTCTCCAGAAGTACTGCCTGAAAGGTAATGAATGCATTTGATCATATCTACCTAACACTCTTACCATACCGTCCTGCAATACCACTGGTGTGATTCACTGTTGTTCCCTGACTTGTTGTGCAACCATCACCCTCCATTTCCTCCCTCCTGTCACATGCTGTCTCAGTCTCAGCTCCAGGAGAGGCAGCCAGCTAGCCAAGGAGCCAGACAGACAGATCCACCCAATGAGGATAAACTGGGCCTGTATTCAAAAAGTGTCTCAGAGTAGGAGTTATGATCTAGGATCAGATCCTTCCTACAATCTTCATCTTATTCATGAATAATATTCTGAGACTCTTTATGAATACAGGCCATGTTCTCATTGGTTGAATCTGAACAAACCGCTTTAGAACAGTACACCTGATTGGATGAGGGTGTGGGTGGAAATGGGACAGGGCCAGTTGCCCTGTTTGTTAAGGATACCTGTGTAAACTGGGACCCATGGTGGCTCCCTGTCAGGACAATACAGCAACTTAGTTCTCTGGAGGTAGACTGATCAATCTTACTCTGCATACATACACACACTGCGAAAAGAAAGGTTTGTTCTGCTTGACAGAGGAAAGTGCATTGTTTCACTTGCAGTCTGACTTTGATGGAAGGACTATGGGCGAAAGGTAACTGCTGGTACTCTGCTTGCTTTGGATTAAAGTAGTCAGTCAGTCAGAAGCGTAGAGGAACCCTACTTAAAATAGTGTGGTTTGTAGTATAGGGCTATAGGCCAAGGTGTGAAAGTGTATTGGTGAATCCTAGTTAGGAAGTTGGTTGGGATTGGTCAGAACGTAAAGTTGGAGAACCAAGCACCTAGATTTCCCAATTTATTGTGTTATTTGGAAAACATTTCTGAAAGACTTAACGATAATGCGAGACAAGAAGGCCAATGCCACAGTTGGAGCTTTTAAAAAAAAATCCACACCTTTTGAGGACAAAAAGCTTGTTTGTTTGTTTATCAAACAGTTGTGGGATGGGTCTTCACCAGGGCGGGAGCACATTTTCAGTAGTTGTGTCTAAAACAAGCTACTGACCTGCACTTCACTCTTCTGCAACTCTCCTAAGACAATGAAATCAACCAAATCAACCATATCCTTCAAATATTGCCATCCCTTCCTCCAATAAAAGATCAGAAGTCTCCTTCCGCCTCTCCATACATCCACTTAGCCAACTTAGTTTCATAACTTAGCCACCACCACAGCCCTTTTTCATTTAAAAGTCTAATGTCAATGCTAACAGTACAGTCCATTATGTGTCCTGTGCTTCCCAGCTGACTACAAGGAGAGCTTCAACACCATCAGCAACATTGAGGAGATCTCCTACAACGCCATCTCCTTCACCTGGGACATCAACGAGGAGGCTAAGGTGAGACAGGAAATGTGAGGAAAGAGGGAGTTGGAGAGAAAGTTGTAGGGCAACTTGATTTTCCTTAGAACACATCAAATCAAATTTTATTGGTCGCATACACATATTTGGCAGATGCTATTGCTGGTGTAGCGAAATGCTTGTGTTTCTAGCTCCAACAGTGCAGTAATATCTAACAATACACTCATCTAAAAGTAAAAGAATGGAATTGAGAAATATAGAAATATTAGGACGATCAATGGCAAGAGTCCGGATTAATCCTAGATTTAATCCTAGTAAGATTTCCCTATTTTAGGTCAGTTAGGATCACCACTGTATTCTAAGAATGTTTAAATTTCAGAATAATAGTAGAGAGAATTATTTATTTCAGCTTTGATTTCTTTCATCACATTGCCAGTGGGTCAGAAGTTCACATACACTCAATTAGTATTTGGTAGCATTGCCTTTAAATTGTTTACCTTGGGTCAAGCATTTTGGGAAGCCTTCCACAATCTTCCCACAATAAGTTGGGTGAATTTTGGCCCATTCCTCCTGACATAGCTGGTGTAACTGAGTCAGGTTTGTAGGCCTCCTTGCTCGCACACACATTTTCTATGGGATTGAGGTCAGGGCTTTGTGATGGCCACTCCAATACCTTGACTTTGTTGACCTTAAGCCATTTTGCCACAACTTTGGAAGTATGCTTGGGGTCATCGTCCATTTGTAAGACCCATTTGTGACCAAGCTTGAACTTCCTGACTGATGTCTTGAGATGTTGCTTCAATATATCCACATCATTTTCCTCCCTCATGATGCCATTTATTTTATGAAGTGCACCAGTCCCTCCTGCAGCAAAGCACCCCCACAACATGATGCTGCCACCCCCGTGCTTCACGGTTGGGATGGTGTTCTTTGGCTTGCAAGCCTCCCCCTTTTTCCTCCAAACATAATGATGGTCATTATGGCCAAACAGTTCTATTTTTGTTTCATCAGACCAGTTGACATGTCTCCAAAAAGTACGATCCTTGTCCCCATGTGCAGTTGCAAACCGTAGTCTGGCTTTTTAGGGCGGTTTTGGAGCAGTGGCTTCTTCCTTGCTGAGCGGCCTTTTAGGTTATGTTGATATAGGACTCGTTTTACTGTGGATATAGATACTGTGTACCTGTTTCCTCCAGCATCTTCACAAGGTCCTTTGCTGAAGTTCTGGGATTGATTTGCACTTTTCGCACCAAAGTACGTTCATCTCTAGGAGACAGAATGCATCTCCTTCCTGAGCGGTATGACGGCTGCGTGGTCCCATGGTGTTTCTACTTGCGTACTATTGTTTGTACAGATGAACATGGCACCTTCAGGCGTTTGGAAATTCCTTCCAAGGATGAACCAGACTTGAGGTCTACAATTTTTTTTCTGAGGTCTTGGCTGATTTTCTTTTGATTTTCCCATGATGTCAAGCAAAGATGTACTGAGTTTGAAGGTAGGCCTTGAAATACATCCACAGGTACACCTCCAATTGACTCAAATGATGTCAATTAGCTTATCAGAAGCTTCTAAAGACATGATGTAATTTTCAGCACTCCGGGATGCTGGCCTTCTAGGCAGAGTTGCAAAGAAAAAGCCATATCTCAGACTGGCCAATAAAAATAAAAGATTAAGATGGGCAAAAGAACAGACACTGGTCAGGAAGATTTGAAAAAAGTGTTATGGACAGACTAATCTTAAGTTTGAGGTGTTCGGATCACAAAGAAGAACAGTTGTGAGATGCAGAAAAAATGTAAAGATGCTGGAGGAGTGCTTGACACCATCTGTCAAGCATGGTGGAGACAATGTGATGGTCTGGGGGTGCTTTGGTGCTGGTAAAGTGGGAGATTTGTACAGTGCAAAAGGAATTTTGATGGCGTGCTATCACTCCATTTTGCAACACCATGCCATACCCTGTGGACGGCCCTTAATTGGAGCCAATTTCCTCCTACAACAGGACAATGACCCAAAGCACAGCTCCAAATTATGCAAGAACTATTTAGGGAAGAAGCAGTCAGCTGGTATTCTGTCTATAATGGAGTGGCCAGCACAGTCACCGGATCTCAACGCTATTGAGCTGTTGTGGGAGCAGCTTCATCGTATCGTAAGAAGTGCCCATCAAGCCAATCCAACTTGTGGGTGGTGCTTCAGGAAGCATGGGGCCAAATCTCTTCAGATTACCTCGACAAATTGACAACTAGAAGCCAAAGGTCTGCAAGGCTGTAATTGCTGCAAATGGAGGATTCTTTGACGAAAGCAAAGTTTGAAGGACACAATTATTTTTTCAATTAAAAATCATTATTTATAACCTTGTCAAATTCTTGACTATATTTCTTAATCATTTTGCAAATTATTTCATGTATGTTTTCATGGAAAACAAGGACATTTCTCAGTGACTCAAACTTTTGAACGGTGTGTGTGTGTGTGTGTGTGTGTATATATATGGATGTGTGTGTGTGTGTGTGTGTGTATATATATGGACATTGTGGACAGTATATGGATAGAATATGTAGTATATCTGAAGTATACATAGGATAGAATAGTAGTTATATAGGATGACCTTGACTAGAATGCAGTATATACATATAAAATGGGTAAAACAGTAAGTAAACATTATTTAAGTGACCAGTGTTCCTTATCTATGTACATAGGGTAGCAGCCTCTAAGGGGCAGGGTTGAGTAACTGGGTGGTAGCAAAGTGGAGGCTGGCTAGTGATGGCTTAACAGTCTGATGTCCTTGAGATTGAAAAACAGATTGTATCTCTTTGCCCCAGCTTTGATGCACCTGTACTGACCTCACCTTCTGGATGATAGCGGGGTGAACAGGCTGTGGCTCGGGTGGTTGAGGACCTTAATGATCTTCTTGGCCTTCCTGTACCAACGGGTGCTATAGATGTCCTGGAGGGCAGGCAGTGTGCCCCTGGTGAAGTGCTGGGCAGACCGTACCACCCTCTGGAGAGCCTTGCGGATGGTGCTGTTGCTGTACCAAGCGGTGACACAGCCCAACAGGATGCTCTCAATGGTGTATCTGTCAAGGTTTGTGAGGGTCTTAGGGGCCAAGCCTAATGTTTTTCAACCGCCTCCTGTGGTTGACGAGGCACTGTTGCGCCTTCACCACACTGTGTGGGTGGTCCATTTCAGATTGTCAGGGATGTGTACGCTGAGGAACTTGAAGCGTTCCATCTTCTCCACGGCGGCCCTGTCAATGTGGACAGGGGCGTGCTCCCTTTGCTGTCTCCTGAAGTCTACGATCATCTCCTTCATTTTGTTGACGTTGAGGGAGAGGTTATTTATCTGGCACCACTCCACCAGGGCTATATTGTCGTTGTAGGTAATCAGGCCTACCACTTGTGTAGTCTGCAAACTTGATGATCGAGTTGGTGTGTCATGGGTGAACGGGGAGTACAGGAGGGAGCTGCGCACACACCCTTGTGGGGCCCCTGTAGTGGAGGTGTTGTTGCCTACCTTCACCACCTGGGGGGCGGCCCGTCGGGAAGTCCAACACCCAGTTGCACAGGGTGGGGTTCAAACCCAGGGCGTCAAGTTTAATGATGAGCTTGGTGAGTACTATGGGGTTGAAGGCTGAGCTGTAGTGAATGAACAGCATTCTTACATAGGTATTCCTCTTGTCCAGATGGGATAGGGCAGTGTGCAGTGCGATGGAAAATGGCATCATCTGTGGATCTATTGGGGCATTGTGACAAATTGCAGTGGGTCTAAGGTGTCGGGTAAGGTGGAGGTGATATGATCCTTAACTAGCCTCTCAAAGCACTTCATGATGACGGAAGTGAGTGCTATGGGGCGATAGTCATTTAGTTCAGTTACCTTCGCTTTCTTGGGTACAGGAACAATGGTGGACATCTTGAAGCAAGTAGGGAGAGCAGACTGGGACAGGGGGAGATTGAATATGTTCGTAAACACTCCAGCCAGCTGTTCTGCGCATGCTCTGAGGACGCGGCTAGGGATTATGGGGAATGTGAGGACAGATCTTTGTCCTAGACAATGATAAGTGTTTTTGAAGGATTAGGTGTAAACCTGATCACTACTTCCTTAATAAACCATAAACATTCTTTGTGACAGCGGCAGAAGACTCTTCCAAAAATAGACTGCATTTCCTTGATCTAAAGGTAAGGATGTGTCTTGGCCATCAAAGGTGTCAGGTGATTCGGACCAATTTGTCAAAAAGATATCGTCACATGCTTTGTCCTTTTTTTATTTTCTTCTAAATGCCCATTATGGAAGTGGTCCCTCGAGTTTTGATCGAAGAATAAATACGTTTATTGTTCCTAAGGGAGTTTTTCCTCTGTGCTGGGTGCTTCGGTTGCATAGAGACTATAGACACAGGTCGGAGGTAGTCTATAGCTGCAGAGGGAGGTGTTTGTCTGCCGTTGAGGCCACATTCTTGACTCGTTTTACCTGTCATCCCCATTGTTGAGCTGAAGTGATGCGCGTACAAGGGAGGCCTTCGGGGCTAAGCCGAGCCTAACAATGGGAGTTGGAATGAGGAAACACGGCAGGGGGGCAGAACTGGATTTGACAGCTAGCGATGGAATCCTGTCCGACCGGGTTCGAGGCAAGAGCAGTATTTCACTGTCCCTGACCAGTTTGTTTGGTTGTGAGGGATGGCGTCAACTGTCAACCTCCCGGAGGTTTTAGCTGGCGCTTTGTGTTCGTGTGGTGCTATGACACTGCTACTGTTGACCGTTAGACTGGGATGCTAACAGAATTAGGTTAACAAATAGACGGGCAGACACGACAATTCATCTATCCCCTCGATCCCCTGAGGGAGACACACAGACACACACACACACACACACACGCATAACCAGGATGTGGGTCTTCTCATCTTGTGACCCGAGGCCTGTGTCCATAGGATAGAGGATGTTCATCCTTGTGTGTGTGTACTGTGTAATCACCTGTTTGTACTGTGTACAATCACCTTTGTGTACGCACCACACTGCCTGTTTTGTAAGAACCACTGATGAGCCAGGTGTAAGGTTTCGCACTAAGGATGATGTGTAAGACTGATGGGACACTTAGTCACTGCGTTTGTGTACGTGCGTGTGTTTGAGACGCTTTACCTTCTCTCGCTTTGCCCTCTGGTGATTTGAAACGTAGGCTCGCACACCGTTTACTCTGAAGACGGAAGTGAAACAGAAGTAGGAGCAGCCTTTCCCAAATGTTCACACTATTTGAGTTTCTTGATAGGACATACTCCTAGGATCATGAGAATAGCTCATTGTACGATGACATCATCTTTACTGGAGATTGAGTAATAGCAAAAACTACAAAATGTAGTTCATATATAGTTACCATGTCATTATAGAAATGAACAGTTGTGACTACATGATATCTGTGCAACCTTTAAGTTAAAATGTCTGTGTCATGGTTAGAATATTAAGTAAGCATATTGAAACGGTACATTCTAAAGAAAGCCACGTATTGAAATTGCTTTCAGCAAAGCCTTGTATTAGTGGTTGTCAGTAGAACTGAGTCGACGTGTAATTACCACGGTCTGCCAGACGAGGGAGACACACACTGGTTCAGTGAAGACGGCGCCTACATAAACAAGGAACCGGACAAAGAGATCCTGTGCTCCTTAGAATTCAATGGGAGTGGAACCAGTGGGAATATGCTCTTGAATAAATATGACCTCATTTACTGTGCATGGAACATCAGTCAGGTTTTATACCGAATGAACAGGGTATAAAAGTGTAAGATACTGTACCATGCATTGTGCACAATCACTATGGTGTTTAACATAGTGAGGCAATGTTACAACCCCCCCCCCCCCCCCCCGAATTACCTGAATTACCCAACAACTAAAATGACCACTTAAAAACAACATCCTAAATCTTCTTCCTCAGATCTTCATCTCGGTCAACTGCCTCAGCACAGACTTCTCCTCCCAGAAGGGGGTGAAGGGCCTTCCCCTGAACCTGCAGATAGACACCTATAGCTACAACAACCGCAGCAACAAGCCAATCCACCGAGCCTTCTGCCAGATCAAGGTGTTCTGTGACAAGGGAGCTGAGAGGAAGATCCGAGACGAGGAGAGGAAGCAGTCTCGTAGGAAGGGCAAGTGCACTGACCTCGGCGCCAGTATGGGAGCATGTGAGTGCCCACTGAGCATAGACTCACGTAGGCACACACACACACACACACGCATCAGCTTTTTGTGCATATGGGAAAGTTTACATGGGACCAACCGTTTACAAGTTACATTTATTTGTGTTCAGTGTTATAAACTCAGCAACAACAACAAATGTCCCTTTTTCAGGACCCTGTCTTTCAAAGCTCATTCGTAAAAATCCAAATAACTTTGCAGATCTTCATTGTAAAGGGTTTAAACACTGTTTCCCACGTTTGTTCAATGAACCATAAACAATTAATGAACATGCACCTGTGGAACGGTCGTTAGTGTCTTAACAGCTTACAGACGGTAGGCAATTAAGGTCACAGTTATAAAAACTTAGGACACTAAAGAGGCCTTTCTACTGACTCTGAAAAACACCAAAAGAAAAATGCTCAGGGTCCCTGCTCATCTGTGTGAACGTGCCATGGGCATGCTGCAAGGAGGCATGAGGACTGCAGATGGGGCCAGGGCAATAAATTGCAATGTCTGTACTGTGAGACGCCTAAGACAGGGTTACAGGAAGACAGGACGGACAGCTGATCGTCCTCGCAGTGGCAGACCACTTGTAACAACACCTGCACAGGATCGGTACATCCAAACATAACACCTGCGGGACCGGTACAGGATGGCAACAACAATTGCCGAGTTACACCAGGAATGCACAATCCCTCCATCAGTGCTCAGACTGTCCGCAATAGGCTGAGAGAGGCTGGACTGAGGGCTTGTAGGCCTGTTGTAAGGCAGGTCCTCACCAGACATCACCAGCAACAACGTCGCTATGGGCACAAACCCACTGTCGCTGGACCAGACAGGACTGTCAAAAAGTGCTCTTCACTGACGAGTTGTGGTTTGGTCTCACCAGGGGTGATGGTCTGATTCATGTTTATTGTCGAAGGAATGAGTGTTACACCGAGGCCTATACTCTGGAGCGGGATAGATTTGTAGGTGGAGAGTCCATCATGGTCTGGGGCGGTGTGTCACAGCATCAATGGACTGAGCTTGTTGTCATTGCAACCAATCTCAACACTGTGCATTACAGGGAAGACATCCTCCTCCCTCATGTGGTACCCTTTCTGCAGGCTCATCCTGACATGACCCTCCAGCATGACAATGCCACCAGCCATAATACTCGTTCTGTGTGTGATTTCCTGCAAGACAGGAATGTCAGTGTTCTGCCATGGCCAGCGAAGACCCCGGATCTCAATCCTACTGAGCACGTCTGGGACCTGTTTGATCGGAGGGTGAGGGATAGCCCCCCCCCCCAGAAATGTCTGTGAACTTGCAGGTGCCTTGGTGGAAGAGTGGGGTAACATCTCACAGCACTTAATGCAGCTGATACTGACTGTTACTTTTGATTTTTGACACACCCCTTTGTTCAGGGACACATTCCATTTATGTTAGTCACATGTCTGTGGAACTTGTTCAGATATTGTCTCAGTTGTTGAACCTTGTTATGTTCATAAAAATATTTACAAAAGTTTGCTGAAAATAAATGCAGTTGACAGTGAGAGGATGTTTCTTTTTATGCTGAGTTTATGATCTATTCTTGCAACAAGTCTCATTTGTCATTTTTGACCCAACAGATGGTGACGTCAAAGTCCCTATCCTTCAGAAGCGTAATGATGTCACATCCTTCAAGATGATGACTGACTTTGAGACTCAGCCGGTTCTCTTCATCCCTGATGTCCACTTCTCCAATGTCCAACGCCATGTGAGTACCCCTATACACTGATCTATGGTCCGTCTTGCATTTGACCTTCTGTTGGTTAAGGTTTTGGGCAGGGTAAGCTGACCCTAGATATGTGTCAAAAGGCAGCATCCTGGGCCAGGTCACCGAATGCAGGGTTATGCAAAGTATGCATACCACACAAATCATATTATGAAATGGTACCTGTGACATTCAAACTGCTATTAAAACCGTTTTGTTTTCCTGATATACTGTAGGTGTGGTGATAAGGCTGTTAACTAAATAATTGGGACAAAGTGATTAACGCCAACCCTTGTTTTTATTTTGCGGATTCCAGAAAATTGCTTTGTGCATTTAACATTGGGCTATATGTAGGCTGCACAAGTGGACCACACCAGCCATGCAATTAGAGTACATCGTAGTTATACAGTTGAAGTTGGAAGTTTTACATACACATACATGCATACATGAGGTTGGAGTCATTTAAAATGTGTTTATCAACCACTCCACAAATTTCTTGCCAACAAACTATAGTTTTGGCAAGTCGGTTAGGACATCTACTTTGTGCATGACACAAGTAATTTTTCCAACAATTGTTTACAGACAGATTATTTCACTTATAATTCACTGTATCACAATTCCAGTGGGTCAGAAGTTTACATGCACTAAATTGACTGTGCCTTTTAAACAACTTGGAAAATTCCAGAAAATTATGTCTTTAGAAGCTTCTGATAGGCTAATTGACATCATTTGAGTCAATTGGAGGTGTACCTGTGGATGTATTTCAAGGCCTACCTTCAAACTCAGTGCCTCTTTGCTTGACATCATGGGAAAATCAAAAGACATCAACCAAGACCTCAGAAAATAAATTGGAGACCTCCAAGTCTGGTTCCTCCTTGGGAGCAATTTCCAAATGCCATGTTCATCTGTACAAACAATAGTACGCTAGTATAAACACCATGGGACCACGCAGCCGTCATACCGCTCAGGAAGGAGACGCGTTCTGTTTCCTAGAGATGAACGTACTTTGGTGCGAATGGTGCAAATCAATCACAGAACAACAGCAAAGGACCTTGTGAAGATGCTGGAGGAAACGGGTACAAAGGTATCAATATCCACAGTAAAACGAGTCCTATATCAACATAACCTGAAAGGCCAATCAGCAAGAAAGAAGCCACTGCTCCAAAACCACCATAAAAAAGCCAGACTAAGGTTTGCAACTGCACATGGGGACATCGTACTTTTGGAGAAATGTCCTCTGGTCTGATGAAACAAAAATATAACTGTTTGGCCATAATGACCATTGTTATGTTTGGAGGAGAAAGGGGGAGGCTTGCAAGCTGAAGAACACCATCCCAACCGTGAAGCACAGGGGTGGCAGCATCATCTTGTGGGGGTGCTTTGCTGCAGGAGGAACTGGTACACTTCACAAAATAGATGGCATCATCAGGGAGGAAAATTATGTGGATATATTGCAGCAACATCTCAAGACATCAGTCAGGAAGTTAAAGCTTGGTCGCCCAAATGGACAATGACCCCAAGTATACTTCCAAAGTTGTGGCAGGTGCCATCACAAAGCCCTGACCTCAATCCTATAGAAAATCTGTGGGCAGAACTGAAAAAGTGTGTGCAAGCAAGGAGGCCTACAAACCTGACCCAGTTACACCAGCTATGTCAGGAGGAATGGGCCAAAATTCACCCAACTTATTATGGGAAGCTTGTGAAAGGCTTCCCAAAATGTTTGACCCAAGTTAAACAATTTAAAGGCAATGCTACCAAATACTAATTGAGTGTATGTAAACTTCTGTGATGAAAGAAATTAAGCTGAAATAATTCTCTACTATTATTCTGACATTTCACATTCTTAAAATAAAGTGGTGATCCTAACTGACCTAAGTCAGGGAATTTTTACTCTGATTAAATGTCAGGAATTGTGAAACTGAGTTTAAATGTATTTGGCTAAGGTGTATATTAACTTCCGACTTCAATTGTACCTACTTAATTGCCATGCAATTGCAAGGTAGAATTTACTATAGAGTACCGGTAAAATGGTGGGCTCCTGAGCGGTACAGCTGTCTAAGGCACTGCATCTCAATGCTAGAGGTGTCACTACAGTCTCCCTGGTTCGAATCCAGGCTGTATCACAACCGGCCGTGATTAGGAGTCCCATAGGGCGGCGTACAATTGGCCCAGCGTCATCCGGGTTTGGCCGGTGAAGGCCGTCATTGTAAATAAGAATTTGTTCTTAACCAACTTGTCTAGTCAAATTAAGGTTAAATAAATTATGCAAATGCTATGTTTTGTGGTAAGATTAGAGCACATACTGTAATTGGTGCAGATTCAATGATACTAAAAATCTTATCAAATGGCATTTAAATGCTTCTCCCATCAGCCCCTGACTACCAAAGAGTCCAAACCACCTCAATGTTTCCTTCAGACTTCTAAGAGCCCCTCATTCTGACATTCCTTCACTAAATACCAGGTGTTCTTTAGTGGCTGGATATCCCCCTAAGGCTTTCTTACTTTAAAGTGTAGAGGTTCTGCCTATTCATTGTTAAAAGTCCAAGCCCTGAATACCATTGATGTCCCGGGGATCTGCTGTGCATTATGGGGGATCAGGGTTGCATTATTCCAGAAACTTTCACAAAATTCCCAGGTTTCCCAGAAATACTGGTTGAAATTCCAGACAACTTGAACATTTCGGGAAAATGTATGAACTTTTGTGACCCTGTAGGGGAATGTGTTAATGTCTGTACTGTTTTGTGACCCTGTAGGGGAATGTGTTAATGTCTGTACTGTTTTGTGACCCTGTAGGGGAATGTGTTAATGTCTGTACTGTTTTGTGACCCTGTAGGGGAATGTGTTAATGTCTGTACTGTTTTGTGACCCTGTATACCCAGTGCTCCTCCTATCGGTCACTCCTCCCTAGCTGATTGGGTCAGGGTGGCATTCAGAAGACATATTCCAGACACCACACTGGATCATTGCACTAGAACTCGCTGCTCAGAGAGTGGTACTTAGCAGGGTTTAAAACCCCAAAAAATCCCAATCGTTTCGCCTGAACAGAACCATTATTTTTTTGGTTACATTCCTCTGTTCCGACCAGCAAAATAAAGTTCTGAACCGGTTCATAAACCCCAAAATAGTAGCAGTTTATGTTTCTTTCTGTTCCTAATTAAACCCCTGAAATCAAATCATTTTTACATTTAGCTCGATAATAAATTACTTCACCAATTAGTGTAGAGGATAGAGCAGCTTGTTATGGAGTGGGTAAGCTATTTACATGCATTGGACAGACTAATGTAGATCGCAAGATGCAACTGGAATTTTGCAGGTGGGGAGAGGGTGAGAGAGGATGGAGGAGGAGGCTTGGCTTGACGCGCTGGGCATCTTGTTATGTCATGCATTATCTGAATTAGGACCAAATAATTATACCTACGGGGGAACCGCTAATATGAAGGGACTTTGAATGTCTTTGAACTTCAGAGAGTTGACTTAACATTGGACCAGCCAGCTAGTTAACAAGCTTGTGTGTGCAGAGCGGCACTAGAATTAAAATAAAAACATGTCTTACCTTTTTGAAGTTAATAAATCCAATGTGAAACTTTAACTATTAGTATCTTTAGTTAGTATTGAAAAGGTTTATCCATTTTTCTCTAATAAAAAATCTCTCCCTAAATGTATAAATTAAGCTTGTAAAGTCAGTAGGCTACTAGAGGCACACACACACACACACACAAGCAGTGTCAGCTGGCAAGCAGGCAGACACTGAAATACATTTCAGAGTGACAGAGTGAGGGCTTTGCATAGGTGATTTGTTGCGTTTTGTGGGACTGGAAAAAAATTCCCAGAACCTAAAATAATGTTATTAACCGGTTCCCATGCTTTTAAAATAACGGTTCTGTTCCGGAACAGCATAGATTATTTTCATTTGCGGTTCTGATTCTGTTCCTCAAATGTTTGTTATTGTCAGATTTTTGGTTCTGTTCCCTGAACCAGTTCCAACACCTGGTAGTTAGTGAGACTTGTTTCTCTCTCAGGGCTGTAGATGAGATCACCATGGACAAGTAGCTGTTCATGCTTAAGAGCCTATTAGAGAGAAGGGAGTACTTGAATCTGGTGCCTGGCCAATGTCATTGTCACTTTGCCAGGCCACTCCTGCCATGTTAACACAGTATGAGATCCCTATTCCCTATGAGGTGCACTACTTTTGACCAGAGCCCTATGGGCCTTAGTAGAAAGAAGTGCATATATTCCCTATAGAGTACACTACATTTGGTCAAAAGAAGTTCACTATATAGGCTATAGGGTGCCGTTTCAGATGCTGCCATGGTTTGTTTTGGTAGATTTAAGGTAAGATGTGGGTCACATCACGTAGTTCCTGGTGGGTAAACAGTTCCACAACTCAGGGCAAGGTGACCTCAAGGCAACCAAAACTCACAGGATAGACTTGCCAATTGGCCAGGACTTTGCAGTCCTGTAATATAATGGGATCAGGGGTTATACAGACTGGGACTTTCCAGTGTGTTCTGATAGGGGTGAGTTAGCCTTGGGATTGGCTGATGTGTGTGTTTATGTGCTAAAGATCTTACACGGTGCTTCAGTGAATCAACACATGTTTGGTTTCACTCTTAAGCATGTATAGCTTTTCAAATAAAAAAATTAGTATACATTTAAAAAAATATATACTTTCAACATAATTATTTATTTTATGCCCGGTGCTCTTTGAATAAATAATGCAACCCTTATCCCCCATAATGCACAGCAGATCCCCCGGCACATCAATGGTATTTGTATGTCTACAGTAGACTGCACCTGTGACTTAGTTTGACCCCAAGGTGAGAGGAGACAGAGGGTAACGTAGCTCTGTCTGTATGCGTGTGGTATGTCAGGTCTCATCATTACCCAAGAGCACACCTCTGGCAGTGCTCCCTGCAGCGTGACATCACACGGCCCTCCGGTTGGATGCAGGAATCCTAGAGTGAAGCATATTGCCTCCATATTTTTAGAGAAACGAAGTCCATCTAACATGTTTTTAGGTGTGTTGAGACAACATTCCAGGGCCCTGTTTGAACACGGTCAATGGATTCTTCCTTCCTTCCTGCTGTGAGGTCATCCGAAATCAGACCAAATTGGTGAAAGCCACATTTTTGCTTTCACTTATTCATCCTCAATAGATCACTGATATCTCAAGGAAATTGGTGAGGAAGGATGCTTTAGTATATAACAGGGCCCAAGTCATTGCAAAGCTCTGAGAATGTTGTCTGTAAAGTGGGTCTGGGGCCAACATTGAGGATCAGGATAGGCGGTTGTTTTGCTGAACCCGTATGGCTCTGTGGAATGTTACCTTTGACTGCCCCCTGTTGGCTACAGTGGCACCGGGGTCTTGTTCATTAGGTTTAAATGTTTGAAAACATTATTGCAACAGAACTAAATCTGTTTTTCATTGGTAGTGTTCCTCCCTGTTTCAGTCTGTCTGTTGCCTAATGAACATGACCCAGCTCAATGAGTTCGCTGGTTTCTGGGCCACATGGCGCTACTGAGCTGCAGAGTGGACTGAGCTGAAAATAAAGCTTTCCTGTTTACTTTTCTAATCCAGCCTGGAGGGAGAACATTTTATTTTGGTGCACAATTGGCAGTTGGATCCAAATTAGAAACCCAGTAAACCTCTAGCACTTTTAGCTGTTACTGATTAGCAGGGTGACTGGGTTTCCTCTGAGAATGATTTAGCTCTGGTCCAAGCTCTGGTCCAAGTCATTAGTGCGCGCTGCTCCACACCACAGTAGAGGAGGGTACAATAACAACCTGGACCAGAGCTAATATTGACTATGGCACAAGTTGCCGGGTTTATGTCAGGTTCAGAGAGATCACTCCTCTTGTGCTGCAATAATGGCCTCCATGAAGGAACTGCACAAGAAAATCCTAAAAGTGTGACTCAAAATACTGTAAGTATAGTATATGCAAAACGGTCATGACATTTGATTGAAGAGTTCCCCAAGGATTGTTTTCACTACCCACAATCAACCTATAGTCTTCCACTTATTTCCCAATGCGGTCCATATCAAATAAAATCCCGTCTTTTGATATGTAGGAATGTGTGTTTTCACCCTTGACCCGTACTTCTTTCTCTCCATGCAGCCCTTCTCACAAGAAGATGGGGAGGAAAGGTGAGTTCCTGGAAACACTCATTTGACACTCGTTTGTCTGTAATTTGATCTAAGGAAAACGGCTGGAGAAAATCAAGACGGTATGGCTTAGGACCTTCCTGCTACTTCTCTGGGAGAGGGCCTCACAGGCTTAACAGGGGTGTGTGTGTGTGAACCCTCTAAGCCAACTTGTCATGTGTGTGTGTGTGTCCGTAGCAGCTCGGGCATGAAGAAATTACCCTACGCCAACGAGGATGAGTTTGGTTCCCCTCCCAATAAACTGGCCAGAATAGACGAGCCCAAGAAAGGTATGATGTCTGTATGTGGGGTGTTTGTCTTCTATTTGAGTCGTGTGTGTGTGTGTGTGTGTGTGTGTGTGTCCACCAATACACTGTGTATGCACTACTGATAAGGTGTTTCACACTCGCTTACCAGCCTACCTGGTATGAAACCAGAGAGAGGGGGAGGTATGCTGAGGGAGGATTGTGTTATTGTGTGTGTGTGTTGTGAATGTTATGGCTTGCTCCCTGAAGGCCACCTACCCTCCCTAAAAATCACTTCCCATAGACAGAGACACATGACTCATTAAGGCATTCACATGCTTCCTAGCCGAAACAGTTCGGTAGAGTTCATGCATATATTATGACAACATTTTGTGACATTTTTGTTCTTTTTGGACTTTTTTCGGCTGTTCGGAGCCGACGTCTATGCCTCTTTGTCGGTGATTGGTCAACAGTAGAGATTCTTCAATAAAGTCTTTGTTGTCATTCAACGAGACACGACTCGTTTTCATGCACATTTTTTCATTGGGAAATACTGCACCAAACATCTTAGGTAGATGTAAAATTGTGTGACTAAGATCTCCTCTGTAAAAATGCATAACTCAAATCTGTCATCTTTGATTAATTCAGACTATTTTGAGGAAGTGTATACTAACTATGGCATCTCAAAGTGGACAAACGGTACTATTGACGCTTTATTTCAAATTTTTCAAGCGGAGGTCTTTTAAACGAGTTCAGGAGCACACTCGTACGGCTAGCCGAGTACGGCTAGGCACCAGCCGAACTGAAGCATGCTGACGCCTTTTCACCCAGTCCCTGAAACACACACATGCTGTATTCCCCCCTCCCCCGGTGACACAACCCAATATCACTGTTCATTCTCACTCACAATTCACACACTCTTCAGCATATGGACACGCTTGCATGCACGCACACGCCTCTTTGCACACTGTTTGCATTGAGAAGCTTTTATTGAAAAGTACATTTTTGTGTAGTAAGGGAAGCTTACTATAGCGAATGATGTCCTTGTCACCATTGCAGAAAGTCGAAGTCCGAACACACACGGGCCAGGCCACCCGTGATACAAGTCCGTTTTTGACGTCTATCCATGTCTGAGGACGTCGGGAGATGACGTGGAAACCTGCAATTAGGGGCAACTCTAAGCACTGTTACCTTGAAGTAGGTTTCGGTTTTGCTAAAGGTGTTGTGGACGGGGATGGTGGATGGGTGTAAGCATCTGCCTCGGATTCCAAAAGTTGTTTTTGAGATTTTTGTTTTAAGCTTATCCTAAACCTTAACCATTCAGAGTTAATGCCTAACCTTAAGAAGTTGCTGTTAAATGCCTAAACTTAACCCTGGCCTTAAGAATTCTGAGTTGATGCCTAAGCTTGATCTTAAACACTTCGAAATTTGACGTTTGAGAAACATGGCTGAACGTCTAATTCTGACGTGAGACTGTGAGAGCTGGTAGACACACACACCCTTGGTCAAAATCCCCTTTATATTCACTTGTAACAGGGCTGCCAAATTCCCAAATTCACTTTTAAAGCCAATAGATCTATTTAGAGCACATCTATTCTGAGTGTCATGTTGGAGTGAATGTGGGTGGATAGTGGGCAGCATGATGAGTGCCGAAGTGTCCTCCACGTGTGGGAAGTTACACTCCAGCCCTCCCTGAGCAGTGTGCTGCCTGGCTCAGGATGACCGGACCGACTGGGGCTGAGTTTGACTAGGCATCCTGCCAATGATAACCCAGAGCTCTGGGAAGGGGCTGGATAGACGACAAAATCTCTGGTCTAGCGAATGACTTCGTCTTCCCGGTACCAGAGGGACCAGAGCCTTGAGCTTGGCCACTTCCCAGACTGGAATGTCCTGGGCTTGGGCGACAGGGCCAGGTGGTTGTTGGTTAGTCATTGTGGTTTGTGGGTCAGACTGCTGTGTGTGTGTAACAGGAGGAAGCGGAACTCGCTAAGAAGCAGCGTGACGTCCGTTGCACGTATGTGTGTGTGTGTGTGTGTGTGTGTGTGTGTACGTATGTGTGTTTGTGCGCATGTCTCAGATGTGATAGAACACTGTGTGAGGTATGAGTCACTTGAGACAGGGACCTAGTGAGACTCTCTCAGTCCAAACTCACATAAAGGGCCTCACCACCAGTCAAGCCGCTTAGCTTCAGCAAAACATATCTGACTCTGCCAACAAGTTCATGTGCAGTGTGATTTGGGGATGTGTCCTGCTATGACTTTTGTTTTGTGAAATCTATCCCCATTTGAGTGTTTCTGTGTGTATGTGTTGTGTGTGTGATCAATATGTCTCACTGTACTCCTCCTCTCGCCTATGTAGTTCTGCTGTACGTGCGTAAGGATACCGATGAGGTGTTTGACGCTGTCATGCTGAAGAACCCCACGCTGAAAGGACTGGTGGAAGCTGTAAGTTTCTACGCAATGCAACTAGAGCAGTCATAATATTATAGTAATAACACAGTAATATTGTCATTTAGCAGACCATTTTGCCCTAAGTGCCGTGCAGTTAATCATCGTTGTATGTGGCCCTTGCAGGAATCAAACCCACAACCCTAGTGCAAAAACATGCCTCAAACCACTGCGGGTTCCGAACCACAATCCACTAAATTTTATGAAACCGATCACTTTTACTCAAACATCACACCCACAGAACCACCATGATAGTGGCTTAGATACAGGGTTAGTCTGTCCCTAGTGGGGTTTCATAGGGACAGCCAGGGAGGGATACACAGGGAGACAGCCAGCCATATGGTGTCTGTTATGGGAGGCTGGTCACATCGCATCACTCCAGTGACACTAGTGTGGGTGGCTCTGTTTGTGTCACAGCTCAATCTGCCACGCAAACTCCTCTCCCATTTACCCTGCAATTACCCATGGCCACGATCTCTCTCAGCTTGACGATCCTAATTCAACCCAAAGCATCTCAGAGAGCGCGAGAGAGGAGACACAACTCAACCTAGATGAAATGGAGGGTCGGAAACGTGTAGGGTCTCTGTCTGTATAATCATTAAGTCTTTGGTTCTGATTAGGGGGTCTGTCTGGTATAGTGCACTAAGACGAAGGGTATAGGGGACATCGCTCAGCAGGGGCCACCGGGCTGTGGGGAACTCGACATGGGTCCACAACAGGCCAAATTAGTTGTGACAGGGCCTGGGCTGGGGGGCAAAGATACCGTACATATGTCTCTTCCCATGTCTCTTCTCTTTCCTGGTTGAATTCTGTTTCTGTTTAAGTGTTTCTGTCATTTCAACCTGATTTCATTTGTTTAAAGAGTATATTTTCATTGAAGATGGAAAACAAAACATTTATGTCATTGTAAATGCCCCCCCTCCCCAAGTCATTGAGTTGCGTTATAAAGGAGTCATTGACTTGCGTTATAAAGGAGTCATTGAGTTGCGTTATAAAGGAGTCATTGAGTTGCGTTATAAAGGAGTCATTGAGTTGCGTTATAAAGGAGTCATTGAGTTGCGTTATAAAGGAGTCATTGAGTTGCGTTATAAAGGAGTCATTGAGTTGCGTTATAAAGGAGTCATTGAGTTGCGTTATAAATAATAAAAAATAAAGAAACCAGTATGCAACGTTGTCACTTCAATACAACGCAAGCACCAGACATAGTATTTGAACCTATTTCAAACATCTCGACCACCCTCACATACTGTACATTGTCTCTGCCTGCAAACGAGAGACGACTGGATAACAAGTCTTTGTTGCTCCGCTTCTTCTAGATATCAGAGAAATACAATGTGCCGCTCCAGAAAGTGGGGAAAGTCTACAAGAAATGCAAGAAAGGGTAAGTGGTTCACGGCCATGGTTGTCTATTTATCATGATTTTAAGATCCTTTTACAACAAGTCAAGGTAATATTTGTGGAGAATCAGGCTTTTTATGTATTACATAATAACCTTGGAAATGGACTGACTAGACTCTCTCTTTCTGTGATACTGACATCCATATATGTCCCTCTGTTAGGATTCTAGTCAACATGGATGACAACATTATCAAGCACTACTCCAACGAAGACACCTTCCAGATCACTGTGGAGGTGCTAGGGGGTGTGTACAAACTCACCCTGACTGAAATCTGATTGGCCTAAAGGGAGGGGTGGGGAGTGATTGACACTGTCACCGCCCAGTCCACATAGAGTGTGGACATAGGGCAGCTTGTAAAGTTGTAAATGTAAAGACTTGTGGTTTACACATGGCCTTAACCCAGTCACCGAACGGGAGCAGGATGTCTCTGACACTATTAGCAATATCTTAAGTCCACTAGCATAGTCCCAGATCTGTTGTTATCAGTCATGCCAATGATCATTTCCGTTGTCCAGACAGCAGAAACAGATCTGGGACAGGGCTCAACTGTCCACCTGTCTGAGAGATGGTGTTCTTTTGTTATCTGTAATGTTACAAAGCCACTGCTCTTATCTGATGACATTGTGTCGATGGCTTGATATGACTTTTGCTACATTTTTTTTTTTTTTGTATATAAGAATCTAGTTTAACACGAAGCGCTCTTTGTTTTGTAATATATATATATATATGTATGTGAAGGCCATTTGAGAATTTTTGTTACAGTACAGTATGTACTTGTTACGTGGCTGTAATACCCCACACTATGCAGACAACTTTCTCTCCGTATCTTTGTGTTGAACATGGAATACGTAAGAGAAACAGGCTAATAAATGCACTCCTTTTTACATTAGCATTAGCATCAGAGTAGAGTGGTTGGAGATGCATGCTATCCTTTAGCCTGGTCCCAGATCTGTTTGTGCTGTCTTGCCAATTACTATGGTGATTGTCTTGCCAAACATAGCAAGACAGTACAAACACAACTGGGACCAGGCTAGCTATCCTTATGCCTCAGACTGCGTTGTCTCTGCCCCCTTGGGACTCCATATAGCACTGAAGATGGCGCTTAATTGATTGAAAGAGGATATTTAGCCACACAAAGCACGGACTGCAAACACTAATTGTATTGTAAATAGAGGGGATGGTTGGCTCACTGTATTGATACTAAACATCCGGGCAGTATTTAGTATGTATGTACGTACACTCAGTCTGGCAGTTAATATGAAATGATCTGTGTTTGTTGCTACTGTATGTGTCGAGTAAGAGCATGTACTGCATGTGGTTTTCACATGGATTTTCCCTTATACCGCTTTAGCATGTGTCCTCTTCATAAGTATTACATGTTTTTTAATTAAGTAGATGAAAAAGTATCAATCATTCACTCACTCAGCTATGGCCTGAATAGGTTGCAGACTCGCAACAAAATCGATTTGAGAATGTCTATTACTGCATAGAAAGTCAGATGGTTATGGTCAAACGCATTCAGATTGACAGATTCTGCCGCTGTCTCTGTATCCACACATCAGACACTGTAATAATGCGATAACATTACATTTGAAAATGTTTGGGAAAAAATGTGTCCTCGTGTACTGCAGACGCTCATTTTGTACCAGAGTACTTCATGTGTATATATTTATTAAGAGAATGGGAAATGGGTTCTTTTTTTTACCGTACGTAACAAACCGGAATGTTACAATATTAGGAATGATAACGTTTGTTTTTGTATGAAATGATTCTAACATAGTATTTACAGTACATGTCAAGGGTAGGTTGAAATATTTGTAAGTCTTCGTTTTTTAAATGACATGTCTTTTCTCCGATTTTGGGAGTATTCTCTGGTGTATATTATATAGTGTCCAATAAAACCAGCTCCGGTAGCTGTACTGGTGGTCTGTGTGTGGGTGTCACATGTCCCAAATTGAACCCGATTCCCTATATAGTGCACTACTTTTGACCAGCGGCTCTGGTCAAAAGTAGTGCACTATATAGGGAATCGGGTGCCATTTGGAATGTAAGCCTCGGTGTTGGGCCTTGGCTTCATTAACATTCCCCTTCAGCCCTAGAGCAAACTCAACCGTGGCTCGAGCCCCAGTCTTCCACAGGTCCATATGTCTGGGCACCAACCCCAAAGCCCAACTGACAGGGAAACATTGCTCCGTCTCCACAAAAGATGTAGTGGTAAGGCATTTATGGTACAGTACATCCACACTATTCAGACTGAAGTATATTTGGGTACTATAGTACCATTTTCAAACATGTTTGGCTAGAGAAACAGGGGAATGCAGCAGAGACGTAGGCACACACAGTAAGGTACAGTAGGCCTACTGCTAATGTGACCGTTGAGATTATGTGTATTAGAAGTAAGGATAGGGGGCTTTCCTTTTTTCCAGCTCAAAGTGATGTAGAATCCTCAGACTTCCAAAGACTGGATACTTCCATGGCACCTATGGCATAGAAAAATAATCATGATTCTATGGCCTGTGGTATTATCACAAACTGTACCTAGGCCTACACTCTAAAAAGTAGGTTCAACAAGGGTTCTTCTAAGACCCGCAAAGTTCTTCAAAGAACCTTAGAGTTCTTGGCATTGAAAATGTCCCCCAGAAATGTCTTCCAAGTACCCCAAAGGACGTACTTGGTATTTTGGGGGTATTTTATTAGGATCCCCGTTACCTGTGGAAAAAGCAGCAGCTACTCTTCCTGGGGTCCACATGAAACATGACACAATACAGAACATTCATAGACAACAGCTCAAGGACAGAACTACATAGATAAAAAATACAAATACAAAAGGCACAAGTAACCTACATATCAATACATACACACAAACTATCTAGGTCCAATAGGGGAGAGGCGTTGTGCCTCGGTGTTGCTTTATGTTTTTTTAAAACCAGGTTTGCTGTTTTATTTGAGATGGAATAGAGTTCCATGCAATAATGTCTCTATTTAATACTGTACGCTTTCTTGAATTTGTTCTGGATTTGGGGGCTGTGAAAAGACACCTGGTGTCATGTCTGGTGGGGTAAGTGTGTGTGTCAGAGCTGTGTGTAAGTTGACTATGCAAACTATTTGGGATTTTCAACACAATGTTTCTAATATAAAGAAGTGATGCAGTCAGCCTCTCCTCAACTCTTAACCAAGAGAGGCTGGCAGCATAGTATTTATATCAGACCTCTGATTACAATGAAGAGCAAGACGTGCCGATCTGTTCTGGGCCAGCTGCAGCGATAGTGTCCATTATGTAATAGTGTCCTGTATAGTAATAATAGCAGAGGTAAGGCATGATTAGTGTCCTGTATAGTAATAATAGCAGAGGTAAGGCGTGATAGTGTCCTGTATAGTAATAATAGCAGAGGTAAGGCGTGATAGTGTCCAGCTGCAGCGATAGTGTCCATTATGTAATAGTGTCCAGTATAGTAATAATAGCAGAGGTAAGGCATGATTAGTGTCCTGTATAGTAATAATAGCAGAGGTAAGGCATGATTAGTGTCCTGTATAGTAATAATAGCAGAGGTAAGGCGTGATAGTGTCCTGTATAGTAATAATAGCAGAGGTAAGGCGTGATAGTGTCCTGTATAGTAATAATAGCAGAGGTAAGGCGTGATAGTGTCCAGCTGCAGCGATAGTGTCCATTATGTAATAGTGTCCAGTATAGTAATAATAGCAGAGGTAAGGCATGATTAGTGTCCTGTATAGTAATAATAGCAGAGGTAAGGCATGCCGATCTGTTCTGGGCCAGCTGCAGCTTAACTAGGTCTTTCCTTGAAGCACTCGCCCACACGACTGGACAATAATCAAGATAAGACAAAACTAGGGCCTGCAAGACTTGCTTTCTGGAGTGTGGTGTCAAAAAAGCAGAGCATCTCTTTATTACTTACAGACCTCTCCCGATATTTACAACCAGTGATTCTACAGTTGAAGTCGGAAGTTTACATACACCTTAGCCAAATGCATTTAAACTCAGTTTTTCCACAATTCCACAATTCCACATTTAATTCTAGTAATAATAGTAGAGGGATTTATTTCAGTTTTCATTTCTTTCACCACATTCCCGGTGGGTCAGAAGTTTACATACACTCAATTAGTATTTGGTAGCATTGCCTTTAAATTCTTTAACTTGGGTCAAACGTGTTGAGTAGCCTTCCACAAGCTTCCCACAATAAGTTGGGTGAATTTTGGCCTATTCCTCCTGACCGAGCTAGTGTAACTGAGTCAGGGTTGTAGGCCTCCTTGCTCACACACGCTTTTTAAGTTCTGCCCACACATTTTCTAGCATTGAGGTCAGGGCTTTGTGATGGCCACTCCAATACCTTGACTTTGTTGTCCTTAAGCCATTTTGCCACAACTTTAGAAGTATGCTTGGGGTCATTGTCCATTTGGAAGACTCATTTGTGACCAAGCTTGAACTTCCTGACTGATGTCTTGAGATGTTGCTTCAATATATCCAGATGTACGTTCCTCTCTAGTTCTTGGCTCTTTCCAGAACAGCTAGCTTGTCCTTGAACCTCAGGAACTGGACCACTATCGGCCTGGGCCTGTCACCTGGGCCGATGGTGGGTTTTCCAGTCCTTTGGGCACGCTCCACCTCAAATCTTCCTGTGGTCCATCTTCAATTTGTCAGAGATAATTTCCCTCCCTTTGTCCTCAGACCGTACAGGTCTCATGTGGAGATTCTGCAATTCCGTCCACAACCATGTTATTCAGCCTTGATTGTCCCCCGAGATTGTCTGCTTTATCCGTCATTGTTATTATGGATTCACACACAGAACTGATGTCCTCTCTCAATGACTTACAGATTTCTGTCATCTTGCCGGGAAGATTTAAAACAACAAACAGCAAAGATCTAGACAGCAACAAACCCGGGACAATCCGCCACAAAGGCTAACTGCATCGCGGGCTACGTTCAAGCCCTCAAGAAATCCCGCTAGCTTGATGGGCAGCTAGCTAGAAGCTAGGCTAGAAGCTTGGTCAGATCACTGGACAGAGAGTACATTTAAGTCATTTAGCAGACGCTCTTATCCAGAGCGACTTACAAATTGGTGCATTCACCTTAAGACATCCAGTGGAACAGCCACTTTACAATAGTGCATCTAAATCTTTTAAGGGGGGGGAGGGTGAGAAGGATTACTTTATCCTATCCTAGGTATTCCTGAAAGAGGTGGGGTTTCAGGTGTCTCCGGAAGGTGGTGATTGACTCCGCTGTCCTGGCGTCGTGAGGGAGTTTGTTCCACCATTGGGGGGCCAGAGCAGCGAACAGTTTTGACTGGGCTGCGCGGGAACTGTACTTCCTCAGTGGTAGGGAGGCGAGCAGGCCAGAGGTGGATGAACGCAGTGCCCTTGTTTGGGTGTAGGGCCTGATCAGAGCCTGGAGGTACTGAGGTGCCGTTCCCCTCACAGCTCCGTAGGCAAGCACCATGGTCTTGTAGCGGATGCGAGCTTCAACTGGAAGCCAGTGGAGAGAGCGGAGGAGCGGGGTGACGTGAGAGAACTTGGGAAGGTTGAACACCAGACGGGCTGCGGCGTTCTGGATAGTAGCAGTCCCAGCAACGAATGCCAAACTAAAAAGTTAGCTAGCTACTAATAAACATTTAAATACACTTTTAAAACAACAAACTTTCCAAAACAACAAACCGAGCTCATTCAACAGGTAGTGTGGTGTTCATCAAGGAACCTCCTTAGTTAGTGGGGGTTCTTGCAAGAACATTTGGATTAGAATTTGAAAGGACAGCAGGTGCAGGCACTTAACTGAAAAATGTAAAGATCTCCTCAATTTAAGGTAAGGTTTGTCTCTTGTATGATCTCAATTGATATTATTGTTTGATGATACCATCTGTCTTTTCATATTTGTGCAAATCTTTCTAAAACAGAAGATGGACACAATTCAATGGATATCAATCAACAAAGGTAATAATATGTAGGCTATAAGAATATGTTGAAGGATGCACTCAAAAAATTAGGGGTTCAACAAGCGTTCTTCTAAGATCCTCAAAGTTTTTCTAACAACCCTAGGGTTCTTGGCACTGCAAATGGCCCCCAAAAGCTTATTCCAAGAACCCCATAGGAGGTTGGGTTCATCGAGGAACCTCCTTAGCTGGTGGGGGTTCTTGCAGGAACCTAAATGTCCAACAGAAACATTTGAATTTGAAAGTACACTCGAAAATCTAAAGATTTCCTCATTTTAAGATAATGTTTGTTCTCAGTTGATATTGTTTTATGATGATACCATCTGTCTTTTCAAATTTGTGCAAATCCTTCTAAAAAAACAGAAAATGGACACAATTCAATGGATATCAATCAACAAAGAGGTAAGAATGTGTTGAAGGCTGGCTGTATTGGGTGCAGATGACTGAACTGCTCCCTTTTGTGTCTGTGTCTGCAGGTATACAGACGAGGAGGCATACGATGGTATGTCAATTGTTATTGGTATGTTTTGCAGATCACATTTACCATCTTCCTTCCTTACCTATTCAATGAATATCCCATAGGCCTTTACATTATTGACAAGGTATGCGTATGAAAATCATTGTCACGCCCTGATCTGTTTCACCTGTCCTTGTGCTTGTCTCCACCCCCCTCCAGGTGTCGCTCATCTTCTCTACCGCCCCCTGTGTATTTATATCTGTGTTCTGTCGGTTTGTTGCCAGTTCGTCTTGTTCGTTCAAGCTAACCACAGCTTTGCCTGTCAGCTATCGTTTCCCAGCCTCTCTTTCCTCGTCCTCCTGGTTTTTGACCTTTTGCATTTCCTCACCCTGTACCCGCCCACCTGACCCCGAGCCTGCCTGGATCTTCGACCCCTGCCTGTCTTGACCTGTCTTTGCCTGCCCCTGTTGCTACAATAAACACTGTTACTTCAACAGTCTGCATCTGGGTTTTACCTTGATTCCTGATAATTATCAAAACAGTTTTTTTTTTTCATTCACATTTACCACAGAAACCAAGGTGTGAATTCTGTCGTGTGCATGTTTTGTTAATCATCTGTATAATTACTATTTTTACTATTTTTATTCTTTTGACTATTTTTACTATAATTACTTTTTTGGGGATACACAGATTTCACCCTCCCTACACCTCTGATGAGTCTAACAGGAAACCTGTTAGATCACCATGCACCACAAAATCATTCTGGCTATGGATACGGAGAACATCCAGACATTAACATCAACACGCCAGAGGATATATACCCATTGGACTTGGGGCTCTGCTGGGAGTTTACCTCATATTTACATTGTTTTATTCTGCTTTGCCACAAATCATAATAAACACTGACAACTAAAATATTGTGTTATTGTTGTTATTGTTACGTGTAGTTCAAAAATTTGCCCCAAAAGGTTCTTCAAAAGGTTCTTTTGAGGGTCCATTAAAATGGGTTCTTCAAAGAACTTATAGGGGTTCCACCACAGTTTCAATTTGAAGAACCCCTAAATGACTAAATGATACTCCAGGAACCTTTTCTTTTTAGTGTGTATGAAGTGTCTCATTGGATCCTAGACACTCTCTCTAAGTACACCATTCAACAAGACAGATCGGCAGAGACCCCTAAATGGCTGGGGATGTGAATGAGCCTGGCCTGCTATAACCAAAGCATGATTCTGTCAGCAATCTAAATCTGAGGCTGAGTGGGTGGACAGAATGGAGGTATACAGCCATGACCGAGCCACTAACTGAGATTTCCGGATATGGAGATCAGAGGCAAGGCAGCCAAATGTAGTTCTACTTCCACCCAGTCGAGCTTCAGGCGCTACCCTTGAGCCCTAAACCATCTGCTCTCTTCTCCCTCCCTTTCTCTTGTCTGGCACAGGTCTGGGTAGAGGAGGAACACCCGAGAAGAAAGGCAATCTCCTGTAAAGTCCTTATTGGCTGGGGTCCATAGACTCTGCCCTTATATGGAGAGAGACAGACTTGAATAGCTTGAGGGAAGTAGTACCAGAGACTGAGTGGGCCTGGCTGTAGACTGGGGGATGGGGAAGACATGGTGACATGGTTGCTAAGCAACTCGAGTGGCATTTTCTCAGAATGTTCTGCTTTTTACCCCAAAGACTCTTTTGTCTCACCTGTGGCCACTCACATGTTTGTTTTGAGTCATTATATCCATACCAAGTCATTATTTACTCAACACACATTCAGGTTGAGTTTGAACAGTTCAGTATGTATATTATGTGGGCTATTAATACTCATTATTAATTACTATTAATAATAATATCTTGTGTAATCCTGTCTACAATTTCATTAATATATTAAGTGTGTGTTTTAATTTCAGCTCTTTGGATTGTATGTCAAAATGCTAAGGGAGTTGAGCAACGTGTTTTCGAGAACTATGTTTAGTTTTGCTTCCAAGGGCTTGTAACTCTGGAATGATCTACTGTGAGGAAAACCCCTAGGGAAAGCCTGGCTGTATAATGTTTCTTTGTTTGGACAGTAAGACAGACTTTTGGACCTCCAACGGGGGTCAACATGTGTGTTTTTAAATCTGTGATGGTTCTGTTTTAGTCTGTGTCTGTGCGAGATTGAAGAGATGTTTAGAGGGAGTCCTATTGGAGTCGACGTCCTGTATCAGTTGTATAACGTTGTTGTTCAGTCTATCCTCGTGTGTGTGTGGACTCAATTGTGAGGACTATTGACTCTGCGAGAGGCCTTCATTAATGATTGGTTGGTTCTTAGGTGTTCGGTCATGTAGCAGGAAGACATTCTCGATCACACAAGTCATGGTTAACAACGCTGGTTGAAATACTGCCGGAAAATGGTGACTAACAAAGTAATGTGGAAATAATTCCCGTAGACAGTATACAATGTAGTTTCTCAGAACCCCCGCAGACTGCTGTAGCCATACTTCAAGATATAAACGAGCCCACCGCACTTCAAGTCCTTTTTAGTCTTGGATGGGAAAGGGGATACCTAGTCAGTTGCACAACTGAATGCATTCAACCACGTGTGAGGTCATCTCACTCACCCACCAATTCACTGACTCACCTTGAACATTGTTTACATTTTTACATTTTAGTCATTTGGCAGACGCTCTTATCTAGACCGACCGTACAGTTAGTGCATTCATCTTATGATAGCTAGGTGGGACACCACATAGATGGATATATAGATATCATCATAATGTTTTACATGAATATGTACAATGATTATTTAGTTGGTGGTAATTTGACCTACACAAAAAAAACACAACACAGAATCCTCAAATGAACCCTGTTTGAGATGCTTTCCAAACCTGTCTGTCATGGGAAAGCCCTGACTTTTCTAACTCACTGTTGATCTGTTTCCTTAAGTCTGCAGGTACTTAAGCTCCGTGACCTGGGGAGAAGATACAGTATATCTGTCACACGCACACATGCACATATAATGTACACACACACATACATACAGATATATATACATACACAAATACGCACACACACACTGTTGAAGAGCAGAGATGAAGACTTTCACTGTGTCCAGCAAATACATCTGCAACCCTGTGTATGTGACTAATAAACTCGTCCATCTATCTATCACACACATATCACGCCTATCCGTGAGCGTCTACAGTATATACAGCACATCGATCCGGATGTGTCCATACACAGCACAGGGAGCTGGCAGTGGAGGTCCAGTGGACATCCATATGTGACATTATTGGGCTTTAGTGCACTTGGCCAAGGAGGGATCTTCACAGAGTGGAATCTGAAAAAGGCCTTTTAATGTATATTTGGTTAGTGGGCACAGTTTGTTTGATTATTAGAGTGTCGAATTAGATTCACCTTTCGGTAGAGCACCCATGAAGAATGAGAAAGACCATTTTTCCAGTTGTCATGGAGCTAGGACCATAGCATACATCAATATCTCTTCAACCCAATGGTTCCATCAGAGCACGTATCAAACTCATTCCACAGAGTGCCAAGTGTCTGTGGCTTTTTGCTCCTCCCTTGTACTTGATTGATGAATTAAGGTCACTAATTAGTACTCTCCTCACCTGGTTGTCTAGGTCTTAATTTAAGGGAAAAACAAATAACCCGCAGACACTAGGCCCTCCGTGGAAAGTGTTTGACACCCTGGAGTTAGAGGTTTGGTTCATTCATTTGTTGCGTACATACAAGAACCACCACAAATATCAATGCAACTGCAGATTCAGCTTGAGTTTTGCTTAATGGGGAGAGATGAGGAGCACAGATGGATGGTATATGCTGCTATCTTTTTATTGATCCTGGTGCCAAAAGCCCATATCTTCCAGGACTACACACAATAAAACAGTGGATGACAGATCCCAATAGCTTGTTCAAATAAAAATACTTCCTATTCCCTTCCACTGCAGAGGTTATCATCAAACACACCACACATGCCCAGACCGTCTCAATGGAGCACCACTAGTGAACAGCCAAGCCTTCAAACCTGACTCGCCACCCGCCGTTACCTAGACAACAGCCAGCAAATTAGCAGCTAATGTAACAGATTGGCTTTGGCATCCAATATGTACCAATCCTGAGTGAATCCTGTTGTGAATTGCTGTGTCTGTGGGAGGCGTGTCCTGTTGTCAGGTGATAGACAGTACTCTCCCAAAAGGAAAATGGACGACTTTAACGGATAGCCTAGTATGGAATATGGTTCAGCTGAACATTTAGATGGTTGCTTAACGAGCATTGCACGTTTAAATCTGGTGCGAACTGCGTATTACCATTCATTTGCCATTACCATTCAATTTTGAACTTTGATTTTTATCCTGATTTTGTATTAATCTAATGTACAAAGAAATAGAATATGGAGGGACAAAGAAGCTTGGGGTCAAATCAGTCAGTCTTAAGGGTAAGACTTTATGAGCGCCATGGAAAAATGACATAAGCCAAAACTATTTTCCAGGCTAACACACTGATTGACATCCAAGTAGAGCATAGGCCGACAATTTATCAACGACGTAAGAGGAAGAGGTACTACTAATCCCCTACCTATGACGGGCATGACAGGTATGGCACAGTGGCACAGTAGACTCTCTCCCATGCGGGTGTCCTTTCACCCAGATGCCAACTCCCCTGTGGCGACCAAGACTGTCATGGCCGACTGTCAGAGTGACATGTCATCTCTCTGAGGTATTTTAAGAAGGCCTCCCTCGGGACCTCATGGTCCCATGCCCAGTGAAGCTTCCACTAGGGGACGGGTTCAGCGTTCCTCCTGGCTGCCTGTCTGGAATGACAGAGCAGAAACACACCAGTGCAGGTGCAGACAGGTGTGTATGTAGATGTCAACAGCTGCTGTTGGTGTACTTTCCAGGAGACTGGAACCCAGAGCCATAAACAGTTCTCACCTTTGAACTAGATGTTGATATCATATGAACTGGACATAGTGTTAGAAGAACACACATTTCATTTACTATGAAAAATGAATTATAATACATAGTAGTTAGTCCTAATAAGGGCTTTGAATTTATGGTCACACTTTATTTGGATAGTCCCATATAGATGATCTACAGATGGTCATACTATCAACAAACTATGATTTATTAATCAACATTAGGGTGTTGGTTAAAATTAGAACTCTAAAGTCATCCATGTAATTTGTGCCTGTGGGATTAACTTTACCCCAGTAGTAGTTTGTTATAATGCTGTCATGCACAATGTTGATAAGCTGATCCATCATTTTGAGGGCCCCTTGTCTGTGTGTTCCATTGAGGCATTTGATAATTATTCTCATGTTGCTACCAAAACAAAATTCCTGTCCGTTGTGCCATCACACCAGCTGATTAAACCAAACCATCTGTTGTGGCGCTGACTCCTGAGTCTTGACAAAACCAAGCATGTTTGTTATGGTTAATACACACTATTTGGAGTGTAGTCTGCACAAGTTTTCGATAACGCATATCTGAGAGGGCTATTCCTGTGTGAATGACATTTCCTCTGCATATCAGTGCTAAGGTGTGGCTGGGATTCAATTATGGCCTTGGGGTTGCATGCTATATTTAACTCTAGCGAGGCGACTACCCCCAACTCCCCCTTCCTTTGTCCCCCTTGTGGAAGTTCATAAGAAGAGGAATTGGCAGGCGAGGGGAGGGGAGGTATGAGCCTAGATATGACCAGCGTTAACCTTTCCTCCAGTTTCCTTGTTGGCCGAGTTCATGCGGTTCTACCCCACTTATATCACAAACCATTTCTGCTGCTGCTGCAGTCTCTCACTCTAGCCCTCCTCCTCCTCCTCCTCCCTTCACACCGCCCCCTACTTACTGCTTGCTTCTGCACTGCTGGCACTGGGCTGCATTGCACAACCAAGCCCTGCTCAGTCCTGTTGCCTGAGGTCCTGAGGTCATGCTTATGTGACTCACATCGGGGCACTGCCTCCCCTGCAATTCCTGCCACGCCGGATGCCAGGCGGGCACACCTGCCACATTCCCGTTGGCCACGGGGCAGACTGAGGACTGTACCATTTGGGTGTGAAAACTGGTTTATTGAATTACAAAGAGAATGAAGATGATAAGTTTCATTTTAGACTCTTTCCTAAGATTTTACTGAGTTGCATGTGCTGTGCTGAGCTCTTTTCTCAGGAGTGGCGTCCGTCTGGCCACTCTCCCATAAAGTAAAGATTGGTGAAGTGCTGTAGAGACTATTGTCCTTCTGGCAGGTTCTCCCATCTCAGTCAAGGAACTCTGTAGTTCTATCAGTGGTCAAGGTTTTTCTTGCCCGGTTGCTCAGTTTGGTCGGAAGGCCAGCTCTAGGCAGAATCTGTGTAGACATTTATTCCCAATGTTTCAGACCACTGTACTCTTGGAAACTTTCAGCACTCTAGAAAATGTTTTATACACTTCCCCAGATATATGCCTCGTCAAAATTTGAGTTCGGAGATCTACGCACAGTTCCTTGGACTTCATGGTATGGTTTCTGCTCTGACATGCACTGTCAACTGTGGGACTTCATATAGACAGGTGTGTTTCTTTATAAATCATGTCCAAACAATTGAATTGGCCACAGGTGAACTCCAATCAAGTTGTACATTCTTAGCAACAAAAATTAGCTACCTAGAACCTAAAAGGGTTCTTCGGCTGTCCCCACTCCCCATTTGAGAACTCTTTGAAGAAGCACTTTTGGTTCCAGGTCGAACCCTTTTGGCTCCAAAAGTTTGGCACACCTGTATTTGAGGAATCTTATCTGCAGATCCTCTTAAGCTCTGTCAGGTTGGATGGGGAGGGTTGCTGCACAGCTATTTTCAGTTGTCTCCAGAGATGTTCGATCGGGTCCAAGTCTGGGCTCTGGCTGGGCCACTCAAGGACATTCATAGACTTGTCCTGAAGCCACTCCTGCGTTGTCTTGGCTGTGTGCTTAGGGTCGTTGTCCTGTTGGAAGGTGAACTGTCGCCTCAGTCTGAGGTCCTGAGCGCGCTGGAGCAGGTTTTCATTAAGGATCCCTCTTTACTTAGCTCCGTTCATCTTTGCCTCAATCCTGACTAGTCTCCCAGTCCCTGCCACTGAAAAACATCCCCACAGCATCATGCTGCCACCACCATGCTTCACCGTAGGGATAATGCCAGGTTTCCTCCAGACGTGACACTCTGCATTCAGGCCTAAGAGTTCAATCTTGGTTTCATCAGAGCAGGAATCTTGTCTCTCAAGGTCTAAGAGTCTTTAGGTGCCTTTTGGCAAACTCCAAGCGGGCTGTCAAGTGCCTTTTACTGAGGAGTGGCATCCGTCTGGCCACTCTACCATAAAGGCCTGATTGGTAAAGTGCTGCAGAGATGGTTGTCCTTCTGGAAGGTTCTTCCATCTCCACAGAGAAACTCTAGAGCTCTGTCAATGACCATTGGGTTTTTGGTCACCTCCCTGACCAAGGCCCTTCTCCCACGATTGCTCAGTTTGGCCAGGCGGCCAAGCTCTAGGAAGAGTCTTGGTGGTTCCAAATTTCTTCCATTTAAGAATGATGGAGGCCACTGAGTTCTTGTGGATCTTCAATGCTGCAGAACGTTTTTGTTAACCTTACCCAGATCTGTGCCTCGACACAATCCTGTCTCGGAGCTCTACGGACAATTCCTACGACCTCATGGCTTGGTTTTTGCTTTGACATGCACTGTCAACTGTGGGACCTTATTTAGACAGGTGTGTGCCTTTCCACATCATGTTCAATCAATGGAATACCACAGGTGGACTCCAATCAATTTGTAGAAACATCTGAAGGATGATCAATGGAAACAGGATGCACCTGAGCTCAATTTCGAGTCTCATAGCAAAGGGTCTTTACATTTCAGTTATTTATTTTGAATACATTTGCAACAATTTCTAAAACCTTGTTTTCGGTTTGTCATTATGGAGTATGCAAGGAGAAATCTCGGGCCTAACAACACTCGTACCAATATATCCTCCGAACACCGGCTGCTTGGGCATTATCATTTAAATACCACACACCCTTGGGCCTTAACTTAATTATACAACATCCTGCCATTTTGAGATTATACACTGCATATACAAAAGTTTGTGGACACCCTTCAAATGAGTGGATTTGGCTATTTCAGCCACTCAGCTGACAGATGTAAAGAATTGAGCAATCATTGGCAGTAGAATGACCTTACTGAAGAGCACTGAGCCCCGGTCAACTGTAAGTGCTGTTGTTGTGAAGTGCCAAGCATCGGCTGGAGTGGTGCAAAGCTCACCGTCATTGGACTCTGGAGCAGTGGAAACGCGTTCTCTGGAGTGATGAATCACGCTTCACTATCTGGCAGTCGAATGGACGAATCTGGGTTTGGCGGATGTCAGGAGAACACTATCTGCCCCAATGCATAGTGCCAACTGTAAAGTTTGGTGGAGGATAAATAATGGTCTGGGGCTAGGCCCAGCATACAATGACATTCTAGACAATTCTGTGCTTCCAACTTTGTGGCAAAAGTTTAGGGAAGGCCCTTTCCTGTTTCAGCATGACAATTCCCCAGTACACAAAGCGAGGTCCATACAGAAATGGTTTGTCGAGATTGGTTTGGAAGAACTTGACTGGCCTGCACAGAGCCCCGACCTCAACCCCTTCGACTACCTTTGGGATGAATAGGAAAACACAGACTGCAAGTCAGGCCTAATCGCCCAACATCAGTGCCTGACCTCACTAATGCGCTTGTGGCTGAATGGAAGCAAGTCCCTGCAGCAATGTTCCATCATCTAGTGGAAAGTCTTCCCAGAAGATTGGAGGCTGTTAAAGCAGCAAAGGGGGGAACAACTCTATACCAATGCCCATGATTTTGGAATGAGATGTTTGACGAGCAGGTGTCCACATACATTTGGTCATGTAGTGTATATCATACTGTGTTAACTAACCTCCAGACGAGCTTCAATGCAAGTAAAACTAAATGCATGCTATTCAATCGATCACTGCCCACCCGTCCAGCATCACTACTCTGGCCGGCTCTGACATAGAATATGTGGACAACTACAAATACCTAGGTGTTTGGTTAGACTGTAAACTCTCCTTCCAGACTCACATTAAGCATCTCCAATCCAAAATTAGATCTAGAATCGGCAACTGGGCATCCTTCACTCATGCTGCCAAACATACCCTTGTAACACTGACCATCCTACCTATCCTCGACTTCAGCGATGTCATCTATAAAATAGCCTCCAACGCTCTACTCAACAAATTGGATGCAGTCTATCACAATGCCATCCATTTTGTCACCAAAGCCCCATACACTACCCACCACTGTGACCTGTACGCTCTCGTTGGTTGGCCCTCACTTCATACTCGTCGCCAAACCCACTGGCTACAGGTTATCTACAAGTCTCTGCTAGGTAAAGCCCTGCATTATCTCAGCTCACTGGTCACCATAGCAGCATCCACTCGTAGCACGCGCTCACTGGTCTTTCCTTCCAGTTCTCTGCTGCCAATGACTGGAACGAACTGCAAAAATCACTGAAGCTGGAGACTCATATCTCCCTCACTAGTTTTAAGCACCAGCTGTCAGAGCAGCTCACAGATCACTGAACCTGTACATAGCCCACCTGTAACAGCCCATCTATCTACCTCATCCCCATACTGTATTTATTTATTTTTCTTGCTCCTTTGCACCCCAGTATCTCTACTTGCACATTCATCTCCTGCACATCTACCATTCCAGTGTTTAATCGCTATATTGTAATCACTTTGCTACCATGGCCTATTTATTGCCTTAACTCCCTTATCTTACCTCATTTGCACTCACTGTATATAGACTTTTTGTTTTCTTTTTTCTACTGTATTATTGACAGTATGTTTTGTATATTCCATGTGTAACTCTGTGTTGTTGTATGTGTCGAATTGCTATGCTTTATCTTGGTCAGGTCACAGTTGCAAATGAGAACTTGTTCTCAACTAGCCTACCTGGTTAAATAAAGGTGAAATTAATCAAATAAATAAATAAAAATACATACTTAGCCTAAGAACAGGGGCGCAACTTTGGTTTTAGAAGTGGGGGGGCATAACTTGGCGGAGGGTCTGGGGTCCTCCCATATTTTGTGGGCATCTGGTTAACCATTAATTGAAAATACATTTGATCGGTCATGCTTATTTGTCTATATGGGATCATTTGTATAATTGTGTGGAATTAAATTGGCTTGCGTGTATTTTCGTTAGTCGTCATTGAATTGTATTTGTCACAGGCATACAGCATACATAGCCTAGTTTGAGGAGCAGAATAGCCTACCACCTGTCAGACAGTGCAAGAGTGTCTCTCCTCATAAAGCCTGCAGGCTACAGGAGCGAAACCTGCTTTTGTGAGCATTTCAGCCAGTCCGCTCAGCCATCCTGAGCCGCCTGTACGCCCGACCCCCAACAGTCTGGTCAAAATTTCAACTCTCTCCCCAACGCAACTACCTTCCCATTTTTTTATGTCTCAAGGTAAAGGTTTGGAAAACAAAAGTTCAATAACAACACATATGCACCTACATTTTAAATCAGAAACAGTACACCCATATAATTCATATCATTGGCCTAATAGTACTGTAGAGCTATTTTTACTTGCACACAATATAGCTGGGTCACCCTGTCCTGCCCCTAGGGGTCCAGGGCCCTGCAGCACACCAACCCAACACACCCCACTTAGCTTTAGGATCTTAGTGAAACATTCAATATTGGAATCAGGTGTGTTAGGCCATGGCCAAAGTGACAATCAACAGAATGGGAGACCCCCAGGGCCAGGAATGATCTAAATAGGTATCTCCCCTGATGTGGGCATGTTTTCAATACAGACTCCTTTTATCTTACAGTATTCCATATAAGGCATCCAGGCCTTGTGAAAGTTGCACAGTACACCCTTAATCTTGTAATAAATAAATTCTAGTGATACATAACTTGACATTTCTCCCATCCATTGTGGGAGGATAACCAACCTTCGGATTGAAGGCAATACATTTCTTAGCTGCTATAAATGGTAGGTTACACAGTTTCTTCTGATAACAGTCTCCAGTATCAACATTTCCACGCAAACCAAAACAGTGAGAAGAGAGAATCTGTAGACATACTGAGGTAAAATAACATAATCTCTGACAGAATTCAGCCAGCCTTCACAAGACCATAACATAGGCAAATATGTTCCTTTTTGTGTTTTACATCTCCAGCAGATATTCAGTTTCCCTGGCATATAGTATGTTCTATGGATGGTATTAAACTGCACTAATTTATGTCTGAGATTATAGGAACATGATTGGGCATTCTAACATATCTGTATCCATTCATCATCATCAGTAGTGTCTCCCAGTTCTTCGTCACGTTTTTGTTTTAAATATTTTGTGTCATCGGGAAAAGCCTCTCAACCATTGGTACAGTTTGGAAATCAACTTTTAGAGGTTTGCCTGACTGCCTTAAAATAGTTTCAATCTTTGAAGCTTTTGGTTGTCCAGTGTTTGCTGCACAGAGAATAAAGTGTTGTATCTGCAAAAATTCACCTCTGCACTGTCACAGACTGGTCTTCCCTGGTTGCCTGATCCTGATGAGACTCCTCAAATCAAATCCAATTTTATTTGTCACATACACATGGTTAGCAGATGTTAATGCGAGTGTAGCGAAATGCTTGCGCTTCTAGTTCCGACAATGCAGTAATAACCAACAAGTAATCTAACTAACAATTCCAAAACTACTGTCTTATACACAGTGTAAGGGGATAAAGAATATGTACATAAAGATATATGAATGAGTGATGGTACAGAGCAGCATAGGCAAGATACAGTAGATTGTATCGAGTACAGTATATACATATGAGATGAGTATGTAAACAAAGTGGCATAGTTAAAGTGGCTAGTGATACATGTATTACGTAAGGATGCAGTAGATGATATAGAGTACAGTATATACGTATGCATATGAGATGAATAATGTAGGGTATGTAACATTATATTAGGTAGCATTGTTTAAAGTGGCTAGTGATATATTTTACATCATTTCCCATCAATTCCCATTATTAAAGTGGCTGGAGTTGAGTCAGTGTCAGTGTGTTGGCAGCAGCCACTCAATGTTAGTGGTGGCTGTTTAACAGTCTGATGGCCTTGAGATAGAAGCTGTTTTTCAGTCTCTCGGTCCCAGCTTTGATGCACCTGTACTGACCTCACCTTCTGGATGATAGCGGGGTGAACAGGCAGTGGCTCGGGTGGTTGTTGTCCTTGATGATCTTTATGGCCTTCCTGTAACATCGGGTGGTGTAGGTGTCCTGGAGGGCAGGTAGTTTGCCCCTGGTGATGCGTTGTGCAGACCTCACTATCCTCTGGAGAGCCTTACGGTTGTGGGCGGAGCAGTTGCCGTACCAGGCGGTGATACAGCCCGCCAGGATGCTCTCGATTGTGCATCTGTAGAAGTTTGTGAGTGCTTTTGGTGACAAGCCGAATTTCTTCAGCCTCCTGAGGTTGAAGAGTGGTGGAACAAACTCCCTCACGACGCCAGGACAGCGGAGTCAATCACCACCTTCCGGAGACACCTGAAACCCCACCTCTTTAAGGAATACCTAGGATAGGATAAAGTAATCCTTCTCCCCCTCCCCCCCCCCCCCTTAAAAGACCTAGATGCACTATTGTAAAGTGGCTGTTCCACTGGATGTCATAAGGTGAAAGCACCAATTTGTAAGTCGCTCTGGATAAGAGCGTCTGCTAAATGACTTAAATGTAAATGTAAATGTTGAAGAGGCGCTGCTGCGCCTTCTTCACGATACTGTCTGTGTGAGTGGACCAATTCAGTTTGTCTGTGATGTGTATGCCGAGGAACTTAAAACTTACTACCCTCTCCACTACTGTTCCATCGATGTGGATAGGGGGGTGTTCCCTCTGCTGTTTCCTGAAGTCCACAATCATCTCCTTAGTTTTGTTGACGTTGAGTGTGAGGTTATTTTCCTGACACCACACTCCGAGGGCCCTCACCTCCTCCCTGTAGGCCGTCTCGTCGTTGTTGGTAATCAAGCCTACCACTGTTGTGTCGTCCGCAAACTTGATGATTGAGTTGGAGGCGTGCGTGGCCACGCAGTCGTGGGTGAACAGGGAGTACAGGAGAGGGCTCAGAACGCACCCTTGTCGGGCCCCAGTGTTGAGGATCAGCGGGGTGGAGATGTTGTTGCCTACCCTCACCACCTGGGGGGGCGGCCCGTCAGGAAGTCCAGTACCCAGTTGCACAGGGCGGGGTCGGGACCCAGGGTCTCGAGCTTGATGACGAGCTTGGAGGGTACTATGGTGTTGAATGCCGAGCTGTAGTCGATGAACAGCATTCTCACATAGGTATTCCTCTTGTCCAGATGGGTTAGGGCAGTGTGCAGTGTGGTTGAGATTGCATCGTCTGTGGACCTATTTGGGCGGTAAGCAAATTGGAGTTGGTCTAGGGTGTCAGGTAGGGTGGAGGTGATATGGTCCTTGACTAGTCTCTCAAAGCACTTCATGATGACGGAAGTGAGTGCTACGGGGCGGTAGTCGTTTAGCTCAGTTACCTTAGCTTTCTTGGGAACAGGAACAATGGTGGCCCTCTTGAAGCATGTGGGAACAGCAGACTTGGATAGGGATTGATTGAATATGTCCGTAAACACACCGGCCAGCTGGTCTGCGCATGCTCTGAGGGCGCGGCTGGGGATGCCGTCTGGGCCTGCAGCCCTGCGAGGGTTAACACGTTTAAATGTCTTACTCACCTCGGCTGCAGTGAAGGAGAGTCTGCATGTTTTCGTTGCAGGCCGTGTCAGTGGCACTGTATTGTCCTCAAAGCGGGCAAAAAAGTTATTTAGTCTGCCTGGGAGCAAGCAATCCTGGTCTGTGACTGGGCTGGTTTTCTTCTTGTAGTCCGTGATTGACTGTAGACCCTGCCACATACCTCTTGTGTCTGAGCCGTTGAATTGAGATTCTACTTTGTCTCTATACTGACGCTTAGCTTGTTTGATAGCCTTGCGGAGGGAATAGCTGCACTGTTTGTATTCGGTCATGTTACCAGTCACCTTGCCCTGATTAAAAGCAGTGGTTCGCGCTTTCAGTTTCACGCGAATGCTGCCATCAATCCACGGTTTCTGGTTAGGGAATGTTTTAATCGTTGCTATGGGAACGACATCTTCAATGCACGTTCTAATGAACTCGCACACCGAATCAGCGTATTCGTCAATGTTGTTATCTGACGCAATACGAAACATATCCCAGTCCACGTGTTGGAAGCAGTCTTGGAGTGTGGAGTCAGCTTGGTCGGACCAGCGTTGGACAGACCTCAGCGTGGGAGCCTCTTGTTTTAGTTTCTGTCTGTAGGCAGGGATCAACAAAATGGAGTTGTGGTCAGCTTTTCCGAAAGCAGGGCCTTATATGCGTCCCGGAAGTTAGAGTAACAATGATCCAAGGTTTTTCCACCCCTGGTTGCGCAATCGATATGCTTGTTTTCAGATTAGCCTTGTTAAAATCCCCAGCTACAATGAATGCAGCCTCCGGATAAATGGATTCCAGATGACCATCCTGTCATCATCTGCTCAGATGAGGCATGACAAAGAATGACCTTGGTGTACATTTATACATTATATTATCCATGAATCGAATCGATGGTTCAATAATTGAAATTACCATTGTTCCCAGATCCCAGACTGCAGCCAACCCATCAGCTCAAGATGGAGCTTTGTATCCATTCACTGATTGTTAGAATATACTGCAAAATTCACCTGAGCTCTGTAGACTAGTATTCCCTGGCTGTCTGACCCTGTAGGGACGAACACCTGTCACCATCTGATCCTGCTAAGACATGAGGAGCATAGTGTTGTGTACTGACTTGTGCACCATGACGGTGAAGCCTGTAGAGCTGTTTATACAGTGTCAGTGTGAAAAGTAGGGAATTAGTTAGGGAAACTGACAGATTGATAACGTTTTATTGCTATACTTGCTAATAAAACTCACATTGCATTGAAAAAATGTCAGAATATCGGTCTTCAATCATTTGGCTGCTGATTTCATCATTTGATTCAGGTCTAGTGTGATTGAAGCAAAAATAATATCTAAAGTTAGTGAGCTAGCTAACGTTAGCCAACTTTTGGCTAGCTCTAGCTAATGGTACAATGGTATATGGTCAAATTTACTTCTGTTTAAACAAGAAAAAACAAAGGCTACAAAACACTTCCATATACACAACAGCTGTTTGATACTGATACCTGACATATCGCTAGAGGCTAGCTAGAGCTGAACTGCCTATGATGGCTACTAGCTAGCTAACTAGCTGCTAGTAGTTCACTTCAGCCGAGAGGGGATTGAAACATTAGCTAACCTAACATGTCAGTTACACTACTAATTCAGCACTGGGAATAAATACATTTTTGTAATGTCAAACAGCAGTTACTTTGCCAGCTAGATCAGTCAACTAAAGAATAGCCCGTTTTGGCTCTGCTTTCTTTTAAATCTTGGAGAAAAAGCACAACATAGACATCAGCTGCCTCCCTAGCTGGTCCTATATGGCATCCTTTTTTAAGCTTTGCCTTCACACAGACTGTCGGCAAGCTCTGCTCTGCTCTGTGGTGTCCTAAATCCAGCTGTCTTAAACCGGAAAACAGCCTATCTGACCACTCTAAGGCATCCGCATGTTCCTAAAGCACACCGCTGCTGCGTTTTGTATCACAGTGCAATAATGCAACTGGGAGTTACCCCCTCCGTCCCCAATGAAAGTTGCGCTCCTGCCTAAGAACATCCCTTAGCCATGGTATATTGCCCATATACCGCCTCCCGGGCCTTATTGCATAATTATAAAACATCCTGACGTTTTGAGATGATATATCTTACATACTTTGTTTTTCAGTACCATGACAAATGATGGTGGGGGTGTAACGGATGTGAAACGCTAGCTTAGTTAGCGGTGGTGCGCGCTAAATAGCGTTTCAATTGGTGACGTCACTTGCTCTGAGACCTTGAAGTAGTAGTTCCCCTTGCTCTGCAAGCGCCGCGGCTTTTGTGGAGCGATGGGTAACGATGCTTCAAGGTCTCAGAGCAAGTTACGTCACTGACTGAAACGCTAGTTAGCGCGCACTAAGCTAGCCGTTTCACATCCGTTACACTCACACCCCTTTTGACCTCCTCCTTTTCCGCAGCAACCAGTGATCCGGGTCAACAGCATCAATGTAACAATATAACTTTAGACCGTCCCCTCGCCCATACCGGGCGCGAACCAGGGACCCTCTGCACACATCAAAAGCCACGGCCCTTGCAGAGCAAGGGGAACTACTACTTCAAGGTGTCAGAGCAAGTGACATCACCGATTGAAACGCTATTTAGCGCGAACACCGCTAACTAGCTAGCCATTTCACATCCGTTACAGGGGCAAAAATGTTGCCTCTATGGACTAAAACAGAGAAGTGAGGTTGATCACAAGCGCCACCCTAGAATTCCTTGAAAGATGTTATTTACAATGGAATTCATTACGATTTTCTATTGTTACATACACCGACCGAATAAGTGCAGTGAAATGTGTTGTTTTACTGGGTCAACCATAGTAGAAGAAGTCATGGAGTTCAAGACCATAGGCCAAAATTTGGGGTTGAGGGGGAGGGTATGGATCTAAAGTGGTCTATCCTATGTCTAAAAACACTCTTTAATTCCAATATAACTAAACAATGTGTATAATATTGTGGTGTGTTGAATTTCCAATAGTCTTTAGATGAATAGTTGTTTTTTAGTTATACATTTTATGCTTTAGGCATCCTGAGGCCTCTGTAGTTCATGTTGGTCTTATAGTAGTCGAAAAATTACATGTAAGACGTGCTAAACATGTAATATATAGTAACATATATATTATAAGTAGCAGCTAGAGCATGAATGTAAACTGTGATCTGATAGAATGAAACACAGTTGTATCTTGGAATGCATATCATTTTGGAGTGAAATCATAAGAGTAAAATAGAGCATGGCGCTTTACATTTCACAAGCGACTAAATAGCAGTTTACCAGCTACTCTAACTGACAAAGAATGTGTGCCTTCATTGGCCAACTCTAAAAGATAAGATAACCTGTAAAAATGTTTTTTTAAAGTACGCCAAAAACACATGGGAGAAACTCAGGTTTCGCCTAATTCGGCACTACGACCTTTCGCCTAGTTTTCAGACTTGCAGTTCATCAGGTTCTTTCTGACACGGATGACTCCCCCTGCACGCCCACCAACAGCCACGCACCCTATTTCCTCCAATCCTCAGGCGACCATGCACTGATCACGCGTCATCTCGCCTGCCATTGGTTAATGTCTCACACACATTTGTTTTTCATTGGTGGCATGTTGCCTCCCGCCAATGTGTTGTGAATGTTGTTTTCCTTTTTTTTATCCTCATGTTTTACACAGCTGAGAGAGGACCTAGTGAAAGACGAATTCAACAGCCAGTTAACTGAGCTGGGTCAGTGTCATCGCTTTTTTTGTTCTTTTGTCGGCTTGACACTAAACTGAAATAAAATATATCTCAACAATGCCTTCACGAAAATGTTCAGAATTTGAAGTCTCATGTGGGGTAAGAAGATTATTATTTAAAGCGTGTTATTTCATATGAATTAACGTCCAGCATTCGAATAATGAGTGGGCTACTAACTGTATTTGTTTTTGTTAGTGGCTCCAGTTTATTAGTAGCACTTTACTTTTTAGGCTACAGTATTATTTAATTTGTAAATTAATCATGTCAAAAAAAATCTTAAGATTTTTAAAATGGTTTTGAGACAGTTATTTGTTATTACAGCTGGTAAATTAACACATCCAAGGACTTAACGTTACCAATGATTGACTGTTTGTCTAATATCTTTAAATCAACTGTGACCAGTTGACAGGATTTTGCAATCATTTATTAATGTTTACCCAACATCAATTTATGGTAACCATTTAAGCCTAGTAGAGTAGTCGTGTTTTGCCTTGGTGGGCTACTCTTTCACTGTGTGAAGCTGGTCACATTATTTTATCTGGGGAGTGGCCATGGGACGGGGATCATCAACTAGATTCAGCCGCGCGGAAGATTTTTTTTCTTGAGCGGATGATCAGGGGGCTGGGACATAATTACAAATAATTTGTAGACCGCAAGAATACTTTAAAGATATTTTTAAAACAATTTTATATATATATATATATATATATATATTTGCTCATTACTTGGGGGGCCAAATAAAATCACCAACTGGGCTTCAAGTTGGGGAACCCTGCAATAGGACCACTGATAAGTGTCAGTGCAGACAAGGCACTTCCTGATGCAGTGTTAACACTGGTTTACATGCCCTGTGCACGGGGGTGTCACGTGGCTAGTGGTAGGGAGATGTCACTAGTTGGTCAATATGACAATGGGAGATGGATTGGCGCATTGCCTAGGGTAGATGGGGTGTAGTCTCAAGCCTGCTCCATCTACCCTCTGAGACTAACATCTAAGCAACAGGTGCTTGAGCATTAAGCCAGTGACTGGTGAGAAAATAAACTCTTCAGATGTTCATTTGATGTCATTTTGGAAGCTTCCCTTGGTATGCTAATGTATATCTACCAGTATGGTCTTGATTGGATCTCCCTTACACATTTCCCAGTTTTTGTGGTGATTTGTCCTTCTGGTAACTCACCAGTCTTCTATTACGTGATGTCATCACCAGACCTAATGTTCTTTCCTTTTCTCCATTTGTTCTCCTCCCCAGGCAAAAGGGATGGTGATGGACCAGTGTGGCTCCTATCTGAAGAGGAGGAGACTTGACAGTAAGCAGTCCTCCCCAGGCTGCAACCTGGAGTACACAGACCTGGAGGCTGCTGAGGCTCTGGTTTGCATGAGCTCCTGGGGCCAACGCCGCCCCAGCCCCTGCAAGCCCAGACCCCTTACCCCTGCCTCGGACTCCTGCGACTCCCTGCTGCCTCAGGACCCACTGGAGCCCCCAAAGGACTTTGTTTCGCTCTCCTCCTTGGTAAGAGTGCATCCTGTCTTGGCAACCGTAACCACCACACATCCCAAAACAGCCATCACTAAGAAGCATCTGTGGGCTGTGTTTGATTAGTAAATACAGTAGTACCAGCTTTTACTTACTGTGTAAACTCCTGTTTTTTTTAGCACTTAGCATGAAGATAGTGTCTTTATCTCAGGAAAACTTTGCGAGGGTTTATAGGGGTTGGAAGGGTTAGGAAGGTTGCTGCACAGGTGGTAGGTAGGATAGACAGTTTGAACTGCAACCCATGCTCATCTCTCTCAGCTGCTGGTTGTCAACATCGCTGTTTTACAGCCACCCAGCTCTAAGTAGTTATTTAGTTTACTGTATGTACCTGCCTACTGTGGCCACTTATCTCTCCCAATAGCTGTATTGAACATCCATTTTGAAACTGAACACACCCAAACTAAGACTTATGTATTAGTACACCACATACAGTGGTTGTTCTACTTCCTGGGCACACACTAATTCTGTCTTCTCTTTGGTTTCCAGTGTATGACTCCCCCTCACAGCCCCAGCTTTGCTGAGACCTCTACCACTGCCATCCACACCATCACCTCCCCTCTGAGCCGGCCCAGCTCCAGCCTCTCAGTAAGGGTCTGTGGGGTCCCACAAATGCCCATGGTATCCATTTCGGAGTCCCCAACCAACGGAAAGACCCCACCACCGCCACCCTGCAGAGCCATGGCAACCAGTGTTATCCGCCACACCGCAGACACACACCTCTGCCAACACATTCCAGCGCCCCCCACAAAGCAACACAGAACTTCCGAGCTGATGGTCTGTCAACAGCACACAGCAAAGACTGAACAGAGCATCACACCTCCATCGGTCTCCTTCACACCCAATCCTGCCCTCCTCTCCTCCTGCAAGAAAGAGGCGGTCAAGACTGAGAACGAAGAGCCACAGGCTATCCACTCCCACTCCCACCTTCATGCTAACACCCAACCACAAAATAGCCTGCCTACACGCCTCTCCCCACCACCCACCTCCAGCCCTCCAATCATCTGCCAGATGTTCCCGGTGGGTAACCAATCAGGGATGATCTCGGCGTTCATCCAGGGCCCGGTACAGACCTCGAGGACCCCCACATCCATCCTGCCCCAGTCTGGTCCTAACGGGGCACTGCAGCAGCCTTTCCTCATGAGCCAGGCTATGCCGCAGGGCACGGTGATGCTGGTTCTCCCCCAGTCCCAAGTCTCTCAGGCCCCCCACTGCTCTCCACAGACTGCCATGACCCTGGGCCACACCAAGCTGCTACCTCTGGCCCCCGCCCCGGTCTACGTGCCCACCGGACCCTGTGGCGGCACCAAAATTGACTTCTCCCGCCGGAGGAACTATGTGTGCAACTTCTCCGGGTGCAGGAAGACTTACTTCAAGAGCTCCCACCTCAAGGCACACCTCCGGACACACACAGGCAAGAGAGAAAAGTGTTCCTCATGGATGGCTGGGAATGAGAGGGAAAGAATGTGACATTTTATGGGGATTAAATTCTAGGATCTTGATATTGTATCATGATTTTAACTGAAGACTATGAGGTTGTTTATCTGACTCGGAGCGTGTGTGGGTTTGCTGGTGAAAAAATGATGACTTGCAAACTCATTATCGCTCTGTCTCCCTCTCTTTCAGGTGAGAAGCCCTTCAGTTGCAGTTGGGAGGGATGCGACAAGAAGTTTGCGCGCTCCGACGAGCTCTCGCGCCACCGGCGGACCCACACAGGCGAGAAAAAGTTTGTGTGCCCCGTGTGCGACAGGCGCTTCATGCGCAGCGACCACCTGACCAAACACGCCCGCCGTCACATGACCGCCAAGAAGATCCCCTCCTGGCAGGCCGAGGTGCGCAGCCTCAACAAAATTGCCTTTCCCAAGTCGCCGCCGTCAAACCCCGCCCCACTCTCCCTCAGTATGCTGGTACCTGCCTCAATTTAGATTTCAGCCCAACGTCTACCCACTAGTGACTTCTTACCCAAAACCATGACAGGGATAGGGATAGCCAAGTGCACAAACTGCCATTTTACTAATGGAACATTTCTAAAGACATGCACTGGACTCTTTCCTCTACTGCAGTTTTTGTTGTTGAAGAAATGCATTATTTTTGTTTACTTTTCAGGTATTTTATGAAATTGTATGTATGCACTCTTTTGCCAAAGCCTTTGTAATGACGTTTGTCTCACACATTTCACTTGTCTTTTTTTTGGTATGTATAGTATCTATGTGAATGTATTCGTATCGTACTCTGAACTGCATGTATTAATTTGGGAAAATGTTGTAATTTGTACTACAATCTACATGGATAGTAATCTATACTGTGATAATTACTTACTCTTTAACCTTTTCATATTATTTAATACATTTGTAATAAAGACAAATATGATTAACTTGTGTTTAAACTCTCCCATTGCCCTAAACGTAACCTTTGAAAATAACAAGATGGTTCTCTTTTTCTGAAAAACATGACAAATCAGAACAGCACTCTAGTTGTTAGTCAGCATTCCTTTCCAGTCACTCCCCTAGTCCTATGGTAGAGGAATAGTGGTGTCTTGCCACATCCTGTGTGAGTCGGTGGAATTGTGTCTGACGGTCAGCTGAAACACTTCCTGCTCAATGTGCTGACTGACCACTGCTCTGGACTGGACCACATCCTGTTGGCTTAGTGGAACGTGCAGGCAGGGGACTTTGTCCCATTCAGCAGCCCTAATCCAAACTCAGCTATGAGGCATCTGGGAAGTAAAGGCACTCATATCCTTGCCTCTGTACTTACAAGATCATGGCCAATCGTTTTTTTCCCTGTAATACCGGTAAGACCTCGCAAGGATCATTATTAATAAGTAACATCACATTTTTACTCCTGTACCAATTGATAACTGATGTTATCAGTCCCCGGGCTCATTTAATAATACTGATTTATGTCTAATGGTCTAATATATGCCTTATCTTGAATAGCTTATGGCAAAGTAGTCATCCTTGAATGTTGGAAATTCCGTATTACATAAACACACACTTCCATCATTATCTGTATTCTCTTATGCTGCTGTGGTTCCACACCCGGTAACAACCGTCCTCCAATCAGATTGTGAGAAAACCGAACTGTAGGGGGGTGCGACCAATAGACTGGGTTCCTGAATTTACCCGCCTCTTTGCCATACTGACCGATTTACACAATACTTCCTCTCTGGGTTGAATGGGTTCATGCTTTCTGGGACTGTGTCTAGCACTGACACCTTGTGGGCAAAAGCAACATCATCTGACTCCACAAGTGACACCTTGTGGTCAGACCAAGTTACAATCCCAAAACATAGCTACCGTATTACATGCAATTCTATGGCTAAACTTCCAGCATTCTAATGTCAATGGCACAACATGAGTGATTTTTAAACAATAATTGTAGCTGGTGCTTTCAAAGTTGGTTATGTTATATATCATTTGAAAGGTAATTTCATGGCCTTTCCGAACCACTTGTCAAAGTTTAAAATGTATCAAGCTTTCCTTTTCAAAGCAATTTATACAGGTAATTATATGTACCCTAGAGGTCAAATTGGTTCCACATTTTGTTGACCTGAACATGCCCGAAAATGTGTCTGACAAATATCTGTGAGTCTAAGCATTCCAATGATATATGATTAAATGGTATAAGTGAACAATAACTTGTTGTATAAGGGATGGAGGGATGAAAGAAAGAGTGATAACACCCTGAAAGCTACCATCGCTGCTGCACTGCTGTCACACATTTTCCAACTCTAGGGACATAGACCAACAATTTTTTTGTTGCTATGAGACATCATCGCCCATGTGACCGATCCCTTGCTCATGGACTAATAGGCCAATTGGACTTTTGACTTGACACATTATGACGTCATAACAGAACGATGTTAAAGTTTGGCGTGCCTTGCGTCATAATGACCAAGGCTATAAAAGCACGCAGCATCATTATTGTTTCAAGTCAAACACTGATAACTCCGAGAGCCTGCTACAAAAACAGATGACCAAAGTTTAGGCTGAATATATACTCCAAGATGCCGCGCAAATACTCTTCTCCTCACCTGCGTCTCACAGTGTCTGAGCATTCCCTGGACTCGTCAAGGGTCTCCACTTTCCCGGGCGAGTGGATCCGTCAAACCTCCGAAGACGTGTTTGAGGACCAGGGTGACCAGCTCATTACTGCACCTGCCCGCCACCCGCGACCCCCCGGCAGAAGGTCGAAATCAAAGGCCGGCCGAAAGGGTTTCGCACCGGATGACTACAAGGATAAGGTGGCCGCTGAAACAGACGATGGACCCACTCCGCAGAGAGACACTGTGGATAAAACCAAGAAATACAATTTTACAAAGAGAGGCACTGTGGATGAGGCTAAACATCCGCTGACAAACTCTATGGATGACACAATGGATGGCGCAAAGATGCTCAAGACACCTGTGAACAACAGGACAAGCGACCTGATTGCAGAACTCAACTACAGTAAAAACCTGAAGATGATGGAAAACGCAGAGCTGCAAAAACTCAAAGTGTACGCCGAGGAGAATACCCTGTCTCTAAGTCAAGAGAACATTGAGTTAAAGAAACAGGTGAAAAATCTCAGGAGCACCATAGATTATTTGGACACCCTGCGTGACAATATCCGGGAGGCGCGTAAAGCCCTGCATGAGCGTAGCCACGAAAGCGCTCAGCTGGAGTCTCGGCGCCTGCAGCTTGAACAGCAGAATGACTCCATCAGGGTTAAGATTGAAACGATGAAGGATGATCTATTCATCCTTAAACCCGAGGGAAAGAAGGGCAAGGCTACAATAAAGCACCTAAACCGTTTTGTTGGACTGTTACAATATCAAGACGAAGAGGCCCAAATCACTATTCTTCAGAAAGATACATTGATCCAGAGAAAAACCTCCCAAATCGAGGAGATGCAAAGCCACTTCGCTGAATCGGTATCCTGCGTCCAGGTGTTTCAGGAGAGGTTGAAAGACTTGGCGGAGAGAATTGACGAAGCCAAGAACGCTGGAAAAAAGGATGAAGACGGCTCCGGCGCGGATAAAGACAGCGACAGTACCGTTACGCACAGGACAAGGCCTCCCACCCTCGCAGAGGAAATTGCGCAGGCAGAGCAGTATGCCGCGCAAATCGTTAAGCAAACGAAGAAGGAGGAGGTGGCATCTCCACCTGCTCGGACTGAGAGTTGGTTCAGGACAAGTATATTCGGGGGTCTGCAGAAGGCGGCCTACGGCGCAAGGGTTCTCGCCTTGACCGTGATGGTTCCACTCTGCGTAATGGCCTCCATGGTTACTGCATGCCAGGATGGACCCTGTGGTGACCTGCTGCAGGAAGCATCCAGTGGCTTTCTGAAACCATATTGTACTATGGATTTCACTGCCCTCCCTCCATTCTGAATGACGTTCATGTGTTATTAATGTGTTATTATCCTCAATAAAGATGCAGTATTTTACCTAAGAAAAATCTCATGTTGATTTATTTACAAGCGTTTGTTTATCATCATGTATTTTAGGTCTACCTTTTGTAAAGATGTTTGTTATAAGTGGCAACTGTTGTATTGACAACTACCTCGATTAGGCTACATGGTTGAACAACAAAAAATGACACGAGAAACTGACAAACTAGTGATAAACAATACGTTTCGGTTACTGGTTGATTTAAATTGGATTCATTCAGCTTGGTCACATAATAACAAAAATAACTCTATAAGGTGAGACAATGGTGGTGCATTCATAAATCATTCATCTCTATGCATTAATTCAATTAAAGCAACGAAAAAGGATAGGTTGTTTATCAAAAGATTATCAAGTGAGGAAAAAGACATGTCTAAACTATGTCTACCATTTCCTGATTATTATCACTATATGGGTGATTGATGTGATGATAGCCTACATTAATATTGAATAGATTTGTTTCTATTGTAGATTGACATTGTAAGGGATTTAAATCCCATATTGAATATTTATTTTAATTTTTTTGTCATGGAATAATGTCTCTCTCTAACACACACACACACACACACACACACACACACACACACGCACACGCACACGCACACACACACACTCCAGATTTTGTGCTTTGACAGCTCTGGGAATTCTTCTGGTATGAAGCAAACATTAAATCGGTTGGATATTTCACTCGTTGTCTGAGGACGGTGGAAAACATCCACACAAAACATCCACCTGCCCTGGGTGAGAGAGAAAATAGGTAACCTCACTGTTATTGTGGACTTATCAAAGTCAATAAAACTATATGGAATACAATACTGTCTACCCAATGACCCATGTGTTTTTGATGATATGATTGTAAAGTTAAAGATTGGTAAGTATAGTATTGGTCTTCAAGTGCTTCAGCTACTTATAGTCTTTGTAAAAATGTTTGTTTATTTTTTTTTACAATAGACATAATAGACAAAAGACAATAGACATAATAGACAAAAGACAATAGACATAATAGACAAAAGACAATAGACATAATAGACGAAAGACAATAGACATAATAGACAAAAGACAATAGACATAATAGACGAAAGACAATAGACATAATAGACGAAAGACAATAGACATAATAGACAAAAGACAATAGACATAATAGACGAAAGACAATAGACATAATAGACAAAAGACAATAGACATAATAGACAAAAGACAATAGACATAATAGACGAAAGACAATAGACATAATAGACAAAAGACAATAGACATAATAGACGAAAGACAATAGACATAATAGACAAAAGACAATAGACATAATAGACGAAAGACAATAGACATAATAGACAAAAGACAATAGACATAATAGACGAAAGACAATAGACATAATAGACAAAAGACAATAGACATAATAGACAAAAGACAATAGACATAATAGACAAAAGACAATAGACATAATAGACGAAAGACAATAGACATAATAGACAAAAGACAATAGACATAATAGACGAAAGACAATAGACATAATAGACAAAAGACAATAGACATAATAGACGAAAGACAATAGACATAATAGACAAAAGACAATAGACATAATAGACAAAAGACAATAGACATAATAGACAAAAGACAATAGACACATAATAGACGAAAGACAATAGACATAATAGACAAAAGACAATAGACATAATAGACGAAAGACAATAGACATAATAGACAAAAGACAATAGACATAATAGACAAAAGACAATAGACATAATAGACAAAAGACAATAGACATAATAGACGAAAGACAATAGACATAATAGACAAAAGACAATAGACATAATAGACGAAAGACAATAGACATAATAGACAAAAGACAATAGACATAATAGACGAAAGACAATAGACAACTGAACATTCCACAGACAGGGATCCACTAAACGAGACATGACATTGGCTGGAGCTTATATATATATTTATATATATTTTTTTTTTACAATCGCTAGGACCCGTTTCTCAATACTTATGTCACTTTTTCAAAACTCCTCACACTATGAGCACAACAGCAAGTCTGTGGAATAAACTGTGGATCATTTTTCATTGCTTTGGCACAAAATGCATTCATTTTGCATAGAGATGAATGCATAGAGATGAATGATTTATGAATGCACCACATCTTTCAAATGTCATGAATTATTTTCTCACTCAGACACAACCACCACCAAAACTCTATGTACCTACAGGCCAATTTGCACATGTTTACATACTCTTTTCAACACTGTTAAACTTAAATTCAAAACCTAACATAACACAAAATTGAATAAGACAGCAATTTGCTATATTTCTACAGTAATACAGTGTTGAAATATATTCCAAATCAAAAAAATGAAATACTATCAAAACAATTAGACCAACCACAGCTGATTCCCATTGTAGCTGAACACCTACCCAGGTGTTAGTCTTTCAATTTCATTACCATCTATACAAAAGGGGACATCTTAGGAATAATGCTGTACTGTAATGTAAACATTGACCCAGCCAGAGATAGAGAAGTGGCTGACAGAGGAAGAAGAGTGGCTGGGAGAGGGAGAGGAGTATGTATGCGTGATGGAAGAAGACTGAGAGGAAGATCAAGAACCATTGTCTCAGATGAGATTAGGGCTGCTATAATTGATTATGTAATAAATCATGGTCTATCAATGAGAGAGGCTGGTCTGAGAGTGTAGCCAAATGTGCAACACTCAACATGGCATCTATTGTGAGAAATTTCTGGCAAAACAACAGGTAAGATGTGCATTCTGTAAGGACATCTGACTGAACTGCACAGAAGTAATTGAGCAAAGCCTTCAAACCTACTTATGCTATTGTTTCTGATGACCATATCAACGATAGCAGTTTCCTGCACAGCAGTGAAAAATCCTACCTCTCTGTGTGAGGTAACCGTTCGGTCCTAAGCAGAAAAACAAAAACAATTACACACAAAACTCACAGAGATTCTGGCAGACAACATTACATTTGGAAATATTCACAATGTAACAATAACAACTATTTCTAGAGTCCTGAAACAACATCAAGCCAGGATGAAGCAGTTGTACACTGTCCCCTTTGAGAGGAACTCTGAACGAGTCAAGCAACTCAGGAACCAATATGTCCAGGTAAGATGACTATAAAAATACAGAACTGGTTTTGAACAAAACCAAACAGGACAGAGGCACACAATGGCATGTTTTCAGGTATAATGTAAACTACCGTGATAGCCTAACTCTTATGTTGCCTTGTGGATTTATTTTAGAGAGTCATGGAGATTGAAGCCAGGCAAACACCCCACATATTCATCTTTGTGGATGAGGTTGGTTTCAACTTGGCCAAAACATGGCATCGAGGAAGGAATGTGATTGGGAAAAGAGCCACAGTGGATGTCCCGGGCCAGAGGGGAGAACATCACAGTGTGTGCAGAAATATCCTCTGATGGATTTCTGTTACACAAACCACTAATTGGGCCGTACAACACCGAGCTTCTCATTTAGTTCCTGGATGACCTCTGTGGAAGGGTTGTGCCAGGTGAGGAGAGGGTTGCAGTGAGGTGAAATCGGCCAACGTTTGTAATTGTATGGGACAGTGTGACATTTCACCACTCCCGTGCAGTCACAGAGTGGTTTGCAGCCCATCCTTGGATGGTGCCACTTTTCCTCCCACCTTACTCTCTATTACTCAACCCAGAGGAATTATTTTCCTCATGGAGGTGGAAGGTTTATGACCACCATCCACGTGATCAAATGTCCCTCCTGGACATAATGAATGCTGGGTAACTGGACATATCTGCAGAAGATTGCCAGGGATGGACCAGGCATGTCCAAATATTCTTTCCTAAGTGTATTGCCCAAGATTACATAAGATGTGATGTGGATGAGAACCTGTGACCAAATGCAGATGACAGGGTTGACTTGCATTGCTAATGTATCTGTATTGGTAGATGGTGTATATACAAATTCTTGTATTTTGGAATCACTCAATGCCATAAAATGACATAAAACATATTGAAGCATATTGCATCATGTCTGATTCATTCCTGTAACATATACTGCAGTGAATTCTAAACAGTAGACAGCTGTCATTCTTGTTTTGTAAAGACATTTTACAAAAGAAAACATTATGTAATGCTACCTGTTGTTAGTGTTTTTTAGGTGATTGTTTTATGAGTGACAAAGTGTTTTTATTTATTTATTTCACCTTTATTTAACCAGGTAGGCTAGTTGAGAACAAGTTCTCATTTGCAACTGCGACCTGGCCAAGATAAAGCATAGCAGTGTGAACAGACAACACAGAGTTACACATGGAGTAAGCAATTAACAAGTCAATAACACAGTAGAAAAAAAAATGGGCAGTCTATATACAATGTGTGCAAAAGGCATGAGGTAGGCGAATAATACAATTTTGCAGATTAACACTGGGGTGATAAATGATCAGATGGTCATGTACAGGTAGAGATATTGGTGTGCAAAAGAGCAGAAAGGTAAATAAATAAATAAAATAAAAAAACAGTATAAAAACAGTATGGGGATGAGGTAGGTGAAAATGGGTGGGCTATTTACCAATAGACTATGTACAGCTGCAGCGATCGGTTAGCTGATGTTTGAAGTTGGTGAGGGAGATAAAAGTCTCCAACTTGTGTGCTTGTCGGGTGACAACCTTTGTGAGTGTTATGGAAGAATTAGTTGATTTGAGACTTGTATGAAGTGTTTTGGTAGTTTTAGTGCATTTTGGATGTGAAATTAACTGCTATGCCAAGCTGAAAGTTGATTAGGAGAACTGTGTGAAGGGTTTTCAAAGAGTGACCTAAGTATTGAGAAATGGGTCCTAGAGATTGTAAAAAACTGTAATGCCCAACCTTCAACATAAAGAAAAATTACAAATAAAGGCAACAAAAAAAACATCAACTCAGACACATGAATTCCAACAAACATTAATGACATCACACTTGCTCAAACCTACATGTTGCTACTGTGTCCATACCCATCTTGTTTGTTCTCATAATAACATTTCTCATAATAACATATAATACTAGTCTATTTGATTTGATATGAGTATGAACTACGAATCTGAGATGTGATATAGAGCCCCACAGTGGACGTGTCATAATACCCATAAACCCTAGCGGGGGGGGGGGGGGGGGGTAAATACAGGCGAATATATTGATAAACGTCACCTTGTCTGAGAGGGATTTATACGGTTCTCAAAACACCACGCCAGGGTAAGCCTACATGAAACATAGCCTTTATTTGAAGTGTTTCCCCTATGAGAAAAATGGTGAAAAAACTATTGGAACCATTTCCATGTTTGACCGCTAGGCTTTATGGGTATTATGACTCATACTGTGGTACTCTATTGTGGATAAGTTTAATCAGCTGAAATGTTACGCGTTTACCAGCAGATGGCAGAAACATATAGGCCAAGTGTGACTGTCTGCTGCTACTGTATTATCAGAATGGAAAATCACTTGTGTTGGTGGATTAATTGCATCAGTGTGAATAATTGGTAGCCACTCTCAGATTCATCTATCAAAAACAAGGATTTGCTATCAGTTGTTGCAGTATTTAGACTATACTGTGTGTTAGAGCAGGGCTGGAGCAAAAACATTGTTGTCGCTATACATTTTTTGGTGATCTTGCATTGCGCTTTGTGTATTACTGAAATAGAATAGGTAGAATAGATTTAGGCCTATGGTCACGTCTTGTAGTTCCCTCCCCTATTTATCTCTCTCTCTCTCTCGCTCTCTCTCGCTCTCGCTCTCTCTCTCTCTGTCTCGCTCTCTTGCTCTCTCTCCCTCTCTCTCTGTCTTGCTCTCTTATCTATCTCTCGCTCTCTGTCTCGCTCTCTCGATCTCTCGTGCTCTCTCTCTCTCTCTCTCCCCCTATCTCTTTCTCTATGTGTGTGTATGGACACACCAACATTTCTACTACCCTTATGTTCTTCTACAACATGCTTGTCTCTAATGGGGCAAGTAGATCAAAAGGAAAAATCTGAAACCAAATTCCCTTGAAAACATCTCTGAATCACTGATTAAAAGTCATCATTAAAATGATTTTTGTTATAGGTGAGTATTAATGTGCTGGTGTTTTGAAACCTTATACCATAGGTAACTCTTCACTCCAGATGCCTCGCAGATTGCCAACAGGACTCACAGAGCTGTAACCATAGCCGCTAATATCTCCCCCTGTAGCAAAGTGAAATTGTTTGTACTGGTGTAGGCAGACAGAGCAGCTGTAGCCTTGACTTTGGATCAAACAATAGGCTACATGCATTGAATAGTGTGTTGGGCTGAGCTCACAAAGGGTATATCCCCAAGCATCGAGATGGCAAAGGCCTTTGTATTATGAGTGAAACAAGGGGTTCAGGTTTAGTTAATGCCTTAAGTCATTTTTTGTATACTTTGAAGGGTTCATGAAAAGTATAGTCAACAATACTAAATATATACAGCATTTGGGATTCATTGGCTGTCACAATGACCACTTGGTCTCTGTATTTTCATTGGGGTTGTAACATATGGAATTGTTTTAAGATGGTCATACCATGGATCATTTAGCTATTTCATTTGGGAATTTTAGGTCCCCTTTAGGTATTAAAAATCTATACAAAACAATAGGCCTTTACTATTATACCCCATAGAAATGCATTGAATAACACATTCAGAAACGGCAAAAAAGACAGTCAAAAAATAAATCATCGTGACTAAGGTTTTGAAGTGTCTGTCCAATATCTAGGAGACATAAGAAAGCTCAAAAAACATTTTTGTTTTTTTAGGACACATACAGTGCCTTCAGAAAGTATTCACACCCCTTGACTTTTTCCATATTTTGTTGTGTTACATTTATTACATAGATTGTCTTTCTCACTCATCTACACACAATACCCCATATTGACAAAGTTTACAACATGTTTTTAGAAAGTCTTGCCACAGATTTGCTGATTTAAGTCAAAATTGTATCTAGGAAACTCAGGAACATTCCATGTCGTCTTCGTAAGCAACTCCAGTGTATATTTGATCTTGTGTTTTAGGTTATTGTCCAGCAGAAAGATGGACTTGACTCCCAGTGTCTGTTGAAAACCAGACTGAACCAGGTGTCCCTCTAGGATTTTGCCTGTGCTTATAGCTGTATTCTGTTTCTTTTTATCTTAAACTCACTAGTCCTTGCCGATGACAAGCATACCCATAACATGATGCAGCCACCACCATGCTTGACAATATAAAGAGTGATACTCAGTGATATGTTGTGTTGGATTTGCACCAAACAAAACCCATTTTTTTTCTCCGAATAAAAGGGGACAAATGTTTTTATTGCCATTTTCTTTGCAATATTACTTAAGTGTCTTGTTGCAAACAGGATGCATGTTTTGGAATATTTTTATTCTGTACAGGCTTCCTTCTTTCCACTCTGTTATTTAGGTTAGTATTGTGGAGTAACAACAATGTTGTAGTTACTTTTTAAAGTCACTATTGGCCCCATGGTGAAATCCCTGAGTGGTTTCCTTCCTCACAGGCATCTGAGTTAAGAAGGACGCCTGTATCTTTGCTGTGACTGGGTGTATTGATACACCATCCAAAATCGAAATTTATAACTTCACCATGCTCAAATGGATATTCAGTGTCTGCTTTTCTTTTTTACAGAAGGGTGTATATCCCCAAAACTCAAAATATGCATTGGAAATTCTCTAGAATACAGCTGAAGTCGGAAGTTTACATACACCTTAGCCAAATACAATTAAACTCAGTTTTTCACAATTCCTGACATTTAATCCTAGTAACAATTCCCTGTCTTAGATCAGTTAGGATCACCAATTTATTTTAAGAATGTTAAATATCAGAATAATAGTAGAGAGAATGATTTATTTCAGCTTTTATTTAATTCATGGCACGTTCTGACTTTAGTTCTTTTGTTCTGTCTTTGTTTTAGTATGGTCAGGGCGTGAGTTGGGTGGGTTGTCTATGTTAGTTTTTCTATGATTTGCTATTTCTGTGTTTGGCCTGGTATGCTTCTCAATCAGAGGCAGCTGTCAATCGTTGTATGTTTTGTGTCTACACCAGACAGGACTGTTTCGTTTCGTTCATTCTTCGTTGTTATTTTGTTTAGTGTTCTTATGATAATCAATTATCAATATGGACACTTACCACGCTGCATTTTGGTCCTCCTCTTCTCCTTCATAAGACGACCGTTACAGTTCATCACATTCGAAGTGGGTCATAAGTTTACATACACTCAATTAGTATTTGGTAGCATTGCCTTTAAATTGTTTAACTTGGGAAAAACATTTTGGGTAGCCTTCCACAAGCTTCCCACAATAAGTTGGGTGAATTTTGGCCCATTCCTCCTGACAGAGCAGGTGTAACGGAGTCAGGTTTGTAGGCCTCCTTGCTCGCACACACTTTTTCAGTTCTGCCCACAAATCTTCTATAGGATTGAGGTCAGGGCTTTGTGATGGCCACTCCAATACCTTGACTTTGTTGTCCTTAAGCCATAACTTTGGAATTATGCTTGGGGTCATTGTCCATTTGGAAGACCCATTTGCGACCAAGCTTTAACTTCCTGACTAATGTCTTGAGATGTTGCTTCAATATATACACATAATTCTCCGTCCTCATGATGCCATCTATTTTGTGAAGTCCACCTGTTCCTTCTGCAGCAAAGCACTCCCACAACATGATGCTGCCATCCCTGTGCTTCCCGGTTGGGATGGTCTTCTTCGGCTTGCAAACATCCCCATTTGTCCTTCAAACAAAATGATGGTCATTATGGCCAAACAGTTCTATTTTTGTTTCATCAGACCAGAGGACATTTCTCCAGAAAGTACAATCTTTTTCCCCATGTGCAGTTGCAAACCGTAGTCTGGCTTTTTTATGGTGGTTTTGGAGCAGTGGCTTCTTCCTTGCTGAGCAGCCTTTCAGGTTAAATCGATATAGGACTCATTCTACTGTGGATATAGATACTTTTGTACGTGTTTTCGCCAGCATCTTCACAAGGTCCTTTGCTGTTGTTCTGGGATTGATTTGCACTTTTCGCACCAAAGTATGTTCATCTCTAGGAGACAGAACGCATCTCCTTCCTTATCGGTATGACGGCCGCATGGTCCCATGGTGTTTATACTTGTGTACTATTGTTTGTAGAGATGAACGTGGTACCTTCAGGCGTTTGGAAATTGCTCCCATGGATGAACCAGACTTGTGGAGGTCTACAATTTTTATTTGGAGTTCTTGGCTGATTTCTTATGATTTTCCAATGATGTCAAGCGAAGAGGCATGGAGTTTGAAGGTAGGCCTTGAAATACATCCACAGGTCCACCTCCAACTGACTCAAATTATGTCAATTAGCCAATCAGAAGCCTCTAAAGTCATTCTATTTTTTTCTGGAATTGTCCAAGCTGTTTAAAGGCACAGTCAACTTAGTCTATGTAAACTTCTGACCCACTGGAATTGTGATACAGTGAATTATAAATGAAATAATCTGTCTGTAAACAATTATTTGAAAAATGACTTGTGTCATGCACAAAGTAGATGTCCTAACCGACTTGCCAAAACTATAGTTTGTTAAGAAGAAATTTGTGGAGTGGTTGAAAAACAAGTTTTAATGACTCCAACCTCAGTGTATGTAAACGTCCGACTTCAACTGTATAACAAACGTGTCATGTGAAGATTTCCCCTGATGTGGATGGACCCTTTTCGCACAGTGACAGCACAAATATCCAGTAACAGCAACACCCTTTCCATTGTATGTGTCACTGATGGACTCTACCTCAACTCTGCCTAGTTCTACAGATGGACTGGGGGTGCTTTTGCCAGACGGCAGCCTCAGTCATTGGATGGGAAGACAGTAATTGAAGAGCGTAATTGGCTAGGTTTTATCTGACCTGTTCAAACATCAACATTGTACCTGTTTGTGTGTCAGATATGACCTTCCTATCTGCCATTGGTAGAACAGTGACTGTGTGTATGTGTTCACAGAAACATTTATGGCACCAGCACATGGAGACTTGCAAGATGATGTTATGAAGTCCAGACTGACAGACAGGCTTGATACTGATACTGATGAATGGAGAGAGACCTGGCACTCGGCATAACATTTTTACTAGACATTGTCTTTTTTATTATTGATTTGAATGATGTCAGTCAATATGGGGAAGGACATTTCCTCCAGACGTGACGGTTGGTTTCATCAGACCAGAGAATCTTGTTTCTCATGGTCTGAGAGTCCTTCAGATGACTTTTGGCAGACTTTTGGCTGTCATGTGTCTTTTATTGAGGAGTGGCTTCCGTCTGGCCACTCTACCATAAAGTCCTTGGTAGAGTGCTGCAAAGAGGGTTGTCCCTCTGGAAGGCTCTCCCATCTCCACAGAGGAACTCTGGAGCTCTGTCAGAGTGGCCATCGGGTTTTTGGTCACCTCCCTGACAAAGGCCCTTCTCCCCCGATTGCTAAGTTTGGCCGGGCGGCCAGTTCTAGGAAGGGTCTTGGTGGTTCCAAACTTCTTCCATTTAAGAATGATGGAGGCCACTGTGTTCTTAGGGACCTCATGGCTTGGCTTTGGCTCTGACATGCACTGTGGGACCTTATATAGACAGGTGTGTGCCTTTCCTAATCATGTCCAATCAATTTAATTTACCACAGGTGGACTCCAATCAACATCTCAAGGATGATCAATAGAAACAGGATGCAGCTGAGGTCAATTTTGAGTCTCATAGCAAAGGGTCTGAATACTTATGTAAAGAAGATTGACTCAGAGGTGTGAATATGTATGCAAATTAGATATTTCTGTGTTTCATTTTCAATACTTTTACAAAAATGTCTAAAAACATGTTTTCACTTCGTTGTTGTGGGGGAAAAAAACAATTGAATAAATGTTGAAATCAGGCTGTAACACAACAAAATGTGGAATAAGGGGTATGAATACTTTCTGAAGGCACTACACAATAAAATCAATGTATTTTTCCCCATGTAAGGTACAATTCAAAATGAGAAAATATTCTTATTGGTCCGTGTGCTGGGATATATAGGAAAAATGTGTATTCTTATTTATCAGGGTGCCTACATCTCTACTGTTACTACAGTAGGTGGCAGCATAGGCTTCTCCAACCCAGCTCCTATGTAAATATTCAATTTCTCCTTTTGTAAAGGGAAGCTCTTGCAGGAAAACCACATCTGCTGACAATCTCTTTAAATGTTCAAGAACCTTATTGTCACGCCCTGACCTTAGAGAGCCTGTTTATTTCTCTATTTGGTTAGGTCAGGGTGTGATTTGGGTGGGCATTCTAGTTTGCTATTTCTTTGTTGGCCGGGTAGGGTTCCCAATCAGAGGCAGCTGTCTATCGTTGTCTCTGATTGGGAATCATACTTAGGCAGCCTGTTTTCCACCTGAGGATCTTGTTTTTGCACAGTTGCTGTATAGCCCTGCAGAACATTACGTTCGTTGATCTTTTGTTGTTTTTTGTTGTTCCTCTAAAATAAAGTAAGATGTACGCTTTCCACGCTGCGCTTTGGTCTCATTACGACGATGGACGTAACACTCATGGTTGTTTTTTTGCCATCGTGAAGCCTATGAGGGCGTTGGACAATTCCATGTATATGGAAAAGTCCTAATATGAATACATAGTTATTGTACACATTACATATATATAACATGTGAACATGTAGGCTGAGCAAACATTTAACAGAAAACACACAAAAACCATAAAGTAAGTACTTCTTTGTACTTTGAGGTGCTATGCCTTTTTAGGGCATTTAAGCTCCTACTCATCCCCTAATGTACCACGAATCTGTGGATTATGTCATTGTAAATACATTGGAGAACGACTGCCACTTAAATCATGTGGTCAAAGTATAGTGGTTGGTGGGGCTCTGCTTGGGGAGAGTGGATCCACCGAGAGACCGAAGTGAGATGAGTGGAAGCACCAGACATACTTCAAGGAAATAGCCAATAGCCACCATTGGATCTTAACTATAATGGCAAACAATGAAGAATAATGACTTGACTTTCTCTCCGATATTCATTTGACAGTAGGTTTGCAAGTCACAAATGTTTTTTAAATTAAATTGTAGTGTCCGTAAATCCTTCTTTTCCTCTTTCCCAAGCCAAGTGTGTCCCTCTCCACCACCCCTCCAAGTTTCCCTCCCACCCAAGCTAAGCTTTGGCGACCCTCCCATCCTTGTCCACCCTTACCCACCCAAGCCAAGCTTGTCACAACCTCCCTTCCTTGCCCACCCTTACCCACCCAAGCCAAGCTTGTCCCAACCTCCCTTCCTTGCCCATCCTTACCCACCCAAGCCAAGCTTGTCACAACCTCCCTTCCTTGCCCATCCTTACCCACCCAAGCCAAGCTTGTCCCAACCTCCCTTCCTTGCCCATCCTTACCCACCCAAGCCAAGCTTGTCACAACCTCCCTTCCTTGCCCATCCTTACCCACCCAAGCCAAGCTTGTCCCAACCTCCCTTCCTTGCCCACCCTTACCCACCCAAGCCAAGCTTGTCCCAACCTCCCTTCCTTGCCCATCCTTACCCACCCAAGCCAAGCTTGTCACAACCTCCCTTCCTTGCCCATCCTTACCCACCCAAGCCAAGCTTGTCCCAACCTCCCTTCCTTGCCCATCCTTACCCACCCAAGCCAAGCTTGTCCCAACCTCCCTTCCTTGCCCATCCTTACCCACCCAAGCCAAGCTTGTCACAACCTCCCTTCCTTGCCCACCCTTACCCACCCAAGCCAAGCTTGTCCCAACCTCCCTTCCTTGTCCACCCTTACCCACCCAAGCCAAGCTTGTCCCAACCTCCCTTCCTTGCCCATCCTTACCCACCCAAGCCAAGCTTGTCCCAACCTCCCTTCCTTGCCCACCCTTACCCACCCAAGCCAAGCTTGTCCCAACCTCCCTTCCTTGCCCATCCTTACCCACCCAAGCCAAGCTTGTCCCAACCTCCCGTCTTTTCCCAACCTTCTTCTCAGGCACATTTATACCCATCCATACATCGACTTACTCGTCCATTCTCCTTCTTTCACATGCAAGGTACACCCAATGCAACCACACATCCATTCTCTCCCGCCCGCCCGCCCTCCTAAACCATATCAAATCAAATGTATTTATATAGCCCTTCGTACATCAGCTGATATCTCAAAGTGCTGTACAGAAACCCAGCCTAAAACCCCAAACAGCAAGCAATGCAGGTGTAGAAGCACGTGGCTAGGAAAAACTCCCTAGAAAGGCCAAAACCTAGGAAGAAACCTAGAGAGGAACCAGGCTATGTGGGGTGGCCAGTCCTCTTCTGATACCTCCCAGATGTGAGGTATCACGATCTCTTTCAATAATGACAGGAATGGAGTAGATCTTTATCCTAGTCTGATTGCTAAGGCAAACACTGCCATGTTTAGTTTTGCCCAACCCAGGTCGAGGCACAGACACGGTCTCAATGGAAATAGCTGAGCTGACTACACTGACTGTGCTAGTGGCAGACTCTACTAAGCTGGCAGGCTTGCTAACAGCCTGCTGCCTGGCCTGCACCCTATTTCATTGTGGAGCTAGAGGAGTTCGAGCCCTGTCTGTCTTGGTAGATAAGATGAGAGCACCACTCCAGCTAGGATGGAGTCCGTCACTCCTCAGCAGGCCAGGCTTGGTCCTGTTTGTGGGTGAGTCCCAGACAGAGAGCCAATTATTTACAAATTCTATCTTTTGGGAGGGGCAGAAAACAGTTTTCAACCAGCGATTGAGTTGTGAGACTCTGCTGTAGAGCTCATCACTCCCTCTAACTGGGAGGGGGCCAGAGACAATTGCTCGATGCCGACACATCTTTCTAGCTGAAGCTATGTTGCACATATTCACATTCAACCTCCCTCACACTCCTATTCATGTGCACAGACACACACACACACACACACACACACACACACACACACATACACATACACATACACTCACACACATACACTCACCCACACCTACACCCACCCCATCCATAGAACAGTTATTGACGGCTACTTCTAACGTTACTTCATAGAGAAGAACAGTTACTTGGGGAAAGTAGAGTCTAGATTGTATTTGGGGTTGGGGGAAAGAATATTGTCTCAATTTACGATAAGCTGGTCTTGGACACTACTGTATGTCACCTAGTGTGCTTATCTCCCCCCCGCCTCTGCCTCTCCTCAGTGCAGGGGGACATCCATTTCTCATTATCACCTGTTGGCATTGAGGTCATTGTCTTGACATTTCTGAAATTCGCTGGGAGCGGCTGAAGTATCTGTTGCAATCAGAGGCAAGAGCATAACATGGTGAGAAGTGGAATTTGTCTTGTGATTTGTCAGCAGTGTGTGAACGAACAGTGTGTGTCTGTGTAGTGTGTATGGGTGTGTATGTGTGTCTTTGTGTGTGTGTGTGTGCGTGTGTGAGAGAGAGAGAGAGAGAGAGAGAGAGAGAGAGAGAGAGAGAGAGAAAGAGAAAGAGAGAGAGAGAGAGAGAGAGAGAGAGAGAGAGAGAGAGAGAAAGAGAAAGAGAAAGAGAAAGAGAAAGAGAGAGAAAGAGAGAGAGAGAGAGAGAGCGAGAGAGAGGGCGACAGAGCGAGAGAGAGAGAGAGAGAGAGAAAGAAAGAGAGAGAGAGAGAGAGAGAGAAAGAAAGAGAGAGAGTGTGTTGTGGGGGCTTTTGCATGTGCCTATGTGTGCGTTCTAGGGATTTTACATCTCGCTACTGCTAGACATTTAGTCCATTGTGGTCACATTACACCTCGGGGAGAGTAGTAAGGGGCGTGACAGGGCGGGGGTGGACAGAGGACACAAGAATGGGGGATGTCCACTCCAAACCCAACACACACTTGATGAGAGTACTTCATGATACTAAATGGAAATAGCACTTTTTTCAAAATGTATTATTTCGTTTGATGCTTTACCCAAACCATAGCTCTAACCTTAACCACTATGAATGAATGCCTAAACATAACCCTTTTGAGTCGTTTCTGTTTTAACCTTGTGACCTCGCGGAATTAACCCTGTAATCACCTGGAATTAATGGGTCAAAAATGTACGTTCATCCAATTACGTGAAATCCGAAGTGAAACTCTGAGATCATGAGGTTGGTATTATAATACGGTTCATAGGACATTATAAGGGGTCATATAGGCTCATGACAGGTCTTAGTTACAATGTATTAGAACTGCATCGCAACGTGTTACCAACTCCTCCTATTTGTCTGTAATGTGTAGGTTGTAGGCTACATCCCATGAAATAAGCCTTTAGTTTGTTTTTCAACAAGAGGACTAAAGCGGCTCATAGGAGGCCTTTTACTGTCCAACAGCCGAGGGATGAACAAGTCTTGGGAGTGTGCTTACTTGAGACTACTGTATCAGGATGTTAGTGAGGTAACACCGCAACCTCAACTTGTCAGGTTTTGTCCCCGGCTTTATAGTTTTGAAATAATAACTAACTAATCCAATCTCCTGATCTCAAACAGTGGGCAAGGAGCTTTTCATGCAGGCCCATGTGTGATCTCACGGCCAGAAGACCTTGACTACTGCTTATTATAATAGGAATGGTATTAGAGACATATGCACTAATCTGTATATCACATGAATTGTCATAATAAGGTTTTGTAGGTTAATAGATTGACATGTACAGCACATATAAGTTAAGAATTAAGAGGATATGCATACAGTTGAAGTTGGAAGTTTACATACACCTTAGCCAAATACATTTACATTCAGTTTTTCACAATTCCTGACATTTAATACTCATAAATTTTCCCTGTTTTAGGTCAGTTAGGATCACCACTTTATTTTAAGAATGTGAAACGTCAGAATAATATTAGAGAGAATGATTTATTTCAGCTTTTATTTCTTTCATCACATTCCCAGTGGGTCAGAAGTTTACATACACTCAATTAGTATTTGGTAGCATTGCTTTTAAATTGTTTAATTTGGGTCAAACATTTTGGATAGCCTTCCACAAGATTCCCACAATAAGTTGGATGAATTTTGACCCATTCCTCCTGACAGAGCTGGTGTAACTGAGTCAGGTTTGTAGGCCTCCTTGCTCACACACGCTTTTTCAGTTCTGCCCACAGATTTTCTAAATGATTGAGGTCAGGGCTTTGTGATAGCCACTCCAATACCTTGACTTTGTTGTCCTTAAGCCATTTTGCCACAACTTTGGAAGTATGCTTGGGGTCCTGACTGATGTCTTGAGATGTTGCTTCAAATATATCCACACAATTTTCCGTCCTCATGATGCCATCTATTTTGTGACGTGCACCAGCCCCTCCTGCAGCAAAGCACCCCCACATAATGATGCTGCCACCCCCGTGCTTCACGGTTGGGATGGTGTTCTTCGGCTTGCAAGCCTCCCCCTTTTTCCTCCAAGCAAAACAATGGTAATTATGGCCAAACAGTTCTATTTTTGTTTCATCAGACCAGAGGACATTTCTCCAAAAAGTACGATCTTTCTCCCCATGTGCAGCTGCAAACCGTAGTCTGGCTTTTTTATGGCGGTTTTGGAGCAGTGGCTTCTTACTTGCTGAGCGGCCTTTCAGGTTATGTTGATATAGATACGTTTGTACCTGTTTCCTCCAGCATCTTCACAAGGTCCTTTGCTGTTGTTCTGGGATTGATTTGCACTTTTCGCACCAAAGTACGTTCATCTCTAGGAGACAGAATACGTCTCCTTCCTTAGCGGTATGACGGCTGCATGGTCCCATGGTGTTTATACTTGCGTACTATTGTTTGTACAGATGAACGTGGTCCCTTCAGGCATTTGGAAATTGCTCCCAAGGATGAACCAGACTTTTTCAGAGGTCTTGGCTGATTTCTTTTGATTTCCCCATGATGTCAAGCAAAGAGGCACTGAGTTTGAAGGTAGGCCTTGAAATACATCCACAGGTACTGTCACGTCCTGACCTTAGAGATCCTTTTTATGTCTCTATTTTATGTCTCTATTTTGGTTTGGTCAGGGCTTTTTCTATTTCTGGGTGTTTGGCCGGGTGTGGTTCTCAATCAGAGGCAGCTGTCTATCGTTGTCTCTGATTGAGAACCATACTTAGGTAGCCTGTTCCCACCTGTGTTTTGTGGGTAGTTGTTTTCTGTTTTTGTGTCTGCACCAGACAGAACTGTTTCGGTTTCGTTCGTTCTCTTTGTTATTCAGTGTTCAGTTCTATTAATAAGTCATGAACACTTACCACGCTGCACCTTGGTCTTCTTCTTCAAACAGCCGTTACAGGTACACCTCCAACTGACTAAAATTATGTCAATTAGCCTATCAGAAGTTTCTAAGGCCATGACATAATTTTCTGGAATTTTCCAAGCTGTTTTTAAAGGCACAGTGTGTGTAAACTTCTGACCCACTGAAATTGTTTACAGTGAAATAATCTGTAAACAATTTTTGTAAAAATGACTTTTGTCATGCACACAGTAATGTCCTAACCGACTTGCCAAAACTATAGTTTGTTAACAAGAAATTTGTGGAATGGTTGAAAAACGAGTTTTAATGACTCCAACCTAAGTGTATGTAGACTACCGACTTCAACTGTACATCTGCTTTGCAAACTGATATCATGCAGATTAACAAGCAGTCTTCTATTATTTTTACAAGTTATTTTTTAGTTTGAATACTTAAAGTGTAAAGTCCAATCCTTGCATCTCCATGTGGAACATTTGAGTGCATCAGCATTATAAATCTGTTGGCACTCTCTTCCATTTTATATATATATTTTTAAAAAAGAGACTCAGACATGGCACCGATAGGGTAACTGCGACACACCCACGGAGTGGACCAATAGTAGGAATGTGGGGAGTGGGCTATAGGGAACCTCAGATTCTCATAGTCATGGGAAACACACGTGAGAGAAACAACAGGCGAACATCACGACCAACCTTGGCTTAATCTCAGTTAACCCAGAACTAAAAATGTAGTTTTCCTGTCAGTCCATGAGCGATTAACCTAGGCCTGCATGCCTGATTTTGTAATGGTTAACGTGCAGAGGTGTGTGTGTGTTAGAGAGAGACATGTTAGTCTGTGTGTGTGAGAGAGAGAGAAATAGAGAGATGATTTGCTGCAGTGACTAGACTATGCTTGTATTCATTTTTTTAGGGAATGGAGCACTTATTTTTGCATGATTGAGATGGGTAATTTAGTAGCCAGGTGGATGAAAACTGAGAAGGAGGCCTATGTATAATACTCCTGCTGTATCTGGGTCATTGGACCAGTGTTTCGCAACACCAGTCTCTAGAGCGCCAATGACTCACACACCCACCGTGCGTTGGCCTATGCTCTCTCAATGCAGCTGTTCAGTCTGTGTGTGTGTGTGTGAACGCGTTCGGCCGTGCGCGCATATATATATATTCGCCCGACCGACCACATGTTCACCCGAACGTAGAGCATGCGCTTGCCATGCAGAGGCGGCATGGGGATGTTAAATCTTTCCCCGGCTCAGCCGGGGAAGGTGAAAAAAATGAAAGACATAGAAACAGCATCCCTGCATCTATATTGCTGTAAAAGCATCATCCCTGCATCTATTTGGCTGTACAAACATCATCCCTGCGTCTATATTGCTGCTGTAGCCTGTTATGTAATCCATATTGGGGACTCCCCGCCCACACAAGCAATCCGCATACCAAACTGCACATACAGTAGGTATTTGTTGTTTTCACCTCAAGAAAAGGAAAACTCACAACACCTTATCATTAGTGTAAACGGAGGCAGTGTGGGCTGCATTTAGCCTACTGTGTCAGTCACAGCAAATCTCGCCCGACTCGTTTTGTCAAACGCTGCAATGTCTTGTCGAACGCTGATCAATACTGAGATTATGATGACGTCGCTACATACAAGTAGCAACATTGTTCATGTTGTGGAGGGGTATGATATGACAATAACAACACTGTAGTCCGAATAAAAATAATAGTAGATGACATATATGTATAATCAGTAGGCTTGTCTTTCTCCATTCATTCATTTCAAACATCCCCAGTTTCCCTATTGCAGCCTATGACCAGCTAGCACTGAAGCAACGTTAAACGTAGTTATTTGCTTTCTGCAGCAGGGCAGAGATACAACAATGTAACCTGGTTTAGTTACTGTACGTCCATTGTGAGCTCCACTCAAGCACGCCCAACTACAGGCCACTGTAAACAAGTGAGATTTGTGGGACGTGTGTCTTGAAAAACAGGGTTTGACCAATGAACGCCGACATCTTTACCACATGGTTAGCTTGTTTACTAGAAGACCTGAAAACCCCGCTGAATATAGAGTTTAAGAAAACCCGGAATTGAATGTCGTGTGTTAATATCAAAACTTGACACCTACAGCTATATTTCCACACTAAAATGGCTTCACCGCCGCTGATTTATCTATCCGATTGAGGCTACATGTAAAGTACACGGTTATTTGCGTCCATGGGCATTGTATGGTATTTACTTGAGACTGTTTTAGCAGAATAAAAGCTCCATTCCAATCCTGCCCCTGACTCCATATCGGGTTTGGATATAACCAGCATACAACCCCTTTTCCAGGCACAGAAAATAGCATTTCAAGTTACAGCCGGTTAAAGCGAGCTTGAAGGAAGGGGGTGTGTTAAAAAATTGGCGGAGGTAAGTGCACTGTACCCATTGAAACTTTGGGTTGTTTTTCTCAAAGAAAAGTGCTGTTTATGATGCATTTTTCACCGATGCTTGTCAATGTTCTAGTAGATTTCTTCTGTATTGCATAAGGACTCGATTGTAAGGGTATATGTTTATTTGTAAACATGAAAAAAAAACGTGTTGATCTGATCGCTGCAAAATGTATTGGGGCTCATTTTTATATGACCATGTTGATCAACTGTCGAGTGGCAAAGAATATCAGGAGGACGCAGTCAAAACAGACTCACTGTTTTTATTTGTGGGCCATCAATCATTCTTCAATGAAGCAATGCTGAGTAGTGCTGTACGGACATTTTCTTTCAAAACATAACAGAGTATCAGAATGTAGGCTGGGCTACTGTAAAAGTCATGTTTTGCATCCTAAACTCTCTTGTGCGCAGTGCTCCTTTGTTACAATAACCTTGTTAATAAATTGATTCCTTTTAACTTCCAAGATGATCCTATTATTGTGGAACCTGTAAACATGCAAAAAACATATATACTAATAAAACAATTATTATGCATTATAGTGAATAAAATATTTACATTAAAAGTGTTGTGGTGAGGATATTGCTGCATTAGGGATAACATGGTGGTATTTTCATGGTATTTTTTTTAATGTAACGCCATGGTTAGTAAGCTCACCTAGAAGTTGTTTTGGTAAGGAAAATACACAATGGGCAGTTAGTGCGGGCATGCGTGGTCATACCACTCTTTACCGATAGGGGGTGGACACTCCTTCAGAGTGATGTTTTTGTAAGCACAACGCTTCTTAATGCAATGATGATGACATTGATTGACACCTTGAATTAAAGCTTCCCATTCACCCCCTGGTCAACGTTATTATGCTGCGTTGTTATTATCATGTTATTACATTAAGTAATAGTAAAGATGTGGAGATATACACTGATGAGAATGACGATGACAGTGATAATAAAGCTATTTATTTATTTGATTTAACCTTTATTTAACGAGGCAAGTCAGTTAAGAACACATTCTTATTTACAATGACGGGCTATCAAAAGGCAAAAGGCCTCCTGCAGGGACAAAAGCCAAACTTTGGGGGGCTCTAAATAATGCTAATTTGCCGATTCCATTTCTTTAAAATGCAGTGTTGAACTGTTACAGTGGTAAATATGAATATAAAAGTGTGTTCCAAATGAAACGAACACCCCCAACTTTCTGTCATGGACAATACTCAAGGACATACTCTTCAGAGCAAACTGATTTGAAATAAAAACAATATTACTTTCCTGAAAATAATATTTAGAAACAAATATTAAGAAAGTAGAGGATTACATTTGCATGCACATGCATAGGTAGTTAAATAAAGGTTAAATAAATAAAAATAAAAGGGGCCTCATCTGTAATTCAAGGGGATTTGGGCCCCCCTTGCCCTCTTAGGTATCCTTGTGGCGCAGCAGTCTAAGGCACTGCATCTCAGTGCTAGAGGTGTCACTACCCTGGTTTGATTCCAGGCTGCATTGCAACTGGCCGTGATTGGGAGACCCGTAGGGTGGCACACAATTGGTTTGGCTGGTGTAGGACATCGTTGTAAATAAGAGTTTGTTCTTAACTGACTTGCATAGTTAAATAATAATAATCACATTCTGGTCAGAATTACAAACACCTTTTAGGATGTGTTTTTTCCCTAGTATTCCTGACAGTATGGGGCGGCAGGTAGCCTAGTGGTTAGAGCATTGGGTCAGTAATCAAAAGCTTGCTGGATCAAATCCCCAAGCTGACAAGGTAAAAATCTGTTGTTCTGCCCCTGACAGTAGGCTGTCATTGTAAATAAGAATTTGTTCTTAACTGACTTGCCTAGTTAAATAAAGGTCAAATAAATAAATAAAGTATGCCGTCTGTAACTGGCAATTGTGGCATGTACAGTAGAGAGCTACTGTAACACAGAAGGCCAATGTTGTGCAATCAAAGGAAATGCTGTTACGATCAGATCAGTTCACTATTACTACAATGAGTCAACCATTACTGGAATCAAGGAGGGGGATGGAGAGAAAAAACCTGACTGTAATTGGAGTTTTTTTTTATGGCAGTTACCAACCAGACCTTCAGAGATGTCTCCTTCTCACTCTCATTCTCCTAGTCTCTTTCATACAAATTTGGATCTTAATTTGAGCCATCTTGCTACAGCAGGAAAATGTGAATTATTATGCGGATTATAATTAATGCACATTTTTGTAGAGGTTGATCAACTTTTCATTCGGTCAAATCGAGTCTGAAATTTCAAAGTGGAAATTACAAACTTTAGAAGCCTTTTAAAAACTCAAATACACTACAAGTTTGCATTTCCTGCAGTGCAGGAAAATTCTCAGCAACAGACCCCTACCCACATGTACATACTGTATTACCTCAATTACCTCAGCTACCTCGTACCCCTGCACATTGACTCAGTACTGGTACTCCTTCTATGTACAGTTTTATACACTTTTATTTCTTTCATCACATTCCCAGTGGGTCAGAAGTTTACATACACTCAATTAGTCTTTGGTAGCATTGCTTCTAAATTGTTTAACTTGGGTCAAACATTTTGGGTAGCCTTCCACAAGATTCCCACAATAAGTTGGGTGAATTTTGACCCATTACTCCTGACAGAGCTGGTGTAACTGAGTCAGGTTTGTAGGCCTCCTTGCTCGCACACGCTTTTTCAGTTCTTCCCACAAATATTCTACAGGATTGAGGTCAGGGCTTTGTGATGGCCACTCCAATACCTTGACTTTGTTGTCCTTAAGCCATTTGCCACAACTTTGGAAGTATGCTTGGGGTCATTGTCCATTTGGAAGACTCATTTGCAACCAAGCTTGAACTTCCTGACGGATGTCTTGAGATGTTGCTTCAATATATCCACATAATTTGGAGTGGTTGAAAAACACGTTTTTAATGAGTCCAACCTAAGTGTATGCAAACTTCTGACTTCAACTGTATAGCCTCGTTAATGTTTTTATTGTGTTTCTATTTCCTTTTTATTTTGAAAATATTTGTCTTACTTTTTACCTCTGCATTGTTGGGAATGGGCTCATAAGTAAGCATTTCACTGTAAAGTCTACACCTGTTGTATTAGGTGCATGTGACCAATACATTTGATTTGTAATTAGTATCTGTACTACTCAGTCTTTGGCTTCCTTGGTGGCGTTGGTGTTGCTTACACACACACACACACATACATACACTCCCCTCCTCTCTCCCCCACCCTGCACTCTACTCCACACTCCCCACCCCAAATCTTTCCCACCTGTAAATTCTTCTTCTGTACTCTGTAGAAAGGATGACTCTCTGTGTCTGTCTTGCTCTCTGGTATTGAGACTTGCATCAGTTTCATGATGACATCCAAATATTGATTTTTATTGACTACGTGAGACAGGAAGCGTGATTGGTGGTAGAATGAGTCCTCCGCTTTGCAGGGGAACGTTCAGTAATTATTGGGAGAGTATTATTGAAGAATCCCACCTCAACTTATTGGAGACTGTTTGGAGACTGTTTGGAGACTGATTGGAGACTGATTGTAGACTTATTGGGGACTTATTGGAGACTGTTTGGAGACTATCATTGGAGCAGTGTCTTGACTTTTAGCCTTTTCCCTAAGCAGGGTAAATACAAAGTATTTTGACATAATCATGTATTTTGAATATGTGCAGGGTAACTTGAATAACATGAAATTCAACAAGTGGAAAGAGTCATTAGTAGTGCACTCTTTTGTAATAACTATGTCATTCATATTCTGTCTGGTTTGAAGAGAATATTTACAGGCTACTGTTACGTAATTGTATGTTAAAACCTAAGGTAGGCCTAAACATTCCATTGGGATGTTGAATTGCAGCTAACTTTAGCTCTGTGTGTAGATGGTCTGACCAGCAACCAGCCCTTCCTCTCTTTAAATAAGTATCAAGACAAATCTAATGATGAACAACAGTGTCCGAAATAGAAAGGCTTCAAAATAGGTCATCATGGGACATTTTTGTGTTCTAATTAGTGTTGTCACGATACCGGAATTTTGACTTCGATATCGATACAATGTTTAGTATCACAATACTCGATACCAAAACGATACCACGACAATCTTTGGGCATCTTTTGCATTGAAGTAGCCTCTTCTATCAAAATGTGCACTGTCTCTTTAACCAGTAATGACTTCATTTGCTGATATTCTTTGGGAGAGATGTGAGAGAGAGACCAAATAAGTGAATGACTAATGCTTTTGGTTGCAATTGTCTTTGAAATAAGCATATTTAGCATTATGGTTTGCACATTTTTTAAGTGCTGAGAAAAGTCCTCAAAGAATATTTCAGCCTATCAAATACTATTTTAAAGAAATGTATCATTTTTGTATAGTTATGTGATTCACAACCAAACAGTGGTGGAAAAAGTACTACATTTTCATACTTGAGTCAAAGTAAAGATATCTTAATAGAAAATGACTCAAGTGAAAGTGAAAGTCACCCAGTAAAATACTACTTGAGTAAAAGTCTAAAAGTACTTGGTTTTAAATATACTTATGTATCAAAAGTAAATGGAATTGCTAAAATGTACTTAAGTATCAAATGTGAAAGTAAAAGTACAAACCATTTCAAATTCCTTATATTAAACAATGTTTTTTTTAAATGATTGGCAGATAGCCAGGGGGCACACTCCAACGCTCAGACATCATTTACAAACGAAGCATTTGTGTTTAGTGAGTCTTCCAGATCAGAGGCAGTAGGGATGACCAGGGATGTTCTCTTGATAAGTGTGTGAATTGGATCATTTTCCTGTCAAAATGCAACAAAAACTTTTGGGTGTCAGGGAAAATGTATGGAGTAAAAAGTACATTATTTTATTTAGGAATGTAGTGAAGTAAAAGTTGGCAAAAATATAAAAAGTAAAGTACAGATACCCCCAAAAACTACTTAAGTAGTACTTTAAAGTATTTTTAGTAAAATACTTTACACCACTGCAACCAAAGTACTTGGGTAGTGGATTGATGTTAGCTTTAGCTGTCAGCTAGCAAGGGAAGCCTACAGAGCTGGAAGCTACCAGTATCTTCATGTACTGATCACGTTTACATGCACACAGTATTCCAGATAGCAGCTCATATCCCGCTTAACATTTTATTCGGGATATGCTGTTTACATGCACCTTTTGATATCCTGCTCATGAGTATCCCTGTATCCATGAATGAACAGAATATTCCTCATTTAAGTTCATATTGGTTAAATGGAAGAGTAACTGAAATCTGGACACTGACTCTAGGCCTATAACCGCTCACATGTAGTGTAATATAATATTAACTCCTGCAAAATTGTGCATTTTTGCAGTGAAATTATACAACCAATGTTCATTTTGTCTCGGGAACAGGAGTGGAGAAATATGATTTCTTTCTTTCAGCATCGCTTGAGAAAATAGGAATGTGCATCTAATGTGTTATCTCTGACACTATATCTGCAGACAGTATTTGAACCACATAAAATATGCACCCAAGATGAATGGAAGCCTTATCAGAAATGTGTTTTGTCCTTTTCTCAGCTTTTCATTTCCTAATTTCCGTTTTCCACTGTTTTGTGGAGTTTTTGTGTTTTCTCCCTGGTCCCTAAACGAAACAGACAACTTTACCAGTGTCAACTAGATTACTAATGCATTCATTCTATCAATGTAAGATATTATTCTTTATTTAGTCTTCTGGGGAACAAATGATGACAGAAGAGAAGCTGCATTTATCAAACTATAGTTGACAGACAAATGGCCTACCAAATGTTGGAAATGATAATATGGCCTAGCAAATGTCGGAAATTATAAGCAGAAACGTAATTTAATTTATAGTAAATTAATGATAGTATGCAAAATTATTATGGAATTATTATGGTGATTTGTTTGACAATCGGATGAAAACATCATCACACAACACACGTGATTTGAGAAATGGAGCCTGCGCAGACCGCAAAAACAACAGTAAAGGGGATTAGACGTTTACATGCCACAGTATCCCGTCTTAGAACAGCATATCCCAGGCATCTTATCTGAGTTTCTCATAACTGGGATACAAGCTTTTTGGGGTTATTGTAAACATGGATGTGGATGTGAATGTAAACCTGATCACTGTCAAGTGAAAATTTCCACATGCCGTGTCGCATTATTCTATTAGTCTGCAATTCAGGGCGTTTCTGTGTGTGGGCCTTCCCTCAAGCATCCCATTGGTTCCTTCATTAATGCCCCTCCGAGCATCCCATTGGTTCCTGCATGATCCCCCCCCCTCCCCCCACAGAACAGTGGGAATACTGTGTCCGACAAGCAGGGGCGAAGGACATTGTCTACCTGTCGGCTCCGCCTTCCGCCAGCTACTCTAGTGCACAGCAGGCGGGGGTGACACCATGTGCTAGCTAGCTTGCTAGTTAGTGACACCATGTGCTAGCTAAATAGCTAGTTTACTAGTTAGTGACACCATGTGCTAGCTAGCTTGCTAGTTAGCTAACACACAGTGTCTCCCCTGCCTCCCGCATGTTGTGTACCGGAGTCCTCCTAGGACTAGCTAGCTAGCACACTGTGTCCTTCGCTCCCATCTGCCGAACACCTGCCCTTAACAGAACTGCAGTACCCAACAGGCAGGTGCGAAGAACAACAGGCAGGTGCAGGTGGTGCGATGAACACCGGGCGCATTCAAGCAGATCACTTTTGTCAAGATGTTGACCAATGTTGGTCACCACCTTTCAAATGTGTTGCATTAGGGGTATAACATTTTTCTGACTTGCAACTACATGTCGACTGCATGAACTTTACAAAAATCATGTGATCAAAGGTCATACGTTTTTTTATGAAGTCGCCTTCAAGTCACTGTAGTTGCTTCTCACCAACTACACCATGCAACCATCACCTGCATTGTGGGAGGCACTATTTGTCAACCAATCATTAGGGTGTTTTTGTTTGACCCACACGAACGTGGCCAAAGACATGACTGTGAAACAGCAAACAACTTTGCCACGATTCTAAAGCTACAGGGGATAGGCTACAAATGAAAGTGATATTTGATATCTAACCAATTAATTGTACACACACACGCTATGTTTTCATTTTGTGAGTGTGGAATATGGGGTGTATAGAGAAGTTTATTTCTACATTTATAAAGAAAAACTTTTATAAGCAATAGCATCTATGTTGACACTGCCATGTTGTGTTGATCTGAGCCTTGCTGTTTGAAAAGCACTACAGTTTTCAACTCGGCTATCGCAGATGCACCTCCCTGACATCATTCGCCAAACACACCCACTGTCTACCGGTGTTGCCCCTGCTTCCCTTTAGCTATTCCGGTACACAGCAGGCGGGAAGCGGGAGTTACACCGTGTGCTAGCGAACTAGCTAGCTTGCTCGTCACCTCCCACCTGCTGTGTACCGAGTCTTACGTAGGACTAGCTAGCTAGCACAGTGTCCTTTGCTTCAGCCTTCCGAACACCTGCTCTTGCCGTCAACAGTTCCCGACGGGCAGGGGCGAAGGTCGCTACTGGGAAACACTCTTTTCACGCTACTTCGATACTGAAGTTACTTTTTTGTAGCAGGTTAGGAGAACTTACGCATCAGGTTAGGATAATTAACGTAGCAGGTTAGGAAACTGTGGTTAAGGTTAGGAAAGGGGTTACGGTTAGCGAAAATGCTCTCCTAACCTGCTACTTAAATCACTTTGTATCAAAGTAGCGTGAAAAGACTATGTCCCTTATGATACCTACTGTACTGGAGCGCCCCCACCTGTCCCAGCTTAAAAATGTAACAATACAAGTATCAAGAGGTGTTCCTGCAGATGCAAGAATGACCACATGCAGGAACGCCCTGAATTGCTCCCTTCTCCAAGACTGTTAACTTCTGTGCAGCATGAGTGTGGCGCTAACACAATGCAGCCCAGACTCCCAGTGCAGGCTAGCAGTGAGTAAGTGGAGCTAACATGAGGCAGCCCAGACTCCCAGTGCAGGCTAGCAGTGAGTAAGTGGAGCTAACATGTGGCAGCCCAGACTCCCAGTGCAGGCTAGCAGTGAGTGAGTGGAGCTATAATGATGCAGCTCAGACTCCCAGTGCAGGCTAGCAGTGAGTAAGTGGAGCTAACATGATGCAGTGCAGGCTAGCAGTGAGTAAGTGGAGCAGGCAGGGTGAGCTGAGCTATGATAAGGGGTCGGCTGCACTGATATAGACAGGCTTGATCCATGAGACACATTTGACAGAAATACCGAAAGTAACAAATATTCTCGTACCGAACCGTTTTTCGTGTTCAGTATACCGTGTAACACTAGTTGTAGCTTTATTAGCTTGAGCCATCTAATCCCAAGCCACTACACATACCGTATATAGTCAGAGGGCGGTGTAAAAAAGGGGTCGCTTCTACCCACTGATTTGGGGTCAAATTTGTTTTTATCCCTCTAATGGTCAAGGATAGGGTTGGCGGATATGGTAATCTTATCCAAGATCAGGAGCAATTTCAACCAAGAGCTTTTAAGGAGAGGAGGTGGGGAGAGGGGTACATTGTGGTCTGAGACGGGTGTTCAAAAATGCCTTCCCCGCACATTTAAACAATCCATCAAGGCTCATGGCATCAACACATGCATCTGGACAGATATGACTATGTCAATGAAGGCAACTTTATAGGGCTTTGAAGCGTGAAATACAATAGGAAATGGAGCACAAAGATTTTCTCTGTTATATAATGTATTGAAAGCAGATGGTCAATTTCTAAGGGCTGGATTCAATTCGCATCGCAGAAGTATCGCGGAAGACGTTTTCTCCAATCTTGTTTCTTCTCTTTCAGCTGTACCTCTCTCTCACTCCGTCCTATTCTACGACCAGTCTTTGCCATTGTTCCAGAGAACCAAACCTCAATAGATCTTCTGAGTCTACAGACAAAGTGTTACTCCCAACCATGTTACCCAAGACTCGTCTGGGGAAGCGTTCCCCCCTAGGGGCATTGCTGTGTACCTCCTGCCCCTCCATGGAGAGCACACTGGAGACAGGGGCCCACGGGGACCCTGAGGGGGGTGTGGGGAGCCCAACTATGGGACCACCAGGGCCCCAGCATCTCAGCAGGTTCAACTACAAACTACACCCTGGACAGAAGGTGAGGGAGAGGGGAGACAGGGAGCGGTGGGGAGAGAAGGGGGATGGCGGGAGAGAGGGTGAGAAGGGAGAGTGGGAAAGGGATGAGGGTAGAGGAGAGAAGGGGCTAGATCGACAGAGTGTAGGTGAGAGAAGAGAGGGAGGGAGGGAGAAAAAGTGGAATGCACTGTTCTTATATAACTTTTTATAACTACTACAGATGTAGGATCTTCATTTGAGCCAATTTTAAGAATCCTGCAGCAACAGGAAACCACTTTAGTTAATGGACATTTTTGAAAGGGTTGATACATTTTTCATAAGGGAAAATCATGTCTGAAATTTCAAAGTGGAAACTACAAAATTCAGAAGCCTAAACCTCAAATACACTACACATTTTCAATTTCCTGCATTGCAGGAAAGTTCTCCTGCAACAGGGTGATCTGTATCTATCCCCATGTGGTCTCAGCCTTCTGTTTTCTGCTTGAGAGAAAAACAGCCAATGTGTCTGTCTGTCACTGTCTGTTCCCATTATCTTTCCCTCGTTTTCAGTGTTGATGTAAATCAGTATATTTTGGCCTTTATCCCATCTCTTCTCATCTACAGTATTTCACTCCTCTCTCAGGTGAACAGGCTGGGCAGCAGTCCACTGTCATTCTGTCACTGTCACTCTGCCTTTATCCACTGGGCTGTTTGATGGCCAGAGTGGCACGACTACCTCAAGGAATCGCTTTCTCTCTTTCTTTTATATCTCTGTCTCGCTATGTCTTTCGCACCACTCTCCCCCTAGCTTGACACTAACTCTGACTTGTTGTTTTTGACTTGTCGTTGTACTTCTCTATCCCTCTCTCTCTGCCTGTCTCTCGCTTTGCCTCTCTCTCTCTCTCTCTCTCTCGCTCCCTCCCACTCCCTCCCTCCCTCCCTCCCCGATTTAACATGTCACTGTCTCTAAACCCTCCCTCCCTCCACAGGTGTATGTGTTGTGTGGAGGGCGTGAGTGCACAGGGATGGTGGAGCAACACAACCATGTGGATAATGAGGTGGCCATCCTGCTGCCTGCTCTGGGACAGCATGTCCTGAGGAAACTACAGGACGTCTGGACCTCCCCCACCGTCCCTCCTCATCCTCCTGCTGCAACACAGAGCACAAGCAAACCATACCAAGTGTCCTCCTGCATCGATGTTCCCAATGTGCCCAGGAGGTAAGGGTAGTGTAATGTAGTGTGGGGAGGTAAGGGTAGTGTGGGGAGGTAAGGGTAGTGTAATGTAGTGTGGGGAGGTAAGGGTAGTGTGGGGAGGTAAGGGTAGTGTAATGTAGTGTGGGGAGGTAAGGGTAGTGTAATGTAGTGGGGGAGGTAAGGGTAGTGTAATGTAGTGGGGGAGGTAAGGGTAGTGTAATGTAGTGTGGGGAGGTAAGGGTAGTGTAATGTAGTGTGGGGAGGTAAGGGTAGTGTAATGTAGTGTGGGGAGGTAAGGGTAGTGTAATGTAGTGTGGGGAGGTAAGGGTAGTGTAATGTAGTGTGGGGAGGTAAGGGTAGTGTAATGTAGTGTGGGGAGGTAAGGGTAGTGTAATGTGGTGTGGGTAGGTAAGGGTAGTGTGGGGAGGTAAGGGTAGTGTAATGTAGTGTGGGGAGGTAAGGGTAGTGTAATGTAGTGTGGGGAGGTAAGGGTAGTGTGGGCAGGTAAGGGTAGTGTAATGTAGTGTGGGGAGGTAAGGGTAGTGTAATGTAGTGTGGGGAGGTAAGGGTAGTGTAATGTAGTGTGGGGAGGTAAGGGTAGTGTAATGTAGTGTGGGGAGGTAAGGGTAGTGTGGGCAGCTAAGGGTAGTGTAATGTAGTGTGGGGAGGTAAGGGTAGTGTAATGTAGTGTGGGGAGGTAAGGGTAGTGTAATGTAGTGTGGGGAGGTAAGGGTAGTGTAATGTGGGGAGGTAAGGGTAGTGTGGGGAGGTAAGGGTAGTGTAATGTGGGGAGGTAAGGGTAGTGTAATGTAGTGTGGGGAGGTAAGGGTAGTGTGGGGAGGTAAGGGTAGTGTAATGTGGGAGGTAAGGGTAGTGTAATGTAATGTGGGAGGTAAGGGTAGTGTGGGGAGGTAAGGATAGTGTAATGTAGTGTGGGGAGGTAAGGGTAGTGTAATGTAGTGTGGGGAGGTAAGGATAGTGTAATGTGGGGAGGTAAGGATAGTGTAATGTGGGGAGGTAAGGGTAGTGTAATGTAGTGTGGGGAGGTAAGGGTAGTGTGGGGAGGTAAGGGTAGTGTAATGTGGGGAGGTAAGGGTAGTGTAATGTAATGTGGGGAGGTAAGGGTAGTGTGGGGAGGTAAGGATAGTGTAATGTAGTGTGGGGAGGTAAGGGTAGTGTAATGTAGTGTGGGGAGGTAAGGGTAGTGTAATGTAGTGTGGGGAGGTAAGGGTAGTGTGGGGAGGTAAGGGTAGTGTAATGTAGTGTGGGGAGGTAAGGGTAGTGTAATGTAGTGTGGGGAGGTAAGGGTAGTGTGGGCAGGTAAGGGTAGTGTAATGTAGTGTGGGGAGGTAAGGGTAGTGTAATGTAGTGTGGGGAGGTAAGGGTAGTGTAATGTAATGTGGGGAGGTAAGGGTAGTGTAATGTAGTGTGGGGAGGTAAGGGTAGTGTAATGTAGTGTGGGGAGGTAAGGGTAGTGTAATGTAGTGTGGGGAGGTAAGGATAGTGTAATGTAGTGTGGGGAGGTAAGGGTAGTGTAATGTAGTGTGTGGAGGTAAGGGTAGTGTAATGTAGTGTGGGGGGTTAGGGTAGTGTAATGTAGTGTGGGGAGGTAAGGGTAGTGTAATGTAGTGTGGGGAGGTAAGGGTAGTGTAATGTAGTGTGGGGAGGTAAGGATAGTGTAATGTAGTGTGGGGAGGTAAGGGTAGTGTGGGGAGGTAAGGATAGTGTAATGTAGTGTGGGGAGGTAAGGGTAGTGTAATGTAGTGTGGGGAGGTAAGGATAGTGTAATGTAGTGTGGGGAGGTAAGGGTAGTGTAATGTAGTGTGGGGAGGTAAGGATAGTGTAATGTAGTGTGGGGAGGTAAGGGTAGTGTAATGTAGTGTGGGGAGGTAAGGGTAGTGTAATGTAGTGTGGGGAGGTAAGGATAGTGTAATGTAGTAGTGTGGGGAGGTAAGGGTAGTGTAATGTAGTGTGGGGAGGTAAGGATAGTGTAATGTAGTGTGGGGAGGTAAGGGTAGTGTGGGGAGGTAAGGATAGTGTAATGTAGTGTGGGGAGGTAAGGGTAGTGTGGGGAGGTAAGGGTAGTGTAATGTAGTGTGGGGGAGGTAAAGGGTAGTGTAATGTAGTGTGGGGAGGTAAGGATAGTGTAATGTAGTGTGGGGAGGTAAGGGTAGTGTAATGTAGTGTGGGGAGGTAAGGGTAGTGTGGGGAGGTAAGGATAGTGTAATGTAGTGTGGGGAGGTAAGGGTAGTGTAATGTAGTGTGGGGAGGTAAGGATAGTGTAATGTAGTGTGGGGAGGTAAGGGTAGTGTAATGTAGTGTGGGGAGGTAAGGATAGTGTAATGTAGTGTGGGGAGGTAAGGGTAGTGTAATGTAGTGTGGGGAGGTAAGGGTAGTGTAATGTAGTGTGGGGAGGTAAGGATAGTGTAATGTAGTGTGGGGAGGTAAGGGTAGTGTAATGTAGTGTGGGGAGGTAAGGATAGTGTAATGTAGTGTGGGGAGGTAAGGGTAGTGTGGGGAGGTAAGGATAGTGTAATGTAGTGTGGGGAGGTAAGGGTAGTGTGGGGAGGTAAGGGTAGTGTAATGTAGTGTGGGGAGGTAAGGGTAGTGTGGGGAGGTAAGGGTAGTGTAATGTAGTGTGGGGAGGTAAGGGTAGTGTAATGTAGTGTGGGGAGGTAAGGGTAGTGTGGGGAGGTAAGGATAGTGTAATGTAGTGTGGGGAGGTAAGGGTAGTGTGGGGAGGTAAGGGTAGTGTAATGTAGTGTGGGGAGGTAAGGGTAGTGTAATGTAGTGTGGGGAGGTAAGGATAGTGTAATGTAGTGTGGGGAGGTAAGGATAGTGTAATGTAGTGTGGGGAGGTAAGGATAGTGTAATGTAGTGTGGGGAGGTAAGATAATAAAATGTACCTAGCGTACACGTAAATCTATTATACATAAACTTGTTGATTGTGCGATTTTACGCTCACAAGATCATGCTAGTGAACTCTCTAGTAAGAATGGGTAGTGGTATGTACAAAGGGTAATGTAGTGTGGGAGGTAATGGTAGTGTAATGTAGTGTGGGGAGGTAAGGATAGTGTAATGTAGTGTGGGGAGATAAGGGTAGTGTAATGTAGTGTGGGGAGGTGAGGGTAGTGTAATGTAGTGTGGGGAGATAAGGGTAGTGTAATGTAGTGTGGGGAGGTGAGGGTAGTGTAATGTAGTGTGTGGAGGTAAGGATAGTGTAATGTAGTGTGGGGAGGTGAGGGTAGTGTAATGTAGTGTGGGGAGGTACGGGTAGTGTAATGTAGTGTGGGGAGGTAAGGGTAGTGTAATGAAGTGTGGGGAGGTAAGGGTAGTGTAATGTAGTGTGGGGAGGTAAGGGTAGTGTAATGTAGTGTGGGGAGGTAAGGGTAGTGTAATGTAGTGTGGGGAGGTAAGGATAGTGTATTGTAGTGTGGGGAGGTATGGGTAGTATAATGTAATGTGGGATGTAAGGGTAGTGTAGGGAGGTAAGGGTAGTGTAATGTAGTGTGGGGAGGTAAGGATAGTGTAATGTAGTGTGGGGAGGTAAGGGTAGTGTAATGTAGTGTGGGGAGGTAAGGATAGTGTATTGTAGTGTGGGGAGAGTACGGGTAGTATAATGTAATGTGGGATGTAAGGGTAGTGTAGGGAGGTAAGGGTAGTGTAATGTAGTGTGGGGAGGTAAGGATAGTGTAATGTAGTGTGGGGAGGTAAGGGTAGTGTAATGTAGTGTGGGGAGGTAAGGGTAGTGTAATGTAGTGTAGGGAGGTAAGGGTAGTGTAATGTAGTGTGGGGAGGTAAGGGTAGTGTAATGTAGTGTGGGGAGGTAAGGGTCATGTAATGTAGTTTGGGGAGGTAAGGGTAGTGTAATGTAATGTGGGGAGGTAAGGATAGTGTAATGTAGTGTGGGGAGGTAAGGGTAGTGCAATGTAGTGTGGGGAGGTAAGGGTAGTGTGGGGAGGTAAGGGTAGTGTAATGTAGTGTGGGGAGGTAAGGGTAGTGTGGGGAGGTAAGGGTAGTGTAATGTAGTGTGGGGAGGTAAGGATAGTGTAATGTAGTGTGGGGAGGTAAGGGTAGTGTAATGTAGTGTGGGGAGGTAAGGATAGTGTATTGTAGTGTGGGGAGGTACGGGTAGTATAATGTAATGTGGGATGTAAGGGTAGTGTAGGGAGGTAAGGGTAGTGTAATGTAGTGTGGGGAGGTAAGGATAGTGTAATGTAGTGTGGGGAGGTAAGGGTAGTGTAATGTAGTGTGGGGAGGTAAGGGTAGTGTAATGTAGTGTAGGGAGGTAAGGGTAGTGTAATGTAGTGTGGGGAGGTAAGGGTAGCGTAATGTAGTGTGGGGAGGTAAGGGTAGTGCAATGTAGTGTGGGGAGGTAAGGGTAGTGTGGGGAAGTAAGGGTAGTGTAATGTAGTGTGGGGAGGTAAGGGTAGTGTGGGGAGGTAAGGGTAGTGTAATGTAATGTGGGGAGGTAAGGGTAGTGTAATGTAGTGTGGGGAGGTAAGGGTAGTGCAATGTAGTGTGGGGAGGTAAGGGTAGTGTGGGGAGGTAAGGGTAGTGTAATGTAGTGTGGGGAGGTAAGGGTAGTGTAATGTAATGTGGGGAGGTAAGGGTAGTGTAATGTAGTGTGGGGAGGTAAGGGTAGTGTAATGTGGGGATGTAAGGGTAGTGTAATGTAGTGTGGGGAGGTAAGGGTAGTGTAATGTGGGGAGGTGAGGATAGTGTAATGTAGTGTGGGGGAGGTAAGGGTAGTGTGGGGAGGTAAGGATAGTGTAATGTAGTGTGGGGAGGTAAGGGTAGTGTAATGTAGTGTGGGGAGGTAAGGGTAGTGTAATGTAGTGTGAGGATAGTGTAATGTAGTGTGGGGAGGTAAGGGTAGTGTAATGTAGTGTGGGGAGGTAAGGGTAGTGTAATGTAGTGTGGGGAGGTAAGGGTAGTGTGGGGAGGTAAGGGTAGTGTAATGTAGTGTGGGGAGGTAAGGGTAGTGTAATGTAGTGTGGGGAGGTAAGGGTAGTGTAATGTAGTGTGGGGAGGTAAGGGTCGTGTAATGTAGTGTGGGGAGGTAAGGGTAGTGTAATGTAGTGTGGGGAGGTAAGGGTCATGTAATGTAGTGTGGGGAGGTAAGGGTAGTGTAATGTAGTGTGGGGAGGTAAGGGTAGTGCAATGTAGTGTGGGGAGGTAAGGGTAGTGTGGGGAGGTAAGGGTAGTGTAATGTAGTATGGGGAGGTAAGGGTAGTGTGGGGAGGTAAGGGTAGTGTAATGTAGTGTGGGGAGGTAAGGATAGTGTAATGTAGTGTGGGGAGGTAAGGGTAGTGTAATGTAGTGTGGGGAGGTAAGGATAGTGTATTGTAGTGTGGGGAGGTACGGGTAGTATAATGTAATGTGGGATGTAAGGGTAGTGTAGGGAGGTAAGGGTAGTGTAATGTAGTGTGGGGAGGTAAGGATAGTGTAATGTAGTGTGGGGAGGTAAGGGTAGTGTAATGTAGTGTGGGGAGGTAAGGGTAGTGTAATGTAGTGTAGGGAGGTAAGGGTAGTGTAATGTAGTGTGGGGAAGTAAGGGTAGTGTAATGTAGTGTGGGGAGGTAAGGGTCATGTAATGTAGTTTGGGGAGGTAAGGGTAGTGTAATGTAATGTGGGGAGGTAAGGGTAGTGTAATGTAGTGTGGGGAGGTAAGGGTAGTGCAATGTAGTGTGGGGAGGTAAGGGTAGTGTGGGGAGGTAAGGGTAGTGTAATGTAGTGTGGGGAGGTAAGGGTAGTGTGGGGAGGTAAGGGTAGTGTAATGTAATGTGGGGAGGTAAGGGTAGTGTAATGTAGTGTGGGGAGGTAAGGGTAGTGTAATGTGGGGATGTAAGGGTAGTGTAATGTAGTGTGGGGAGGTAAGGGTAGTGTAATGTGGGGAGGTGAGGATAGTGTAATGTAGTGTGGGGAGGTAAGGGTAGTGTGGGGAGGTAAGGATAGTGTAATGTAGTGTGGGGAGGTAAGGGTAGTGTAATGTAGTGTGGGGAGGTAAGGGTAGTGTAATGTAGTGTGAGGATAGTGTAATGTAGTGTGGGGAGGTAAGGGTAGTGTAATGTAGTGTGGGGAGGTAAGGGTAGTGTAATGTAGTGTGGGGAGGTAAGGGTAGTGTGGGGAGGTAAGGGTAGTGTAATGTAGTGTGGGGAGGTAAGGGTAGTGTAATGTAGTGTGGGGAGGTAAGGGTAGTGTAATGTAGTGTGGGGAGGTAAGGGTCGTGTAATGTAGTGTGGGGAGGTAAGGGTAGTGTAATGTAGTGTAGGGAGGTAAGGGTAGTGTAATGTAGTGTGGGGAGGTAAGGGTAGTGTAATGTAGTGTGGGGAGGTAAGGGTCATGTAATGTAGTGTGGGGAGGTAAGGGTAGTGTAATGTAATGTGGGGAGGTAAGGGTAGTGTAATGTAGTGTGGGGAGGTAAGGGTAGTGTGGGGAGGTAAGGGTAGTGTAATGTAATGTGGGGAGGTAAGGGTAGTGTGATGTAGTGTGGGGAGGTAAGGGTAGTGTAATGTGGGGATGTAAGGGTAGTGTAATGTAGTGTGGGGAGGTAAGGGTAGTGTAATGTGGGGAGGTGAGGATAGTGTAATGTAGTGTGGGGAGGTAAGGGTAGTGTAATGTAGTGTGGGGAGGTAAGGGTAGTGTAATGTAGTGTGGGGAGGTAAGGGTAGTGTAATGTAGTGTGGGGAGGTAAGGGTAGTGTAATGTAGTGTGGGGAGGTGAGGATAGTGTAATGTAGTGTGGGGAGGTAAGGGTAGTGTAATGTAGTGTGGGGAGGTAAGGGTAGTGTAATGTAGTGTGGGGAGGTAAGGGTAGTGTAATGTAGTGTGGGGAGGTAAGGGTAGTGTAATGTAGTGTGGGGAGGTAAGGGTAGTGTAATGTAGTGTGGGGAGGTAAGGGTAGTGTAATGTGGGGAGGTAAGGGTAGTGTGGGGAGGTAAGGGTAGTGTAATGTGGGGAGGTAAGGGTAGTGTAATGTAGTGTGGGGAGGTAAGGGTAGTGTGGGGAGGTAAGGGTAGTGTAATGTGGGGAGGTAAGGGTAGTGTAATGTGGGGAGGTAAGGGTAGTGTAATGTAATGTGGGGAGGTAAGGGTAGTGTGGGGAGGTAAGGATAGTGTAATGTAGTGTGGGGAGGTAAGGGTAGTGTAATGTAGTGTGGGGAGGTAAGGGTAGTGTGGGGAGGTAAGGATAGTGTAATGTGGGGAGGTAAGGATAGTGTAATGTGGGGAGGTAAGGGTAGTGTAATGTAGTGTGGGGAGGTAAGGGTAGTGTGGGGAGGTAAGGGTAGTGTAATGTGGGGAGGTAAGGGTAGTGTGGGGAGGTAAGGATAGTGTAATGTAGTGTGGGGAGGTAAGGGTAGTGTAATATAGTGTGGGGAGGTAAGGGTAGTGTAATGTAGTGTGGGGAGGTAAGGGTAGTGTGGGGAGGTAAGGGTAGTGTAATGTAGTGTGGGGGAGGTAAGGGTAGTGTAATGTAGTGTGGGGAGGTAAGGGTAGTGTGGGGAGGTAAGGGTAGTGTAATGTAGTGTGGGGAGGTAAGGGTAGTGTAATGTAGTGTGGGGAGGTAAGGGTAGTGTGGGCAGGTAAGGGTAGTGTAATGTAGTGTGGGGAGGTAAGGGTAGTGTAATGTAATGTGGGGAGGTAAGGGTAGTGTAATGTAGTGTGGGGAGTTAAGGGTAGTGTAATGTAGTGTGGGGAGGTAAGGGTAGTGTAATGTAGTGTGGGGAGGTAAGGGTAGTGTTGGGGAGGTAAGGGTCGTGTAATGTAGTGTGGGGAAGTAAGGGTAGTGTAATGTAGTGTGGGGAGGTAAGGGTCATGTAATGTAGTTTGGGGAGGTAAGGGTAGTGTAATGTAATGTGGGGAGGTAAGGGTAGTGTAATGTAGTGTGGGGAGGTAAGGGTAGTGCAATGTAGTGTGGGGAGGTAAGGGTAGTGTGGGGAGGTAAGGGTAGTGTAATGTAGTGTGGGGAGGTAAGGGTAGTGTGGGGAGGTAAGGGTAGTGTAATGTAATGTGGGGAGGTAAGGGTAGTGTAATGTAGTGTGGGGAGGTAAGGGTAGTGTAATGTGGGGATGTAAGGGTAGTGTAATGTAGTGTGGGGAGGTAAGGGTAGTGTAATGTGGGGAGGTGAGGATAGTGTAATGTAGTGTGGGGAGGTAAGGGTAGTGTGGGGAGGTAAGGATAGTGTAATGTAGTGTGGGGAGGTAAGGGTAGTGTAATGTAGTGTGGGGAGGTAAGGGTAGTGTAATGTAGTGTGAGGATAGTGTAATGTAGTGTGGGGAGGTAAGGGTAGTGTAATGTAGTGTGGGGAGGTAAGGGTAGTGTAATGTAGTGTGGGGAGGTAAGGAGTAGTGTGGGGAGGTAAGGGTAGTGTAATGTAGTGTGGGGAGGTAAGGGTAGTGTAATGTAGTGTGGGGAGGTAAGGGTAGTGTAATGTAGTGTGGGGAGGTAAGGGTCGTGTAATGTAGTGTGGGGAGGTAAGGGTAGTGTAATGTAGTGTAGGGAGGTAAGGGTAGTGTAATGTAGTGTGGGGAGGTAAGGGTAGTGTAATGTAGTGTGGGGAGGTAAGGGTCATGTAATGTAGTGTGGGGAGGTAAGGGTAGTGTAATGTAATGTGGGAGGTAAGGGTAGTGTAATGTAGTGTGGGGAGGTAAGGGTAGTGTGGGGAGGTAAGGGTAGTGTAATGTAATGTGGGGAGGTAAGGGTAGTGTGATGTAGTGTGGGGAGGTAAGGGTAGTGTAATGTGGGGATGTAAGGGTAGTGTAATGTAGTGTGGGGAGGTAAGGGTAGTGTAATGTGGGGAGGTGAGGATAGTGTAATGTAGTGTGGGGAGGTAAGGGTAGTGTAATGTAGTGTGGGGAGGTAAGGGTAGTGTAATGTAGTGTGGGGAGGTAAGGGTAGTGTAATGTAGTGTGGGGAGGTAAGGGTAGTGTAATGTAGTGTGGGGAGGTGAGGATAGTGTAATGTAGTGTGGGGAGGTAAGGGTAGTGTAATGTAGTGTGGGGAGGTAAGGGTAGTGTAATGTAGTGTGGGAGGTAAGGGTAGTGTAATGTAGTGTGGGGGAGGTAAGGGTAGTGTAATGTAGTGTGGGAGGTAAGGGTAGTGTAATGTAGTGTGGGGAGGTAAGGGTAGTGTAATGTGGGGAGGTAAGGGTAGTGTGGGGGGTAAGGGTAGTGTAATGTGGGGAGGTAAGGGTAGTGTAATGTAGTGTGGGGAGGTAAGGGTAGTGTGGGGAGGTAAGGGTAGTGTAATGTGGGGAGGTAAGGGTAGTGTAATGTGGGGAGGTAAGGGTAGTGTAATGTAATGTGGGGAGGTAAGGGTAGTGTGGGGAGGTAAGGATAGTGTAATGTAGTGTGGGGAGGTAAGGGTAGTGTAATGTAGTGTGGGGAGGTAAGGGTAGTGTGGGGAGGTAAGGATAGTGTAATGTGGGGAGGTAAGGATAGTGTAATGTGGGGAGGTAAGGGTAGTGTAATGTAGTGTGGGGAGGTAAGGGTAGTGTGGGGAGGTAAGGGTAGTGTAATGTGGGGAGGTAAGGGTAGTGTTGGGAGGTAAGGATAGTGTAATGTAGTGTGGGGAGGTAAGGGTAGTGTAATATAGTGTGGGGAGGTAAGGGTAGTGTAATGTAGTGTGGGGAGGTAAGGGTAGTGTGGGGAGGTAAGGGTAGTGTAATGTAGTGTGGGGAGGTAAGGGTAGTGTAATGTAGTGTGGGGAGGTAAGGGTAGTGTGGGGAGGTAAGGGTAGTGTAATGTAGTGTGGGGAGGTAAGGGTAGTGTAATGTAGTGTGGGGAGGTAAGGGTAGTGTGGGCAGGTAAGGGTAGTGTAATGTAGTGTGGGGAGGTAAGGGTAGTGTAATGTAATGTGGGGAGGTAAGGGTAGTGTAATGTAGTGTGGGGAGTTAAGGGTAGTGTAATGTAGTGTGGGGAGGTAAGGGTAGTGTAATGTAGTGTGGGGAGGTAAGGGTAGTGTTGGGGAGGTAAGGGTCGTGTAATGTAGTGTGGGGAGGTAAGGTTCGTGTAATGTAGTGTGGGGAGGTAAGGGTAGTGTAATGTAGTGTGGGGAGGTAAGGGTAGTGTAATGTAGTGTGGGGAGGTAAGGGTAGTGTAATGTAGTGTGGGGAGGTAAGGGTAGTGTGGGGAGGTAAGGGTAGTGTAATGTAGTGTGGGGAGGTAAGGGTAGTGTAATGTAGTGTGGGGAGGTAAGGGTAGTGTAATGTAGTGTGGGGAGGTAAGGGTCGTGTAATGTAGTGTGGGGAGGTAAGGGTAGTGTAATGTAGTGTAGGGAGGTAAGGGTAGTGTAATGTAGTGTGGGGAGGTAAGGGTAGTGTAATGTAGTGTGGGAGGTAAGGGTCATGTAATGTAGTGTGGGGAGGTAAGGGTAGTGTAATGTAATGTGGGAGGTAAGGGTAGTGTAATGTAGTGTGGGGAGGTAAGGGTAGTGTGGGGAGGTAAGGGTAGTGTAATGTAATGTGGGGAGGTAAGGGTAGTGTGATGTAGTGTGGGGAGGTAAGGGTAGTGTAATGTGGGGATGTAAGGGTAGTGTAATGTAGTGTGGGGAGAGGTAAGGGTAGTGTAATGTGGGGAGGTGAGGATAGTGTAATGTAGTGTGGGAGGTAAGGGTAGTGTGGGGGAGGTAAGGATAGTGTAATGTAGTGTGGGGAGGTAAGGGTAGTGTAATGTAGTGTGGGGAGGTAAGGGTAGTGTAATGTAGTGTGGGGAGGTGAGGATAGTGTAATGTAGTGTGGGGAGGTAAGGGTAGTGTAATGTAGTGTGGGGAGGTAAGGGTAGTGTAATGTAGTGTGGGGAGGTAAGGGTAGTGTAATGTAGTGTGGGGAGGTAAGGGTAGTGTAATGTAGTGTGGGAGAGGTAAGGGTAGTGTAATGTAGTGTGGGGAGGTAAGGGTAGTGTAATGTGGGGAGGTAAGGGTAGTGTAATGTGGGGAGGTAAGGGTAGTGTAATGTGGGGAGGTAAGGGTAGTGTAATGTAGTGTGGGGAGGTAAGGGTAGTGTGGGGGAGGTAAGGGTAGTGTAATGTGGGGAGGTAAGGGTAGTGTAATGTGGGGAGGTAAGGGTAGTGTAATGTAATGTGGGGAGGTAAGGGTAGTGTGGGGAGGTAAGGATAGTGTAATGTAGTGTGGGGAGGTAAGGGTAGTGTAATGTAGTGTGGGGAGGTAAGGGTAGTGTGGGGAGGTAAGGATAGTGTAATGTGGGGAGGTAAGGATAGTGTAATGTGGGGAGGTAAGGGTAGTGTAATGTAGTGTGGGGAGGTAAGGGTAGTGTGGGGAGGTAAGGGTAGTGTAATGTGGGGAGGTAAGGGTAGTGTGGGGAGGTAAGGATAGTGTAATGTAGTGTGGGGAGGTAAGGGTAGTGTAATATAGTGTGGGGAGGTAAGGGTAGTGTAATGTAGTGTGGGGAGGTAAGGGTAGTGTGGGGAGGTAAGGGTAGTGTAATGTAGTGTGGGGAGGTAAGGGTAGTGTAATGTAGTGTGGGGAGGTAAGGGTAGTGTGGGGAGGTAAGGGTAGTGTAATGTAGTGTGGGGAGGTAAGGGTAGTGTAATGTAGTGTGGGGAGGTAAGGGTGGGCAGGTAATGGTAGTGTGGGGGGAGGTAAGGGTAGTGTAATGTAATGTGGGGGAGTAAGGGTAGTGTAATGTAGTGTGGGGAGTTAAGGGTAGTGTAATGTAGTGTGGGGAGGTAAGGGTAGTGTAATGTAATGTGGGGAGGTAAGGGTAGTGTTGGGGAGGTAAGGGTAAGGGTAGTGTAATGTAGTGTGGGGAGGTAAGGTTAGTGTAATGTAGTGTGGGGAGGTAAGGGTAGTGTAATGTAGTGTGGGGAGGTAAGGGTAGTGTAATGTAGTGTGGGGAGGTAAGGGTAGTAGTGTGGGGAGGTAAGGGTAGTGTAATGTAGTGTAGGGAGGTAAGGGTAGTGTAATGTAGTGTGGGGAGGTAAGGATAGTGTAATGTAGTGTGGGGAGGTAAGATAATAAAATGTACCTAGCGTACACGTAAATCTATTATACATAAACTTGTTGATTGTGCGATTTTACGCTCACAAGATCATGCTAGTGAACTCTCTAGTAAGAATGGGTAGTGGTATGTAGAAAGGGTAATGTAGTGTGGGAGGTAATGGTAGTGTAATGTAGTGTGGGGAGGTAAGGATAGTGTAATGTAGTGTGGGGAGATAAGGGTAGTGTAATGTAGTGTGGGGAGGTGAGGGTAGTGTAATGTAGTGTGGGGAGATAAGGGTAGTGTAATGTAGTGTGGGGAGGTGAGGTAGTGTAATGTAGTGTGTGGAGCTAAGGATAGTGTAATGTAGTGTGGGGAGGTGAGGGTAGTGTAATGTAGTGTGGGGAGGTACGGGTAGTGTAATGTAGTGTGGGGAGGTAAGGGTAGTGTAATGAAGTGTGGGGAGGTAAGGGTAGTGTAATGTAGTGTGGGGAGGTAAGGGTAGTGTAATGTAGTGTGGGGAGGTAAGGGTAGTGTAATGTAGTGTGGGGATGTAAGGGTAGTGTAGGGAGGTAAGGGTAGTGTAATGTAGTGTGGGGAGGTAAGGATAGTTTAATGTAGTGTGGGGAGGTAAGGGTAGTGTAATGTAGTGTGGGGAGGTAAGGATAGTGTAATGTAGTGTGGGGAGGTACGGGTAGTATAATGTAATCTGGGATGTAAGGGTAGTGTAGGGAGGTAAGGGTAGTGTAATGTAGTGTGGGGAGGTAAGGATAGTGTAATGTAGTGTGGGGAGGTAAGGGTAGTGTAATGTAGTGTGGGGAGATAAGGGTAGTGTAATGTAGTGTAGGGAGGTAAGGGTAGTGTAATGTAGTGTGGGGAGGTAAGGGTAGTGTAATGTAGTGTGGGGAGGTAAGGGTCATGTAATGTAGTGTGGGGAGGTAAGGGTAGTGTAATGTAGTGTGGGGAGGTAAGGGTAGTGTAATGTAATGTGGGGAGGTAAGGGTAGTGTAATGTAGTGTGGGGAGGTAAGGGTAGTGTAATGTAGTGTGGGGGGAGGTAAGGGTAGTGTGGGGAGGTAAGGGTAGTGTAATGTAGTGTGGGGAGGTGAGGGTAGTGTAATGTAGTGTGTGGAGGTAAGGATAGTGTAATGTAGTGTGGGGAGGTGAGGGTAGTGTAATGTAGTGTGGGGAGGTACGGGTAGTGTAATGTAGTGTGGGGAGGTAAGGGTAGTGTAATGAAGTGTGGGGAGGTAAGGGTAGTGTAATGTAGTGTGGGGAGGTAAGGGTAGTGTAATGTAGTGTGGGGAGGTAAGGGTAGTGTAATGTAGTGTGGGGATGTAAGGGTAGTGTAGGGAGGTAAGGGTAGTGTAATGTAGTGTGGGGAGGTAAGGATAGTTTAATGTAGTGTGGGGAGGTAAGGGTAGTGTAATGTAGTGTGGGGAGGTAAGGATAGTGTAATGTAGTGTGGGGAGGTACGGGTAGTATAATGTAATCTGGGATGTAAGGGTAGTGTAGGGAGGTAAGGGTAGTGTAATGTAGTGTGGGGAGGTAAGGATAGTGTAATGTAGTGTGGGGAGGTAAGGGTAGTGTAATGTAGTGTGGGGAGATAAGGGTAGTGTAATGTAGTGTAGGGAGGTAAGGGTAGTGTAATGTAGTGTGGGGAGGTAAGGGTAGTGTAATGTAGTGTGGGGAGGTAAAGGGTCATGTAATGTAGTGTGGGGAGGTAAGGGTAGTGTAATGTAGTGTGGGGAGGTAAGGGTAGTGTAATGTAATGTGGGGAGGTAAGGGTAGTGTAATGTAGTGTGGGGAGGTAAGGGTAGTGTAATGTAGTGTGGGGAGGTAAGGGTAGTGTGGGGAGGTAAGGGTAGTGTAATGTAGTGTGGGGAGGTAAGGGTAGTGTGGGGAGGTAAGGGTAGTGTAATGTAATGTGGGGAGGTAAGGGTAGTGTAATGTAGTGTGGGGAGGTAAGGGTAGTGTAATGTGGGGAGGTGAGGATAGTGTAATGTAGTGTGGGGAGGTAAGGGTAGTGTGGGGAGGTAAGGATAGTGTAATGTAGTGTGGGGAGGTAAGGGTAGTGTAATGTAGTGTGGGGAGGTAAGGGTAGTGTAATGTAGTGTGGGGAGGTGAGGATAGTGTAATGTAGTGTGGGGAGGTAAGGGTAGTGTAATGTAGTGTGGGGAGGTAAGGGTAGTGTAATGTAGTGTGGGGAGGTAAGGGTAGTGTGGGGAGGTAAGGGAAGTGTAATGTAGTGTGGGGAGGTAAGGGTAGTGTAATGTAGTGTGGGGAGGTAAGGATAGTGTATTGTAGTGTGGGGAGGTACGGGTAGTATAATGTAATGTGGGATGTAAGGGTAGTGTAGGGAGGTAAGGGTAGTGTAATGTAGTGTGGGGAGGTAAGGATAGTGTAATGTAGTGTGGGGAGGTAAGGGTAGTGTAATGTAGTGTGGGGAGGTAAGGGTAGTGTAATGTAGTGTAGGGAGGTAAGGGTAGTGTAATGTAGTGTGGGGAGGTAAGGGTAGTGTAATGTAGTGTGGGGAGGTAAGGGTCATGTAATGTAGTTTGGGGAGGTAAGGGTAGTGTAATGTAATGTGGGGAGGTAAGGGTAGTGTAATGTAGTGTGGGGAGGTAAGGGTAGTGCAATGTAGTGTGGGGAGGTAAGGGTAGTGTGGGGGAGGTAAGGGTAGTGTAATGTAGTGTGGGGAGGTAAGGGTAGTGTGGGGAGGTAAGGGTAGTGTAATGTAATGTGGGGAGGTAAGGGTAGTGTAATGTAGTGTGGGGAGGTAAGGGTAGTGTAATGTGGGGATGTAAGGGTAGTGTAATGTAGTGTGGGGAGGTAAGGGTAGTGTAATGTGGGGAGGTGAGGATAGTGTAATGTAGTGTGGGGAGGTAAGGGTAGTGTGGGGAGGTAAGGATAGTGTAATGTAGTGTGGGGAGGTAAGGGTAGTGTAATGTAGTGTGGGAGGTAAGGGTAGTGTAATGTAGTGTGAGGATAGTGTAATGTAGTGTGGGGAGGTAAGGGTAGTGTAATGTAGTGTGGGGAGGTAAGGGTAGTGTAATGTAGTGTGGGGAGGTAAGGGTAGTGTGGGGAGGTAAGGGTAGTGTAATGTAGTGTGGGGAGGTAAGGGTAGTGTAATGTAGTGTGGGGGAGGTAAGGGTAGTGTAATGTAGTGTGGGGAGGTAAGGGTCGTGTAATGTAGTGTGGGGAGGTAAGGGTAGTGTAATGTAGTGTAGGGAGGTAAGGGTAGTGTAATGTAGTGTGGGGAGGTAAGGGTAGTGTAATGTAGTGTGGGAGGTAAGGGTCATGTAATGTAGTGTGGGGAGGTAAGGGTAGTGTAATGTAATGTGGGGAGGTAAAGGTAGTGTGGGGAGGTAAGGGTAGTGTAATGTAGTGTGGGAGGTAAGGGTAGTGTGGGGAGGTAAGGGTAGTGTAATGTAATGTGGGGAGGTAAGGGTAGTGTGATGTAGTGTGGGGAGGTAAGGGTAGTGTAATGTGGGGATGTAAGGGTAGTGTAATGTAGTGTGGGGAGGTAAGGGTAGTGTAATGTGGGGAGGTGAGGATAGTGTAATGTAGTGTGGGGGAGGTAAGGGTAGTGTGGGGAGGTAAGGATAGTGTAATGTAGTGTGGGGAGGTAAGGGTAGTGTAATGTAGTGTGGGGAGGTAAGGGTAGTGTAATGTAGTGTGGGGAGGTGAGGATAGTGTAATGTAGTGTGGGGAGGTAAGGGTAGTGTAATGTAGTGTGGGGAGGTAAGGGTAGTGTAATGTAGTGTGGGGAGGTAAGGGTAGTGTAATGTAGTGTGGGGAGGTAAGGGTAGTGTAATGTAGTGTGGGGAGGTAAGGGTAGTGTAATGTAGTGTGGGGAGGTAAGGGTAGTGTAATGTAGTGTGGGGAGGTAAGGGTAGTGTGGGCAGGTAAGGGTAGTGTAATGTAGTGTGGGAGGTAAGGGTAGTGTAATGTAGTGTGGGGAGGTAAGGGTAGTGTAATGTAGTGTGGGGAGGTAAGGGTAGTGTAATGTGGGGAGGTAAAGGGTAGTGTGGGGCGGTAGGGTAGTGTAATGTAGTGTGGGGAGGTAAGGGTAGTGTGGGGAGGTAAGGGTAGTGTAATGTAGTGTGGGGAGGTAAGGGTAGTGTAATGTAGTGTGGGGAGGTAAGGGTAGTGTGGGGAGGTAAGGATAGTGTAATGTGGGGAGGTAAGGATAGTGTAATGTGGGGAGGTAAGGGTAGTGTAATGTAGTGTGGGGAGGTAAGGGTAGTGTGGGGAGGTAAGGGTAGTGTAATGTAGTGTGGGGAGGTAAGGGTAGTGTAATGTAGTGTGGGGAGGTAAGGGTAGTGTAATGTAGTGTGGGGAGGTAAGGGTAGTGTAATGTAGTGTGGGGAGGTAAGGGTAGTGTAATGTAGTGTGGGGAGGTAAGGGTAGTGTAATGTAGTGTGGGGAGGTAAGGGTAGTGTGGGCAGGTAAGGGTAGTGTAATGTAGTGTGGGGAGGTAAGGGTAGTGTAATGTAGTGTGGGGAGGTAAGGGTAGTGTAATGTGGGGAGGTAAGGGTAGTGTGGGGCGGTAAGGGTAGTGTAATGTAGTGTGGGAGGTAAGGGTAGTGTGGGGAGGTAAGGGTAGTGTAATGTGGGAGGTAAGGGTAGTGTAATGTAATGTGGGGAGGTAAGGGTAGTGTGGGGAGGTAAGGATAGTGTAATGTAGTGTGGGGAGGTAAGGGTAGTGTAATGTAGTGTGGGGAGGTAAGGGTAGTGTGGGGAGGTAAGGATAGTGTAATGTGGGGAGGTAAGGATAGTGTAATGTGGGGAGGTAAGGGTAGTGTAATGTAGTGTGGGGAGGTAAGGGTAGTGTGGGGAGGTAAGGGTAGTGTAATGTGGGGAGGTAAGGGTAGTGTAATGTAATGTGGGGAGGTAAGGGTAGTGTGGGGAGGTAAGGATAGTGTAATGTAGTGTGGGGAGGTAAGGGTAGTGTAATATAGTGTGGGGAGGTAAGGGTAGTGTAATGTAGTGTGGGGAGGTAAGGGTAGTGTAATGTAGTGTGGGGAGGTAAGGGTAGTGTAATGTAGTGTGGGGAGGTAAGGGTAGTGTAATGTAGTGTGGGGAGGTAAGGGTAGTGTGGGGAGGTAAGGGTAGTGTAATGTAGTGTGGGAGGTAAGGGTAGTGTAATGTAGTGTGGGGAGGTAAGGGTAGTGTGGGCAGGTAAGGGTAGTGTAATGTAGTGTGGGGAGGTAAGGGTAGTGTAATGTAGTGTGGGGAGGTAAGGGTAGTGTAATGTAATGTGGGGAGGTAAGGGTAGTGTAATGTAGTGTGGGGAGGTAAGGGTAGTGTAATGTAGTGTGGGGAGGTAAGGGTAGTGTAATGTAGTGTGGGGAGGTAAGGGTAGTGTTGGGGAGGTAAGGGTCGTGTAATGTAGTGTGGGGAGGTAAGGGTAGTGTAATGTAGTGTGGGGAGGTAAGGGTAGTGTAATGTAGTGTGGGGAGGTAAGGGTAGTGTGGGGAGGTAAGGGTAGTGTAATGTAGTGTAGGGAGGTAAGGGTAGTGTAATGTAGTGTGGGGAGGTAAGGATAGTGTAATGAAGTGTGGGGAGGTAAGATAATAAAATGTACCTAGCGTACACGTAAATCTATTATACATAAACTTGTTGATTGTGCGATTTTACGCTCACAAGATCATGCTAGTGAACTCTCTAGTAAGAATGGGTAGTGGTATGTAGAAAGGGTAATGTAGTGTGGGAGGTAATGGTAGTGTAATGTAGTGTGGGGAGGTAAGGATAGTGTAATGTAGTGTGGGGAGATAAGGGTAGTGTAATGTAGTGTGGGGAGGTGAGGGTAGTGTAATGTAGTGTGGGGAGATAAGGGTAGTGTAATGTAGTGTGGGGAGGTGAGGGTAGTGTAATGTAGTGTGTGGAGGTAAGGATAGTGTAATGTAGTGTGGGGAGGTGAGGGTAGTGTAATGTAGTGTGGGGAGGTACGGGTAGTGTAATGTAGTATGGGGAGGTAAGGGTAGTGTAATGAAGTGTGGGGAGGTAAGGGTAGTGTAATGTAGTGTGGGGAGGTAAGGGTAGTGTAATGTAGTGTGGGGAGGTAAGGGTAGTGTAATGTAGTGTGGGGATGTAAGGGTAGTGTAGGGAGGTAAGGGTAGTGTAATGTAGTGTGGGGAGGTAAGGATAGTTTAATGTAGTGTGGGGAGGTAAGGGTAGTGTAATGTAGTGTGGGGAGGTAAGGATAGTGTAATGTAGTGTGGGGAGGTACGGGTAGTATAATGTAATGTGGGATGTAAGGGTAGTGTAGGGAGGTAAGGGTAGTGTAATGTAGTGTGGGGAGGTAAGGATAGTGTAATGTAGTGTGGGGAGGTAAGGGTAGTGTAATGTAGTGTGGGGAGGTAAGGGTAGTGTAATGTAGTGTAGGGAGGTAAGGGTAGTGTAATGTAGTGTGGGGAGGTAAGGGTAGTGTAATGTAGTGTGGGGAGGTAAGGGTCATGTAATGTAGTGTGGGGAGGTAAGGGTAGTGTAATGTAGTGTGGGGAGGTAAGGGTAGTGTAATGTAATGTGGGGAGGTAAGGGTAGTGTAATGTAGTGTGGGGAGGTAAGGGTAGTGTAATGTAGTGTGGGGAGGTAAGGGTAGTGTGGGGAGGTAAGGGTAGTGTAATGTAGTGTGGGGAGGTAAGGGTAGTGTAATGTAGTGTGGGGAGGTAAGGGTAGTGTAATGTAGTGTGGGGAGGTGAGGATAGTGTAATGTAGTGTGGGGAGGTAAGGGTAGTGTAATGTAGTGTGGGGAGGTAAGGGTAGTGTAATGTAGTGTGGGAGGTAAGGGTAGTGTGGGGAGGTAAGGGTAGTGTAATGTAGTGTGGGGAGGTAAGGGTAGTGTAATGTAGTGTGGGGAGGTAAGGGTAGTGTAATGTAGTGTGGGGAGGTAAGGGTAGTGTAATGTAGTGTGTGGAGGTAAGGGTAGTGTAATGTAGTGTGGGGAGGTAAGGGTAGTGTGGGAGGTAAGGGTAGTGTAATGTAGTGTGGGGAGTTAAGGGTAGTGTAATGTAGTGTGGGGGAGGTAAGGGTAGTGTGGGCAGGTAAGGGTAGTGTAATGTAGTGTGGGGAGGTAAGGGTAGTGTAATGTAGTGTGGGGAGGTAAGGGTAGTGTGGGGAGGTAAGGGTAGTGTAATGTAGTGTGGGGAGGTAAGGGTAGTGTAATGTAGTGTGGGGAGGTAAGGGTAGTGTAATGTAGTGTGGGGAGGTAAGGGTAGTGTAATGTAGTGTGGGGAGGTAAGGGTAGTGTAATGTAGTGTGGGGAGGTGAGGATAGTGTAATGTAGTGTGGGGAGGTAAGGGTAGTGTAATGTAGTGTGGGGAGGTAAGGGTAGTGTAATGTAGTGTGGGGAGGTAAGGGTAGTGTGGGGAGGTAAGGGTAGTGTAATGTAGTGTGGGGAGGTAAGGGTAGTGTAATGTAGTGTGGGGAGGTAAGGGTAGTGTAATGTAGTGTGGGGAGGTAAGGGTAGTGTAATGTAGTGTGTGGAGGTAAGGGTAGTGTAATGTAGTGTGGGGAGGTAAGGGTAGTGTGGGAGGTAAGGGTAGTGTAATGTAGTGTGGGGAGTTAAGGGTAGTGTAATGTAGTGTGGGGAGGTAAGGGTAGTGTGGGCAGGTAAGGGTAGTGTAATGTAGTGTGGGGAGGTAAGGGTAGTGTAATGTAGTGTGGGGGAGGTAAGGGTAGTGTGGGGAGGTAAGGGTAGTGTAATGTAGTGTGGGGGAGGTAAGGGTAGTGTAATGTAGTGTGGGGAGGTAAGGGTAGTGTAATGTAGTGTGGGGAGGTAAGGGTAGTGTAATGTAGTGTGGGGAGGTAAGGGTAGTGTAATGTAGTGTGGGGAGGTAAGGGTAGTGTGGGGGGAGGTAAGGGTAGTGTAATGTAGTGTGGGGAGTTAAGGGTAGTGTAATGTAGTGTGGGGAGGTAAGGGTAGTGTAATGTAGTGTGGGAGGTAAGGGTAGTGTAATGTAGTGTGGGGAGGTAAGGGTAGTGTAATGTAGTGTGGGGAGGTAAGGGTAGTGTGGGCAGGTAAGGGTAGTGTAATGTAGTGTGGGGAGGTAAGGGTAGTGTAATGTAGTGTGGGGAGGTAAGGGTAGTGTAATGTAGTGTGGGGAGGTAAGGGTAGTGTAATGTAGTGTGGGGAGGTAAGGGTAGTGTAATGTAGTGTGGGGAGGTAAGGGTAGTGTGGGGAGGTAAGGGTAGTGTAATGTAGTGTGGGGAGGTAAGGGTAGTGTGGGGAGGTAAGGGTAGTGTAATGTAATGTGGGGAGGTAAGGGTAGTGTAATGTAGTGTGGGGAGGTAAGGGTAGTGTAATGTGGGGATGTAAGGGTAGTGTAATGTAGTGTGGGGAGGTAAGGGTAGTGTAATGTGGGGAGGTGAGGATAGTGTAATGTAGTGTGGGGAGGTAAGGGTAGTGTGGGGAGGTAAGGATAGTGTAATGTAGTGTGGGGAGGTAAGGGTAGTGTAATGTAGTGTGGGGAGGTAAGGGTAGTGTAATGTAGTGTGGGGAGGTGAGGATAGTGTAATGTAGTGTGGGGAGGTAAGGGTAGTGTAATGTAGTGTGGGGAGGTAAGGGTAGTGTAATGTAGTGTGGGGAGGTAAGGGTAGTGTGGGGAGGTAAGGGTAGTGTAATGTAGTGTGGGGGAGGTAAGGGTAGTGTAATGTAGTGTGGGGAGGTAAGGGTAGTGTAATGTAGTGTGGGGAGGTAAGGGTAGTGTAATGTAGTGTGGGGAGGTAAGGGTAGTGTAATGTAGTGTGGGGGAGGTAAGGGTAGTGTAATGTAGTGTGGGGAGGTAAGGGTAGTGTAATGTAGTGTGGGGAGGTAAGGGTAGTGTAATGTAGTGTGGGGAGGTGAGGATAGTGTAATGTAGTGTGGGGGAGGTAAGGGTAGTGTAATGTAGTGTGGGGAGGTAAGGGTAGTGTAATGTAGTGTGGGGAGGTAAGGGTAGTGTGGGGAGGTAAGGGTAGTGTAATGTAGTGTGGGGAGGTAAGGGTAGTGTAATGTAGTGTGGGGAGGTAAGGGTAGTGTAATGTAGTGTGGGGAGGTAAGGGTAGTGTAATGTAGTGTGTGGAGGTAAGGGTAGTGTAATGTAGTGTGGGGAGGTAAGGGTAGTGTGGGGAGGTAAGGGTAGTGTAATGTAGTGTGGGGAGTTAAGGGTAGTGTAATGTAGTGTGGGGAGGTAAGGGTAGTGTGGGCAGGTAAGGGTAGTGTAATGTAGTGTGGGGAGGTAAGGGTAGTGTAATGTAGTGTGGGGAGGTAAGGGTAGTGTGGGGAGGTAAGGGTAGTGTAATGTAGTGTGGGGAGGTAAGGGTAGTGTAATGTAGTGTGGGGAGGTAAGGGTAGTGTAATGTAGTGTGGGGAGGTAAGGGTAGTGTAATGTAGTGTGGGGAGGTAAGGGTAGTGTAATGTAGTGTGGGGAGGTAAGGGTAGTGTGGGGAGGTAAGGGTAGTGTAATGTAGTGTGGGGAGTTAAGGGTAGTGTAATGTAGTGTGGGGAGGTAAGGGTAGTGTGGGCAGGTAAGGGTAGTGTAATGTAGTGTGGGGAGGTAAGGGTAGTGTAATGTAGTGTGGGGAGGTAAGGGTAGTGTAATGTAGTGTGGGGAGGTAAGGGTAGTGTGGGCAGGTAAGGGTAGTGTAATGTAGTGTGGGGAGGTAAGGGTAGTGTAATGTAGTGTGGGGAGGTAAGGGTAGTGTAATGTAGTGTGGGGAGGTAAGGGTAGTGTAATGTAGTGTGGGGAGGTAAGGGTAGTGTAATGTAGTGTGGGGAGGTAAGGGTAGTGTGGGGAGGTAAGGGTAGTGTAATGTAGTGTGGGGAGGTAAGGGTAGTGTGGGGAGGTAAGGGTAGTGTAATGTAATGTGGGGAGGTAAGGGTAGTGTAATGTAGTGTGGGGAGGTAAGGGTAGTGTAATGTGGGGATGTAAGGGTAGTGTAATGTAGTGTGGGGAGGTAAGGGTAGTGTAATGTGGGGAGGTGAGGATAGTGTAATGTAGTGTGGGGAGGTAAGGGGTAGTGTGGGGAGGTAAGGATAGTGTAATGTAGTGTGGGGAGGTAAGGGTAGTGTAATGTAGTGTGGGGAGGTAAGGGTAGTGTAATGTAGTGTGGGGAGGTGAGGATAGTGTAATGTAGTGTGGGGAGGTAAGGGTAGTGTAATGTAGTGTGGGGAGGTAAGGGTAGTGTAATGTAGTGTGGGGAGGTAAGGGTAGTGTGGGGGAGGTAAGGGTAGTGTAATGTAGTGTGGGGAGGTAAGGGTAGTGTAATGTAGTGTGGGGAGGTAAGGGTAGTGTAATGTAGTGTGGGGAGGTAAGGGTAGTGTAATGTAGTGTGGGGAGGTAAGGGTAGTGTAATGTAGTGTGGGGAGGTAAGGGTAGTGTAATGTAGTGTGGGGAGGTAAGGGTAGTGTGGGGAGGTAAGGGTAGTGTAATGTAGTGTGGGGAGTTAAGGGTAGTGTAATGTAGTGTGGGGAGGTAAGGGTAGTGTGGGCAGGTAAGGGTAGTGTAATGTAGTGTGGGGAGGTAAGGGTAGTGTAATGTAGTGTGGGGAGGTAAGGGTAGTGTAATGTAGTGTGGGGAGGTAAGGGTAGTGTGGGCAGGTAAGGGTAGTGTAATGTAGTGTGGGGAGGTAAGGGTAGTGTAATGTAGTGTGGGGAGGTAAGGGTAGTGTAATGTAGTGTGGGGAGGTAAGGGTAGTGTAATGTAGTGTGGGGAGGTAAGGGTAGTGTAATGTAGTGTGGGGAGGTAAGGGTAGTGTGGGAGGTAAGGGTAGTGTAATGTAGTGTGGGGAGGTAAGGGTAGTGTGGGGAGGTAAGGGTAGTGTAATGTAATGTGGGGAGGTAAGGGTAGTGTAATGTAGTGTGGGGAGGTAAGGGTAGTGTAATGTGGGGATGTAAGGGTAGTGTAATGTAGTGTGGGGGAGGTAAGGGTAGTGTAATGTGGGGAGGTGAGGATAGTGTAATGTAGTGTGGGGAGGTAAGGGTAGTGTGGGGAGGTAAGGATAGTGTAATGTAGTGTGGGGAGGTAAGGGTAGTGTAATGTAGTGTGGGGAGGTAAGGGTAGTGTAATGTAGTGTGGGGAGGTGAGGATAGTGTAATGTAGTGTGGGGAGGTAAGGGTAGTGTAATGTAGTGTGGGGAGGTAAGGGTAGTGTAATGTAGTGTGGGGAGGTAAGGGTAGTGTGGGGAGGTAAGGGTAGTGTAATGTAGTGTGGGGAGGTAAGGGTAGTGTAATGTAGTGTGGGGAGGTAAGGGTAGTGTAATGTAGTGTGGGGAGGTAAGGGTAGTGTAATGTAGTGTGGGGAGGTAAGGGTAGTGTAATGTAGTGTGGGGAGGTAAGGGTAGTGTAATGTAGTGTGGGGAGGTAAGGGTAGTGTGGGCAGGTAAGGGTAGTGTAATGTAGTGTGGGGAGGTAAGGGTAGTGTAATGTAGTGTGGGGAGGTAAGGGTAGTGTAATGTAGTGTGGGGAGGTAAGGGTAGTGTAATGTAGTGTGGGGAGGTAAGGGTAGTGTGGGGAGGTAAGGGTAGTGTAATGTAGTGTGGGGAGGTAAGGGTAGTGTGGGGAGGTAAGGGTAGTGTAATGTAATGTGGGGAGGTAAGGGTAGTGTAATGTAGTGTGGGGAGGTAAGGGTAGTGTAATGTGGGGATGTAAGGGTAGTGTAATGTAGTGTGGGGAGGTAAGGGTAGTGTAATGTGGGGAGGTGAGGATAGTGTAATGTAGTGTGGGGAGGTAAGGGTAGTGTGGGGAGGTAAGGATAGTGTAATGTAGTGTGGGGAGGTAAGGGTAGTGTAATGTAGTGTGGGGAGGTAAGGGTAGTGTAATGTAGTGTGGGGAGGTGAGGATAGTGTAATGTAGTGTGGGGAGGTAAGGGTAGTGTAATGTAGTGTGGGGAGGTAAGGGTAGTGTAATGTAGTGTGGGGAGGTAAGGGTAGTGTGGGGAGGTAAGGGTAGTGTAATGTAGTGTGGGGAGGTAAGGGTAGTGTAATGTAGTGTGGGGAGGTAAGGGTAGTGTAATGTAGTGTGGGGAGGTAAGGGTAGTGTAATGTAGTGTGGGGAGGTAAGGGTAGTGTAATGTAGTGTGGGGAGGTAAGGGTAGTGTAATGTAGTGTGGGCAGGTAAGGGTAGTGTAATGAAGTGTGGGGAGGTAAGGGTAGTGTAATGTAGTATGGGGAGGTAAGGGTCGTGTAATGTAGTGTGGGGAGGTAAGGGTAGTGTGGGGAGGTAAGGGTCGTGTAATGTAGTGTGGGGAGGTAAGGTTTGTGTAATGTAGTGTGGGGAGGTAAGGGTAGTGTAATGTAGTATGGGGAGGTAAGGGTAATGTAGTGTAGTGTGGGATGTAAGGGTAGTGTGGGGGAGGTAAGGGTAGTGTAATGTAGTGTGGGGAGGTAAGGGTAGTGTAATATAGTGTGGGGAGGTAAGGGTAGTGTGATGTAGTGTGGGGAGGTAAGGGTAGTGTAATGTAGTGTGGGGAGGTAAGGGTAATGTAGTGTGGGGAAGTAAGGGTCGTGTAATGTAGTATGGGGAGGTAAGGGTAATGTAGTATGGGGAGGTAAGGGTAGTGTAATGTAGTGTGGGGAGGTAAGGGTAGTGTTGGGAGGTAAGGGCCGTGTAATGTAGTGTGGGGAGGTAAGGGTAGTGTGGGGAGGTAAGGGTAGTGTAATGTAGTGTGGGGAGGTAAGGGTAGTGTAATGTAGTGTGGGGAGGTAAGGGTAGTGTAATGTAGTGTGGGGAGGTAAGGGTAGTGTAATGTAGTGTGGGGAGGTAAGGGTAGTGTAATGTAGTGTGGGGAGGTAAGGGTAGTGTGGGGAGGTAAGGGTAGTGTAATGTAGTGTGGGGAGTTAAGGGTAGTGTAATGTAGTGTGGGGAGTTAAGGGTAGTGTAATGTAGTGTGGGGAGGTAAGGGTAGTGTAATGTAGTGTGGGGGAGGTAAGGGTAGTGTAATGTAGTGTGGGGAGGTAAGGGTAGTGTAATGTAGTGTGGGGAGGTAAGGGTAGTGTAATGTAGTGTGGGGAGGTAAGGGTAGTGTAATGTAGTGTGGGGAGGTGAGGATAGTGTAATGTAGTGTGGGGAGGTAAGGGTAGTGTAATGTAGTGTGGGGAGGTAAGGGTAGTGTAATGTAGTGTGGGGGAGGTAAGGGTAGTGTGGGGAGGTAAGGGTAGTGTAATGTAGTGTGGGGAGGTAAGGGTAGTGTAATGTAGTGTGGGGAGGTAAGGGTAGTGTAATGTAGTGTGGGGAGGTAAGGGTAGTGTAATGTAGTGTGTGGAGGTAAGGGTAGTGTAATGTAGTGTGGGGAGGTAAGGGTAGTGTGGGGAGGTAAGGGTAGTGTAATGTAGTGTGGGGAGTTAAGGGTAGTGTAATGTAGTGTGGGGAGGTAAGGGTAGTGTGGGCAGGTAAGGGTAGTGTAATGTAGTGTGGGGAGGTAAGGGTAGTGTAATGTAGTGTGGGGAGGTAAGGGTAGTGTGGGGAGGTAAGGGTAGTGTAATGTAGTGTGGGGAGGTAAGGGTAGTGTAATGTAGTGTGGGGAGGTAAGGGTAGTGTAATGTAGTGTGGGGAGGTAAGGGTAGTGTAATGTAGTGTGGGGAGGTAAGGGTAGTGTAATGTAGTGTGGGGAGGTAAGGGTAGTGTGGGGAGGTAAGGGTAGTGTAATGTAGTGTGGGGAGTTAAGGGTAGTGTAATGTAGTGTGGGGAGGTAAGGGTAGTGTGGGCAGGTAAGGGTAGTGTAATGTAGTGTGGGGAGGTAAGGGTAGTGTAATGTAGTGTGGGGAGGTAAGGGTAGTGTAATGTAGTGTGGGGAGGTAAGGGTAGTGTGGGCAGGTAAGGGTAGTGTAATGTAGTGTGGGGAGGTAAGGGTAGTGTAATGTAGTGTGGGGAGGTAAGGGTAGTGTAATGTAGTGTGGGGAGGTAAGGGTAGTGTAATGTAGTGTGGGGAGGTAAGGGTAGTGTAATGTAGTGTGGGGAGGTAAGGGTAGTGTGGGGAGGTAAGGGTAGTGTAATGTAGTGTGGGGAGGTAAGGGTAGTGTGGGGGAGGTAAGGGTAGTGTAATGTAATGTGGGGAGGTAAGGGTAGTGTAATGTAGTGTGGGGAGGTAAGGGTAGTGTAATGTGGGGATGTAAGGGTAGTGTAATGTAGTGTGGGGAGGTAAGGGTAGTGTAATGTGGGGAGGTGAGGATAGTGTAATGTAGTGTGGGGAGGTAAGGGTAGTGTGGGGAGGTAAGGATAGTGTAATGTAGTGTGGGGAGGTAAGGGTAGTGTAATGTAGTGTGGGGAGGTAAGGGTAGTGTAATGTAGTGTGGGGAGGTGAGGATAGTGTAATGTAGTGTGGGGAGGTAAGGGTAGTGTAATGTAGTGTGGGGAGGTAAGGGTAGTGTAATGTAGTGTGGGGAGGTAAGGGTAGTGTGGGGAGGTAAGGGTAGTGTAATGTAGTGTGGGGAGGTAAGGGTAGTGTAATGTAGTGTGGGGAGGTAAGGGTAGTGTAATGTAGTGTGGGGAGGTAAGGGTAGTGTAATGTAGTGTGGGGAGGTAAGGGTAGTGTAATGTAGTGTGGGCAGGTAAGGGTAGTGTAATGAAGTGTGGGGAGGTAAGGGTAGTGTAATGTAGTATGGGGAGGTAAGGGTCGTGTAATGTAGTGTGGGGAGGTAAGGGTAGTGTGGGGAGGTAAGGGTCGTGTAATGTAGTGTGGGGAGGTAAGGTTCGTGTAATGTAGTGTGGGGAGGTAAGGGTAGTGTAATGTAGTATGGGGAGGTAAGGGTAATGTAGTGTAGTGTGGGATGTAAGGGTAGTGTGGGGAGGTAAGGGTAGTGTAATGTAGTGTGGGGAGGTAAGGGTAGTGTAATATAGTGTGGGGAGGTAAGGGTAGTGTGATGTAGTGTGGGGAGGTAAGGGTAGTGTAATGTAGTGTGGGGAGGTAAGGGTAATGTAGTATGGGGAGGTAAGGGTAGTGTTGGGAGGTAAGGGCCGTGTAATGTAGTGTGGGGAGGTAAGGGTAATGTAGTGTGGGGAAGTAAGGGTCGTGTAATGTAGTATGGGGAGGTAAGGGTAATGTAGTATGGGGAGGTAAGGGTAGTGTAATGTAGTGTGGGGAGGTAAGGGTAGTATAATGTAGTGTGGGATATAAGGGTAGTGTGGGGAGGTAAGGGTAGTGTAATGTAGTGTGGGGAGGTAAGGGTAGTATAATGTAGTGTGGGATGTAAGGGTAGTGTGGGGAGGTAAGGTTAGTGTAATGTGGGGAGGTAAGGGTAGTGTAATGTAGTGTGGGGAGGTAAGGGTAGTGTAATGTAGTGTGGGGAGGGGAGGTAAGGGTAGTGTAATGTAGTGTGGGGAGGTAAGGGTAGTGTGGGGAGGTAAGGGTAGTGTAATGTGGGGAGGTAAGGGTAGTGTGGGAGGTAAGGGTAGTGTAATGTAGTGTGGGATGTAAGGGTAGTGTGGGGAGGTAAGGGTAGTGTAATGTAGTGTGGGATGTAAGGGTAGTGTGGGGAGGTAAGGGTAGTGTAATGTAGTGTGGGGAGGTAAGGGTAGTGTAATGTAGTGTGGGGAGGTAAGGGTAGTGTAATGTAGTGTGGGGAGGTAAGGGTAGTGTAATGTAGTGTGGGGAGGTAAGGGTCGTGTAATGTAGTGTGGGGAGGTAAGGTTCGTGTAATGTAGTGTGGGGAGGTAAGGGTAGGGTAATGTAGTATGGGGAGGTAAGGGTAATGTAGTGTAGTGTGGGATGTAAGGGTAGTGTGGGGAGGTAAGGGTAGTGTAATGTAGTGTGGGGAGGTAAGGGTAGTGTAATGTAGTGTGGGGAGGTAAGGGTAGTGTAATGTAGTGTGGGGAGGTAAGGGTAGTGTAATGTAGTGTGGGGGGTAAGGGTAGTGTAATGTAGTGTGGGGGGGTAAAGGTAGTGTAATGTAGTGGGGAGGTAAGGGTAGTGTAATGTAGTGTGGGGAGGTAAGGGTAGTGTAATGTAGTGTGGGCAGGTAAGGGTAGTGTAATGAAGTGTGGGGAGGTAAGGGTAGTGTAATGTAGTATGGGGAGGTAAGGGTTGTGTAATGTAGTGTGGGGAGGTAAGGGTAGTGTGGGGAGGTAAGGGTAGTGTAATGTAGTATGGGGAGGTAAGGGTAATGTAGTGTAGTGTGGGATGTAAGGGTAGTGTGGGGAGGTAAGGGTAGTGTAATGTAGTGTGGGGAGGTAAGGGTAGTGTAATGTAGTGTGGGGAGGTAAGGGTAGTGTAATGTAGTGTGGGGAGGTAAGGGTAGTGTAGTGTAGTGTGGGGAGGTAAGGGTAGTGTAATGTAGTGTGGGGAGGTTAGGGTAGTGTAATGTAGTGTGGGGAGGTAAGGGTAGTGTAATGTAGTGTGGGGAGGTAAGGGTAGTGTAATGTGGGGAGGTAAGGGTAGTGTAATGTAGTGTGGGGAGGTTAGGGTAGTGTAATGTAGTGTGGGGAGTTAATGGGAGTGTAATGTAGTGTGTGGAGGTAAGAATAGTGTAATGTAGTGTGGGGATGTAAGGGTAGTGTAATGTAGTGTGGGGAGGTAAAGGTAGTGTAATGTAGTGTGTGGAGGTAAGAATAGTGTAATGTAGTGTGGGGATGTAAGGGTAGTGTAATGTAGTATGGGGAGGTAAGGGTAGTGTAATGTAGTGTGGGGAGGTAAAGGTAGTGTAATGTAGTGTGTGGAGGTAAGAATAGTGTAATGTAGTGTGGGGATGTAAGGGTAGTGTAATGTAGTATGGGGAGGTAAGGGTAGTATAATGTAGTGTGGGAGGTTCTGTATGAGGTTGGGCATGTGTGTGTTTATGGGAGCAGGGTATACGTCTCTCTCTGTCTGTCTGTCTGTCTGTCTGTTAATGTACCTAATTCTTCTCCCTGCTCCAGGAGTCCAGAGTCAGTGGATATGGATGAGATGATGGCAGCCCTCGTTCTGACCAGCCTGTCCTGCAGCCCTGTTGTTCAGAGCCCACCTCACAGAGACACAGTCATAGGTAATTCATTGATAAGCTCTTAATTATATTTTTTCCTGTACATTCGTCATTAATCATTGCAGGTCTAATCTAATATGTGTGTGTGTGTGTGTGTGTGTGTGTGTGTGTGTGTGTGTGTGTGTGTGTGTGTGTACACAGCAGGTTCTACTGGCATGGAGTGCGGGGCAGGGGAACTCTCAGACAGCGGCAGCAGTGGCTACTGGAGCTGTGACCGTGGCTACAGAAGCCCGGCCCCATCTCCGCCAATCACAGAGACAGAAGGTCACAGCCTGGCCACGCCCACTGATGAGGGATTGGACATGGAGCTGGAGCAGGTGCTGTTTGATGAGCCTGCGCCACGGAAACGCAGGGTGAGTAGGGTAGTCACGGAAATAACCTTGCTAAAATTTACCAGAATTGACTGCCAAACACATCAGCTATTAGCTATTTGCTCTTCATTTACGGTTGAGTCAGTTCCATCAACCTTGCTTAACTGTGAACTTGTGTTCCCTCTCTCCAGAACTCAGTGAAGGTGGCCTACAGGTGTCTGTGGCCCAACTGTGGGAAGATTCTGACGTCTGTCGTGGGGATGAAACGTCACATCCGTACCCTGCACCTGGGGTAAGTGACAATAACATTTCCAATTGTGTATCCACAAAGCTTTATAAAATACTTGTATTGTTAGAATGTGGGAGTGCTTCTACTAGCAGTGGTAGTGACAGAAGAATACAAAAAAAACTACAGTTGCATTAATCTATGTACCATATGTGTTTTCCCTTCCACAGCCAGAGTGTTGAGCATGAGCGTTGCTCCCGCAGCGAAGAGGACTTCTACTACACAGAGATCCACCAGCGGGAGCTGCAGCCCCTCACCCCACCTCCTGGGGTCTCCACCCACACCCCTATCCCTACCACTAGCACCAGCACCCCCTGGTTGACCTGTGCCTCCCCCTCTGGGGTAGGACCAGGAGAACCAGAGGTAGGAGCAGGAGCTGGAGGAGACTCCCCAACAGAAGTGAATCCCCAGCCCAGCCAGCTCAGCCAGTCTGCCCCCTCCATCCCAGGGTGCTTCGGGCAGGTCCACTCTGAGCACTCCTACCAGGTAGGCACTAGGACAGGGTTCCCCAACTGGTGGTGGGTGATTTGTTGGACATAAAAGACTATAAAAACACCAGCAAATCAGATCCAAGTGATTTTAATTTGTTCCCAAAATATTCCCACACGTAATAGAGATACACTCAGTAGCCAGTTTATTAGGTGCACCCCCCATCTAGTACCGGATCGGATCCCCCTTTGCCTCCAGGGACAGCCTGAATTCTTTAGGGCATGGATTCTACAAGGTGTGGCGTTCAAACGTTGCTCAATTGGTATCAAGGGACCTAACATGTGCCAGGAAAACATTCCCCACACCATTACACCACCGCCACCAGCCTGTACCATTGACACCTGCTTACACCAATTCTGGCTCTGCCATCAGCATGACGAAACAGGAACCGTGATTCGTCAGACCAGGCAGTGTTGGTTATCACGTGCCCCCTGGAGCCTCTTCTTCTTGTATTTAGCTGATAGGAGTGGAACCCGGTGTGGTCGTCTGCCGCAATAGTCCATCCGTGACAAGGACTGACAAGTTGTGCGTTCTGAGGTGCCGTCCTGCACACCACTCTTGTATTGCGCCATTAATTGCCTTTTTGTGGACCGCCTGTTAGCTTGCACGATTCTTGACAGATGTTTTTTGTTTGGCGGACCATTCTCGGTAAACCTTTGACACTGTCGTGCGTGAAAAGCCCAGGAGGCCGGCCGTTTCGGATATACTGGAACCGGCACACATTGGCACCGACGATCATACCGCGCTCAAAGTAACTGAATGCCTCGATGCCCACCGTCTGTAGGAGAGAACCATTTCCATGAACATGATGGTGTACTGTACCTAATACATGTTTACATTTTCTCTGTTCTGGACATAAAAAGTGGAAAACAAATGTTTCTTGAGTTGAACACATTACAAGCACGCTATGAGCAGCTATTTAAACCTCTGTATTGTTTTGCAAGTGGTTGTACAGCCTTTTGTTTTGTATTTTGCATTTAATGCTCCAACCTGATTGCGACCATTGACCACATTGTTTTCTTCTGCAGGCTCCTGCTTCAGTCCAGGTGGTGGCATCACCCGTCTCTGTTTCCTCCACCTGCCGTTGGACCAAACCCACCTCCACCCCCCAACCAAGTCAGGTAGGCTTGCATTAGGATTTAAAACTGAAAGTATGCATTCATTTGACCTTGCCTGGTGGGTCGTTACACGAAATGAGTGCCTTTTGCATCCCTTTGATGTTTTAAGTAGAAATTGTCCACAAATATTGAATTTTAAAAGACTGTTATATTTAATGAAGTGCCCTTTAATATAGACCACATGGAGAATTCAATAAAGCAGATTTTTTTTTAATATGCATTTTGACATGTCCCTCCGTGTACCTTCTGTGACTTCCAGGAAGATTTTAATCCCAATCCTTAACCCCAACATTTCTCTAAAATGTCACCATCATTCTAAAGCGCTAGTTTTGTTGCTTTTGACAAAGTCATTTCTGAAGATTATTATTGATTTCATGTGATTATTGATTCATTTTAAGGTACACATTTTTACTTTCCCTCATTTTACGGTCAACCCTGTCACGTGAACTGAACTCTCATTTTAATATAGTATTCCTTTGTAAAGATTTTTTTTCAAGAGAAACATTGAACATCTAATAGACAAATAATATTTTTAAAGCAGGTGAGTTGGTTCTACTGTTTTTGGACATTTTCTGGTGTTTTGTGGAGGAAAACTGACACATCAACCCTGTTACCCATAGATAGACAGGATAGAAATGGTTTAACAATTTCATTTTTGGGTGGGGGGGGGGGGGATTTGCATTCAATTGCCCTTCCCTGTTGCACACAACAAGCTTCCATTTCACCTGTCACAAGGAGATTTATGGCTGATTTAAGCTGAAATCGTCAACCCTGTTACTTTATTTGGGATTTAATAGGCACGTACTTTAGTCATTTTATTATTTAACCTCTTTAGATGGGAAAACTTGTTTTTTTTATTGAGTTGAACATGTTTTCTTTATGACAGCATGTTAAAATTGGGTGAAATCAACAAAAAAAATCCACCAAGTTACACATCTCAAAATGCCCCCGAATTCATGTAACAACCCTGGTGTACCAGGTGGGTAGAGCTGCACTTTGGGACCAAAGGAATGTTCTCAAATGCGCAAACTCCGCCCATCCCGCGCCTCAGCTGATAATTAATACAAATGCACCTAGAAAGAAACCCTGACTCATGAGGCTCTTGAACGCAACCCTGACTGTACAATCCAATAGAATAATCTGAAGGGAAATTCCCATAGATAATTTGCGTATAAACACTCAGTTAAGAACACCACAATTGCTGTTCATGTTTCATGCTGTATGTCCAGGTATATGCTATTTTCACTTCATTTTCCCTCTTTAAACACAGAGCTTTCCATATCTCCAAGCTTTCTGAATTCATCACGTATTTTCTTGAAAAGCGTGCATTTGCATAAACATTTCCCCCTACAGAGCCTTTGCCAGTATGTGTTTGTGGAGTAGAAGTCAGTCCATCAGGGACAAAGGATAGATTTATAACCCTGCCTCCAGAGCTGCTCTATACTGCCAATAGCGTGTCGTGGATATTTACCAGGCAATCCCCTTGTTAATTTGATAATATTTTCCATTACCGAACATCTCCTTTGTCTCCACTGGCCCATAGACTCCCGTTCTGTGGTGCTACATCACTGCCACCTATCGATCGTTAGTAGGAACTGGTGGTCATTTGTATTGTAAACAACACGTGGTCACTGGGCACGATCAAGTCACTGCAGTAGATCAGCTGCAGTGCACACACAGAACAGTCATTGCACGTACCCTTTCAGCAGTAAACATGGATTGTTCAATTTGATGTGCACTAAATATGCATTGGATTTTGACAATTTGGACAGATCGTTTGTCATGAATGCTAAAATAGTGGATAAAGAGTTTCCTTGCTAATTCATCTGTGTTGTTTTGCTGGACTTTTATCTTGCAGTATTGTTAGATGTCCACCTCAAATGCAATATGTCCTAATTTATTTGATTAGTATATTTGTCAGGGACCATCCACAAAAAAATGTATTGCACCACATTTATCTTCCCCCTTCAGTTCACATCTGCAGCAGTTGTACGCAGTAGTGTATACAGAGATTTTACTACAATTTACTACAAATTAAGTGTTTTGAAAGGCTGGTCATGGCTCACATCAACACCATTATCCCAGAAACCCTAGACCCACTCCAATTTGCATACCGCCCTAACAGATCCACAGATGATGCAATCCCTATTGCATCTACACTGCCCTTTCCCACCTGGACAAAAGGAACACACCTATGTGAGAATAATATTCATTGATTACAACTCAGCGTTCAGCACCATAGTGCCCTCAAAGCTCATCACTAAGCTAAGAACCCTTGGACTAAACACCTCCCTCTGCAACTGGATCCTGGACTTCCTGACTGGCCGCACCCAGGTGGTAAGGGTAGGTAACAACATATCCGCCATGCTGATCCTCAACACAGGGGCCCCTCAGGGGTGCGTGCTCAGTCCCCTCCTGTACTCCCCGTTCACTCATGACTGCACGGCCAGGCACGACTTCATCACCATCATTAAGTGGTCCAAGCACACCAAGACAGTTGTGAAGAGGGCACGACAAAACCTATTCCCCCTCAGTAGACTGAAAAGATTTGGCATGGGTCCTCAGATCCTCAAAAGGTTCTACAGCTGCACCATTGCCTGGTATGGCAACTGCTCGGCCTCTGACCGCAAGGCACTACCGAGGGTAGTGCGTACGGCCCACTACATCACCGGGGCCACGCTTCCTGCCATCCAGGACCTCTATGCCAGGTGGTCTCAGAGGAAGGCCCTCGTCATAGACTGTTCTGTCTGCTACCGCATGGCAAGCGGTACCGGAGTGCCAAGTCTAGGTCCAAGAGGCGTCTAAACAGCTTCTACCCCCAAGGGATAAGACTCCTGAACATCTAATAAAATGGCTACCCAGACTATTTGCTTTGCCCCCCCTCTTTTACGCCACTGCTACTCTGTTATTATCTATGCATAGTCACTTTAATAACTCTACCTACATGTACATATTACCGACATTTCCTCGACTAATCGGTGTCCCCACACATTGACTCTGTACCAGTACCCCCTGTATATAGTCTCGCTATTGTTATTTTACTGCTGCTCTTTAACTACTTGTTACTTTTATTTCTTATTCTCATATTGTATTTTTTATACTGCATTGTTTGTTAGGGGTTTGTAAGTAAGTATTCGGCGCATGCTAATACATTTTGATGTGATTTGAAATCCCTGGGCGGGCCACATAGTCCAAATAGTGTGAAAGATTCCAGGATTTTTCTTTATTTTTTAAAACTGTTTTCTGCGTTATAGAATAATAGTGAAGACATCAAAACTATGAAATAACACAAATGGAATCATGTAGTAACCAAAAAAGTGTTAAACAAATCAAAATATATTTTATATTTGAGATTCTTCAAAATAGCCACCCTTTGCCTTGATAATCGGGGCAGCAGGTAGCCTACTGGTTAGAGCCAATAACCAAAAGGTTGCTGGATCGAAACCCTGAGCTGACAAGGTTCTACCCCCGACTGTTCCCTTTTAGGCCGTCATTGAATTTGAGATTTTTTGGTCCCAACCGCCGTGAGACGCAGAGTAGGTGAACGGATGATCTCCACATGTGTGGCTCCCACCGTGAAGCATGAAGGAGGAGGTGTGATGGTGTGGGGATGCTTTGCTGGTGACACTGTCAGTGATTTATTTAGAATTCAAGGCACAATTGACCAGCATGGCTACCAAAGCATTCTACAGCAATACGCCATCCCATCTGGTTTGCTTTTAGTGGGACTATCATTTGTTTTTCAACAAGACAATGACCCGAAACACACGTCCAGGCGGTGTAAGGGTTATTTGACCAAGAAAGAGAGTAAAAATATAGAGTAAAGAGAGTAAAATATATTTGGAATTGTTTAACACTTTTTTGGTAACTAAATGAATCCATATGTGTTATTTCATAGTTTTGATGTCTTCACTATTTTTCTACAATGTTGAAAATAGTAAAAATAAAGAAAAAGCCTAGGTGTGTCAAATTTTGACTGGTACTGTACAGTTTTTGAAAAAGTACTCAATTGTCATACTTGAGTAATAGTAAAGATATCTTAATTGAAAATGACTCAAGTAAAAGTGAAAGTCACCCAGTAAAATACTACTTGAGTAAAAGTCTAAAAGTATTTGGTTTTAAATATACTTAAGTATCAAAAGCAAAATAGAATTGCTAATATGTACTTAAGTATCAAAAGTTTAAAAAACATCTCAAATTCCTTATATTTTTTTATTTAACCTTTATTTAACTAGGCAAGTCAGTTAAGAACAAATTCTTATTTACAATTACAGCCTACCCTGGCCAAACCCGGACGACCCTGGCCAATTGTGCGCCGATTGGGACTCCCAATCACAGTGGGATGTGATACAGCCTTGATTCGAACCAGGGACTGTAGTAAAGGTCGACTGATTATGATTTTTCAACGCCGATACCGAATATTAGAGGACCAAAAAAGCCGATACCGATTAATCGTACGATTTTTTAAATATTTTTTTTGTAATAATGACAATTACAACAATACTGAATGAACACTTATTTTAACTTAATATAATACATCAATAAAATCAATTTAGCCTCAAGTAAATAATGAAACATGTTAAATTTGGTTTAAATAATGCAAAAACAAAGTGTTGGAGAAGAAAGTAAAAGTGCAATATGTGCTATGTAAGAAAGCTAACGTTTCAGTTCCTTGCTCAGAACATGAGAACATATGAAAGCTGGTGGTTCCTTTTAACATGAGTCTTCAATATTCCCAGGTAAGAAGTTTTAGGTTGTAGTTATTATAGGAATTATAGGACTATTTCCCTCTATACCATTTGTATTTCATTAACCTTTGACTATTGGATGTTCTTATAGGCACTTTAGTATTGCCAGTGTAACAGTATAGCTTCCGTCCCTCTAGTTAGCGCGCGCTAACTAGCTAGCCATTTCACTTCGGTTACACCAGCCTCATCTCGGGAGTTGATAGGCTTGAAGTCATAAACAGCGCAATGCTTGAAGCACAACGAAGAGCTGCTGGCAAAACGCACGAAAGTGCTGTTTGAATGAATGTTTACGCGTCTGCTTCTGCCTATCACCGCTCAGTCAGATACTTGTATGCTTGTATGCTCAGTCAGATTATATGCAGGACACGCTAGATAATATCTAGTAATATCATCAACCATGTGTAGTTAACTAGTGATTTTGATTGATTGTTTTTTTATAAGATAAGTTTAATGCTAGCTAGCAACTTACCTTGGTTTACTGCATTCGCGTAACAGGCAGTCTCATTGTGGAGTGCAACGAGAGAGGGGCAGGTCGTTATTGCGTTGGACTAGTTAACTGTAAGGTTGCAAGATTGGATTCCCCGAGCTGACGAGGTGAAAATCTGTCATTCTGCCCCTGAACAAGGCAGTTAACCCACCGTTCCTAGGCGTCATCGAAAAATAAGAATGTGTTCTTAACTGAGTTGCATAGTTAAATAAAGGTATAAAAAATATATAATTGTTTTGTTTTTTTGATCGGAAAATCTGCGCCCAAAAATACTGATTTCCGATTGTTATGAAAACTTGAAATCGGCCCTAATTAATCGGCCATTCCGATTAATTGGTCGACCTCTAGACTGTAGTGATGCCTCGTGCACTGAGATGCAGTGCCTTAGACCACTGTGCCACTCGGGAGCCCGAGTGGTGCAGACGGCATAATTTTTATTTTTTATTAAGTGACGGATAGCCAGGGGCACACTCCAACACTAAGACATCATTTATAAATGAAGCATTTGTGTTTAGTGAGTCCATCAGATTAGAGGCAGTAGGGATGACCAGGGATGTGAACTGGACCAATTTCCTGTTCAAATGTAACGAGTACTTAAGTACTTTACACCACTGGTGCTGTATATATATTTTTTATTTTATTTTTTTTTAATACATTTTCGGTATGGAAAAATGCTTTCACTGTAAACGTAAATGACTTAAACCAGATATAAAGTATCTAGGACAGATAAGATAATTGTTGAGAACTAACAATCACCAAAATAAAAGCTAGATCATCTGGGAGATTTGAAAATTCCCAAAACAATGAATTTAGCAATGAAAATGTTGTTATTATGTTTGAGTAAAACAACACAGCATTAGCCATGGCCAAATGCATAGAATTGCAGGAAATTTCAGTTGAAGTCGGAAGTTTACATACACCTTCGCAAATTTTTTTTCACAATTCCTGACATGTATTCCTAGTAAAAATCCCGTTTTAGGTCAGTTAGGATCACCACTTTATTTTAAGAATGTGAAATGTCAGAATAATAGTAGAGAGAATGATTTACTTCAGCTTTTATTTCTTTCATCACATTCCCAGTGGGTCAAAAGTTTACATACACTCAATTAGTATTTCGTAGCATTGCCTTTAAATTGTTTAACTTGGGTCAAACATTTTGGGTAGCCTTCCACAAGCTTCCCACAATAAGTTGGGTGAATTTTGACCCATTCCTCCTGACAGAGCTGGTGTAACTGAGTCAGGTTTGTAGGCCTCTTTGCTCGCACACGCTTTTTCAGTTCTGCCCACAGGGATGGGATTGGGGATTGAGGTCAGGGCTTTGTGATGGCCACTCCAATACCTTGACTTTGTTGTCCTTAAGACATTTTGCCACAACTTTGAAAGAATGCTTGGGGTCATTGTCCATTTGGAAAACCCATTTGCGACCAAGCTTTAACTTCCTGACTGATGTCTTGAGACGTTTCTTCAATATATCCACATAATTTTCCGTCCTCATGATGCCATCTATTTTATGAAGTCCCTCCTGCAGCAAAGCACCCCCACAACATGATGCTGCCACCCTCGTGCTTCACGGTTGTGATGGTGTGCTTCGACTTGCAAGCCTCCCCGTTTTTCCTGCAAACATAACGATGGCCATTATGGCCAAACAGTTCTATTTTTGTTTCATCAGATCAGAGGACATTTTTCCAAAAGTACGATGTTTGTCCCCATGTGCAGTGGCAAACCGTAGTCTGGCTTTTTTATGGTGGTTTTGGAGCAGTGGCTTCTTCCTTGCTGAGCGGCCTTTTAGGTTATGTCGATATAGGACTCGTTTTACTGTGGATATAGATACTTTTGCACCTGTTTTCTCCAGCATCTTCACAAGGTCCTTTGCTGTTGTTCTGGGTTTGATTTGCAATTTTCGCACCAAAGTACGTTCATCTCTAGGAAACAGAACGCGTCTCCCTCCTGAGCGGTATGACGGCTGCGTGGTCCCATGGTGTTTATACCAGCGTACTATTGTTTGTACAGATGAATGTGGTACCTTCAGGCGTTTGGAAATTGCTCCCAAGGATTAACCAGACTTGTGGAGGTCTACAATTTTCTTTCTGAGGTCTTGGCTGATTTGTTAGATTTTTCCATGATGTCAAGCAAAGAGGCACTGAGATTGGAGGTAGGCCTTGAAATACGTACACCTCCAATTGACTCAAATGATGTCAATTAGCTTATCAGAAGCTTCTACATCCATGACATCATTTTCTGGAATTATCCAAGCCCACAGTCAACTTAGTGTATGTAAACTTCTGACCCACTGGAGTTGTGATGCAGTGAATTATAAGTGAAATAATATGTCTGTAAACAATTGTTGGAAAAATTACTTGTGTCATGCACAAAGTATATGTCCTAACCGACTTGCCAAAACTATAGTTTGTTACCAAGAAATTTGTGGAGTGGTTGAAAAATGTTTTAATGACTCCTATGTGTATGTAAACTTCTGACTTCAACTGTATAGTGGCACCCTGTCCTTGTTTCCTTCCTTAATTTGCAGATCCTTTCAAATCAGTGCAGATGAAGGAGAGGAGACTTGGAAAAGAAGCCTTTTGATTGGATGGGATTTGCGATTCTGCTCAAATCCCTCTTCATTACCTCTAACGCAGGCAGTAATAATATGTGTATGTTCTGTAGTTTTTCTCTGCTCATCATCTGTGTGTTTCCCCCTCTGTCCACCAGGGCGCACCATTCCTTGTGCGGTCAGTCAGTGTGGGAGAACAGTGGCTGCAGCAGCAGAATGCCCCAATTAGGCCACACCCTGCCAGCACCTCTCCCCCACGCAGCCACTGGACCACAAGGTGAGCTATTATACTATACTACATACTATTACTACTGTATTGCTATTGATAACATATCTGCCTCAGTCAATTTGAGTCTAAGGTCATTTCCCTTCTCGCATCCCTCTATGCATCCCTCTCTACACTCTCTGTCCAATTCCATTCATACATTTACTGTCAACTAACTCAATCTCTGACTCTCTCCCTCTTCCATCTCCTCTCTCTTTCCCTCCCTCCCTTTCTCTCTACAGGAGGATCCGTGGCGAGGCTAAGAAGTGTCGTAAGGTCTACGGCATCGAGCACCGGGATCAGTGGTGCACCGCCTGTCGCTGGAAGAAAGCCTGCCAGCGCTTCCTCGACTGAACTCCTAACCGAAGAAGAGAGGGACGAAGAGAGAAAAAGAGATATGGAGGAGAGAAAGAAAGTGAGAGACTGCCAGAAGAGAGGAGCAGTCACCTCTTCAAGTGAAGACTGAGGAAAGATCTGGGCGTCAACCAGTGGAGCAACATGTACGTTGGTGTTTATTTCTTTTATTTTTTGATTCAGTTTTTTTGGTACTTTTTACAACTTTACTAAAAGTTTTTTATGTACTTTGTTCACGTCTTTGAGAACTTCGGGTTCTTGTGTGTTGGTGCTCACGGTGAACTTGGCGGGCGCAGCTTAATGACCTATGACCGGTAACCTATGATCTATACCTGCAGCATAGTCCCGCATCTCAGTTCCTCTGTCTTCCTGCCCAGTGAGGGGCTATACAGGAAGCAGACTTCTTCTCTTCCAAATCTTTGGCCATATCCTATAACCAGCAGCTCTTCTATACCCAGCAGCTATATAGGAGATGCCTATTGCTCTATGACATCATGCCGTCCATAACTTGGCTTGGGAACAAGGCTTTCTGCTTGTTGCCAAGGGTGGACATGAGCCAGGCAGGTGCTGAGCAGAATATCTGATCTGTAAATTAATCCAACTTCCAAATGCCTGGGCAAGAACAGATCCATATGATACAAAGATTAACCGATACATTCACGCTTTGGCTTTCTGTCAGTGTAGGTGGTGGAGAATGAACGATTAGGAGAAGAAAGTAAAGTGATACAAGGAGGGAGTTAGCCCTAAGTAGCAGAGGTGAAGCTTCATTAAATACTTCGTAACAAGCATGCTAAATACAGGACCTATGTCAGAGAGGAGAGATGCTGGCCATCAACTTGTTCAGTTATTTGTTAATAATGTATACCATCTGTTATCAATTCCATAAAGTGCGCTGATTGGCTGGGAGAATCCCCCTTGACCTATAGGATTCCATCCGCTCACGATCTACCAATCAGTAAGTTGTAACCAGTAAGTTGTGTCTTAAGCATTGAGAATTGATTGGAGAGTTGTAATTGGAGGAGATGTAAAATGCAGATTTGGGATTCAATATGCCCAACCCGTCTGATGTGTTTATAAGCCATTTATTCCTGCAAATTCGTATGTAGCTTTTTTTATTGAAATGGGCTTTTTTAAGGAAACAAAAATAATGTTTTGTCGACGTCGACTATGTCATTTGTATTGTGTGTTTCGTTATATTATCCAGCAATGTTGTGTCTATATTTTGCAACTTGTCGTTTTTTCTAAGATGTGTTAAATACAATGTTCCGCCAAGAATTACCATGTTGTGGGATATAGGAATCAATTCACATACTTTAGACCAATCAGATGTCATACACACTGATTTTCACTTCTCTGACTATGATGCAAGCAACTGTTAAAAGTTAAAGACTCAGTATCTCGTCCTTGTTGTTAGCAGCTACTGTAGCTATCCTTCCTGTTTTGCCTTAGTCTTCTTTGTTCGGGTCAACAGATAATCTGTAAGAGCAGCCATTTTGTAAGAGCAGAGTCTTTGGGGGGTACACCAGAAATGGTCTATAATATAGCCAAGTAACAGGCTTTAGTTACACTAACAGATATCATTTTAAGCACTGTAGTTTATTGTTAAAGAGACACTATGACAGAATAGGACATGGTCCTTTTACAACATGGAGGTCATTGGCAGGTTGTGTCTTACATCATTGTAATAAAATTAAACATTCGTATAATATATTTGGGCAGGAATCTATCTCCGTACATTTGTCATATACTTGGATGGCCAATAACCCATACCGCTCTCATTAGTGGCGATACACTAATTTAATTTAATTATCGCGGTTCCTGGTTAGATGTGGAATGTACCACATAGTACCAATAATAATATCTTAAATATGGTGCCAGCATTGAGTCTGAATGCATTTAACAGGCTAAGTTAGGCTTATATTAAAATGATATGCTGCTCGGGGGCATTGTGGCCCTAACCCAAACCCTTGTCACTCTACCACCTATTGTAAATGAACATGCATACATCTCTGTTGAAAAAGCCTTTAATGAACGTTCGGCATAAACAGATGTTTCATATGTTAAGACCCAAAATATATTCATGATTGTTTATTGAAACTCATGTTTCCTTGCGGTAAGCCAATGAATCCACAGAAGCAAAAAAACTAAACAATTGTATTTATATATATATTGTCCTATGTATGTACTTAGAGAAAAAACAACTGTTGAATAAAGTACCATTTGTATTATGATGCACTCATTTTATATGGAATCTGAAATGTTTTTTGTCTTTTTGATGTTGAAATATACTTGATAAAGATTTATCCTGTCAAAAGTAGTCTTTTATTTTGTAGTGTTTCAAAAAAATGTGTCCTGGGCCTTTTAAGTTAGATGTAAAGTTATATTTAAATATGCTCCAAAATATGTGACGGAAACTACTCTAGGCTTTACATTTTGGCTTATGAGCCTGTATCTATACAGGAGATTTTATTCAAGAGAACATGATGATGATAATGATTATTACTATACAAGACAATATTGGTCTGGAAATGTTCTGTGTAATAAATGGGGTGTTGTGGGATTGATACAGTATAAACTGATGTCATCATCTTGTGAACATTCTAGAACATTGGAACAAAACACCTCAAGACACAGAATCATTTGCTGCATGACAAGCCACAAAAGAAATAGTAAACTATCTTTATTGATATGTTCAATGTCTGCTATTTACAGGTTTTATACTGCACGACAAAATGGTTTCACATAATAGCAATGCAAAGAAAAGGAACACTGTTCATACATACAGTAGGCTACATCTTGTGTCTGCTTCAACAAACACACGCCAAGGTTCATTTCAAATCAGAACATTAGCTTTGCCGACAGATCATTTGTATATGAGCATGGATAACCTCCTGCAGTCTTATACAGTAGGAATAGTTTGTTGTGATGTTTTGTACCAAATTATAGTAGACACTATCAGGGTTGATATTGAAGTTTGGAGAATATTTAGAGAATATTAAGAAGTTCTGAACATGTCAATAGGTTACAGATTGAGCCATCCACACACCCAATAATGAGTTTGTGTTATATATCAAATAGTCATGAACATATACTAGCACATTTTCAATTTGAAATCTGAAAGATCATTTTTGGTCAGCCACTAGAGGGTAGCACTATAAAGAGAGTGACGCCCTGATCCGCCAAAGACAATCTCCCTCTCATGTACTGATGTACCAAAGGCAGTACAGTAGCCTATCGATAAGCAGAAACTGCTTCTCCAAGACATCCCCGATAACGCTTGTGGGCGATGTCATGGCGACGTTGGCTAGCTAAACTCTGGCGTAGAAACACGTCATCGGGTCTAACGGTCTCGCGCAGAACTGCGCATGTGCAACCTGTCCAATTAAAGGTACTCCTTCGATATACAGTTGTTTTTGACGAAAATAAAAACGTGCCAGTTTGTCACTTTTACGAGGTTGGAGTAATAGCATGTTCAACTACTTATGACATTGGCTCGAATCTAAGTTGTGCCTTTAGAGTGTTTCAATGAACATCTAAGGAATAATTTTTTACTTATCTCATTATTGACTTCTCAAACCCCAAACCTTGGTCTGCTTGGTCTGTTTCGAAAGTGTTTACCGAAGTCTCGCGATGTTGCGGCTCTGGGTTTAGAAACTTTGTGGATGGTTCAGAAAATCAATGAAAACTTCACTAGTAAGTCATTGAAATCGATGAAGTTTCCACTGAATTTACCCATGTAATACTAATAGCCAAGATTGATGAAGGCAAAAATTTGTTTGAAAAGTTACATTACAGATACAGTATGGAAAAGCAAATAAAGTGTGTTTGTGTGACTATAATAATAATCCAGAGTGATTCTCTGATAAACCATTAATAGCTGTATACATTGTATTTTTTACTATTTTTAAAATTATTTTTAGCTTTTATTCATGATATGTTGATATAGCTATCAATGAGAAATATACAAGACTGAATCTATAATGCTCCAGTGTGGATTTTCATAATCATCACCGTGGTGACGGATTTGAATATTTAGGGGAGGGTCTGGGGTTTGCTAGGTTATGGCAGGGATACGGTTGCTTTGGGCATGGCTACACCTCGTTCTGTTGGGTGATGTCAGTGGAGTAGCTGTTGTAGGACTTGCTGGCTCGGGTGCTCATGCCCAGGTACTGCTTCAGGAACTCACTGAAGCGTTTCTGGTTGTTCCACTTGCGGGCAGATTTCCGGACGCCTATGAACCCGCCGTAGCGCTTCTGCAAGGGCCTTCCAGGGCCCATCAATTTCCTGTAGCCGTGCCTTCCCTTCAGGAACCCCCCAAAGCGCTTTGACAGGCTTATCCCTGCCGCTCCGTCCTGCTCTTTCTCTGTTGCGCTATCCCCCTCTTCCTCGTCCATTTCCTCCATTTCCCGGGGCAGCTGGGAGTTGTAGGCAGCATCGGCGAGGGTTAGCTGTCTCTCACTGCCCAGCTCGTCTGTCCCCAGAGCACGGGCCACGTGGTCAAACCTCTGCAGGGCTGCTGGGTACATCAGCCCCTCATCCCCCTGTTCCTCTTCTTCCTCTGGCAGCATGGCCTCCACCTCCTCCTGGGCCCGTTTCAGCATGTCAGCGCCCCCTATGGACAGGAATGGTAACTGTGGCGGTGCCAAGACCTTGCGACACAGGTCCCAAATGAAGGCAGGGGAGACGTTACTGTCACACTCCACCAGACATACCTGAGAGGAGAGAGGGAGGAAAACAGAGCACATGATCGTTAGATAGAGAGAGAGAGCGAGAGAGAGAGAGAAAAAAAGAAAGAAAGAAGGAAAGGACAATCCAAAGTTATGATTTGTTAGTTATTGGTTCCTTCCCCAATAACCATTTTGTCCAGGGGCTGTACAGAGCAGAGGAGGCTGCTGAGGGGAGGATGGCTTATTATAATGGCTGGAATGGAGTTAATGGAATTGTACCAAACACATGAAAACCACGTGCTAGATGTGTTCGATACCACTACATTTTTTCCGTTCCAGCCATTACTATAAGCCCGTCCTCCCCAAATAAGGTGGCACCAGTATACTTTCTTTCAAATGCTGACGTGAAAATGGCTTTATGCATTTCATTGAGATAGACGATGATACACTGTCAGACACTGGGATTCCCATTGTGAGGGTGGCAGGCTAGAGCCGAAAGGTTGCTGGTTCGAGAACCCGAGCCGATATGCCCTTGAGCAAGGCACTTTACCCTAATTTTCTCCAGGGGCACCGTACTACTATGGCTGACCCTGTAAAACAACACATTTCAACCTACCTATTTGGTGTATGTGACAATAAAACATACAGTATATGTATTTTTTAAAGAATGATAGCAAAATGTTTATGATGCCCATGAAGACATCGTACTGTTCTTCTCTCGCCCGAACATAGTCCTTTCTATGTCTTACAAATACCTCACCTTGAATTAGTATGGCGTCCATGCTATCTAAATGGTCTTTGTGTGAATATATATCTAGAATCAGTCAGTGGGTTTGGGGTTTCTCTGAAAGCATCACAGTCTAGTCTCGCAGTCTCTCAGTGGAGATTCTCCACATCAGAGCTGAACCTGCTATCAACACATACACACACAAATATTATCCTTATCTCAGGGTGCCGAGTCATACCAAAGAATATAAAACATGGGACCCTATGCGTCTCTGATAGATCTGGGGTAAGGCCCTGCGATAGACTTGCGTCCTGTCCATAGGGTGTAGTTGTACATCAAGCTGCCTCACGCTACAGAAACAGGAGATAAGCTCCTGCTCCTATGAGCCGTTCGGCTTGTACAAGCCAAGGCTACTTACTTACATAGGAGAGAACGTAGCAGAATACACTGAAGCCACTAGACAAAGAGGGGGGTCGGTGGTGCGCTAAACCTCCAGCAGTGAGATGGAGAGTATGGAGAGGGCAGAACACTCACTTCTATCCTTAGGAATCAATTAGCCAGCGCAAATTAAAATCCAGATGCCGGGAGGCTGGGAGGGAATAATGCTAAGAGTCAGATATCGTCAACAATATAGGAGGTAGATTGTGGGGAGAATGACTGTGGTGAGAGGAAGGGTCGTTTTAGAGAAGGATGAGGGCAGAGCGTGATGGATGCAGGGGTGCGGGGAGTGAGGGAGATGGTAGGTGCGTCTGTGTGCGCATGCATGCGTGTTTCTCTATGGGGCGGTCCCAATCTCTCTTCGACGACGGCGAGCGCTCTATTTGTGACATCATCAATCTCTCCAGGCGGCGGCAGTGGGCCAACCAGCCGCTGTTTATTGTGTGTGCATAATTAGCCTACGCTCTAAGTTAACTGAATCACCAAAGCTGTTTAAAGCCAAAGGAGCATCTCCTGAGTGAATTAGCTCCATCACCCCACAGACAATCAACCTATTAAAGGGGAAGTGCTTTTCCTGTTTTTTTTTATATTTCCACACTATGAGGTTGGAAATAACACAGAAGTTGTGAAAATGATAATTCCCTTTTGGTGTAAGAGTTTATTAAAAAAATTTAAAAAAACACGTGGATTTTCAGCCTGTTCAGGTGGAATGGAGTTTTTGGCCCACAAGCATGACATCACAATCTGATGTGATTATTCTGACCAATGACCATTTGTATTCTATTACTTTGAAGGGTTAAACAGGTAGGCTCTAGAGTCTAGACGATCCTATCCGCCAATCATGGTTGCGTATGTAAATATTTTACATTTGTATCAACACTCCCACACGATCAGACTGAGCATTTTAAGAGCACAAGGAGGCTCAGGGAAATAAATGATCACAGATATATTTTGAGTTATTTTTATGAAATAAACACACACAGTAATTTATTAGACATACAGTGATTTAAAAATACAATTTAAAACACTGTTAGATTCAGTCAGTCCACTGGTAACACAGTCAGAGTTCCTTGAGATAGTACCCCTTTCCTGCAGTCGAGTGACCAAAAGCGCCCCCCAGAGGCCTCATGGGTGGAACGTTAATATTTGTAATAATTTCATAATTAATAAACATTATATATAGTGTATATAAAAATAAAATAAAAATCCGGTGTTCCTATGTTAAACGAATTTGTTATATTTTAGTCTTATGTGATGTATATAAAGTGTAATATTGAAATGCAAACTCAGAATTGAATACAATTCAACTCTATATATCTGACATAGTACAGGTGTCATAACCAGATCTAGATTATGACAGCGAGATGGACAACAGGGGATTTAATCTGTGTTGAAGTTGATCTCTTCGGGCATTATGTGACTGAGGCAGGGTTAGGCATAGACAGATAAGAGGAATAGAGACATATACTGAACCAAAATATAAACGCAACATGCAACCATTTCAAATATTTTACTCAGTTACAGTTCATATGAGGAAATCAGTCAATTTAAATCAATTCAATAGGCCCTAATCTATGGATTTCTCATGACTGGAAATACAGATACGCATATGTTGGTCACAGATACCTTAAAGGAAATGGGCCTCACAATGGGCCTCAGGATCTCGTCATGGTATCTCTGTGCCTTCAAATTGCCATCGCTAAAATGCAATTGTGTTCGTTGTCCGTAGCTTATGCCTGCCCATACCATAACCCCACCATGGGGCACTCTGTTCACAATGTTGACGTTAGCAAACCGCTCGCCCACACTACGCCACACACGTGGTCTGCAGTTGTGAGGCCGGTTGGATGTACTACCAAATTCTCTAAAATGACTTTGGAGGCAGCTTATGCTAGATAAATTAACATTCAAATATCTGGCAACAGCTCTGGTTGACATTTCTGCAGTCAGCATGCCAAAACTGCACATTTTAGAGTGGCCTTTTATTGTCCCCAGCACAAGGTGCACCTGTGTAATGATCATGCCGTTTAATCAGATTCTTGATATGCCACACCTGTTGGGTGGATTGATTATTTTGGCAAAAGGAGAAATGAATGCTCAGTAACAGAGATGTAAACAAATGTGTGCACATAATTTGAGAGAAATAAGCTTTTTGTGCGTATGGAACATTTCTGGGATATTTTATTTCAGCTCATGAAACATGGGACCAACACTTTACATGTTGCATTTGTATTTTTGTTCAGTGTAGAAGAACAGAGTGATAGACGGATGGAGGATAGGTGTTGTTGGTGGCTTTAGAGACCCTCACCAGTGTGTTAAAGTTGATCTCCTGGGGTAGGATGTGGCTACAGGCCAGGCAGTCTTCCTGGCAGTCACTACAGTGTCCCGGAACACAGAGACATAGCAGCAACAGGGCCCATAGGGGGGTCTTCATTCTCCTCAGTATCGATAGGACAACCTGGGACAGGACACAGGAGAGAGGTCAGAGGTCAATTCATGGTCTTCTGCACAGTCATCATTCACAGTGAACAGCCAGACTGAAAGAGGGGGAGGGAAGGAAGGAGTGAGAGAGAGAATCGGGGGGAGAGAGAGATACAAGGACACAGACAGACATCGCCGACCGACCGACAGACAAAGATAAGTGATAAACACTAAAGCTTTTGTTTATCTGGGAGTTGTATCGACCTTGGCAGTGAACCAGTCTGCTGTTTTGTGACAACGACGTAAGACACACAACAGCTGTTTGTACATCATTAACCAAACTCATCATCGCCTTAATTGAACCCTGAATTAGCGCTTCTGGCATGATGGGAGGGAGCACTATGGCCAAAAGAAACGGGGTGATTTCAGAAGCATTGAAGCATTTCGGAAGCATTGATGCATTTTGGAGTCTTTGTTTTATTGGATTAGTCATCAAGAAGAGATTGGAGAAATATGGAGAGAGGAATCTGAAGCTGTGTTGCACTTGTAACAAACAGAGAACAAGGAATATGCCCATGCACTGATGCGCACACACACACACACACACACACACACGCAAGCATGATATCACTGACCACACCATGTATATGTCAATGACACACACACAAAGGCATAATGCCCAAAAACTACAATTAATAGATGTGTAGCTATTATAGAATTAAAATAATTAGAGATTAAACTTGTTTGTCAGGGACATTACATTTGAATTGTACTGAACTATTTTATTAACTTGCAGTAACGATGATTCAATGTTATCATTCATATCCTGAGAGCAGCTTACCTACACTCTTTAAAAACTGCTTTAGTATAGATAAACAGTAGTTGGAAAAGGATGAGTGTGATTGTAGAACATCATGTGTGAATGAACACAGAAAGGGAAAAGTAGTTATCTTGAGAGTAGTTTCTCCCCTTTCGAGAACAGTTCATACCCCTTTTTATGTTTTCAGTTTTTCAAGTACTTCATTGCGTTTAGTGCTTCCAATGCAAAATGCAGGTCCCAGTGCAGCATCTCAAACCGTTCCTATTTATTTTTCATAGAAACTAAATGGACACAACAAATGAAGTCTCTACTGTATGAGACATGGGAATACACAGAGAACAGTACATACCCAGAAAGCGCTGACCATTCACGTGCGACCCCAAGGGGAACTAGTACTGCAAAGTATCAGAAAGTACAATGTGTTGTCCATTGTTGTTACTCTGCGTCATTCCCTTGAGGGAAGTACAAGAGAGAGCCTGTATTTCATGAACAATCTGTAGTGTTTACTGGTTATTATTCCCCATTGCAGTGAACTTGGACACTTCCAATCGCCTCTCTCTATTGTAGAATCAGCACTTCTACTACAAACAGTAGAAACACATCTCTTTCACGTCCAAAACTGTGACATGTTGTTCTTCTCAGCCATCCTCCTCTAACTCAGTCAAGACACAAAAGCCACTTCACCACTCCTCATCAAATCGATATCCTCCTTGAGTGAGTTTCTACTTAATGGTGTCCCGTGGAACAGCTAAAGAAAGGCCGGCAGGTGGCGAGTGATTATAATGTAGGGGAGTGAATTACAAATACGATACGAGGGGATCGGGCAGGGCGGACAAAGGAGGGGTTGCCGATGGTGTGGTTTTAAAACCACCTTATTAAGTTACATAGATTTTTGCAGGAGATAGCTTGGTTCGTTCCTCATGGCTAGACATTGGAAGGCCGGTTGAAGGGAAGGTAATGAGATTGGGGCTGAAGTATGATGTTCTCTGTGTATCCCAGGAGGTTCTATAGACTATCTACAGTACATCAGTCCCTCCAGGATTCCGCCATTCTGCGATTGCAATTTGTTTAGCAAAATCAACCATTGCATATCATGCGAGGGCTTGCAAATTTGACCAGTCATGGCACAAAACAATCAAATCATTGCAACATTATCACATAAAACGGACCCATCACCGCAGTACAAAAAGAGGGCTCGCAATTTCAACCAATCACTGCAAATTTACTGTATAATATAGTTCAATCAAGCCACACTTAAACAAACACCCTCGTCAGCGCATTTTCGCAACAAATTGGATAAAATAATTGCGTATTGCCATGCAAAATGTCAGAATCTCCATAGCAAAATCAAGCATTTTTGCTCGCAAATGTCACAAAGAATCAGCCTGGAGGTCTGGAGTGTCCTACTGTTTTTTCTTCTTCTTCTACTTGGTAGGTAATTGATTAATTGATTGATATCACTGGTTGGCCAGAGAGTCTTCTCAACTGGTGTCCCCGGTCTGAAATCAGTCCTTGATTATCTGGCTCGAAGGACCACGTTGAATTAGTGAAGGCACTCAAAAAATTCAAGAAACGCACTTAATTAAGAATGAAAATCAGCAGTGTTTCTAGCCTCAAAGCCTCCGGATTTGAGAAAAGGGGATATGGGATTGATATGAGTTAAGATAAGCCCAAGCCTCAGAGGTAACACTGCACTTGAAATGTTCAGCAAGTGAAATGTTCAATATATTTCCTTAAACATCCTCTGTGTTGTGTGCTTTTTCTTTAACCCTTGATATGTTCATTTTGACACCTGAAGGAGCATCAGGTTCTGATGGAATCTCTACCAATTGCATGTCCATCTTTTTGTGAGAAATTTAACTGGTCACTCAAAACATTTATGAATATTTCAATAAAATCAAATGTTATTTGTTACATGTGCCAAATACAACAGGTGTAGATCTTACCATGAAATGCTTACTTACAAGCCCCTAACCAACAATACAAATCAAAGAAATACAGCTAAGAAAATATTGACACTGCCTAGGATATAGGTCCTGGATGTCAGGAAGCTTAGCCCCAGTGATGTACTGGGCTGTATGCACTACCCTCCGTAGCACCTAATGGTCAGATGCTGAGCAACAAAATGTGTTGTTGTGCCCTCTTTACAACTGTCTTGGTGTGTTTGGACCATAACAGTTCGTTGGTGAGGTGGACACCAAGGAACCTGAAAAACTCTCGACCTGCTCCACTCCAGCTCCGTCGATGTTAATGAGGGCCTGTTCGGCACTCCTTTTCCTATAGTCCACGATCAGCTCCTTTATCTTGCTAACATTGAAGGAGCATTCTCACATAGGTGTTCCTTTTGCCCAGGTGGGAAAGGGCGATTGAGATTGCGTCATCTGTGTATATGTTGGGGCGGTATGGGGCATTGGAGTATCACTAGGTTTTCCGGTATGTTGGTATTGATGTGAGACATGACCAGCCTTTCAAAGCACTTCCTGGCTACCGACGTGAGTGCTACGGGGCGGTAATCATTTCGGCAGGTTACCTTTGCTTTCTTGGGCACAGGGACTGTGGTGGTCTGTTTGAAACGTAGGTATTACAGACTCGGTCAGGGAGAGGTTGAAAATGTCAGTGAAGACACTTGCCAGTGATTAGTGATGATTAGCAAATGGTTTATAAGGACCTATATTAAACATCTCATGAATTATCCTTTGAATCATTAATACAGAATTTAAAAGTTGTTTATACACACGTGAATAACTAGCTTACTAACATTTACAATTGTGAATAGATAAATAGTGAGAACTGTTTGTTCATTACTTTTAAATGGTTACCTACCCACAAATACTGTTTATTGTATGCAGGGGTACCCCATTCAGATACATCCATGATATGAAATACGGAGACCAACTCTATGAGGGTTCATTATCAGACCAAAGCAGCCATGCCAGTACCAGTGTAAATACCACTGGGTTTGAGCCACTGATATGATTGACAAATGAGCCTTGTGCTAAAAGCACCATTGGGTTCTCAAGCTCCATTGAGCACTCGTGTGTGTGTGTGTGTGTGTGGTATGGTGGGACCAGAGAAACACACATCCAGTATGATTGACAATGTCCCTATCGACAGAAATGCATAATGAGGAAGAGAAATGGAGTAGAAAGAATAAATAAACGCATGAACAATTCTGTTTATGTGCATTATGACATCACAACAGGTTGTGAGTGTGGCACTGCAAATGAAAATCATGGATAAAGGAAAATATTTAGAGAAATTTCAGCTACTGCACAAAAGCCCTCTACAGCTATTGTCAGAAAATGCTCTACAAGCACAGGAAAACTATGATAAGAGAAAACAAAGACATATTTGCAATTAAGTTGAACTTATCACTTTGCCTTGTAATAGGAGGGAGAGGCCTAGACAGGCAAATTGCTGTAGGAGAATCAGCCATGGCTGAATAATCCGGATTTAACACTTTCCTTGAGATTAGTAAATTATTTTACATTTCCTGGCCTTGATGAGGACACTGCGGTAATGAGGAAAGTGTTGAGCGAGAACAACGGAGAGATACAGAGAGATAGTGGACCAATGATGTGGCCGGAATACTAACTCATCCGGAACCATAGAATCAGAATGGGTTCAAATTCAAATGCTTTGTCCAGAACATTCTTCTGTGGAACGACGTGTCTAACATGATGAACATTCAAGCTGGACTGAAATGGAATTAAATGTTGGATACAGCAGCCAGAGAGAGAGTGAAGGATGGATGAACTGTTTGCCAATATTGGCATAGATCATTCAACACTTTTGAGACGGGGGCATTTGGATGTCTTCTGACGTACACTTCCAGCTTCAGTGTTCCACAGAGAGAGAGGGAAAGGAACCACAATCCCACACATTTATTTCTCACCCCATCCTTTTCACCACATAAGTGGTGTGCGAGAAGGGCCGGCACTGTCTTTCTCGTGTATTTTTATTTCATTTAACTAATTTTAAATTCAGTCTGTAACACAAAATGTGGAATAAGTCAAGGGGTATGAATACTTTCTTAAGGCACTGCAGCTGAGTGAGAATAACAAAGTCTATACGGGCTCCCTAGAGATCAGGGCTCCTGGCCACGTGCCCTGCATGCTGACTAGACTAACTACCAATCTAAAAAGTGTTAGCTGACATAGATGATTGAAGGACTGTCATTGACTGACATAATAAGAAAAAAACAAGATAAAAACTGCTGATGCACAACCAAATTTCAAAATTGCACCGGGTTAATGTAACAATTTTTTTTCAATTTTTTTGGACGGGGGCCCAAAGCGACCGCTTATGCCTGGAATCGGCCCTGTGTGTGAGGCAAAGAGAGGTAATGTAAGTGATCAGAGGTTAAAAAGGCTACGGCTGCCACTATCTAAGAGGTGTTTATATCATCCCTCAATTAGAAAAGGAATGTACCACAGGAGCAGAATGCGCACACACACACACACACACACACACACACACACACACTCACGATTTTGCCAGGCACAATATTGTATGAAATATTATTTTCCCAGTATCTGCAGTTTTTCCCTCACGCTCTCATTCCCTCCTTCACACCTGCAGCTCATCAGCAGGTCCCCGTCTCCAGATAGCCCAGCTATAATTGTTTAATTAACCGGCTTATTGCTGAGTAAATCACTTAATTAAACACAGTAATTGGGTTATCAAAGTCCTCTGGTGAATCTGACTGCTAGACCTGCTAATAATAACCAAAAAATGACCCATGGGGTCTGTGTCTTTCTTGACTCTGTCTGTCTGCTCCCACTACAGTCAAAGGAATAGGACCAGTGTTCTGGGGAAGGCTGGGATTCAATCCGATGGCACATTGTCTGCTATGCACCATTTGAAGGTATTTTCTGATGGAGCCGACATATTCAGTGAATACCATAAATGCGGTCTCCGCGAACATAGAAACATTGCCTTTACATGCCACATAGCAGACGAAGAAGATTATGATTGAAAATAATAATAGCTTGTAAACAAGGTGCTTCAACTTGACATCCTGTGTGGTACGTGTCTAGAACATTTCAAGCTCATGATTTCAATGGATACAATAAAGACAAGCTATTAGGATAGAATGGTACTGAGGGAAATTAACAACCACAACCTCTACCGAGAATGCCAGTCACGACAATATTCTTCAACATATTACAACTTTATCGATGAACGAGGGCGGATCAGTGACAAACGTTGATATACCATGCCAAACATCAGCCTCTGTATCAATAGTATACATCACTAACTATCAGTTAAATGTATCATCTTCCACCCTGTAAAACCACATCAGTATTGGTCCCACAGCACCACGGATCAATATAGCGATAGATTGATATTAACTTAGAGCAGTGGAGGCTCATCAGAGGAGGAAGGGAAGGACCATCCTCCTCAGTGAATTTTATTTAAAGAACAAATAATTCAACATTAAAAAGTTATCATGGTTATATAAAACTGTACTAAATATAATCACATCACCAGATAATTGATTAAAACACACTATTTTGAAATTAAGGTCTACTTTAGCCTCAACAGCACTCTGTAGCGTAGCACTATGTTGTAGCCGGAGGACAGCAAGCTTCCGTCCTCCTCTGGGTACATTGACTTCACTACAAAACCTAGGAGGCTCATGGTTCTCAGCCCCTTCCATCGACTTACATGGGAATTATGACAACTTCCGGAGGACGTCCACCCAAATGACGTTGTCCACCCAATCAAAGGATCAGAGAATGAATCTAGTACTGAAAGCATAAGCTACAGCTAGCTAGCACTGCATAAAACTTGGTGAGAAGTTGACTCAAAGAGAGAGAAAGACAATAGTTGAACAGTTTTGAACAAATGTATTTCTTCCAAAATTAAGGAGAAGCAAGAGAGAGAGATCAACATTTTTTTTCACTTTGAGATTCACTTAATTACTTAGCTAGCAAATACAGCTAGCTAGTTTAGCCTAATCAAACACCCTGCTCAAACAGAGGGATGCTACGTTAGCTAACTGGCAACCCAACACAACATTGGAACTCTTCCAACTTTTGGGCCAGCCGGTTTAAGTGCTAAACTACTAGGATTACTAACACATTATTTCATTAGGTATGTTGACTATTGTCACGTTCGCTGGAATAAATATCGGACCAAGCTGCAGCGTGATATGGTTTCCACATATTTTTTTATTGAAAACGCACAAAAACAACAAAGAATAAATTAAACAAACAACGAACCGCAACAACAGAGGTGCAACATGCACTAACTCAAAACAATATCCCATAAAACACAGGTGAAAAAATGCTACTTAAATGTGTCAGTGTCTAGGGTTACCCGAGAATGGTGCGACAAAAAGAAAAATCCAGTCAGTGGCAGTCTTGAATGTACCCGTCACGACTTCTTCCGAAGTCGGTCCCTCTCCTTGTTCGGGCGGCGTTCGGCAGTCGACGTCACCGGCCTTCTAGCCATCGCTGATCCACTTTTCATTTTCCATTTGTTTTGTCCTTGTCTTACACACCTGGTTTCAATCCCCCAATTACTTGTTCATTATTTAACCCTCTGTTCCCCCATGGTTGTTTGTGAGTGATCGGTTGTTTGTACGGTCCATTATTGTAGGACTGATTTATTGTGCTTGTATTTGTGAATATTTGAGTAAATTACGTTTATTACTCATATCTGCTGTCCTGCGCCTGACTCCTCTACACCAGCTACGCACAGGCACTATTGCAGAATCACTCACCCGCTGAATGGAGTAAGCAGGAGCAGACTCTCTCCCTGTGGTGATAGAGGAGCGCGTCCAGCAGCACGCAACCATGTTGCAACGTCTGGGCACCGCCATGGATCGCGTGCTGCAGACGATAGATCGTTGGGAGAGAGGAGGAGGTTTTCCAGCGCCTCCACCAGCCCCACTACAGCAGGCCCCACTGTCCACCCCTCCTTCACCCGGTCCCAGCGGGATTCGGCTCGTGCTCCCGAGGGAGTCCTCGGGCACCTGCAATGGGCCATGAGGCGGCAGAAGGCGAGCGCTGACCGCCACCACAGTGAGGCCCCGGTGTTCGCACCGGGGGACTGGGTCTGGCTTTCGACCCGAAACCTGCCCCTCCGCTTGCCCTGCCAGAAGCTGGGCCCGCGATTTGTGGAGCCATTCAAAGTCCTGAGGAGAGTGAACGAGGTGTGTTACAGGTTACAGCTTCCCCCCGTTTACCGTATTAACCCCTCATTCCATGTCTCTCCTCAGGCCGGTGGTGGCTGATCCACTCCAGGAGTCTGAGGTGCGGGAGGTTCCTCCGCCCCCTGGACATCGAGGGGGCCCCGGCGTATAGTGTTCGAGCCATCCTGGACTCGAGGCGTCGGGCGAGGGACCTTCAGGTCCTCGTGGACTGGGAGGGGTACGGTCCGGAGGAGAGATGCCGGGTGCCGGTGGAGGACGTCTTGGACCCGTCGTTGCTGCGGGAGTTCCACCGTCTCCATCCGGATCGCTCTGCAGCTCGTCCTCCGAGTCGTCCCCGAGGTCGGTGTCGGTGCGCTGCTGGAGCCTCTATACCAGCTACACACAGGCACTATTACAATACCGCCGTCCAATCTGCAGCAACTGCATGATGCCTTCGCATTAGTATGGACCAACATCCTTGTGGACACCTTGTAGAAATGCCCCGAAGAATGTCAGGCTGTTATGGAGGCAATGGTACTAGACCCGGTGCTAGATGGGTGTATATATCAATAATAGCATGACACACTTCAGACCTGTGATGGAGTGAGAGGCAGCAGCAGAGTTGATTTGCTGCGACAACCATGACGTGGCAGAGGCTGATCTAATAGAGAAGGCATTAAGAGATACACATGGACCTAAATCAATCTCTCTCTTTATTGAGATGAATTCACTTCACTGGAGGTTAGGAGTAGAGGTGAGGCAGTTCAGAGGTGTGTTACACACATGCGCACATATACGCAAACACATGCACACAAATGTGTATATGCATGTCCACACCTACGCACGCATACAGCCACACACAAGCACACATATCTGCAAACACCTCATCCCTGACTGTAGAAAGGGATAATAAACGGGACAGAGAGATCTCATAAGATCCTGGAAATGCACAAAGAGAGAGAGAGCCCAACTGAGTTGTGGCATTATGATTGGATTAACACACTCTAATCCTGTGAGTTTAGACTAGTCCTCACCAGGTGTTCACCACCACACACACGACCTCCGACCCCTTATCAAAGAACACCCCATGAGCTGTCAATAATGAAGGGAATGGAAAGATACAGACCTCAGATTTTTCCTCCAAACACATGTCATTGCGTGTCATTCTGTTCAGCTCCCAATTTATCCAACAAGGATGAGCCAATTAGAAAGAAGAGGAACAATACTTTTTTAAATACATTTTTCTAGGGAGATTTAGGACACTGTTCCATAGGGCACAACGTAACGAAGCATTTGCAATTGAAAACTAATATTAGAAAAACAGTCAACTAATTTCTTATTTCTCCCTCAATTGATAAAACATGTAAAACGTGTCTATATGGTATCCAGCTGTGTAGGGCAGGGTGAAAACATGTAAAACGTGTCTATATGGTATCCAGCTGTGTAGGGCAGGGTAAAAACATGTAAAACGTGTCTATATGGTATCCAGCTGTGTAGGGCAGGGTGAAAACATGTAAAACGTGTCTATATGGTATCCAGCTGTGTAGGGCAGGGTAAAAACATGTAAAACGTGTCTATATGGTATCCAGCTGTGTAGGGCAGGGTGAAAACATGTAAAACGTGTCTATATGGTTCCAGCTGTGTAGGGCAGGGTAAAAACATGTCAAACGTGTCTATATGGTATCCAGCTGTGTAGGGCAGGGTAAAAACATGTCAAACGTGTCTATATGGTATCCAGCTGTGTAGGGCAGGGTAAAAACATGTAAAACGTGTCTGTCTATATGTTATCCAGCTGTGTAGGGCAGGGTGAAAACATGTAAAACGTGTCTATATGTTATCCAGCTGTGTAGGGCAGGGTAAAAACATGTAAACGCCATTTACACACCTTTGTAATTTTGCGTGAGCTTTTACACACCTTTTGTGAAAAAAATCTATTGAAAGTATTGAAGCCACAAATAGTATACCATACTGTCTAAAATACTGTATATTCACGACTTCGGGTCCAAGGCATTGAAGAAAAAAATGCAATCCAAATGATTCTCAATTCCATTTTGTATTTCGGAAAATGTACACCTTAGAACCAATACCACCAGGCACCCCTATTTGGAATAACCCCACCTTACCTCTAGAATTTAATGACAACACCTTTAAGTCCTGCTTCCAAAGTGGCATCATTCATTGTTTACATGTGTACTATGAAGATCTCTATTGTCATTCAATCAATTACAAGAAAGATTTGGATAATCCAAGGTCAATTTCATTCAGTTCTTACAACTCAGTTTTTCAATAGGACAATGGCCCAACACACCTCCAGGCTATGTAAGGGCTATTTTACCAAGGAGGAGTGTGATTGAGTGCTGCATCAGATGACCTGGCCTCCACAATCACCCGACCTCAACCCAATTGAGATGGTTTTGGGATGAGTTGGACCACAGAGTGAAGGAAAAGCAGCCAACAAGTGCTCAGCATATGTGGGAACTCCTTCATGACTGTTGGGAAAGCATTCCAGGTGAAGCTGGTTGAGAGAATGCCAAAAGTGTGCAAAGCTGTCATCAAGGGAAAGGGTGGCTGCTTAGAAGAATCTAAAATATATTTAGAATTGTTTAACACTTTTTTGGTTAATACGTGAATCCATGCGTTATTTCATAATTTTGATGTCTTCACTATTATTCTACATTGTAGAAAATAGTAAAAATAAAGAAAAACCGTTGAATGAGTATGTGTGTCCAAATTTTGGACTGGTACTGTACATGCCATTAGACTATATATATATATATATATATATATATTACAAAATCAAACATAAACCAGACACATTTGACAGAATTTGAAAATTGTCTGTTGACCATCTGTTACGCCCTGACCATTGAAAGCTTTTCTTTCTCTATGTTGGTTAGGTCGGGGTGTGACTAGGGTGCGTCATCTAGGTGATTTATATTTTTATGTTGGCCTGGTATGGTTCCCAATCAGAGGCAGCTGTTCATCGTTGTCTCTGATTCGGGATCATATTTAGGCAGCCATTTCCCCTTTGTGTTTTGTGAGATCTTGTTTTTGTGTAGCTGCCCAAAACGTCACGTTTCGGTTTTCTTCTGTCTTGTTTATTGAGTTTATTCATTATTAAACATGTGGAATTCTACGCACGCTGCGCCTTGGTCCAATCATTATGACGATCGTGACACCATCTTTGAGAATGTTTTTTTATAATTGGTGTTTTTTTGTGTTGTATATTAAAAAATAAAACTCACAGAAAAAATATTAAGTATGGAGAGTGTTACTTTTTTCACATAACCAACCATGTATTTTACCACTACATCACTGATGGAGTCCATATTAGGAATGCAGTTTGACGACTTCCTGATATGGATGCCGTTAGTCTTGACTCTCTTTTCTCCTCAGACTGAGTGGCTGCCTAGTACTGCCGGTAGTACTACACAACTGATCCACAACTATATTTGAGGGTTTCCAACAACTTTTCAACTATTACAACATAACATAAACCGTGTCATTAACATGACTCAAGAGTAGAACGTATTTTGTGTCTATCTGATGCTGAGGCCCATTCAAACAGCTGCACAGAAGAACAACAAGAGAGCTAATCAAGGGCTAATTTCACAGTTTACGCAAATCTGTGTCGTGCCGGATGGGGAACGTTTAGAATTATTCTGCCCGCAGGTCTGAGGAGACAGCGTTTAATTGTCTTGGAATCCCTTTAAAATAACATTTATACACTCCTCTCGCTCTCTCTTACACACACACACGCAGACAAGAAAATATGCATGCAGTCATGCAGACACACGGGCGGGTGCAAAGCAAGCAAGTACGCAGATGCACGCAAACGCACACACAAGCGCACAAACACACAGACACATTCTGAGTCTAATCGGTGTAGTGAAGACGTAACGGCAGAAAAACCTGGTCCCTGAGACGATAATATTGGTCACGACTGGATTTTGAACCAGGGTGTACAGCCATGAAGCTGTACATGCCCACTGAGCTAAAGCCTAAGCATATGCTTGGGGAGCTAACGCAAGTCTTCAGGAATATGCTAAAAGGAAATAATACATTATTTCGTTCATTTGAGGAATTTCAAGTGAAAAAATGTCATCCTAAAAAAAGCCTATTTGGATTATGTTCAGGTTCACAGTGTTTATAAAGAGTATCTTTTGAGAAAAATATAAAGATCATTTGATTAAGTAGAGGCTTGCTGTGCTCTCAAATATCAGCCTGTAATGAAATTTGACCGATAGCAGCTCTGGTCGATGTGCAGCTTTAAATCTGACCTCCTGGGTCCCTCTGTGCCTTCACCACTCTGGAAGCACCAGTATTAGCCCATCAACTAGCCTTTATCGCCCAAGAGGCTGTTAGTCATGTACAGTTTAAGACAATAATCAGTTAAAAGCTCGTTAAGAGCTGGGAATCCTGATTGACTCCTTTAAATAAACCCAAATTGATATTGACTGATATTCAAAAGGAAAACCCCTCCATCAAACAAACCACTGTTAAACCAGGTTTGGAATTAACCTTTAAAATAATCAAGTTGAATCAAAGCCAATTAAAAGGCAGTAATTAATTAATTGTAGATAGCCACTCATTTAAGTGGTGGTGGTGGTCCATTAACAGAACACACAAACTGAGTCCTGGAAAGGAACAGAAACTGCCCCCGAGCTTTCGCAGGCATTATAGGCAGCTATGTGGTTCATCCTCTACCGTCATTAGATCATCAACAGTAAATGTATTTGCACCTAGTATTTTGCACCTAAGCATAAAGATTGAACATTTCATCCTCTCCCTCGGGTATTAACTGTGTAAAATAATAGTCTTGAATCGTCTCTGTGGAGATGCATTGATTTGAGGACCAATAGGATAATAATGAGAGTAATGGCAAAAATATGCTCCTGTCATGGGTCAGGACTTTAACTGTGCCACAAGCACCGGGAAGAGATAGAAAGAGCACAGAAAGAAAAACAACACCGAAAGACATTGAAGAAAGACAGCAGCGATAGAAAAGGGGGGAAGAAAGAGCGCACAGAAAGAGAAAGAGCGCAGACAAAGGGAATAAACGAGAAAGAGTGCTCGGCTTAAGCGGTGAGTGTTTACTAGCAATTACTCTTGATACACATCGCAAAACTCCCCGAGGTATGTACCGTACAACCCAATTAAATCGCTAAGAAGATAACACTAACAAGTTGCTGTAATATATTGCCATGTTACTTCACATTCTCAGGGAATTAAATGACAGTATGAGCCACACTATTTTCTGCTTTTCTCCTTATGTGTTTGTGTCACATCAGATACATCTATCAGACGGATTCAACCAACTTATTGTTGTGGTCTTTCCATTTCCCTCTTTTCAGTTCTTCTCATTTGTTTTCAGGTGCAATGTACATGCCTCGCATTTAAATGACAGTGTGGAAAAGTCCACCCAACTTCAACGAAAACCCAGAGAGAAATGATACGCTGCTCAAAACTAATTAACCCTAAAAACCCAATTCCCAACACTATAAATAAATACTATAAATAAACTAGCCGCCATAAGATATGCCAAACGGCACAATGTCACCACGTCCCATCTCAAACCAAGCCAGGTGAGTTCTCTTCCACCCCCACACCTTAAGCCAATGTCCGAAGGTCTAAGGTCAGACTTACCTGTGTATGAGGCGTTTGGGCGTAGGTCTTTTGGGTGATTTAGGTCTACAGTACAGTAGATCTAGTAAGTGTCCTGTCTTCTATCTCAGTGTATTTCATCTATACAGACAGGCTGTTGCTCAGACCTCTTATAGAGGGACACACCCCTCCCTTTGGTGCAGCCCCCTGCATCCCTCTTTTACTTTCATCACAGAGAGGAGGGGGGCTGGAGAGAGGGGGGAGAGGGTGAAAAGAGAGAAGGGGAATGGTTGGAGAGTTGGAGAGCGAGGGAGGGTTTGGAGACATGGGGAGAGGGAGAGGGTGGATGAGGAAAGAGAGGGGGAATGGTTGGAGAGTTAGAGAGAGAGGGAGGGTTTGGAGACATGGGGAGAGGGAGAGGGTGGATGAGGAAAGAGAGGGGGGAATGGTTGGAGAGTTAGAGAGAGAGGGAGGGTTTGGAGACATGGGGAGAGGGAGAGGGTGGATGAGGAAAGAGAGGGGGGTATGTTTGGAGAGTTAGAGAGAGAGGGAGGGTTTGGAGACATGGGGAGAGGGTGGATGAGGAAAGAGAGGGGGGAATGGTTGGAGAGTTAGAGAGAGAGGGAGAGTTTGGAGACATGGGGAGAGGGTGGATGAGGAAAGAGAGAGGGGGAATGGTTGGAGAGTTAGAGAGAGAGGGAGGGTTTGGAGACATGGGGAGAGGGAGAGGGTGGATGAGGAAAGAGAGAGTGGGAATGGTTGGAGAGTTAGAGAGAGAGGGAGAGTTTGGAGACATGGGGAGAGGGTGGATGAGGAAAGAGAGGGGGCCATTGAAAACGGGTGAAAGATACAGAAGGAAAGAGAAGAGGGGGCTTATTATTTATGATGGACAGACGCATCAGTGTATCAATGCGGCTATCTAACCTGCGGTCTCCTACGTCATCTGACCAACACACTTCCTGGGAACAAACTGTGATGGGCTAAAAATACAGACAAACTATGTACTCAGCACCAATATCACCCCAAGACCATCTCTTCCTCAATCTCTCTCTCTCTCTGCATCTCTCTCTCATCACCATCCCTCTCTCTCCATTATTCAGGCCTCCTAAAAGATACCCACAAGATAAGGAACACAGGTCTAGATCTAATGTAATTTCACTGTCTTAGTACAGGATAAAAACATCATAAGATAGATTCTTTAAAGTGTATTCATTGAGTCGTTTCCAGATGACAAAGTCATAATCGTTTTAATGTGACGCGCCCAAAATGTAAACGGTGTACAGTTATGTAATTCGATGTGTTTTAGATTTTTAAGAAATGGTTTTATTATTTCTGAGCCATAACATGCATTACTTTTATTTAATTATTGCAGTCCTCCAGGTTTAGCATTAATGTGCACTGAAATGTATTGGTACCACTAGGTGGAGCCAGCAGATCTGTTGGTTGGTGGCCTTGACACTGGTGATTGTGATCTTACTTCCTCATTCTATTGAGGAAACTTCTTGTCTCATAAGTTCTCCTGTTTTACAGGTTTGTAATGTATAACTAAACAAAATATACTTCGAAATAGTAAGATAACATGTTTTGCTATCTGTTTAAAATCACATTTTATTGGTCACATACACATATTTAGCAGATGTTATTGCGGGTGTAGCGAAATGCTTGTGCTTAGGCGCTAGAAGCAGAGCTGCCATGTCTGTCGGATGTTTAAGGTACATTTTGGAGTAGTTTTTGTTGAAGCTATAAAATGCTAAGTCTCCCCATTGTAAGTAATAAGTCATGGTAGGTGGAAATGATTTAACATGGTGGTTAACCTTTTTTAAGTTGTAAAAGTACACTTTTTAAGCTCCAGTTCTCTTTATTTTATTAAATGAAGACTCGGGAAACATATTATCTGGGACCTGTAACAGATTTTTGGGGGCTCGTCCGGGATTGGCGACACCTGCTGGTTGGGACCTGATCCAGTGAGCTATGACATCTGGCACCAAGCAGAAGCTGAGGCTGTGTTCCAGAACATCAGAGTGAGAGTTGAGGCTGTAAATCAGACATCTGGGACTGTGTGAGGGATAAAAGAAGAGGTTGCCATGTCAGACAACAGGAGGAAGAGCCCTAGTGTGGGACATTAGGAAGTGCCTGCACGTTCTGTCGGGCTAAGGAACTCTTTAAGGGCGCCAACACCGTGGGTCAGATACTAGACAAAGAGCCATCAGAGCTTGAAGTGGGTAATGAGGAGGGTTTTGATTTTGTCAATACTTTTATATATAGTAAGCCTTTGCTTGAGTCCAAGGATATGGGGATGGTTGAATTGTTAGGTTTGAAAGATTCCATTGATGCTCTTATCTAGGCCCATAGTAACCTGCGCGCACAGAGGTTAATGTCGAGTCACACAACACACTCTCTCTATCCACTGATGCAGCTAATGTAACCACAGCTAATGTAGCCCATGACATACCACACACAGAGTACCAGAAGTTACTCTCAGGCTATGAGGAGCTAGGTAAGAAACACTACAGCTTATTGAGACCCTGTACGCAGAACCACACAGTAATCTACCACACAGTAGCAGTCAATCCGAATCTGTATCACACCAGACACATGACAAAGTGGTCTTCTGAAGAGATCTCTCCTACCTCCGCTGGAGATAATTCAAAATACAGGGGGGTCAAATAGGCGACAATGCGTCCAACATAAGCCACAACGATTATTCTCCAACAAGAAGGTGCCTAGGAGAACTTCAGTGATCCATAGATAGTCAGAAGGATAATAAAGCCAGGTAACATAAAGGACATGCCCATAAATAAGCATGACATCACAGTAGCTGAGCTGAAGGGGTTTCTCCAGTCTCGTATGGGTGAAAGTAATAGCACAGGAGCTAATATGCACCAAACAAAACAAGCATGAGACGCCACAACAGTTCCTCTGCCGAGTTATAGGGTTAAAACAAAGAACCCTGTTCACGTCAAAACAAGCCAATGCTGACATAAAGGACAGCTCAGATATAGTCCAAGGTGTATTCCTACCAAGGACTAGGGGAAAGACATGGTGATGTTGCAGGGAGCTGAAACCTCTCCTCTCGGGCAACCAACTAAGTGATGAAGCTATACTGAGGCATGCAATGAAAATGACTAACGATGAAAGCAGGAGGAAATGTAGGTAGGATCAACACTCTGCCATAGACCTACAAATGTTTGCAGCTTGAGGAAGACCCTGGTAAAGATCCTAATGCTAAGGAAGAGATCCCCGATCGTAAAAGCAGAAATACCACCACACAACAACGGTGCAGAGGTTGAATCTCTAGCAAGCATAATAGACTCCCTGAAACAGCCAGTACAGCCAGAGCACACATGGTAGTGTTCCCGCCTATGCCTAAATGAGTGAGACTATATGGCTGTGTGAAATGTTTCGAACAATGCTTCTATTGTTGCAAGGAAGGACACAGGGTGTTAGGCTGTCTTAAAGAACCTCAGGCGTTTGGGAAATGAGAGCAGGTCATGGAGGAGGAACGACCAGTGACCGGGCCGCAGCAAGCTGAAGGTTTACAAGGGGCCGAGGTACAGAGACTGCACTTCAGCAGTATGGCCTCACCATGCGTATCCAGAGAAGCAGCTAGTGTCAAGAAGAGAGGTAAGCCAAGGAAAACTTCTACTTCATGCTCAACAGGTCAAACAGCTGTGAAGAAGGATAAAGTTGTCTGGCTCACAGGGAATAAGGGCATCATTCAATGTTACACGAGTGGACTTGGAGCCAGCGCCTTACTCAATACAGGGGCCCAAGTTAGCATCATAGTCCATGCCTGGAAGGACAGATACCTACCTGGGCATGACGTCAGAAGATTTGACATGTATGCCATGAATGGAGACATTATACTATTTGATGGTTGGGTCGAAATCACTGTAAACTTACCTGGGAATGAGGACCCAAACCTATCCATTCAGGACCCGTTTCTGGTGAGTTGCATGGAGCTTGAGAGTCCGCTGCTTGGATTCAATGTGATTAAAGAACTGGTTAAAGGGCAACAAGATCCGAGTCATGCCAACCCTTGTCAATCTGATCAGTGGGGCTATGGTTATTCAAGATGACAAAGGTAAGACCACAATAATGTCCTCTGTCTTGATCACGTTGAGTGAGAGGTTGTTGCCCTGCACCACACGGTCAGTTCTCTGACCTCCTCACTATAGGCTCATCACTCATCACTATAGTCTCATCGTTGTTGGTGATCAGGCCTACCACTGTTGTGTCATTAGCAAACTTAATGATGGTGTTGGGGTCATGCCTGGCCGTGCAGTCATAAGTGTACAGGGAGTACAGGAGGGGACTGAGCACACAAACCCTTAAGGGGGCCCAGTGGTGAGGATCAGCGTGGTGGATGTGTTGTTACCTACCCTTACCACCTGGGGCGGCCCCGTCAGGAAGTCCAGGATCCAGTTGCGGAGGGAGGTGTTTAGTCCCAGGGTCCTTAGCTTAGTGATGAGCTTTGAGGGCACTATGGTGTTGAACGCTGAGCTGTAGTCAATGAATAGCATTCTCACATAGATGTTCCTTTTGTCCAGGTGGGAAAGGGCAGTGTGGAGTGCCATAGAGATTGCATCATCTGTGGATCTGTTGGTACGGTATGCAAATTGGAGTGGGTCCAGGGTTTCTGGGATCATGGTGTTGATGTGAGCCATTACCAGCCTTTCAAAGAATTTCATGGCTACATAGCCGTCTTTGTATCAAAGATAATTGTGTAGTCTTGAGCGATTTCCTAGGTTAGCTAGCCAGCTATTGTCGTTCTTTTAACGCAACGTAACGTAAATCAACACTGCTAGCTAGCCAGCTAGCCCCGAATAGCAGCACAGTAGCACAGTAGAAACCATTACACTCAACGGAACGACTTGATTAGTGTAGTGTCAACAACGCAGACACTGCCAGCTAGCCTACATAGTCAACAACGCAGCCTCTGCCAGCTAGCCTACTTCAGCAGTACTGTATCATTTTAATCATTTTAGTCAATAAGATTCTTGCTACGTAAGCTTAACTTTCTGAACACTCGAGACGTGTAGTCCACTTGTCATTCCAATCTCCTTTGCATTAGCGTAGCCTCTTGTGTAGCCTGTCAACTATGTGTCTGTCTATCCCTGTTCTCTCCTCTCTGCACAGAACATACAAACGCTCCACACCGCGTGGCCGCGGCCACCCTAATCTGGTGGTCCCAGCGCGCACGACCCACGTGGAGTTCCAGGTCTCCGGTAGCCTCTGGAACTGCCGATCTGCGGCCAACAAGGCAGAGTTCATCTCAGCCTATGCCTCCCTCCAGTCCCTCGACTTCTTGGCACTGACGGAAACATGGATCACCACAGACAACACTGCTACTCCTACTGCTCTCTCTTCGTCTGCCCACGTGTTCTCGCACACCCCGAGAGCTTCTGGTCAGCGGGGTGGTGGCACCGGGATCCTCATCTCTCCCAAGTGGTCATTCTCTCTTTCTCCCCTTACCCATCTGTCTATCGCCTCCTTTGAATTCCATGCTGTCACAGTTACCAGCCCTTTCAAGCTTAACATCCTTATCATTTATCGCCCTCCAGGTTCCCTCGGAGAGTTCATCAATGAGCTTGATGCCTTGATAAGCTCCTTTCCTGAGGACGGCTCACCTCTCACAGTTCTGGGCGACTTTAACCTCCCCACGTCTACCTTTGACTCATTCCTCTCTGCCTCCTTCTTTCCACTCCTCTCCTCTTTTGACCTCACCCTCTCACCTTCCCCCCTACTCACAAGGCAGGAAATACGCTCAACCTCATCTTTACTAGATGCTGTTCTTCCACTAACCTCATTGCAACTCCCCTCCAAGTCTCCGACCACTACCTTGTATCCTTCTCCCTCTCGCTCTCATCCAACCCTTCCCACACTGCCCCTACTCGGATGGTATCGCGCCGTCCCAACCTTCGCTCTCTCTCCCCCGCTACTCTCTCCTCTTCCATCCTATCATCTCTTCCCTCTGCTCAAACCTTCTCCAACCTATCTCCTGATTCCTCAACCCTCCTCTCCTCCCTTTCTGCATCCTTTGACTCTCTATGTCCCCTATCCTCCAGGCCGGCTCGGTCCTCCCCTCCCGCTCCGTGGCTCAACGACTCATTGCGAGCTCACAGAACAGGGCTCCGGGCAGCCGAGCGGAAATGGAGGAAAACTCGCCTCCCTGCGGACCTGACATCCTTTCACTCCCTCCTCTCTACATTTTCCTCTTCTCTCTCTGCTGCTAAAGCCTCCTTCTACCACTCTAAATTCCAAGCATCTGCCTCTAACCCTAGGAAGCTCTTTGCAACCTTCTCCTCCCTCCTGAATCCTCCTTCCCCCCCCCCCCTCCTCCTCCCTCTCTGCAGATGACTTCGTCAACCATTTTGAAAAGAAGGTCGACGACATCCGATCCTCGTTTGCTAAGTCAAACGACACCGCTGGTTCTGCTCACACTGCCCTACCCTGTGCTCTGACCTCTTTCTCCCCCCTCTCTCCAGATGAAATCTCGCGTCTTGTGACGGCCGGCCGCCCAACAACCTGCCCGCTTGACCCTATCCCCTCCTCTCTTCTCCAGACCATTTCCGGAGACCTTCTCCCTTACCTCACCTCGCTCATCAACTCATCCCTGACCGCTGGCTACGTCCCTTCCGTCTTCAAGAGAGCGAGAGTTGCACCCCTTCTGAAAAAACCTACACTCGATCCCTCCGATGTCAACAACTACAGACCAGTATCCCTTCTTTCTTTTCTCTCCAAAACTGTTGAACGTGCCGTCCTTGGCCAGCTCTCGCGCTATCTCTCTCAGAATGACCTTCTTGATCCAAATCAGTCAGGTTTCAAGACTAGTCATTCAACTGAGACTGCTCTTCTCTGTATCACGGAGGCGCTCCGCACTGCTAAAGCTAACTCTCTCTCCTCTGCTCTCATCCTTCTAGACCTATCGGCTGCCTTCGATACTTTGAACCATCAGATCCTCCTCTCCACCCTCTCCGAGTTGGGCATCTCTGGCGCGGCCCACGCTTGGATTGCGTCCTACCTGACAGGTCGCTCCTACCAGGTGGCGTGGCGAGAATCCGTCTCCACACCACGTGCTCTCACCACTGGTGTCCCCCAGGGCTCTGTTCTAGGCCCTCTCATATTCTCGCTATACACCAAGTCACTTGGCTCTGTCATAACCTCACATGGTCTCTCCTATCATTGCTATGCAGACGACACACAATTAATCTTCTCCTTTCCCCCTTCTGATGATCAGGTGGCGAATCGCATCTCTGCATGTCTGGCAGACATATCAGTGTGGATGACGGATCACCACCTCAAGCTGAACCTCGGCAAGACGGAGCTGCTCTTCCTCCCGGGGAAGGACTGCCCGTTCCATGATCTCGCCATCACGGTTGACAACTCCATTGTGTCCTCCTCCCAGAGCGCTAAGAACCTTGGCGTGATCCTGGACAACACCCTGTCGTTCTCAACTAACATCAAGGCGGTGGCCCGTTCCTGTAGGTTCATGCTCTACAACATCCGCAGAGTACGACCCTGCCTCACACAGGAAGCGGCGCAGGTCCTAATCCAGGCACTCGTCATCTCCCGTCTGGATTACTGCAACTCGCTGTTGGCTGGGCTCCCTGCCTGTGCCATTAAACCCCTACAACTCATCCAGAACGCCGCAGCCCGTCTGGTGTTCAACCTTCCCAAGTTCTCTCACGTCACCCCGCTCCTCCGCTCTCTCCACTGGCTTCCAGTTGAAGCTCGCATCCGCTACAAGACCATGGTGCTTGCCTACGGAGCTGTGAGGGGAACGGCACCTCAGTACCTCCAGGCTCTGATCAGGCCCTACACCCAAACAAGGGCACTGCGTTCATCCACCTCTGGCCTGCTCGCCTCCCTACCACTGAGGAAGTACAGTTCCCGCTCAGCCCAGTCAAAACTGTTCGCTGCTCTGGCCCCCCAATGGTGGAACAAACTCCCTCACGACGCCAGGACAGCGGAGTCAATCACCACCTTCCGGAGACACCTGAAACCCCACCTCTTTAAGGAATACCTAGGATAGGATAAAGTAATCCCTCTCACCCCCCCTTAAAAGATTTAGATGCACTACTGTTCCACTGGATGTCATAAGGTGAATGCACCAATTTGTAAGTCGCTCTGGATAAGAGCGTCTGCTAAATGACTTAAATGTAAATGTAAATGGCTACAGACATGAGTGTTAGTGTTCTTGGGCACAGGGACTATGGTGGTCTGCTTGAAACATGCTGGTATTACAGACTCAGACAGGGAGAGGTAAAAATATCAGTGAAGACACTAGCCAGTTTGTCAGCGCATGCTTGGAGTACACGTCCTGGTAATCCGTCTGGCCCAGTGGCCTTGGGAATGTTGACCTGTTTAAATGTCGTACTCACATCGGCTGCGGAGAGCGTGATCACACAGTCGTCCACAACAGCTGATGCTTTCATGCATGTCTCACTGTTACTTTCCTCGAAGCGAGCATAGAAGTTAATTAGTTCATCTGGTAGGCTTGTGTCACTGGGCAGCTCATGGCTGTGCTTCCCTTTGTAGTCTGTAATAGTTTGCCAGCCCTACCACATCCAGTCGGTATAGTATGATTCGATCTTAGTCCTGTATTGATGCTTTGCCTGTTTGATGGTTCATCTGAGGGCATAGCGGGATTTCTTATAAGCTTCTGGGTTAGAGTCCCGCTCCTTGAAAGCTGCAGCTCTACCCCTTAGCGCAGTGCGAATGTTGCCTGTAATCCATGGCTTCTGGTTGGGGTATGTATGTACAGTCACTGTGGGGACGACGTCCTCAATGCACTTATTGATAAAGCCAATGACGGATGTGGTGTACTCCTCAATGCCATCGGAAGAATCACAGAATATATTCCAGTCTGTGCTAGCAAAACAGTCCCTGTAGTTTAGCATCTGCTTCATCTGACCACTTTAGTGAGTCACTGGTGCTTCCTGCTTTAATTTTTGCATGTAGGCAGGAATCAGGAGGATATAGTTATGGTCAGATTTGCTAAATGGAGGGCGAGGGAAAGCTTTGTGTGTCTCTGTGTGTAGAGTAAAGGAGGTCTAGAATTGTTTTCCCTCTGGTTGCACATTTAACATGCTGATAGAAATTAGGTAAAACTGATTTAAGTTTCCCTGCATTAATGTCCCCGGCCACTAGGAGCGCCGCCTCTGGATGATCGTTTTCCTCTTTGCTTATGGCGGAATACAGCACATTGAGTGTGGTTTTAGTGCCAGCCTCGATCTGTGGTGGTATGTAGACAGCTACGAAAAATACAGATGAAAACTCTCTCGGTAGATAGTGTGGTCTACAGCTTATAATGAGATACTCTACCTCAGGCGAGCAAAAACTTGAGACTTCCTTAGATATCGTGCACCAGCTATTATTTACAAATATGCATAGGCCCCCTGTATGTTCTTAATGTCGTCGTTCAGCCACAACTCGGTGAAACATAAGATATTACAGTTTTACTTTGAAACACTTACCTTGAGTCAGAGAAATCCAGTTCATGAGAGATTCAGTCAAGTACATATACCTATAAGAGAAGAACAAAGACAATTAAGACAACACGAAGACTAATACCTACCTTATCCAGTCTAGCCAGAGACATAGGGTGAATGGGAAGCAAGACCCTTGACCCCCCCTGTAGATGACGCTCACACTGATATTGATAGCAGACGATCTAACAGAGAGAAAAGGCCCAGACAAATGTTCACTTACCAGACATTAGGCCAGCCTTCACTACAGCCACACTCTACAGTCAACACAGTTGGAGCCTACAGTACACATTATGCAGAGGGATGGTGGACACCTTACCACATCCCACCAATATACCAAGTCACACCCTACACACCACACATATGTTACACACCACACACACACTCACCTTTCACATATCCTACTTATGTGTACTGAGTTAAGAAGGTTAACGGGAAAGAGGTTTTGAGATGTAAATATTTGAAGATATTTATTTTTGTCAGCGAATATGTGACACACCCAAAATGTATAGTCAAAGTTTTGTGTTTATTTGATGTGTTTTAGATTTTTAAGAAATGTTTCTATTTTTATATATTTTTAAACCTTTATTTAACTAGGCAAGTCAGTTAAAACTTATTTTGGATCAGTGTCCCTTCCACAGGACGGTTGAGCTAACATAGGCTAATGCGATTAGCATGAGGTTGTAAGTAACAAGAACATTTCCCAGGACATAGACATATCTGATATTGCCAGAAAGTATAAATTCTTGTTAATCTAATAGCACTGTCCAATTTACAGTAGCTATTACAGTGAAAGAATATCATGCTATTGTTTGAGGAGAGTGCATAAACTAATTAGGCACATTTGGGCAGTCCTGATACAAAAGTTTGAACAGAAATGCAATGGTTCATTGGATCAGTCTAAACCTTTGCACATACACTGCTGTCATCTAGTGGCCAGTATATACATTGCACCTGGGCGGGAATAATACATTATGGCCTATCTCTTGCATTTCAAAGATGGTACAAAAAAATACAAAAGAACGGTTGATTTTTCTTTGTATTAACTTTTACCAGATCTAATGTGTTATATTGTCCTACATTCCATTCACATTTCCACAAACTTCAAAGTGTTTCCTTTCAAATGGTACCAAGAATATGCAAATTCTTGCTTCAGGCCCCGAGCTACAAACAGTTAGATTTGGGTATGTCAATTTTAGGCGAAAATTTAAAAAAAGGGGCAGATCCTTAAGAGGTTTTAGAAGCAAAATCGTATTTACAATGATGGCCTAGGAACAGTGGGTTAACTGCCTTGTTCAGAAGGCAGAACGACAGATTTTTACCTTGTCAGCTCAGGGATTCAAGCTAGCAACCCTTCAGTTACTGGCCCAACACTAACCACTAGGCTACCTGCCACCCGCTTTACTGAGCAAAAATATAAAATGCAACATGTAAAGTGTTGGTCCCATGTTTCATGAGATGAAATAAAAGATCCCCATAATGTACATCCCATTTCTCATTTGACAAGATAATCCATCAACCTGATAGGTCTGGGGAGTATTTCTGTCTGTAATAAAGCCTTATTGTCGGGGAAAATGTATTTCAATTAATTTATTTCAATTGACTGATTTCCTTCTATGAACCGTAACTCAGTAAAATCTTAGAAATTGTTCCATGTTGCGTTTATATTTTTGTTCAGTATATTATTTGTGAGCCATAACTTTTATTACTTTTATTAAATTATTGGAGTCCTCTAGGTTAATATGCACTGAAAGGTATTGGTAACACTAGGTGGAGGCAGCAGATCTGTTGGTTGGTGGCCTTGACACTGGTGATTGTGACCTCATTCCTCATTCTATTGAGAACTTTTTTCTGAAACCAGACAAATTTCTCATCTCATATTTTCTCTTGTTTTACAGGTTTGTAATGTACAACTATACAAAATATACCTCAAAATAGTAAGATAACATGTTTCATGGGTTGTGTGATGTTTAAGACAGATTTTTTGGTTGTTTTTGTCGAAGCTAGAAAATGCTAAGTGACTCCATTATAAGTAATGAAGTCATGCTCGGTGGAAACAATTTAACATGGAGGTGAACCTAACAAAATGGCATCACAGACTTTTAAAAGTTGTAAAAGTACATTTATAAGCTCTTGATTACTTTATTTTATTAAATGAAGGCTCAGGAAACATATAATCTGTTTTCCTGGTCTCAACCCTGGGACCAGTAACATTAATAATAATATATTTATTTTATATAGCGCTTTTCATTACAAGTAGAATTTCAAAGTCCCTCTAAAAACAAAATAAACAAAGAACTATTTAACAAAACAATTGTAGGGATCTAGCAGTTCTTGAGCGATGGTCTTCCACAGCTTTATATGATAGGCAGCTTGGAAAGGTTGTATCTTAAGAGGAGGCAGCATAGATGATACAGCCAGGCAGGGAGGTAGAGATATCTGACAGTTAGGACACAGAGCTCAGGGCACCTCGTCGTCTTCGATAGTCACAACTCTTCCTCCTCCGTAAGTATGCTGGATCATCCACTATTGAAATGAAGCACCCACCTGGGTGATGCTTCGGCGATTGTAAAAGCACCACTAAGACCAACACACTCAGCAGTGGTCCAACAAATCACCTCACGCTTCAGTCCACTTCCCTCTAGAGACTGGGGCAGGGGGACCAAAAAGCCGATGCTGTTGATCTGGTGTTGCTGCCTCATTCAAATCATATTAGCAAGCAAGGTAGCTAGCTAGCCAAGCCAAATACAAACTGACTTGTCATAATCAGTCCTGCAATTCTGTGGGCCACCACAGGATATTTCAGTTCTTCTAGTTATCAAGTTATGAAAAACAAAAAAAGTTGATAAAAAATGTTATAAAAACACTAAAAAATCAAATATTTACAGAGCTCTCTGCCGAGGCTACCTCATGGCGCCATGGCAATCTCTTTTAATCTCCTTTTGTTATCTCTAAACCATGGTCTGAATCAATGTTCCAATCCATTAATCTCTCAGCCTTATCTGGACAGCTAATGACGTGGCCTTGGTTCATCTAGCCAGAGAAGAAAAATCCAACCACAATGATTCACAACCTTTAAGTAGGTTAGAGTCAATCAAATCATCCCATTGGGATATAGTTATTACAGTCCCAACATAGCCATTGATGGAGTTTTCTACATGGCTCACAGTCCCAAGGCTTTAATTAAGACCATTCATCACCAATTCAAGTGGTTGTGTTTTCCTGTTTGTGTGTGTTTGTCACTTGCTGCACTGTGCATCGTTAGGAAATATTTTTGTTTACAACAAACACACACGCACATACACTCCCCACATTTCCCAGCACTTCTACCACCACCGTCACAAACTCATCATCTTGACCTTTTTTACTTCACCCACAGACAAGGTAAATACAATTCTTATGTTGCACTCAAGACCTAATGACTGTACTACTCTAGCCACTTAGCTGTCCAATGTCCAGCCAGATTGAGCTGATGTGTCCATTTGTCCTGTGACGAACTGGTGGCTGGCGCCACCCTGGAGTGCATCAGAATCACAGGTCCTCTCCTGTACAACAAAAAGCAGCTCAGTTAGATGGTCTTAGTTCCTGTGGACTCCACTGATGCTCGGTCCAAATCATTGTCTTACGTCAGGAGGCATCACTCCTACCAGACACTAGTCCTTCGAGCAAATTAAATACTGCACAATTTAAACACTTGCCCCACAATCCCTCCTTCTCCCAAAGCACATGTAAATATTTAACTATAAATTGTGGCTTCCTGTATTATATACTGAACAGAAATATAAATGACGCATGTAAAGTGTTGGTCCAAAATGTTATGAGCTAAAATAAAAGATCCCAGAAATGTTTGATACGCACAAAAAGCTTATTTCTCTTACATTTTGCGCACAAATTTGTTTACATTCCTGTCGGTGAGCATTTGTTCATTGCCAAGAAAATCCATCCATCTGACAGGTGTGGCATATCAAGAAGCTGATTTAACAGAATGTCTACCAGAGCTGTTGCCATGAAATTCAATGTTCATTTCTATACCTGAAGCCGACTCCAATTGTCCCAGTTCTTCCATTGGCCTGCATACTCAGACATGTCTCCCATTGAGCATGTTTGGGATGCTCTGGATCAACGTGTACTACAGCGTGTTCAAGTTCCTGCCAATATTAAGCAACTTCACACAGCCATTGAAGAGGAGTGGGACAACATTCCACAGGCCACAATCAACAGCCTGATCAACTCAATGCGAAGGAGATGTCACGCTGCATGAGGTAAATAGTGGTCACACCAGATACTGACTGGTTTTCTGATCCATGCCCCTACCTTTCAAAAAAATGTATCTGTGACCAATAGATGCATATCTGTATTCCCAGTCGTGTGGCATGCATAAATTAGGGCCTAATGAATGTATTTCAATTAACTGATTTCCTTATCTGAACTGTAACTCAGTAAAATCGTTGAAATAGTTGTATGTTGTGTTTATATTTTGTTCGGTATAGTTATGCTAAAACATTTACTCTATTCTACTGAGCCATTTACTTTGCTTGTATTCTAATCGGATATTATTTCTTGTTGTTGTTGCATTGTCGAGAAGAAACCTGCAAGTAAGCATTTCGTTGGTCGGTGTACACCAGTACACAGGACTAATAAAAATTCAAATTTGATCTGGATGTATGACAATGTTGTCCAAATACCATTTTCTATTGATGTGATATTCTATTGCTTTCTATTGAAAACCCGGACACGTGTACATTTCAATGGTGGACCTGGGTGTGTGAGGTCAGTGTGGTGATGTGGGATATTATAGAGGAGGACACGTGGAGTTGGAGTGGTTGGTGTGACAGCCTACTGTACACTTCAATGGTGGACCTGGGTGTGTGAGGTCAGTGTGGTGATGTGGGATATTATAGAGGAGGACACGTGGAGTTGGAGTGGTTGGTGTGACAGCCTACTGTACACTTCAATGGTGGACCTGGGTGTGTGAGGTCAGTGTGGTGATGTGGGATATTATAGAGGAGGACACGTGGAGTTGGAGTGGTTGGTGTGACAGCCTACTGTACACTTCAATAGTGGACACGTGTGGCGCTGTTACCTGGTCTTTGAATCTGCTGCAACACCCCTCACAGGTCAAAGACCTCCCGTTTCTGCAGTGGGTACACTTCTCTCACAACACGTGTCACTGAAGGAATTGACATCATGGGCTGCCTGCAAATTGACATGACCATAGAAATAGACTATAGAACGAGCCTCCCCATTCAAGTCCATGAGGATTCTATTTCTATTGACATGAAAACAAGTTCTAGTGTAAAAAACATGGAGAATTCTAGAGTCTGTGACTCTATTTAGGCTATTTGTTTTTTTCTAACTTTAAGATCTGTTAGTCTGCACCTTACATTGAGTTCATTACCTTAGGGTCCAATTAAACAGTCCAAGCCAACCAATCACTGTCTATTTCCTGACCCTTCTTCTGACCTCACTAACCACTAAACTTTAGCTCGGTGTTAGGTTACATAAAACTTCACAAAATACAAGCAGAGTATAATTTCCCTTCCATCTACAAGGCAAACAACCCAATCAGCAAAATATTTTTAAAAGACTTCACTGAATGACATTTTATTGGTCACATACACAGGGTTAGCAGATGTTATTGCGAGTGTTGTGAAATGCTTGTGCTTCTAGTTCTGACAGTGCAGCAATATCTAACAAGCAATCTAACAATTCCACAACAACAACCTAATACACACAAATCTAAGTAAAGGAATGGAATAAGAATATGTACATATAAATATATGGATGAGCAATGACCAAGGGGCATAAGCAAGATGCAATAGATGGTATAAAATACAGTATATACAGTCGGAAGTTTACATACAGGTTGGAGTCATTAAAACTCGTTTTTCAACCACTCCACAAATTTCTTCTTTTTCAAACTATAGTTTTGGCAAGTCGGTTAGGACATATACTTTGTACATGACACAAGTAATTTTAAAACAACAATTGTTTACAGACAGATTATTTCACTTATAATTCACTGCATCACAATTCCAGTGGGTCAGAAGTTTACATACACTAAGTTGACTGTGCCTTTAAACAGCTTGGAAAATTCCAGAAAATGATGTCATGGTTTTAGAAGCTTCTGATAGGCTAATTGTCATCATTTGAGTCAATTGGAGGTGTACCTGTGGATGTATTTCAAGGCCTACCTTCAAACTCAGTGCTTCTTTGCTTTACATCATGGGAAAATCAAAAGAAATCAGCCAAGACCTCAGAAAAAAATGGTATACCTCCACAAGTCTGGTTCATCCTTGGGAGCAATTTCCAAACTCCTGAAGGTACCACGTTCATCCATACAAACAATAGTATGCAAGTATAAACACCATGGGACCACACAGCCATCATATCTCTCAGGAAGGAGACGCGTTCTGTCTCCTAGAGACAGATACTTTGGTGCGAAAAGTGCAAATCAATCCCAGAACAACAGCAAAGGACCTTGTGGAGATGCTGGAGAAAACAAGTACAAAAGTATCTATATCCACAGTAAAACGAGTCCTTGCAAGCCAAAGAACATCATTCCAACCGTGAAGCACAGGAGTGGCAGCATCATGTTGTGGGGGTGCTTTGCTGCAGGAGGGACTGGTGCACTTCACAAAACAGATGGCATCATGAGGTAGGAAAAGGATGTGGATATGTTGAAGCAACATCTTAAGACGTCTGTCAGGAAGTTAAAGCTTGGTCGCAAATGGGTCTTCCAAATGGACAATGACCCGAAGCATACTTCCAAAGTTGTGGCAAAATGACTTAAGGACAACAAGGTATTTGAGTGGCCATCACAAGGCACTGACCTCATTCCTATAGAAAATTTGTGGGCAGAACTGAAAAGCGTGTGCGAGCAAGGAGGCCTACAAACTTGACTCAGTTACACCAGCTTTGTAAGGAGGAATGGGCCAAAATTCACCCAACTTATTGTGGGAAGCTTGTGGAAGGCTACCTGAAACGTTTGACCCAAGTTAAACAATTTGATGGCAATGCTACCAAATACTAATTGAGTGTATGTAAACTTCTGACCCACTGGGAATGTGATGAAAGAAATAAAAGCTTAAATAAATCACTTTACTATTATTCTGACATTTCACATTCTTAAAATAAAGTGGTGATCCTAACTGACCTAAGACAGGGAATTTTTACTAGGATTAAATGTCAGGAATTGTGAAAAACTAGTTTAAATGTATTTGGCTAAGGTGTATGTAAACTTCCGACTTCAACTGTACATATGAGATGAGTAATGCAAGATATGTAAGCATTATTAAAGTGGCATTATTAAAGTGACTGGTGATCCATTTATTAAAGTGGCCAATGATTTCAAGTCTGTATGTAGGCAGCAGCCTCACTGTGTTAGTGATAGAAGTTATTTTTAAGTCTCTTGGTCCCAGCTTTGATGCACCTGTACTGACCTCGCCTTCTGGATGGTAGCGAGGTGAACGAGGAGTGGATCGGGTGGTTGTCCTTGATGATATTTTTGGCCTCCTGTGACATCGGGTGCTGTAGGTGTCCTGGAGTTTGCCCCCGGTGATGCGTTGTGCAGACCGCACCACCCTCTGGAGAGCCCTGCGGTTATGGGCGGTGCAGTTGACGTACCAGGCGGTGATGCAGCCCAACAGGAAGCTCTCAATTGTGCATCTGTAAAAGTTATTGAGGGTTTTAGGTGACAAGCCAAATTTCTTCAGCTTCCTGAGGTTGAAGAGGCTCCGTTGCGCCTTCTTCACCACACTGTGTGTGGGTGCACAATTTCAGTTTGTCCATGATGTGTATGCCGAGGAACTTAAAAATGTCCACCTTCTCCACTGCTGTCCCATCGATGTGGATAGGGGGGTGCTCCCTCTGCTGTTTCCTGAATTCAACAATCATCTCCTTTGTTTTGTTGACGTTGAGTAAGAGGTTGTTTTCCTGACACCACACTCCAAGTGCTCTCACCTCCTCCCTATAGGCTGTCTCGTCGTTGTTGGTAATCAAGCGTACTACTGTTGTGTCGTCTGCAAACTTGACGATTGAGTTGGAGGCATGCATGGCCACGCAGCCATGGGTGAACAGGTGAGTACAGGAGGGGTCTGAGAACGCACCCTTGTTGGGCCTCAGTGTTGAGGATCAGCGAAGTGGAGATGTTGTTTCCTACCTTCACCACCTGGGGGCGGCCCATCAGGAAGTCCAGGACCCAATTTCACAGGGCGGGGTTGAGACCCAGGGCCTCAAGCTTAATGGTGAGCATGGAGGGTACTATGGTATTGAATGCTGAGCTGTAGTCAATGAACAGCATTCTTACATAGGTATTCCTCTTGTCCAGATTAGATAGGGCAGTGTGATAGCGATTGCATCGTCTGTGGACCTATTGGGGCGGGTCTAGGGTGACAGGTAAGGTGGAGGTGATATGATCCTTGACTAGTCTCGCAAAGCACTTCATGATGACAGAAGTGAGTGTTATGGGGCGATAGTAATTTAGTTCAGTTCAGCATTGGCATTGTGTTGTGTGACAAAATTGCACATTTTGGCCTTTTATTGGCCTTTTATTGTCGCCAGCAGAAGGTGCACCTGTGTAAATGATCATGCTGTTTTATCAGCTTCTTGATATGCCACACCAGTCAGGTGGGTGGATTATCTTGGCAACAGAGACTTGCTCACTAACAGGGAAGCAAACAAATTTGTGCACAAAATTTGAGAGTAATAAGCTTTTTGTGCTTATGGATCATTTCGGAGATCTTTTATGACAGCTCCTGAAACATGAAACCAACACTTACATGTTGTGTTTATATTTTAGTTCCGTGTACATATTTTTTGGATTGAAAATATGTATTTTTCAACATTTTTCAACATCTCGTGCTCACTGGGAAGATACATGCTGGTTCACAGGAGTGAATTCATAGCAAAGAGAAGCCAGTGTGTCATAAAAATGTGCTTTCTTATCACCAAGAAAAGGATCCAAACATACTATATGTGAGAGCACTGTAAAAGTACATGGCTAAATGGAACCTGCTCTGAAAAGTACATTTTCATTCATTTCAGAACTAAACGCCAGTGTATTTCTGGACTGTGTGTGAATCTCCTGTGTTGCTGATGATGCATCATGTTTAGGCACATCAAGCAAACAGAGCCTCTCTAAAATGGCTTCTAAATATGGGTGTGAAGGTATTGCCTCTGTTTACCCACAATTACATCCCTTTGCCCACAAATTCCTTTGTTACAGTCTTCAATTTACCCACAATGACTACAACGTTATGTGCTATAGGCTTACGGCACTAGGCTATACCAAGGTTCCCCAACTGGCAGCCTGAATTTGGCCTGCGGGTGTTTTTATTTGCCCCCCCAAGTTTACTAAGCAAACAATATACAGTACCAGTCAAAAGTTTGGACACAGCTACTCATTCAAGGGTTTTCCTTTATTTTTACTGTTTTCTACACTGTAGAATAATAGTGAAGACATCAAAACTATGAAATATCACATATGGAATCATGTAGTAACCAAAAAAGTGTTAAACAAATCAAAATATATGTTATATTTTAGATTATTCGAAGTAGTCACCCTTTGCCTTGATGACAGCTTTGCACACTATTGGCATTCTCTCAACCTGCTTCACCTGGAATGCTTTTCCAGTAGTCTTGAAGGAGTTCCCACATATGCTGAGCACTTGTTTACCACTTTTTCTTCACTCTGCGGTCCAACTCATCCCAAACCATCTCCTAGTGGTTAGAGCGTTGGACTAGTAACCGGAAGGTTGAGGTGACAAGGTACAAATCTGAACAGGCAGTTAACCCACTGTTCCCAGGCCGTCAGAAAATAAGAATGTGTTCTTAACTGGCCTGGTTAAATAAAGGTAAAATTAAAAAAATCTGATGCAGGTCATCTGATGCAGCACTCCATCACTCTTCTTGGTCAAATAGGCCTTACACAGCCTGGAGGTGTGTTGGGTCATTGTCCTGTTGAAAAACAAATGATAGTCCCACTAAACGCAAACCAGATGGGATGGCGTATTGCTGCAGAATGCTGTGGTAGCCATGCAGGTTAAGTGTGCCTTGAATTCTAAATAAATGACTGACAGTGTCACCAGCAAAGCACCCCCACACTATTACACCTCCTCCTCCATGCTTCACGGTGGGATCCACACATGCGGAGATCATCCGTTCACCTACTCTGCGTCTCACAAAGACATGGCAGTTGAACCAAAAATCTCAAATTTGGACTCATCAGACCAAAGGACAGATTTACATGGGTCTAATGTCCATTGCTCATGTTTCTTGGCCCAAGCAAGTCTCTACCTTCTTATTGGTGTCCTTTAGTAGTGGTTTCTTTGCAGCAATTTGACCATGAAGGCCTAATTCACACAGTCTCCTCTGAACAGTTGATGTGTCTGTTACTTGAACTCTGTGAAATATTTATTTGGGCTGCAATTTCTGAGGCTGGGAACTCTAATGAACTTATCCTCTGCAGCAGAGGTAACTCTGAGTCTTCCTTTCTTGTGTCGGTCCTCATGAGAGCCAGTTTTGTTATTGCACTTGATTTTTGTAAATGCACTTGAAGAAACTTTCAAAGTTCTTGAAATGTTCCTGATTGACTGACCTTCATGTCTTAAAGTAATGATGGACTGTCGTTTCTCTTCACTTATTTGAGCTGTTCTTGCCATAATATGGACTTGGTCTTTTACCAAATAGGGCTATCATCCTTATACCACCCCTACCTCATTACAAAACAACTGATTGGCTCACACACATGAAGGAAAGAAATACCACAAACTAACTTTTAAGAAGATAGGGGTGGTATAAAGTAGAGGAATGGAATACAAATATATAAATATATGGATGAGCAATGTCAGAGCGGCATAGGCTAAGATGCTATTTGAAAGTATAGAATACAGTATATACTGTACATATGAGATTAGTAATGCAAGATATGTAAATATTATTAAAGTGGCATTATTAAAGTGACTAGTGTTCCATTTATTAAAGTGGCCAATGATTTAAAGTATGTCTCTAGGCAGCAGCCTCTCTGTGCTAGTGATGGCTGTTTAACAGTCTGAAGGCCTTGAGATATAACTGTTTTTCACTCTCTCGGTACTAGCTTTAATGCACCTGTACTGACCTCACCTTCTGGATGATAGCGGAGTGAACAGGCAGTGGCTCGGGTGGTTGTTGTCCTTGGTTATCTTGATGTCCTTAACCTGTGACATCGGGTCCTGTAGGTGTCATAGAGGGCAGGTCGTTTGCCCCCGGTGATGCAGACCGCACCACCCTCTGGAGAGCCCTGTGGTTGTCTGAGTGAGAATGAATAACAAATCAATGATAGCTGGCTAACCACCAATCTAGATATTGTTAGTTGACATGGCTAATTGAGTGACAGTTGGTGTCTGATTTAAAGAAAAACTGATTGTGCACAAGCAAATTTCAAAATTGCACCTGGTGCATTCTACTATACTGTACTTATTCTCAATATTAAGTTTATACACCGACTGAGTTCTTTTTTTGCTTTTTGTTCGGAGCCCCCTAAGCCACCACTTATGTTGCTTATGCCGGCCCTGAGAGGAGGCCCAACATACACAGGCGTGGGCAAACACATAATTGCTTGCATACGCACGCTACGCACACACTCACAGGGGCGAGTATACACACGTGCGTGTGTGTACACACACACCATGATAGGCAGATAGATGTATGAGGGCACGGGGGCCTGGCCCTTTATGAGGACAGACACTTAGACAAGACAAATGTTTGAAGGGGGATGAATCAAAACAAGACATGTATAATTGAGTTATATTGCTGATATGGTGGATGATGAGAATGAGTCATTAATTTGCAATTAAAGGACAAACAGAACCCACGAAACACACCAAAATTAGAACAAGGCACACTAATCAGGATACAGAAGAGGCTTTACCACTGTATGCACCAATCACGGTACAGAATTTCAGTGTAACAAAAGAAGCTTTGAGAGATTTCCCCATTACACTTTCAGTGTAATACATATTTCTAGCGCAGTACAGTATCAATGTTCTTTTGAAATCTAGGCCAGATATCCTTGTGCTATCCTTGGTCCTCTGTAGCTCAGTTGGTAGAGCATGGCGTATAGTAGGTTTGATTCCCGGGACCACCCGTATGTTTAAAAAAAGAAAAAAGAGAAGAAAAAGAATGACAAACACGACTGGATGAGAGTGTCTGCTAAATGGCATATATCATCATATTATGTTACCTACCTCTCCCTGGAGTGAGACTCTTGCTTGGGTGGTGAGAGATGCAAAGTGAAAAGAGTCCATGGCCTCGTTCAAATACGTTTCAAAACCACGCTGACAATGTTGGACAGGTGAAAAGGGATAAAACGGACCAGGTCAATGATTACCTTGAAGAGGCAGAAGGAAGGGCGCATCTTGAAAGTATTTTCAACACCTTTCATAATGGACAGCACCTAAGCCAACCAGTCCAGAAATATGGAGAGCTCTTAACCAAATCAAATCAAATGTTTTTATATAGCCCTTACATCAGCTGATATCTCAAAGTGCTGTACAGGAATCCCAGCCTAAAACCCCAAACAGCAAGCAATGCAGGTGTAGAGGCACGGTGGCTAGGAAAAAGTCCCTAGAAAGGCCAAAACCTAGGAAGAAACCTAGAGAGGAACCAGGCTATGAGGGGTGGCCAGTCCTCTTCTGGCGTAGCAGAAATGGACCAGAAATGGACCAACAAGCATATCCTTGGTTGATAGCTTGTACCATTATTCCATATATTCCAAATCAGAGCGCATCATGACCTGCATGAATGTTAAACAGTAGGTATAGATAAATACAGTTGAAGTCGGAAGTTTACAAACACTTGGAGTCATTAACTTCTTCGAGAACTTCTTCGCTCTTTTAATTTTTGGATAAAAAACGTTCCCGTTTTAAACAAGATATGTTGTCACGAAAAGATGCTCGACTATGCATGTAATTGACAGCTTTGGAAAGAAAAAACTCTGATGTTTCCAAAACTGCAAAGATATTATCTGTGAGTGCCCCAGAACTAATGCTACAGGCGAAACCATGATGAAATTTCATACAGGAAATGGTCCAGATTTTGAATGCCCTGTGTTCTAATGTCTCCTTATATGGCTGTGAATGCGCCAGGAATGAGTCTGCACTTTCTGTCGTTTCCCCAAGGTGTCTGCAGCATTGTGACGTATTTGTAGGCATATCATTGGAAGATTGACCATAAGAGACTACATTTACCAGGTGTCCGCCCGGTGTCCTCCGTCGAAATTATTGCGTAATCTCCAGGTCCATGCTCGTTCCATTTTCTTCAGAGGAGAAAGTCAACTGCCACGAATGATTTATCATCGATAGATATGTGAAAAACACCTTGAGGATTGATTCTAAACAACGTTTGCCATGTTTCTGTCGATATTATGGAGTTAATTTGGAAAAAGGTTTGCGTTGTAATGAGTGGGTTTTTTCTTACCCAAACGTGATGAACAAAATGGAGCGATTTCTCCTACACAAATAATCTTTTTGGAAAAACTGAACATTTGCTATCTAACTAAGAGTCTCCTCATTGAAAACATCTGAAGTTCTTCAAAGGTAAATGATTTTATTTGAATGCTTTTCTTGTTTTTGTGAAAATGTTGCATGCTGAATGCTAGGCTTAATGCTATGCTAGCTATCAATACTCTTACACAAATGCTTGTTTAGCTATGGTTCAAAAGCATATTTTGAAAATCTGAGATGACAGTGTTGTTAACAAAAGGCTAAGCTTGAGAGCTAATATATTTATTTCATTTAATTTGCGATTTTCATGAATAGTTAACGTTGCGTTATGGTAATGAGCTTGAGGCTATAAATAGGATCCCGGATACGGGATTGCTCGTCGCAACAGGTTAAAACTCGTTTTTCAACAACTCCACAAATTTCTTGTTAACAAACTATTGTTTTGGCAAGTCGGTTAGGACATCTACATTGTGCATAACACAAGTAATTTTTCTAACAGTTGTTTACAGACGGATTATTTCACTTATAATTCACTGTATCACAATTCCAGTGGGTCAGAAGTTTACATACACTATGCTGATTGTGCCTTTAAACAGCTTGGAATTTTTTTAAAATTATGTCATGGCTAATTGACATCATTTGGAGGTTTTTATTTTTTACCTTTATTTAACTAGGCAAGTCAGTTAACCTGTTGCTTCTACTCGGGACGCTTGCGTCCCAACTAGAGCTCTGGAAATGCAAATGCGCTACGCTAAATGCTAATAGTATTAGTTAAAACTCAAAAGTTCATTAAAATACACATGCAGGGTATCGAATTAAAGCTACACTCGTTGTGAATCCAGGCAATGAGTCAGATTTTTAAAATGCTTTTCGGCGAAAGCATGAGAAGCTATTATCTGATAGCATGCAACACCCCAAAAGACCCACAGGGGACGTAAACAAAATAATTAGCATTTCGGCGTTACACAAACCGCACAATAAAATAGAAAACATTCATTACCTTTCACCATCTTCTTTGTTGGCACTCCTAGATGTCCAATAAACACTATTTGGGTCTTTATTTCGATTAAAACGGTCCATATAAAGCCTAGATATCGTTATATGTAGACTGTGTGATAAACGAAAAAAACATAGTTTCAAAACGTAACGTCATTTTTTTAAATTCAAAAAGTCGACGATAAACTTTCACAAAACACTTCGAAATACGTTTGTAATGCAACTTTAGGTATTAGTAAACGTTAATAAGCGATAAAATTCATCAGGAGGCGATGTAAAGATCATTAGCTGTCCGTCTGGAAAAATGTCCGGCTAGAAACTCAACGAAAATATCCGGTCCTAGACCGGATTAGATACGGTGTCCTGTATGTGTTTGACCAAGAAAAAACTCGAAGGGAAATGACAAGACTCTAGACACCCTGTGGAAGCTGTAGGTACTGCAACCTCAGTCAATTAATTGTGGTTCACGTTTATCAATGGGTTCAAGTAGCGCATGGATATATTTTCCCCATTTTCAGTGATCAGTTTTTCCTGTGCTTTTCGATGTAAATGCCGTTCTGGTAAAGCCACAGCAGTGATTTAACCAGTTTTTTAAACGTCTGAGTGTTTTCTATCCACACAGACTAAGCAAATGCATATACTATATTCCTGGCATGAGTAGCAGGGCGCTGAAATGTTGCGCAATTTTTAACAGAATGTTCAAAAAAGTAGAGGGTCGACTGAAGAGGTTAAGAACAAATTCGAATTTTCAATGACAGCCTAGGAACAGTGGGTTAACTGCCTGTTCAGGGGCAGAACAACAGATTTGTACCTTGTCAGCTCGGGGGTTTGAACTTGCAACCTTCCAGTTACTAGTCCAACGCTCTAACCACTAGGCTACGCACCCTGCCGTACCTATTGATGTATTTCAAGGCCTACCTTCAAACTCAGTGCTTCTTTGCTTGACATCATGGGATAATCAAAAGAAATAAACCAAGTCCTCAAAAAAAATTGTAGACCTCCACAAGTCTGGTTCATTCTTGGGAGCAATTTCCAAAACCCTGAAGGTACCACGTTCATCTGTACAAACAATAGTATGCAAGTATAAACACCATGGGACCACGCAGCCGTCATACCACTCAGGAAGGAGACGCTTTCTGTCTCCTAGAGATGGACGTACTTTGGTGTGAAAAGCGCAAATCAATCCCAGAACAACAGCAAAGGACCTTGTGAAGATACTGCAGGAAACAGGCACAAATATATCTATATTCAGAGTAAAACGAGTCCTATGTCGACATAACCTGAAAGGCCGCTCAGCAAGGAAGAAACCACTGCTCCAAAACGGTCATAAAAAAAGCCAGATTACGGTTTGCAACTGCACATGAGGACAAAGATCATACTTTTTGGAGAAATGTCCTCTGGTCTGATGAAACAAAAATAGAACTGTTTGGCCATTATGATCATTGTTATGTTTGGAGGAAAAGGGGGGGAAGCTTGCATGCCGAAGAACACCTTCCCAACCATGTTGTGGGGGTGCTTTGCTGCAGGAGGGACTGGTGCACTTCACAAAATAGATGACATCATGAGGATGGAAAATTATGTGGATATGTTGAAGCAACATCTCAAGACATCAGTTAGGAAGTTAAAGCTTTGTCGCAAATGGGTCTTCCAAATGGACAATGACCCCAAGCATACTTCCAAAGTTGTGGCAAAATGGCTTAAGGACAACAAAGTCAAGGTATTGGAGTGGCCATCACAAAGCCCTGACCTCAATCCTATAGAAGATTTGTGGGCAGAACTGAAAAAGCGTGTGCGAGCAAGGAGGCCTACAAACCTGACTCAGTTACACCAGCTCTGTCAGGAGGAATGGGCCAACATTCACCCAACTTATTGTGGAAAGCTTGTGGAAGGCTACCCGAGACGTTTGACCCAAGTTAAACAATTTAATGCCAATGCTACCAAATACTAATTGAGTGTATGTCAACTTTTGACCCACTGGGAATGTGATGAAAGAAATAAAAGCTGAAATAAATCACTCTACTATTATTCTGACATTTCACATTCTTAAAATAAAATGGTGATCCTAACTGACCTAAAACAGGGAATTTTTACTAGGATTAAATGTCAGGAATTGTGAAAAACTGAGTTGAAATGTATTTGGCTAAGATGTATGTAAACTTCTGACTTCAACTGTATATGTTGTCTCTGTAATAGAGTTGAAAACACATTTTTAGATGGTATATTCAGATAGTAACTTTAAACTCATATTTGAAATGTAAATTGTCCCATTAGATTTTGTGTTACCTTGCAATGTCACGTTCGTCATAAGGATTGGACCAAGGCGCAGCGTGGTATACGTACATTCTCTTTTTAATGAATGAATGAATGAATGAACGAACGACCGACCAACCACCGACCAACCAACCGACCAACCAACCAACCAACCAACCAACCAACACCAGTAAAGCTATACAAACTAGTGCTGACAGGCAACTAAACATAGACAAGATCCCACAACTAACAATGGGGTAAATGGCTACCTAAATATGAGACAACAGATATCTCTGATTGGGAACCATATCAGGCCAACATAGACATACAAAAACCCTAGATGACAAAAACCCTAGACATACAACAACTAGAGTACCCACCCTAATCACACCCTGACCTAACCAAAATATATAGAAAAACAGAGGTCAGGGCGTGACATGCAACTCCTGTACATTTTCATATAAGTCAGTGTTGTTGGTTTAGCATCAAGGGAAATCAATAAGGGTCATTTGCAGAGCAAAAATGCTATGATACAGCCTGCTTACAAAATAGAAAACTATGATACGCTTTGGTACTGTCGTGTCTTTACTATCATTAACTGAACCCCCCCTTGGGTTGTGCCGTGGCGGAGATCTTTGTGGGCTATACTCAGCCTTGTCTCAGGATGGTAAGTTGGTGGTTGAAGATATCCCTCTAGTGGTGTGGGGGCTGTGCTTTGGCAAAGTGGGTGGGGTTATATCCTTCCCGTTTGGCCCTGTCCGGGGGTGTCCTCGGATGGGGCCACAGTGTCTCCTGACCCCTCCTGTCTCAGCCTCCAGTATTTATGCTGCAGTAGTTTATGTGTCGGGGGGCTAGGGTCAGTTTGTTATATCTGGAGTACTTCTCCTGTCCTATTCGGTGTCCTGTGTGAATTTAAGTGTGCTCTCTCTAATTCTCTCTTTCTCTCTTTCTTTCTTTCTCTCTCTCGGAGGACCTGAGCCCTTGGACCATGCCTCAGGACTACCTGACATGATGACTCCTTGCTGTCCCCAGTCCACCTGGCCGTGCTGCTGCTCCAGTTTCAACTGTTCTGCCTTATTATTATTGGACCATGCTGGTCATTTATGAACATTTGAACATCTTGGCCATGTTCTGTTATAATCTCCACCCGGCACAGCCAGAAGAGGACTGGCCACCCCACATAGCCTGGTTCCTCTCTAGGTATCTTCCTAGGTTTTGGCCTTTCTAGGGAGTTTTTCCTAGCCACTGTGCTTCTACACCTGCATTGCTTGCTGTTTGGGGTTTTAGGCTGGGTTTCTGTACAGCACTTTGAGATATCAGCTGATGTACGAAGGGCTATATAAATACATTTGATTTGATTTGAACTGAAGACGGATAGTTTTTTATCAAAGATTCTCTGTAATTAGTTACTATGTGATCAACTGATTAATCATGTAACTAATTAACTATGAAATCGGGGCACCAAGGAAAAATATTCAGATTACAAAGTTATCATTTCCTAAAATAACTTTTCAGATATTGTATCTGATCAATTAGTCTTCGAATTAATGAATTATTTACTTTACCTCACGTTAGTCTCATTCCAAACGTCGTAAACTGTTGGTTTTCTGCACGAACCCAGTCTTCACTATGAGTCATCCATACATCAATTGTCTAAAATCATTTATTTATTACAAAGGTAAATGTAATGATAGGAAAATGTGCCCTAGTGGGCTGAACCGGCATGGCGGCTTGTTAGACAAAGGGGAAATGGGGGGGTCGACTAAGAAGTCACTACAGAGTGACAATTATAACAATTAAAATGCTAATCCTTTACACATGAACACTCACTCATTCGGGAACAATTGCAATCAATATATATATTTACGCTCAGTGTGTCGTCTTGGTCGCTGGTGAAAAGTCTTTCTTTTGTAGAATTGTCTGTCTCTCTCCCTCTCTCTCGGTTAGAGGGGACAGTTCAAAGTGACATTCGTCATAGAATGGATGTTTCGGCGGTTGTCCTTCTTCACGTTCAATGATACCGAATTCCTAGCTGCAGACTAGTAATTAATATCAAAGACTTGTTCTCATTCATTCATGGTAATGTGGCCACACCGTCTCCCATGAGCTTCCCAAGTTGTGACAAATGGACCAGTTCGTAGCTGGATTCTTCACCAATCTTTTACAATTTCTCTGGAACATGAAATTTGTTCGTACCTCAAGTTCTGTGAGGTGGAAGGATTTCCTTTGTCTCCATGAAAAACTACTCTCTATAACTGTGTGTCCATGAGTTCTTCTCAGTTATTTACGACCTCTGACCACAGCAGCCTAGTTGAAGGAGGAGGGGGGGGGTTGCTATACTCAAAGAGGCCAACGTCTTGACAGTACTCTATTACAACTTAATATACACTGCTCAAAAAAATAAAGGGAACACTTAAACAACACAATGTAACTCCAAGTCAATCACACTTCTGTGAAATCAAACTGTCCACTTACGAAGCACCACTGATTGACAATAAATTTCACATGCTGTTGTACAAATGGAATAGACAACAGGTGGAAATTATAGGCAATTAGCAAGACACCTCCAATAAAGGAGTGGTTCTGCAGATGATAACCACAGACCACTTCTCAGTTCCTATGCTTCCTGGCTGATGTTTTGGTCACTTTTGAATGCTGGCGGTGCTTTCACTCTAGTGGTAGCATGAGACAGAGTCTACAACCCACACAAGTGGCTCAGGTAGTGCAGCTCATCCAGGATGGCACATCAATGCGAGCTGTGGCAAGAAGGTTTGCTGTGTCTGTCAGCGTAGTGTCCAGAGCATGGAGGTGCTACCAGGAGACAGGCCAGTACAGCAGGAGACGTGGAGGAGGCCGTAGGAGGGCAACAACCCAGCAGCAGGACAGCTACCTCCGCCTTTGTGCAAGGAGGTGCAGGAGGAGCACTGCCAGAGCCCTGCAAAATGACCTCCAGCAGGCCACAAATGTGCATGTGTCTGCTCAAACGGCCAGAAACAGACTCCATGAGGGTGGTATGAGGGCCCGACGTCCACAGGTGGGGGTTGTGCTTACAGCCCAACACCGTGCAGGACGTTTGGCATTTGCCAGAAAATACCAAGATTGGCAAATTCGCCACTGGCGCCCTGTGCTCTTCACAGATGAAAGCAGGTTCACACGGAGCACATGTGACAGACGTGACAGTCTGGAGACGCCGTGGAGAACATTCGGCTGCCTGCAACATCCTCCAGCATGACCGGTTTGGCGGTGGGTCAGTCATGGTGGCATTTCTTTGGGGGGCTGCACAGCCCTCCATGTGCTCGCCAGAGGTAGCCTGACTGCCATTAGGTACCGAGATGAGATCCTCAGACCCCTTGTGAGACCATATGCTGGTGCGGTTGGCCCTGGGTTCCTCCTAATGCAAGTCAATGCTAGACCTCATGTGGCTGGAGTGTGTCAGCAGTTCCTGCAAGAGGAAGGCATTGATGCTATGGACTGGTCCGCCCGTTCCCCAGACCTGAATCCAATTGAGCACATCTGGGACATCATGTCTCGCTCCATCCACCAACATCACGTTGCACCACAGACTGTCCAGGAGTTGACGGATGCTTTAATCCAGGTCTGGGAGAAGATCCCTCAGAAGACCATCCGCCACCTCATCAGGAGCATGCCCAGGCGTTGTAGGGAGGTCATACAGGCACGTGGAGGCCACACACACTACTGAGCCTCATTTTGACTTGTTTTAAGGACATTACATCAAAGTTGGATCAGCCTGTAGTGTGGTTTTCCACTTTAATTTTGAGTGTGACTCCAAATCCAGACCTCCATGGGTTGATACATTTGATTTCCATTGATCATTTTTGTGTGATTTTGTTGTCAGCACATTCAACTATGTAAAGAAAAAAGTATTTAATAAGAATATTTCATTCATTCAGATCTAGGATGTGTTATTTTAGTGTTCCCTTTATTTTTTTGAGCAGTGTATATTAAGTCTACCACTGATTATACAAAGGCATGAGTCACCTGGAAACGTATTGAAACTTGTTTTCATACCAAAAAGGGACATTAATAAATTGAGTTAATTAAAGTTTCTAATTGTAGTTACAACATTTTTGTTTACATGAAGAGAAAAATAATGTATATGCATACAATTAATTATTTTAGCATAATGCGTTGATATGTTTGCAAATGTCTGGGTGGGGACTCGATGATCCATTTGAAACGGAAGTCATGTTTTAAACTCAAAACTCTCTCAGACACACGTACGCATGGACGCACATACAAACGCGCATACACCTGTGCAACGAAGAACTGTTACTTTTGCCAGCACTCAAAGTCAGAGTGAACTATAACAAGATCATTGTAGTCCCTAGGTGGTTCACGCGAGCGTATGTGTGTATATGTGTGTGCAGAAATACTTTAAGAAAAGAGATGGGGAAACTCCATTCGATACGCATTAACGCCCATTGTGTACGTTGCCCATTTTGTCGTCAATGGGCCACGCGGTGCATTCTGGGTGATCTCCCACAAAGAGTGCACTCCTTCAAGGAGTCAATGGGAGTCAAAAACCCAACATTAGCATGAATTACATGAACAGCGAGATTACACATCTTTTCAGAGATAATGAACTTGTTCTCTGTCATATTGTTTAGCTTTAAAATCGTGACCTTACCTACTTCCAAGGAAAATAGGTATGTTTCTCGACTCACCCCAACTTTTAGAAAGGATTGCGCGGCAATTGGATTAGCAACTGCGTGACGCAGCATGACAACGAGAACCCAATTGGTCGACAGTCTGCTGGGTGGTGTGTTATACGTTTCTCCATTCATTGTCCATTGAGTTTCCCATCTTCAGTTTTTTTAAAAGTATTTCTGGTGTGTGTGTGTGTGTGTGTGTGTGTGTGTGTGTGTGTCCGTGCACCCGAAGCCAATCTTAGTAAGGTAAGGAAATCAAGGGAAATAAATTCTGTTCTATCGTAAGTATACCATTTGTCCCCACTCAGCTATTCTCTCTAGCCTCTGGTCACCCCTATTCACCCTGAGGCCATGCCCCAGTCGCCCTTTACTCTCCGGGGTAGACAAAGGGGTCTGTAGAGGTCTGGAGGTGGACCATATTTCATGGGTGAATAAAAACCAAAGGGTGCATTGCTCTTGTCCCAGGGACATACAGGGCTTTACTGCTTGTTCAATACTAAGGTTACGACAGGCGGCGCTTTGCTGCACAACACAGTGACGAGAATGACATAAATGGAGGGAGACGTCAATGATTTGTCCGGAATTACAATGTGTTGACATATCTATTTTTATTTTTTTATTTATTTTTTATTTCACCTTTATTTAACCAGGTAGGCAAGTTGAGAACAAGTTCTCATTTACAATTGCGACCTGGCCAAGATAAAGCAAAGCAGTTCGACAGATACAACGACACAGAGTTACACATGGAGTAAAACAAACATACAGTCAATAATACAGTATAAACAAGTCTATATACGATGTGAGCAAATGAGGTGAGAAGGGAGGTAAAGGCAAAAAAGGCCATGGTGGCAAAGTAAATACAATATAGCAAGTTAAACACTGGAATGGTAGTTTTGCAATGGAAGAATGTGCAAAGTAGAAATAAAAATAATGGGGTGCAAAGGAGCCAAATTAATTAATTAAATACAGTTGGGAAAGAGGTAGTTGTTTGGGCTAAATTATATGTGGGCTATGTACAGGTGCAGTAATCTGTGAGCTGCTCTGACAGTTGGTGCTTAAAGCTAGTGAGGGAGATAAGTGTTTCCAGTTTCAGAGATTTTTGTAGTTCGTTCCAGTCATTGGCAGCAGAGAACTGGAAGGAGAGGCGGCCAAAGAAAGAATTGGTTTTGGGGGTGACTAGAGAGATATACCTGCTGGAGCGTGTGCTACAGGTGGGAGATGTTATGGTGACCAGCGAGCTGAGATAAGGGGGGACTTTACCTAGCAGGGTCTTGCAGATGACATGGAGCCAGTGGGTTTGGCGACGAGTATGAAGAGAGGGCCAGCCAACGAGAGCGTACAGGTCGCAATGGTGGGTAGTATATGGGGCTTTGGTGAAAAAACGGATTGCATAGACTGCATCCAATTTGTTGAGTAGGGTATTGGAGGCTATTTTGTAAATGACATCGCCAAAGTCGAGGATTGGTAGGATGGTCAGTTTTACAAGGGTATGTTTGGCAGCATGAGTGAAGGATGCTTTGTTGTGAAATAGGAAGCCAATTCTAGATTTAACTTTGGATTGGAGATGTTTGATATGGGTCTGGAAGGAGAGTTTCCAGTCTAATCAGACACCTAAGTATTTGTAGTTGTCCTCGTATTCTAAGTCAGAGCCGTCCAGAGTAGTGATGTTGGACAGGCGGGTAGGTGCAGGTAGCGATCGGTTGAAGAGCATGCATTTAGTTTTACTTGTATTTAAGAGTAATTGGAGGCCACGGAAGGAGAGTTGTATGGCATTGAAGCTTGCCTGGAGGGTTGTTAACACAGTGTCCAAAGAAGGGCCAGAATATACAGAATGGTGTCGTCTACGTAGAGGTGGATCAGAGACTCACCAGCAGCAAGAGCGACCTCATTGATGTATACAGGGAAGAGAGTCGGTCCAAGAATTGAACCCTGTGGCACCCCCATAGAGACTGCCAGAGGTCCGGACAGCAGACCCTCCGATTTGACACACTGAACTCTATCAGAGAAGTAGTTAGTGAACCAGGCGAGGCAATCATTTGAGAAACCAAGGCTGTCGAGTCTGCCGATGAGAATGTGGTGATTGACAGAGTCGAAAGCCTTGGCCAGATCAATGAATACGGCTGCACAGTAATGTTTCTTATCGATGGCGGTTAAGATATCGTCTAGGACCTTGAGCGTGGCTGAGGTGCACCCATGACCAACTCTGAAACCAGATTGCATAGCAGAGAAGGTATGGTGAGATTCGAAATGGTCGGTAATCTGTTTGTTGACTTGGCTTTCGAAGACCTTAGAAAGGCATGGTAGGATAGATATAGGTCTGTAGCAGTTTGGGTCAAGAGTGTTCCCCCCCCTTTGAAGAGGGGGATGACCGCAGCTGCTTTCCAATCTTTGGGAATCTCAGACGACACGAAAGAGAAGTTGAACAGGCTAGTAATAGGGGTGGCAACAATTTCGGCAGATAATTTTAGAAAGAAAGGGTCCAGATTGTCTAGCCCGGCTGATTTGTAGGGGTCCAGATTTTGCAGCTCTTTCAGAACATCAGCTGAACGGATTTGGGAGAAGGAGAAATGGGGAAGGCTTGGGCGAGTTGTTGTTGGGGGTGCAGTGCTGTTGACCGGGGTAGGAGTAGCCAGGTGGAAAGCATGGCCAGCCGTAGAAAAATGCTTATTGAAATTCTCAATTATGGTGGTGATTTCTCAGTGGTGACAGTGTTTCCTATCTTCAGTGCAGTGGGCAGCTGGGAGGAGGTGTTCTTATTCTCCATGGACTTTACAGTGTCCCAGAACTTTTTTGAGTTAGTGTTGCAGGAAGCAAATTTCTGCTTGAAAAAGCTAGCCTTGGCTTTTCTAACTGCCTGTGTATAATGGTTTCTAGCTTCCCTGAACAGCTGCATATCACGGGGGCTGTTCGATGCTAATGCAGAACGCCATAGGATGTTTTTGTGTTGGTTAAGGGCAGTCAGGTCTGGGGAGAACCAAGGGCTATATCTGTTCCTGGTTCTAAATTTCTTGAATGGGGCATGTTTATTTAAGATGGTTAGGAAGGCATTTAAAAAAAATATCCAGGCATCCTCTACTGACGGGATGAGATCAATATCCTTCCAGGATACCCCGGCCAGGTCGATTAGAAAGGCCTGCTCGCTGAAGTGTTTCAGGGAGCGTTTGACAGTGATGAGTGGAGGTCGTTTGACCGCTGACCCATTACGGATGCAGGCAATGAGGCAGTGATCGCTGAGATCTTGGTTGAAGACAGCAGAGGTGTATTTAGAGGGCAAGTTGGTTAGGAGGGTGTCGCTCTGGATAAGAGCGTCTGCTAAATGACTTAAATGTAAATGTAAATGTATGAGGGTGCCCGTGTTTAAGGCTTTGGGGAGGTACCTGGTAGGTTCATTGATCATTTGTGTGAGATTGAGGGCATCAAGTTTAGATTGTAGGATGGCTGGGGTGTTAAGCATGTTCCAGTTTAAGTCGCCTAGCAGCACGAGCTCTGAAGATAGATGGGGGGCAATCAGTTCACATATGGTGTCCAGAGCACAGCTGGGGGCAGAGGGTAGTCTATAGCAGGCAGCTATATTTTTAAAAGTAGAAGTTCAAATTGTTTTGGTACAGACCTGGATAGTAGGACAGAACTCTGCAGGCTATCTTTGCAGTAGATTGCAACACCGCCCCCTTTGGCAGTTCTATCATGTCTGAAAATGTTGTAGTTTGGAATTAAAATTTCAGAATTTTTGGTGGTCTTCCTAAGCCAGGATTCAGACACAGCTAGAACATCCGGGTTGGCAGAGTGGGGATGATGGGGATTGCATGATGAATGGCAAGTTCAACCATATTGAACTGCTGGACTATAAAACAGACCATCTGGGTCTGATTCTTTGGAACCACTGGCTGGATAACAGCTGATTCCTTTATGAGTTGCAGACGACAGCTAGATAGTGGCCAGAAACATTCATGTTGTTTATGGATCAAGACATTTAAAAAAAATAACTTTTTGTGTCTCAGTGCAAAATAGTTTGGGAAACATAACGGAAAATCACCTTTATAAGTAACCAAAACTTGCACAATTGAATGCTTTCAGTTGTACAACTGACTAGCTGTACCCCTTTCCCTTTCCCAATTGCCCGTATCACTTCTATTGATTGTTAGAGGTGGCTAAAGTTACCAGAAGTGTGTAGTGACTGTTTAAAGAAATATGAACCTGTCACGACTTCTACCGAAGTCGATGCCTCTCCTTGTTCGGGCGGTGCTCGGCGGTCGACGTCACCACCGTCTTCTAGCCATCATTGATCCATTTGTAATTTTCCATTGGTTTTGTCTCGTCTTCCTAAACACCTGGTTCCAATCCCATTCATTACATGTTGTGTATTTAACCCTCTGTTTCCCCACATGTCCTTGTCAGAGATTGTTTGTTGTTCATTTATCGTGTTGTTTGTGCGGGACGGGTCCTCGTACCCGTTTTGATTATTGTCATGGTTTTGGAGCTGTGTTTTTTAAGTTATTGAACTACTCCATCGCACCGAGTTTGATTCTCCTGCGCCGGACTTCCCTGCCACCTATACACACGTTTATGACAGAACCATGGATTACACTACAAAAAGTGAAATCTAAGCCAGCCTAAATATCTTATATTGATTAATAATTCACTTAAAATTATATTGTTTTACCAAGCTAAATTATTTCAATATAAATGGCAGATAATTTCACTTATTTTAAACTAAAAAAGGCTTAATACAAGTAATTTATCTTATTTCAAGATATTTTTCAAGATATTTTACCTTAATAGTATTCTCAATATAAGATAAAATGTTTTTTTTTACACAAAGTGAATTAGCCAAATATCTTATATTGATTAATATCTTAGATTTCACTTTTTTCAGTGTACTCAAGGCATAGACTACTTTCAGAATGAGTAACCATCTCACATTAGGTTGTAAAATACTGAACTCCCCCTTTAATGCTGGATCCACACTATTACACGTTGTGTCCACCACCTACGGTACAAGGACTGTATTATTGTCAAGGACTGTATTACATTTTCATAACTGTACATAAGTGGCTCATACCACATTGCATCATCAGCAAATACCACTAAACAGACCAAACTCACAGACTAAACTTACAAGGTCCATACTTACGAACTCTTGAGTTAACCCTCTCCTTAAACCTTCAAGAACAACAATAGCAGCTGTTATGATCTATTTTTCCTCATTGGAAAAGCTATCTAGTCCACTTCACGACGTCATGTTTTCCCTAACAAAGCTGACTGTTTTGTGCCTGATGACACATTCTGTAATGTTGACGGTCTCAGAAGAGACACAAAACGCTAAATTAGCAATTAGCTCTCTTTGTGAAGCTGGCAGCAACCACTATTTACACTCCAATTAGTTTTGACAAGGCCTGAGCACAGACATTTTGGTGCTCTACGAAATAACATTTCCTTACAGTCTCACAGTTGTAACTTCTCATCTTGCAAAGGCCCATAGAAGGATGAAAAGGGGGATGTGTGTGTGTGCGTGCGTCGGTACGCGTGTTCGAACATGTGTCTGCATATGTCCGTGTGTGTGTTGTAGTGGATGTGAGCATGCACGCGTGTGTGTGTGTGTGTGTGTCAGTCATAATGTCTGCTTTAAAGGCATGCAGTGCAAATTAATCAACGTCGCTAATTAAAGTGTTGACAGTCATTAACTATTACCTTGGGGGGAAATGACTGCTAGGTCGACAGTTACTTAGAGAGAATGACATGTCTAAAAATACACTTACGTTTCTGTGCGTTGACTTTTAATTTGGATACAATGTGAACTCGAACAATTTTGTTGATTTCTACGCTGGTTGAGAAAAGGACTTCCGGTCAGGGAAGAAGTGATATTGATTCACGTACAGTTTCCGTTGAAAGTGATCCTACAGATTGAGTCGTGAGAAAATCTCAAGCAGCGGCTTGCTTCTGAGAGAATATAGCTACAGTGGTATTAACCACACAGGTGAGCATATAGATTGCAAACTTTCAGTGAACAGATGACTATAGTGGCTATAATCGTCCATCACCTTAGGTTTAATTTGAACAACCAGGGGCGCAACTTTCACTGGGGACGGGGGGACACACATTCTAAAATGGCATAGTTGAGTGTCGGGGAGGCTGTTTTCTGGTTTCAGCCGGCTAGATTTACAAGAGAAGTAATTTGATGATGTACCAAACAGCTCTACAGGCTTCACTGTTATGGTGCACATTCAGTACACAACACAATGCTCATCATGTCTTAGCAGGATCAGATGGTGACAGGTGTCCCTGTAGGGTCAGACAGCCAGGGAAGAACAGTCCACGGAACTCAGGTGAACTTTGCAGAATATTATAACAATTAGTGGATGGCTACAAAGTTCCATCTTGAGTTGATGGGTTGGCTGCAGTCTGGGATCTGGGAATGAGGATCATTTCAATTATTAAACCATTGACTCTATTAATGGATAATATAATGTATAAATGTACACCAAGGTCATTCTTTGTCATGCCTCATCTGAGCGGGATCAGATGGTGACAAGGGTCTCATCAGGTTCAAGCAGCCAGGGAAGACCAGTCTGTGACAGCGCAGAGGTGAACTTTTTCCGATAGAAACACTGGACAAGCAAGAAGCTTCAAAGATTGAAACTATTTTAAGGCATTCTGACCAACCTCTAAAATATGATTTCCAAACTGTAGAGGCTTTTCCCGATGACACAAAACATGTAAAACAAAAACGCGAGGAAGATCTGGGAGACACTGTTGATGATGATGAATGGATACCGATATGTTAGAATGACAAGTTATATTCATATAATCTCAAACATAAATTAGTGCAGTTTAAGGCAATTCATAGAACGTACTATATGCCAGGGGAAACACAAAAAGGAACATATTTGCCAGGGAAACTGAATATCATGCAGAAATTGTATTATTTTGCTGGAGATGTAAAACACAAAAAGGAACATATTTGCCTATGTTATGGTCTTGTGAAGGCTGGCTGAATTCTGTCAGAGATGATGTTATTTTACCTCAGTATGTCTACAGATTCTCCCTTCTCACTGTTTTGGTTTGCGTGGAAATGTTGATACTGGAGACTGTTATCAGAAGAAACTGTGTAACCTAGCATTTATAGCAGCTAAGAAATGTATTGCCTTTAATCGGAAGGTTGGTTATCCTCCCACAATGGATGGGAGAAATGTCAAGTTATGTATCACTAGATTTGATTTATTACAAGATTAAGGGTGTACTGTGCAACTTTCACAAGGCCTGGATGCCTTATATGGAATACTGTAAGATAAAAGTAGTCTGTATTGAAAACATGCCCACATCAGGGGAGATACCTATTTAGATCATTCCTGGCCCTGGGGGTCTCCCGTTCTGTTGATTGTCACTTTGGCCTTGGTCTAACACACCTGATTCCAATATTGAATGTTTCACTAAGATCCTAAAGCTAAGTGGGGTATGTTGGGTTGGTGTGCTGCAGGGCCCTGGACCCCTAGGGGCAGGACAGGGTGACCCAGCTATATTGTGTGCAAGTAAAAAGAGCTCTACAGTACTATTAGGCCAATGACATGAATTATATGGAGGGTGTACCGTTTCTGTGTTAATGTGTGTTTTCATTCACTTTGTCTTCCAAACATTTCCCTTGCGACATAAAAAAAAGATGGGAAGGAAGGAGCTGAGTTATTGACTAGACCGGTGGGAGTTAGGCGTGGAAGCAGGCTGGCTGGGTGGTCTGGCTGAAATTAGATATAGAGGATGTCTTAATAAAGAAACTAAAGGAAGTCTTTGTATTTTATTTATAGGAGTTGTTCATTTGTTAGGCTATTGGTTAAAGGTGCAACACAATATTGATTATTGAAATCATATCATTGATCTAGTTCAGACATATCAATCACTTAAACATATTTAATCATCTCTTACCTAGCTTGACTGTGGGCATTTTTGCTTACTTTTTGTTGTTCTAAATAGAGACTTCTAGAAGGGCCATGTGTCATATTAGATTGTGTAGAAATGCAGGAAATGTGCTTTAGATGCCTGAAAAAATGGGAGGACCCCCAGACCCCCCCACCAAGTTATGTCTCCCCACTTCTAAAACCAAAGTTGCGCCCCTGTGAACAACAAACAAACAAATTCAAGTAAAAGACACAAAATAAAACATGTTAAATCATGTTTAAATCATGATGAAGCAGTCTGCCAATCTCTAAATGAAGCCCAAAGAATTATAGGAAACAGAGACGCTCTTGAGCACCTCATTTGTGTGTGCAGAATGACAACAATCTGGCTAATTACTGGGGCCTCAATGAAAAAAATGGACTGGTGTCTGGACCTTGAGGACAAAAGGAGACCGGTGTGTTAGAAATTCCCAGGCTAATTTCTGGTCCCTGTTTTTCCCTGCCTCATGGTTTTAATCAACCTGAACCCAGACATTAGTTACTGATGCATTCAGCCTGTTTTCCTCTCTTCTCCTCCATACACAGGGGAATGGGATGGGATCAAGAAAACTGGGAGAAAATGGAGAGGAAACTCAGAGAAATCAGTGGGCTTGGTTAGTGTGTGAAGGAAGATAAGACCTGTTATCTTTGTCTCTGCAGGTGTTGAGAGTCGTGATCCAATCGAGGTGCTGCTGATGGAATTAATTGACTCCTGAACCCAGGGACTCAATAGTACACAATTCATTTAAAATCTAGAAACAAATTTAGAATCCTGACCAAACACTCACTGACGTCAAAAGGTGTTGTTCTGGGAATAAGTACGTCAGTCTTAAGTTAACGGAAGTGGGTCATCTTAGGAAACAATGAAGATGCTAGTTAGCTGGGGAAGAATTCCAAACTCACTTCCACAGAAAAACACTGTTCAGGTTTCTCAAAGAACAGAATAAGTGTTGCTCAATAATTCTCAACAGAATTCCTAAAACCGTTCTGCTTTCTTCATTAAAACCTTATGAAAAGCTAAATCTCTCGTAGACATACAACGTAAACATACATGGTACCGTAGATCTGTCATGATACAAAGATGCACTAGATAATGAGCAGCGTTGGTTTTGGTGGTTTTCCTCATAGCCGCAGGAAGTCGGGGGGCTGAAAAGTCGGAATAAAACTAAATCAATTATTTAAAAAATTCCCGCAAAAGTAGTGCGCTAATAGTAATGCTTTACTAGTCCTGTATTAGCAGATCGATATAGCAGTCTGTAGCGTGGGCAAAAAAAGTGGTGGAGCTCTACATTGCAGTTCCGATCTCTTCTGTTAACATGTATGGACCCAGAACTTAATCAAGCATCTGAACAATTATGCAAAGCTTTAGTTCTGCGCTTAACCGAGACTAAGCTAAACCAAACTTTCCAGAATTATGACTGTACCCACTTGGCATGAACTGGTTGAATCAATGTTGTCATTTCAAACAAAATCTAAATCAATGTGAAGACGTTGAATCAACATGGAAAACGGATTGGATGTGCAAAACATCATCGATGTAAAGGAATTTATTGAATTTCTGTATTTTTTTCTTCCTGTAAATCCAATGAGATTGTTCATTTTTTTAAATTTCACCTTTATTTAACCAGTTTATTTGACTAGTTGAGAACAAGACCTAAGCAAAGCAGTGCGACAAACAACAACACAGAGTTACACATGGAATAAACAAACATACAGTCAATAACACAATAGAAAAAGCATATGTACAGAGTGTGCAAATGAGGTAAGATGATGGAGGTAAGGCAATACATAGGCCATAGTGGCAAAATAATGACAATTTAGCAATTAAACACTAGAGTGATAGATGTGCAGAAGATGAATGTGCAAGTAGAGATACTGGGGTACAAAGGAGCAAAGAATCAAATCAAATAAATAACAGTATGGGGATGAGATTGGATGGGCTATTTACAGATGGGCTATGTACAGGTGCAGTGATCTGTGAGCTGCTCTGACACCTGGTGCTTAAAGTTAGTGAGGGAGATATGAGTCTCCTGCAATTCGCTCCAGTCATTGGCAGCAGAGAACTGGAAGGAAAGGCGGCCAAAGGAGGAATTGGCTTTGGGGGTGACCAGTGAAATATACCTGCTGGAGCACGTGTTAGATGTGGATGCTGCTATGTGAGCTGAGATAAGGCGGGGCTTTACCTAGCAAAACCTTATAGATGACCTTATAGATGACCTGGAGAATATGAAGCGAGGGCAAGCCAACAAGAGTGTACAGGTCGCAGTGGTGGGTAGTATATGGGGCTTTGGTGACAAAACAGATGGCACTGTGATAGACTGCATCCAATTTGCTGAGTAGAGTGTTGGAGGCTATTTTGTAAATTACATCACAGAAGTCAAGGATCGGCAGGATAGACAGTTTTACGAGGGTATGTTTGGCAGTCTGAGTTAAGGATGCTTTGTTGCGAAATAGGAAGCCGATTCAAGATTTAATTTTGGATTGGAGATGCTTAATGTGAGTCTGGAAGGAGAGTTTACAGTCTAACCAGACAACTAGGTATTTGTAGTTGTCCACATATTAAGTCAGAACCGTCCAGAGTAGTGATGATGGACGGTGGGCAGGTGCGGGCAGCGATTGGTTGAAGAGCATGCATTTAGTTTTGCATTTAAAAGCAGTTGGAGGCCACGAAAGGAGAGTTGTATGGCATAGAAGCTCATCTGGAGGTTTGTTAACACTGTGTCCAAAGAAGGGCCAGAAGAATACAGAATGGTGTCGTCTGCGTAGAGATGGATCAGAGAATCAGCAGCAAGAGTGACCTCATTGATGTATACAGAGAAAAAAGTCTGCCCGAGAATTGAACCCTGTGGCACCCACAGAGACTGCCAGAGGTCCGGACAACAGGCCCTCCGATTTGACACACTGAACTCTGTCTGAGAAGTAATTGGTGATCCAGGTGAGGCAATCATTTGAGAAAGCAAGGCTGTTGAGTCTGCCAATAAGAATGTGGAGATTGACAGAGTCAAAAGCCTTGGCCAGGTCGATGAATACAGCTGCACAGTATTGTCTCTTATTGATGGCGGTTATGATATCGTTTAGGACCTTGAGCGTGGCTGATTTGCACCCATGACCAGCTCGAATACCAGATTGCATAGCGGAGAAGGTACGGTGGGATTCAAAATAGTCGGTGATCTGTTTGTTAACTTGGCTTTCGAAGACCTTAGAAAGGCAGGGTAGGATAGATATAGGTCTGTAGCAGTTTGGGTCTAGAGTGTCTCCCCCATTGAAGAGGAAGATGACCTGGGCAGCTTTCCAATCTTTGGGGATCTCAGATGAATTGAAAGAGAGGTTGAACAGGCTAGTAATAGGGATTCAACAATTGCGGCTGATAATTCTAGAAAGAGGGGGTCCAGATTGTCTAGCCCGGCTGATTTGTAGGGGTCCAGATTTTGCAGCTCTTTCAGAGCATCAGCTATCTGGATTTGGGTGAAGGAGAAATGGGGAGGCTTGGGAATGTTGCTGTGGGGGGTGCAGGGCTGTTGACCGGGGTAGGGGTAGCCAGGTGGAAAGCATGGCCAGCCATAGAAAAATGCTTATTAAATTCTCAATTATCATGAATTTATCGGTGGTGACAGGCAGCTGGGAGGAGATGCTCTTATTCTCCATGGACTTGACAGTGTCCCAGAACTTTTTGGAGTTTGTGCTACAGGATGCACATTTCTGTTTGAAAAAGCTAGCCTTTGCTTTCCTAACTGCCTGTGTATATTGGTTCCTAACTTCCCTGAAAAGTTGTATATCGAGGGGGCTATTCGATGCTAATGCAGTACGCCACAGGATGTTTTTGTGCTGATCCTGGTTCTAAATTTTTTGAACGGAGCATGCTTATTTAAGATGTTGAGGAAAGCACTTTTAAAGAATAACCAGGCATCCTCTACTGATGGAATGAGGTCAATATCCTTCCAGGATACCCGGGCAGGTCAATTAGAAAGATTAGAAAGAAAATATGTTTGTTGTTTTTTCTTTGAATTCACATTAGTTGACAACTCAATCAAATGTAAATCAAAACTAGATGTTAAAACTGACGTCTGGCACTAGCTGGCTTTAGAGATGCAATCAGAGCCAGTGATGCAGAAAGTGTTAATGTAGAGCCAGAGAGCTGCTTCTGAGATGGTTTGACGCTTTGGGGAAAGAATGGCCATTCGCTCAGCACAATCCAACCAATAAAACTTCTCCCCTCTCTGATTCCACTGACAGTCATTACAGTGACAAATCACTCCGGTGACGCAGGAGAGAGATTCTCCCAGGATGGATCTCTGTCTTTATTTCTCTTACTCACCCTCTTCCCTTCACTCTCCTTTTCTATGCTTTTGTCTCTCTTTCCTGTCCCCTCTCCACATACATCCTGATGTTGTTATGGTGAATGGACATGCTAGAAAAGCAACAGAAAAGTACCACATTAGAACATTGAACATACAGAGAACAATAAACAAGTAAATCTGATTCAGGGGACTCTGATTTCACCCGATAATTTACAAAGAATTTCCTGATATGGACTCAAGGGTCATTACGGAACTACATGGATAATCTGGGATTCAACAAGAACCCGAATGACCTGATATTGGTCATCTGAGTACCCAGGACCCAATGTTTGCTTTGCACTGCTCTTCCCCACCTTATGTAATTTGTCCAACTATAAACTCCCATCTGTGCAGGTCTGATAATTCACCTCTAAGCTTCCTCTCCTCATGTAAGTCACTGTCAGGAATCCTCCTCTAATACAGGAAGAGAAGAACTCCTGATTCGGATCCTGTTATCACTGCCTTAACACCAATTTAGGTCTGGTTGGTGGGCGGCACAACGGCGGGTGATTGCAGTAGAGTGCAGCAGTGTGGTGAATTGCAAGGCTTGAGAGGTAGTGTGTTATAATGACGATTAAATCATTATCCACTTCCGGCCTTCTCTAGGCTACACATGGCTGCAGGGCGGAGTTACTGCAACTATGAGGAAAATAATAATAATTCAAGTAAGAAGGAAAGGGGTCGTTCTTGAATTACGGTGGAATTTGGGCATGGCTTATTTAAATGTATTTGGGTACATCTTCCCATTCTAAATCAACTAATACGGTAGCTTAATGACTTTAAATAATTGTTACCATTATGATAATATTGTGCTGCCAGTAGGGGTAACACCAAATGATGGTAACACCAATGAGAAATGTTTGATAAATTACGATTGTCTGAAATAGAGGCCACAAATCCTCAAATCTAAGGTCATCAGTCCTTAACCATAATTTGCTAAAGTTATAGAATGAATCGTTTTGCAAACATTGTTATATCACCTCATTTAAATTGAGTAACACCAAGTGACACTTTGGATTTAGACACACCAAATGATCAATGGAATCCTTAAATGTATGACATACTAAAATGGTGTGATTAGATAATTGTATTTAATATAATTACATGTAAATGAAATGCATGTATTATTGAGTTATAAGAGTTTGCCACCTGAAAGAATGCTCAAGGTCCTTATACACTGAGTGTACAAAACACTGAGTTGCACCCCTTTTTTGCCCTCTGAACAGCCTCAATTCATCGGGACATGAACTCTACAAGGTGTCAAAAGCGTTCCACAGGGATGCTGGGCCATGTTGACTATGCTTCCCACAGTTATGTCAAGTTGGTTGGATGTCCTTTGGGTGGTGGACCATTCTTGATACACATGGGGAAACTATTGAGCTTGAAAAACCCAGCAGCATTGCAGTTCTTGACACACTCAAACCGGTGCAGCTAACACCATATGCCATTGAAAGGCACTTAAATCTTTTGTCTTGCCCATTCACCCTCTAAATTGACCCTCTCAATCCATGCCTCAATTGTCTTAAGCCTTAAAAATCCTTTAACCTGTCTCCTCACCTTTAATCTAGACTGATTGAAATGGATTTAAAAAGTTGACATCAATAAGGGATCATAGCTTTCATCTGGATTCACTATGTCATGGAAAGAGCAGATGTTCCTAATGCTTTGTACACTGTGTATATCTTTGTAATGAGTGATTTTTGAGGCGGTAAAACCAATGAATAAACTGAGGAACTCACATTACACTTATAAAACATATTTTATAGCCTTCTTTGTTTCTTTTGATCTATACATTATATTAAATACTTTGGTTCACTTTCCAGAATTCAAAATAATAGATAGACATCTGTAAATCCACAAAACATGTCACTACAATTCTACACATCACCTCTGGGATAAGACAATCTGCTTACCCTAAGTACATTAAAACAATGCATAAACATACAGTTTTGCAGTATAAAGGATTTGTATTAGGTTTATCATTAAAAATTAAGGCATTTAAACCCCAAAACATGTATGATCTGTAATTATTTGTCATTTTAAAGTGTTTATACATGGTTGCCAAGGCCACCGCAATTCAAGAACGACCCAAAGACATTTAGTTTAAGGATTAGCCCCTTTTTTTCAATTTTCGCCTAAAACGACATACCCAAATCTAACTGCCTGTAGCTCAGGCCCTGAAGCAAGGACATGCATATTCTTGGTGCCATTTGAAAGGAAACACTTTGATGTTTATGGAAATGTGAAAAGAATGTAGTAGAATATAACACAATAGATCTGGTAAAAGATAATACAAAGAAAAAAACAACCATTCTTTTGTATTTATTTTGTACCATGTTTGAAATGCAAGAGAAAGGCCATAATGTATTATTCCAGCCCAGGTGAAATTTAGATTTTGGCCACTAGATGGCATCCGTGAATGTGCAAAGTTTTAGACTGATCCAATGAACCATTGCATTTATGTTCAAAATTGTGTATCAAGACTGCCCAAATGTGCCTAATTTGTTTATTATTAACTTTTCATGTTCAAAATTGTGCACTCTCCTCAAACAATAGCATGGTATTATTTCACTGTAATAGCTATTGTAAATTGGACAGTGCGGTTAGATTAACAAGAATATAAGCTTTTTGCCAATATCAGATATGTGTCACACCCTGACCATAGTTTGCTTTGTATGTTTCTATGTTTTGTTTGGTCAGGGTGTGATCTGAGTGGGCAGTCTATGCTACATGTCTAGTTTGTCTATTTCTATGTTTGGCCTGATATGGTTCTCAATCAGAGGCAGGTGTTAGTCATTGTCTCTGATTGGGAACCATATTTAGGTAGCCTGTTTGGTGTTGGGTTTTGTGGGTGATTGTTCCTGTCTCTGTGTTTGCACCAGATAGGGCTGTTTTGGGTTTTCACGTGTCTTGTCTTGTCTTGTCTTGTTTTGTTTTGTTTTGTTTTGTTAGTTTGTTCATGTGTAGAGTCTTTATTAAAGAACCATGAATAGAAACCACGCTGCATTTTGGTCCGCCTCTCCTTCAACTCAAGAAAACGCCCGAGATGGCATAGCAGTTCAGACGTATTTTGTCCTCGTCTTGTCGTGTCGTGTATATATATATATTTACAACTTTTTTTCACATACATTTTATTTTTATTTTCCATCAACTCATCTTCAATACACTCTCCTGCAACCTGCCTCACCAATTGATATGTATAAATACGTATTATTTACCTCAAATCTGCAATCAAATCTGCAATCCTCCAAGAAGCTAGCCAGAAGCTAGCCAGAAACTCCAAGAAGCTAGCCAGAAGCTAGCCAGGAGCTAGCCAGAAGCTAATCAGAAGCTAGTTAGCTTCTTTACTGGCAACTCGTTCGTATTCAGCTAACCACGGTTTGTGGTCATCAGCTATCCTTTAACTCGAAAATCTATCGCCAGTTTTGTACGGCGCAGCGCGGCTCGGAACATACCGGACCGATTTTTTTCTCTCCATGTCCCTGGATTTCAACTGCTCTCTGGACATTCACTCCCGGATCTCACAGCTAGCTGGCTGCTATCCGTGTGTCTATCTACTTTCGTCGATTCCGGAGCAAACATCAATTACTCCGGAGCTAGCCAGCTCCGTCAACCACTCCTGAGCTCCGTCAATCACTCCTAGGCTGCAGTCACCTATCCGGACCCGTTTTACTGCCTACACGGAGCCCCTCCGGGCCTTCACAACTGGACTGCCGACGTTATCTACCCGAAGGAGATCCGGCTGGCTCCTCCGTCGCGACGTTACCTGAATGCCCATCTGCGGCCTGCTAACCGTTAGCTGTCTTACCGGATGCTCTCAGAATAGACAATCGGACAATTTATTTATTTTTATTATTATTATGTTTCTTCTTGGGCCTCTATAACTATATCTATTGTTTTTATTTTTTTGTTGTTGTGTGATTTGGACTAATCCCCTCTACAACACGGAACTCCACTAATCTACTGACGGAACGCAAGAGGTGGCTAACAACAGACCTCCATCCTATGCTAGCTTGCTACCGATGTCCTGGCTAGCTGTCTAAATCGCCGTGACCCCCAAACCAACCTCTCCACTCCCTGGACCCTTTTGATCACTCGACTAAGGATGCCTCTCCTTAATGTCAATATGTCTTGTCCATTGCTGTTCTGGTTAGTGTTTATTGGCTTATTTCACTGTAGAGCCTCTAGTCCTGCTCACTATACCTTATCCAACTTATTAGTTCCACCACCCACACATGCAATGACATCTCCTAGTTTCAATGATGTTTCTAGAGACAATATCTCTCTCTTCATCACTCAATACCTAGGTTTACCTCCACTGTATTCACATCCTACCATACCTTTGTCTGTACATTATACCTTGATGCTATTTTATCGCCCCCAGAAACCTCCTTTTACTCTCTGTTCCAGACGTTCTAGACGACCAATTCTTATTGCTTTTAGCCGTACCCTTATTCTTCTCCTCCTATGTTCCTCTGGCGATGTAGAGGTGAATCCAGGCCCTGCAGTGCCTAGCTCCACTCCTATTCCCCAGGCGCTCTCTTTTGATGACTTCTGTAACCGTAATAGCCTTGGTTTCATGCATGTTAACATTAGAAGCCTCCTCCCTAAGTTTGTTCTTTTCACTGCTTTAGCACACTCTGCCAACCCGGATGTTCTAGCTGTGTGTGAATCCTGGCTTAGGAAGACCACCAAAAATTCAGAAATTTTAATTCCAAACTACAACATTTTCAGACAAGATAGAACTGCCAAAGGGGGCGGTGTTGCAATCTACTGCAAAGATAGCCTGCAGAGTTCTGTCCTACTATCCAGGTCTGTACCCAAACAATTTGAACTTCTACTTTTAAAAATCCACCTCTCTAAAAACAAGTCTCTCACCGTTGCCGCCTGCTATAGACCACCCTCTGCTCCCAGCTGTGCTCTGGACACCATATGTGAACTGATTGCCCCCCATCTATCTTCAGAGCTCGTGCTGCTAGGCGACCTAAACTGGAACATGCTTAACACCCCAGCCATCCTACAATCTAAACTTGATGCCCTCAATCTCACACAAATTATCAATGAACCTACCAGGTACCCCCCAAAGCCTTAAACACGGGCACCCTCATAGATATCATCCTAACCAACTTCCCCTCTAAATACACCTCTGCTGTCTTCAACCAAGATCTCAGCGATCACTGCCTCATTGCCTGCATCCGTAATGGGTCAGCGGTCAAACGACCTCCACTCATCACTGTAAAACGCTCCCTGAAACACTTCAGCGAGCAGGCCTTTCTAATCGACCTGGCCGGGGTGTCCTGGAAGGATATTGATCTCATCCCGTCAGTAGAGGATGCCTGGATATTTTTTTAAATGCCTTCCTAACAATCTTAAATAAACATGCCCCATTCAAGAAAATTAGAACCAGGAACAGATATAGCCCTTGGTTCTCCCCAGACCTGACTGCCCTTAACCAACACAAAAACATCCTATGGCGTTCTGCATTAGCATCGAACAGCCCCCGTGATATGCAGCTGTTCAGGGAAGCTAGAAACCGTTATACACAGGCAGTTAGAAAAGCCAAGGCTAGCTTTTTCAAGCAGAAATTTGCTTCCTGCAACACGAACTCTAAAAAGTTCTGGGACACTGTAAAGTCCATGGAGAATAAGAACACCTCCTCCCAGCTGCCCACTGCACTGAAGATAGGAAACACTGTCACCACTGATAAATCCACCATAATTGAGAATTTCAATAAGCATTTTTCTACGGCTGGCCATGCTTTCCAACTGGCAACTCCTACCCCGGTCAACAGCACTGCACCCCCAACAGCAACTCGCCCAAGCCTTCCCCATTTCTCCTTCTCCCAAATCCATTCAGCTGAAGTTCTGAAAGAGCTGAAAAATCTGGACCCCTACAAATCAGCCGGGCTAGACAATCTGGACCCTTTCTTTCTAAAATTATCTGCCGAAATTGTTGCCACCCCTATTACTAGCCTGTTCAACCTCTCTTTCGTGTCATCTGAGATTCCCAAAGATTGGAAAGCAGCTGCGGTCATCCCCCTCTTCAAAGGGGGGACACTCTTGACCCAAACTGCTACAGACCTATATCTATCCTACCATGCCTTTCTAAGGTCTTCGAAAGCCAAGTCAACAAACAGATTACCGACCATTTCGAATCTCACCATACCTTCTCTGCTATGCAATCTGGTTTCAGAGCTGGTCATGGGTGCACCTCAGCCACGCTCAAGGTCCTAAACGATATCTTAACCGCCATCGATAAGAAACATTACTGTGCAGCCGTATTCATTGATCTGGCCAAGGCTTTCGACTCTGTCAACCACCACATCCTCATCGGCAGACTCGACAGCCTTGGTTTCTCAAATGATTGCCTCGCCTGGTTCACCAACTACTTCTCTGATAGAGTTCAGTGTGTCAAATCGGAGGGTCTGCTGTCCGGACCTCTGGCAGTCTCTATGGGGGTGCCACAGGGTTCAATTCTTGGACCGACTCTCTTCTCTGTATACATCAATGAGGTCGCTCTTGCTGCTGGTGAGTCTCTGATCCACCTCTACGTAGACGACACCATTCTGTATATTCTGGCCCTTCTTTGGACACTGTGTTAACAACCCTCCAGGCAAGCTTCAATGCCATACAACTCTCCTTCCGTGGCCTCCAATTGCTCTTAAATACAAGTAAAACTAAATGCATGCTCTTCAACCGATCGATACCTGCACCTACCCGCCTGTCCAACATCACTACTCTGGACGGCTCTGACTTAGAATACGTGGACAACTACAAATACTTAGGTGTCTGGTTAGACTGTAAACTCTCCTTCCAGACCCATATCAAACATCTCCAATCCAAAGTTAAATCTAGAATTGGCTTCCTATTTCGCAACAAAGCATCCTTCACTCATGCTGCCAAACATACCCTTGTAAAATTGACCATCCTACCAATCCTCGACTTTGGCGATGTCATTTACAAAATAGCCTCCAATACCCTACTCAACAAATTGGATGCAGTCTATCACAGTGCTATCCGTTTTGTCACCAAAGCCCCATATACTACCCACCATTGCGACCTGTACGCTCTCGTTGGCTGGCCCTCTCTTCATACTCGTCGCCAAACCCACTGGCTCCATGTCATCTACAAGACCCTGCTAGGTAAAGTCCCCCTTATCTCAGCTCGCTGGTCACCATAGCATCTCCCACCTGTAGCACACGCTCCAGCAGGTATATCTCTCTAGTCACCCCCAAAACCAATTCTTTCTTTGGCCGCCTCTCCTTCCAGTTCTCTGCTGCCAATGACTGGAACGAACTACAAAATCTCTTAAATTGGAAACACTTATCTCCCTCACTAGCTTTAAGCACCAACTGTCAGAGCATCTTACAGATTACTGCACCTGTACATAGCCCACCTATAATTTAGCCCAAACAACTACCTCTTTCCCAACTGTATTTAATTTATTTATTTATTTTGCTCCTTTGCACCCCATTATTTTTATTTCTACTTTGCACATTCTTCCATTGCAAAACTACCATTCCAGTGTTTTACTTGCTATATTGTATTTACTTTGCCACCATGGCCTTTTTTGCCTTTACATCCCTTCTCACCTCATTTGCTCACATTGTATATAGACTTTTTTTTTTTTTTTTTTTTTTACTGTATTATTGACTGTATGTTTGTTTTACTCCATGTGTAACTCTGTGTCGTTGTATGTGTCGAACTGCTTTGCTTTATCTTGGCCAGGTCGCAATTGTAAATGAGAACTTGTTCTCAACTTGCTTACCTGGTTAAATAAAGGTGAAATAAAAATAAAAAATAAAAAAACCGTTACAATATGTCTATGTCCTGGGAAATGTTCTTGTTACTTACAACCTCATGCTAATCGCATTAGCATATGTTAGCTCAACCGTCCGGTGGAAGGGACACCGATCCCAAAGAAGTGTTTAATCACAGTGAGACTTTGGTGTGTTGCTCCTTCGTTCTACATTGTTTCAGCAGGGTAAAACTTTGACAACAATCGCTAAAAGACAACATAAATCAATGCTAAGAGTTCTGGAGTGTATGTGTGTGTATGTGCCCTCGTTCCTGCATGCGTGTGGGTTAGAAGACGAAAGTTGTGTTGCGTTGGCCGCCCAGTGGGAGGTGTAGGTAGACTATTGTACAGTAGAAAAGGACAAGCCTCGTCTGTCAGGACCAAATGTCACAGATTCATTGAAAAAGGCACCCAAGTGTGTCATCTTCCCATCTTCCACCAGGCATCGCAGAAGCCCAAAAGGTAGGTGTCCCTGCCCCTTCCTCCCTCACCCAGTCATTTCCCATCTATTTCTGTCTCAACAACCCACTTTCCATTAGGTTAATAGTTCCTTGCTGACGGCGGCCATATTTCTGGTCAGCTAAAGGCAACAAGGAGTGACGGCAGGAAGGTGATGAATGGGTACTGTAGGGGGGTTCTATAAGAAACAACATATCAGCATAATAACAGTCAACGCTCAGAGTCGATATTCATGTCATAAGAAGGAAATCCTTTTGACCACGCCCACAAATTGGGGAAAACAAACATGAATTCCCATTGATCCCCCATTGTAAAAAAGCCAACTTCATTGTTGATTTTTAGTTATACAGAAATAACATAACGTGCCAATAAGCTGCTGTGTTGTTCAATGTAAACGTAACCAGGTGAAAAATCCGGATTTATGGCTTGCAATGCTCCCACATTGGAAAATGGAGCCTGCTAGAAGAGCCATGTGGCTTCAGGTTATTTGGTGTGGGAAATTGTGGGGACCCAGTGTCCAAGAAGGCTACACAAGCTATGCGTGTGGAAAACATTGAATCACTGGTAACACCCTGATCAAACCCGGCTCAGCTCATGTGCATGTTGATTTTGTCTATCCCTACCAGACGAGTTCATGACACGCATATTAAAATACTAAAACCAACTATAATAGTTATGGGACAGGTCAAAACACACATGAAACATTCATGGACATTTAGCTAGCTTGCTGTTGCTAGCTAATTTGTCCTGGGAGATAAACAGTGGGTTGTTATTTTACCTTTTTTTTTGCAGGATATTTGTAGAATTTTTACCCATTTTGAGTCTCACAAAATCATGTGTTCTCTACTCCGACAATTAATCCACACATAAAAAGGGAAAACAAGTTTTTTTGTTTGTTAGTTCTTTGATTAATCTCATCTTCGTTCTTCCTCCTTCCTCTTCTTCTGTGGATTTAATACTGCGGATGGCAGTACTTACTTACCACCAACTGGCTGTAGTGTGGACCTTGTTTATCTTTCAAATCATCTGAGTGGCTATATACTCTTAAAAACCTGGGATAAGTTGTGCCATGTTTTCAAAAGTGTAATTTTCCATTAATTCTAATTATTTCCAGAAATACACAACAACCTGAAATATATGTAAATATCTTTGTTAGAAATAATATTTTTTTTCCCATGAAGGAGTGATGCTGAATGTAAAAAGGGGCTCAACTTACCCCACTCTCCCCTTTAGCTAGGCATGACCTCGAAAGGGTTTGGTGCAGAATTTCCCAAACTCGGTCCTGCGGACCCCAAGGGGTGGGGGGGTTTCCCCTAGCATTACATAACTAATTAATCCAATCAAACCTTGATGATGAGTTCATTATTTGAATCAGCTTAGTAGTGCTAGGGCAAAAACCAAAATGTTCACCCCTTGGGGTCCCCTGGGCAGAGTTTGGGAAACGCTGGTTTAGAGACATGTGTCCTCATTTCATGGATTTATATAAACATGGACAGTGTCCTCGTTTCAAACTTGTTCCGGAGGGTTGGGTTGGAGTAAACCCCGTCGTGACTCCCTCGCCCCGTCGTGACTCCCTCACCCCGTCGTGACTCCCTCGCCCCGTCGTGACTCCCTCTCTTTATCTACGACTTGGAATGGCCACCGTTGAGGGCTTCCCTCATTTGAATATTTGACTCAGAAAGGGGATCCGTTACCATTTTGATTTTAATAATTTTATTTGATTAATACTACCACCAACACGTAGCCTTAAACTACAGAAATATATCAAATGATCTTGTTTATCACTTTAAGAATCAGGACACGGTTACAGTCATTCTTTCCCTTGCATAGCACAGGGGCATAACTTCTTCCTTAAAAATGATTCAAAATAGAAACAGCAATCTGCTCAAAGGGAAATCAGATGAATCATATAATCATATGATTGTTACCACTAGTGTTGCCAGTGATGTTTCAGTCAACACATAATACGCATAATACGCTTTCAACGCACCTAGGATGGATAGATGGACAAAAGAATGGGGAGGAGGGGCGGGATAGGGGCTCGCAACCTATTGTTCTCTCCCAACTCGCTGCTTTCTCTTTTCTTATAAAATACAATACAGCACTGATCACAAAGCTATGTGAATCAGTCAAGTGGGAGACATTGTTGGACGATAACGCCTCAGTCGAACCCGATAACCGTCTCTTCCCAGTTCCCACTTGGGACTGAGCTCAACTTGGGGAGAATGGTGCCATTAGTCCCACATACGTACACAAATCCTAGGAGCCATAGCACTGTCGAGTCTGGCGTTCTAGCTCATGGCCTTGTAGTGTCCTTCAGAACTGGCCGATGGGTGAAAAGAATCAGATGCCTCCTCTCCCCTCCTCTTCCCTCCTCTTCTCCTCCCCGCCTCCTCCTCTCTTAGCCTATGCCTTGTGGTTATCATAATCATCATCATTCTATAAGATAACCTATGGAGAGGATGACATATTGGTCATTGACCAGCTGATGTTTGTGTTCTCTATAAAGCCACCCTATGAATTCTGGGTAAGGGTTTACTATCGGGCTCATATTATCTGTTATCATTACCACCTGAGGGCCTCCTCTCTCTCACACACACACACACACACACACACACACACACACACACACACACACACACACACACACACACACACACACACACACACACACACACACACACACACACACACACACACACACACACACCTCCCAGTTATAGAAATGTACATATCCCTTTTATTACCAACCATTTGTCATCAGTAGCATTTGTTACACTGTGCCTTTTACAGAGCAGTAAATCAGTGTTTATTTGACGCGGGCGCAGGCCGGGATTGAAATCTAATTGGCTATTGCTTTTGCCAAATGAACCAAGAGAAGCCCATGAGGAAAACAGGCAAATGTGGGCATCACGCTTCCGTGTGTTTGGGCCCTCGTGTCCGGTAGACTTTTTTGGGAAATGTCATCATGGCGATAACAAGTCAGGCTCAGCTCTTGATCTGTCATCTTCTGTCTTTCAGAAGGTCTGTAATGACCAAAGAGACCGACAGATCAGCGAGAGAGTAAGAAAACAGACTGAAGAGCTGGGAGACCTTATGACATCACAGTTCCCTCAGGCTGATCAATGGATCATCAGATCAGCCATCGTTGGGTTCTGCCTAGCAAGACACTCTGGCCCTAAAGTCCAGCTAAAATAGGAGAGGAGCAGAGTAGGCGAGCAGAAGTATAGGACAAGAGGGAGAGAAGAGAGTAAGAGGTCGATAGGGAAAGCGAAGTGAGAAGGAAGAGATGGAGAAAATAGGAGAGCTGAAGAGAGAAGGAAAGGAGGAAGAGAATACAGGGATGCACAAAAGGACAGACAAGACGGCAGGCGCAGAGCACCCCAAACCAACACACCCCTCAGACAGAGGAAATGGGATGACAACACTAGTGCCGCAGAAAGTGCCCTCATAGTGATTACATGATTCCTATCACTTAATTAAACAACAAAGTACAGTATGTTAATGCAATGAACTATTACTTCCACTTAATTGTCTTACCACCGCATTAAAAGAGCAGAGTTAAGGAGCTTTGATCGAAAATACGTGTTGAGGAAACTCTGATTTAAGCAATAAACAAAAAAAGCGTAAGACTTTAGGACAAGCTTCAGGTGAGGTAGGAGTCATTTTTGTTTGCAGAGTCGCAAGCTTGATGTAGTCATTGGGGGCAAGCAATATGGGACCAAATACTATCCTTTAGAGTATTTTAGGGTGTAGGCTTGCGGTTAGAGCGTAAGCCAGTAACTGAAAGGTCGCTGTTTCAAATTCCCGAGCCATCAAGGTGAAAAATCTATCTGTGCCCTTGAGCAAGGCACTTTACCCTAATCAAATCAAATCAAATCAAATTTATTTATATAGCCCTTCGTACATCAGCGGATATCTCAAAGTGCTGTACAGAAACCCAGCCTAAAACCCCAAACAGCAAGCAATGCAGGTGTAGAAGCACGGTGGCTAGGAAAAAGTCCCTAGAAAGGCCAAAACCTAGGAAGAAACCTAGAGAGGAACCAGGCTATGTGGGGTGGCCAGTCCTCTTCTGGCTGTGCCGGGTGGAGATTATAACAGAACATGGCCAAGATGTTCAAATGTTCATAAATGACCAGCATGGTCGAATAATAATAAGGCAGAACAGTTGAAACTGGAGCAGCAGCATGGCCAGGTGGACTGGGGACAGCAAGGAGTCATCATGTCAGGTAGTCCTGGGGCATGGTCCTAGGGCTCAGGTCAGTTGAAACTGGAACAGCAGCATGGCCAGGTGGACTGGGGACAGCAAGGAGTCATCATGTCAGGTAGTCCTGGGGCATGGTCCTAGGGCTCAGGTCCTCCGAGAGAGAGAAAGAAAGAAAGAGAGAAGGAGAGAATTAGAGAACGCACACTTAGATTCACACAGGACACCGAATAGGACAGGAGAAGTACTCCAGATATAACAAACTGACCCCAGCCCCCGACACATAAACTACTGCAGCATAAATACTGGAGGCTGAGACAGGAGGGGTCAGGAGACACTGTGGCCCCATCCGAGGACACCCCGGACAGGGCCAAACAGGAAGGATATAACCCCACCCACTTTGCCAAAGCACAGCCCCCACACCACTAGAGGGATATCTTCAACCACCAACTTACCATCCTGAGACAAGGCTGAGTATAGCCCACAAAGATCTCCGCCACGGCACAACCCAAGGGGGGGGCGCCAACCCAGACAGGATGACCACAACAGTGAATCAACCCACTCAGGTGACGCACCCCCTCCAGGGACGGCATGAGAGAGCCCCAGTAAGCCAGTGACTCAGCCCCTGTAATAGGGTTAGAGGCAGAGAATCCCAGTGGAAAGAGGGGAACCGGCCAGGCAGAGACAGCAAGGGCGGTTCGTTGCTCCAGAGCCTTTCCGTTCACCTTCCCACTCCTGGGCAGACCGTTCCATAAAAATGGAGCTCTATAGGAGAAAGCCCTGCCTCCAGCTGTTTGCTTAGAAATTCTAGGGACAATTAGGAGGCCCGCGTCTTGTGACCGTAGCGTACATGTAGGTATGTACGGCAGGACCAAATCAGAGAGATAGGTAGGAGCAAGCCCATGTAATGCTTTGTAGGTTAGCAGTAAAACCTTGAAATCAGCCCTTGCTTTGACAGGAAGCCAGTGTAGAGAGGCTAGCACTGGAGTAATATGATCAAATTTTTTGGTTCTAGTCAGGATTCTAGCAGCCGTATTTAGCACTAACTGAAGTTTATTTAGTGCTTTATCCGGGTAGCCGGAAAATAGAGCATTGCAGTAGTCTAACCTAGAAGTGACAAAAGCATGGATAAATTTTTCTGCATCATTTTTGGACAGAAAGTTTCAGATTTTTGCAATGTTACGTAGATGGAAAAAAGCTGTCCTCAAAATGGTCTTGATATGTTCTTCAAAAGAGAGCTCAGGGTCCAGAGTAACGCCGAGGTCCTTCACAGTTTTATTTGAGACGACTGTACAACCATTAAGATTAATTGTCAGATTCAACAGAAGATCTCTTTGTTTCTTGGGACCTAGAACAAGCATCTCTGTTTTGTCCGAGTTTAATAGTAGAAAGTTTGCAGCCATCCACTTCCTTATGTCTGAAACACATGCTTCTAGCGAGGGCAATTTTGGGGCTTCACCATGTTTCATTGAAATGTACAGCTGTGTGTCATCCGCATAGCAGTGAAAGTTAACATTATGTTTTCGAATAACATCCCCAAGAGGTAAAATATATAGTGAAAACAATAGTGGTCCTAAAACGGAACCTTGAGCCAAAATTTACAGTTGATTTGTCAGAGGACAAACCATTCACAGAGACAAACTGATATCTTTCCGACAGATAAGATCTAAACCAGGCCAGAACATGTCCGTGTAGACCAATTTGGGTTTCCAATCTCTCCAAAAGAATGTGGTGATCGATGGTATCAAAAGCAGCACTAAGGTCTAGGAGCACGAGGACAGATGCAGAGCCTCGGTCCGATGCCATTAAAATGTCATTTACCACCTTCACAAGTGCCGTCTCAGTGCTATGATGGGGTCTAAAACCAGACTGAAGCATTTCGTATACATTGTTTGTCTTCAGGAAGGCAGTGAGTTGCTGCGCAACAGCCTTCTCTAAAATTTTTGAGAGGAATGGAAGATTCGATATAGGCCGATAGTTTTTTATATATTCTGGGTCAAGGTTTGGCTTTTTCAAGAGAGGCTTTATTACTGCCACTTTTAGTGAGTTTGGTACACATCCAGTGGATAGAGAGACGTTTATTATGTTCAACATAGGAGGGCCAAGCACAGGAAGAAGCTCTTTCAGTAGTTTAGTTGGAATAGGGTCCAGTATGCAGCTTGAAGGTTTAGAGGCCATGATTATTTTCATCATTGTGTCAAGAGATATAGTACTAAAACACTTGAGCGTCTCTCTTGATCCTAGGTCCTGGCAGAGTTGTGCAGACTCAGGACAACTGAGGTTTGGAGGAATACGCAGGTTTAAAGAGGAGTCCGTAATTTGCTTTCTAATAATCATAATCTTTTCCTCAAAGAAGTTCATGAATTTATCACTGCTAAAGTGAAAGTCATCCTCTCTTGGGGAATGCTGCTTTTTAGTTAGCTTTGCGACAGTATCAAAAAGGAATTTCGGATAGTTCTTATTTTCCTCAATTAAGTTAGAAAAATAGGATGATCGAGCAGCAGTAAGGGCTCTTCGGTACTGCACGGTACCGTCCTTCCAAGCTAGTCGGAAGACTTCCAGTTTGGTGTGGCGCCATTTCCGTTCCAATTTTCTGGAAGCTTGCTTCAGAGCTCGGGTATTTTCTGTGTACCAGGGAGCTAGTTTCTAGTTTTTAGGGGTGCAACTGCATCTAGGGTATTGCGCAAGGTTAAATTGAGATCCTCAGTTAGGTGGTTAACTGATTTTTGTCCTCTGGCGTCCTTGGGTAGGCAGAGGGAGTCTGGAAGGGCATCAAGGAATCTTTGTGTTGTCTGTGAATTTATAGCACGACTTTTGATGTTCCTTGGTTGGGGTCTGAGCAGATTATTTGTTGCAATTGCAAACGTAATAAAATGGTGGTCCGATAATCCAGGATTATGAGGAAAAACATTAAGATCCACAACATTTATTCCATGGGACAAAACTAGGTCCAGCGTATGACTGTGACAGTGAGTGGGTCCAGAGACATGTTGGACAAAACCCACTGAGTCGATGATGGCTCCGAAAGCCTTTTGGAGTGGGTCTGTGGACTTTTCCATGTGAATATTAAAGTCACCAAAGATTAGAATATTATCTGCTATGACTACAAGGTCCGATAGGAATTCAGGGAACTCAGTGAGAAACGCTGTATATGGCCCAGGAGGCCTGTAAACAGTAGCTATAAAAAGTGATTGAGTAGGCTGCATAGATTTCATGACTAGAAGCTCAAAAGACGAAAACGTCATTTTTTTTTTTGTAAATTGAAATTTGCTATCATAAATGTTAGCAACACCTCCGCCTTTGCGGGATGCACGGGGGATATGGTCACTAGTGTAGCCAGGAGGTGAGGCCTCATTTAAAACAGTAAATTCATCAGGCTTAAGCCATGTTTCAGTCAGGCCAATCACATCAACATTATGATCAGTGATTAGTTCATTGACTATAATTGCCTTTGAAGTAAGGGATCTAACATTAAGTAGCCCTATTTTGAGATGTGAGGTATCATGATCTCTTTCAGTAATGACAGGAATGGAGGTGGTCTTTATCCTAGTGAGATTGCTAAGGCGAACACCGCCATGTTTAGTTTTGCCCAACCTAGGTCGAGGCACAGACACGGTCCCTAATTTGCTCCCGGGGCGCCGTACTACTATGGCTAACCCTGTAAAATAACACATTTCACTGCACCTATTGGGTCATCTTCTTAATACACTAGAAGTGAATTTGCCCAAATATTTATGATTTCTTTAAACGAGGGGACTAGGTACATAAAGCTTTTATATCTAAATGGTAAAACAAATACGTATGAAAATACCCTCAAATACAGGCTGACATTCTGTACATTCTGTAAAGGCTGACACGTCATATTGATCAGTTGATTTCAAAGCCAAAACGATGGAGTATAGAGACAAAATTAACATGTAAAAAGCAATTGAAGGCCATAAATCATTTCTCTCTTAGAAAACGCCCTGTGTGGCATCGACATGAGTCAGAACAATTTATTCTAGTGACAAAATTGACTACAATGTGTAAATAGGATCATTTTGGTCATAAGGTGAATTCGTCATGATTTACTTGAGGGTTGGGTAAGAATTGATGCCCAATTGCCCAGAGACAACACATCGTGGTCTGCCGCAGCTGCCATGCAGACAATTGTCTGTCCAGTCGGCATATAGGTGCAACGCAAACACATTTCACTCAGCAAACAGGAGTGAAAATCAGCTTCCATAAAGTTGGTGCAAACTTCCAGTGCATTTCACAACATTGCCAGATCCCATGGCCAGGAATGGATTACATCTATTGGTGAGTATGTTAGCTAAGTAGATAGCTGGTACTAGCTAGCTGCTTTTTTTATACAACATTATTTGATAATGCTAGGGAGCCAGGCTATCTATAATACCACAGATGAAAGACTCCTGTTTGCCACATCTTCAACTTAAGCCTAGAAGACGGTGTGTGCCCTCAGACCGGGAGAGAGGCAAAGGTAATTCCACTGCCAAAGAATAGCAAAGCACCTTTTAATGTAGGGTTGGGCAGTATCCAGATTGCCATATCGTCATAACGTCCTTCTCTCATCCCGGGATTTACGGTATTACTGGATTATTACACAAGGGGGTGCTTACAATATTAGCACAAGTAAAAGCGAATTTCCATGGAGGCTGCTAGCTAAATATGCTAACGAGCGCAAACAGAAATAAACTAATTGCAAAGACAGGCAATCCAGCTCATAAAGTTATATAGGGATAGCTACCGCATGTCATTTTTGGTGAGTTTGGACATTTACAAGCGAATGTGAAAGAGAGACATTGTGCAAATTATGACACATGCTTGTCTGAAGGAAGAACAGTACTGGCTCTGGAGCAGCATGTGTACACACTGTGTCTGTGTGGAGTCGCTAGGGCAATGGTCCTGCCTGCTCTGCTTGGAGAAAAGGGGGAGGAGCAGACGGGCCGAGAATGGAGAGTAGAAAAAACGCAAGGAAATCAAAAGATGGCAGTTGCAGGTGTAGAGAGAACTCATTCAAATGGCTTTGACTTTTCGAACATGGCAGAAAGCTAACACAATATGATGCCCAATCACCTTATTGATTCAACCACTTACAGTTGAAGTCGGAAGTTTACATACACCTTAGTCAAATACATTTAAACTCAGTTTTTCACAATTCCTGACATTTAATTAGAGTAAAAATTCCCTGACTTAGGTCAGTCAGGATCACCACTTCATTTTATGTCAGAATAATAGTAGAGAGAATGATTTATTTCAGCTTTCATTTCTTTCATCACATTCCTAGTGGGTCAGAAGTTAACATATACTCAATTAGTATTTGGTAGCATTGCTTTTAATTTTTTTTTTACTTGGGTCAAACATTTTGAGTAGCCTTCCACAAGCTTCCCACAATAAGTTGGGTGAATTTTGGCCCATTCCTCCTGACAGAGCTGGTGTAACTGAGTAAGGTTTATAGGCCTCCTTGCTCGCACACACTTGGGATTGAGGTCAGGGCTTTGTGATGGCCACACCAATACCTTGACTTTGTTGTCCTTAAGCCATTTTGCCACAATTTTGGAAGTATGCTTGGGGTCATTGTTCATTTGGAAGACCCATTTGCGACCAAGCTTTAACTTCCTGACTGATGTCTTGAGATGTTGCTTCAATATATCCATATAATTTTCCTCCCTCATGACGCCATCTATTTTGAGTGCACCAGGCCCTTCTGCAGCAAAGCACCCCTACAACATGATGCTGCCTCCCCCGTGCTTCACGGTTGGGATGGTGTTCTTTGGCTTGCAAGCCTCCCTCTTTTTCCTCCAAACATATGATGGTCATTATGACCAAACAGTTCTATTTTTGTTTCATCAGTCCAGAGGACATTTCTCCAAAAAGTACGATCTTTGTCCCCATGTGCAGTTGCAAACCGTAGACTGGCTTTTTTATGGTGGTTTTGGAGCAGTGGCTTCTTCCTTGCTGAGTGGCCTTTCAGGTTATGTTGATATAGGACACGTTTTACTGTGGATATAGATACTTTATACCTGTTTCCTCCAGCATCTTCACAAGGTCCTTTGCTGTTGTTCTGGAATTGATTTGCACTTTTCTCACCAAAGCACGTTCATCTCTAGGAGACAGAATACGTCTCCTTCCTGAGCGGTATGGCGGCTGCGTGCTCCCAGTGTGTTTATACTTGTGTACTATTGTTTGTACCCATGAACATGGTACCTTCAGGCATTTGGAAATTGCTCCCAATGATGAACCAGACTTGTGGAGGTCTTGGCTGATTTCTTTTGATTTTCCCATGATGTCAAGCAAAGAGGCAAAGCGCAAAGAGTTTGAAGGTAGGCCTTGAAATACATCCACAGGTACACCTCCAATTGACTCAAATGATGTCAATTAGAATATCAGATGCTTCTAAAGCCATGACATCATTTTCTGGAATGTTCCAAGCTGTTTAAAGGCACAATCAACTTAGTGTACTTAAACTAATGATCCCACTGGAATTGTGATACAGTGAATTATAAGTGAAATAATCTGTCTGTAAGCAATTGTTGGAAAAATGACTTGTGTCATGTACATAGTAGATGTCCTAGCCGACTTGCCAAAACTATTTGTTGACAAGAAATTTGTGGAGTGGTTGAAAAACGAGTTTTAATGACTCCAACTTAAGTGTAGGTAAACTTCCGAATTCAACTTTATCTTGGCATGCATCATTCAGGACTAAATTGTGTGCATGGACATATAACGCACGTCCATCCTACTCAGTGATAAAAATGTTAAAAAACAATTTTTGCGAAACATTCACAAGTGATCCTTTTCAGATAAACTATAGTAAATATATTAACATCCCCAAATAAATTATTAAAACACACTGTTTTATAAATGAAGGTCTACAGTAGCCTCAACAGCATCTGTAGGGTAGCACCATGGTGTAGCTGGTGGACAGCTAGTTTCCGTCCTCCTCTGCGTACATTGACCTCTATACAAAATTGAGGAGGCTCATGGTTCTCACCCCCTTCCATAAACTTACAGAGTAATTATGACGACTTCCGGAGGATGTCCTCCAACCTATCAGAACTCTTGCATTATGAACTGACATGTTTTCCATCCAATCAAAAGATCAGAGAATTATTCTAGTACTGAAAGCATAAGCTACAGCTAGCTAGCACTAGTTGACTCAAAGAGAGAGAAATACAATAGTTGAACAGTTTTGAAACAAATTATTTCTTAAAAAATGTATTAGAAGCAGCAGAGAGAGATTTTGTTGTGTTTTATTTTATTTCACCTACTTAGCTAGCTAATTTAGCTAATTTAGCCTACTCAACAACCTGACTCAAACAGAGAGTAATGGTATTTATCACAGCTAGCTGGCTAAGGCTATCCAACACTTCCAACTCAAGGTAAGCTTTCAGTTTTATTCATTTATTGCCACCGGGGCCGGCCGGTGTAACTGCTTACTGTACACTGTACTGCATGATTGTACACATGGATTGGATTGTGGGTTTACTAACGCATTTGTTCTACACTGAACAAAAATATAAATGCAACATGCAATAATTTAAAGATGTTACTATTCATATGAGGAAATCAGTCAATAACCACAAGGTTGACATCAGCAAACCACTCCCCAAAACAACGCCATCCACGTGATCTGCGGTTGTGAGGCCAGTTGGACGTACTGCCAAATTCTCTAAAACAACGTTGGAGGTGGCTTATGGTAGAGAAATTAACAGCTCTGGTGGACATCCCTGCAGTCAGCATGTCAATTGCACGCTCCCTCAAAACTTGAGACATCTGTGGCATTGTGTTGTGTGACAAAACACCACATTTTAGAGTGGTCTTTTGTTGTCCCCAGCACAAGGTGCACATATGTGTAATAATCAGGCTTCTTGACATGCCACACCTGTCAGGTGGATGGATTATCTTGGCAAAGGAGAAATGCTCACTAACAGGGATGTAAACAAATTTGTGCACATCATTTGAGCTAAATAAGCTGGAAGTGTGTATGGAACATTTCTGGGATATTTTATGAAACATAAAACTTGTTGGTCCATGAAAAATGGGACCAACACTTTACATGTTGCGTTTATATTTTTGTTCACTGTAGAAGCTATGTTGACTCTGACGTTACTTTAGCTAATATGGTAACGATGATGTAGGCTGTGTGTATGTCACGTATACTCCCTCTCCAGCCTCTAGGTCATCTAGCTGATTATCCGGCACACCTGTCGCCATCATCTCACGCACCTGAAACTCATGACACTCACCTGGAATCCATCACCTCCTTGATTACCTTCCCTATATCTGTCACTCCCCTTGGTTCTTTCCTCAGGTGTTATTGACTCGGTTTTCATGTTGGTGTGTTTTGTGTTTATTGTTGCATTTATTTATTACACTCACGCCCTGAACTTGCTTCCCGACTCTCAGTGCACTCGTTACAGTGTAGCGGTTATGGTTTGAAGGTTTGGCTTGGATAGGTGTTTTGCCTGGTCAGACAGCTGTTGTCTTGTGCACTGAAGTCCACAAGTGAATGGAAAATGTGAGAGGAGGAGAGCACGTAGACGTGATGATGCTGTTTGTATGGCTATTATGAACGTGAACGGTGTGTGCAGGTGATCAAGGGTGTATTCATTCAGTTGATTCTGTTGCAAAACGTTTCTTAAACGGAAGCAAATGGAACGAACGGGGATGGACCTACCTGAATTTGTCCAATAGAAACTCTCGTTTTAGTTTCGACTAATGAATACACCCTAGATCAGCTCGATGCAGGCAAGTGTGTGTGCAAGGCGGTATTGGATGTGTTACTGTCTGTCACCTTGATTACTCCAATTTGTCTCTCAACCTGTGCATTTTTTATAGATTTTCATTTGTAGGCTAGGTTGTAGCAACCTCATGATGGGTATAGAGCAAATTCAAGTAGTAGCCTAAACCTATCGATGTTACATTGATAGGTTAAATGGCTAAACTTCAATGGAAACACTTGTCAATACTTAGTATACAAAACAGTTGGGCCACAACCTAGGTCTACAGGCAGTGATGAAAACATGTCCACACAAAATGTAGCTACTAAAGAAAAAAGAGAAGCACAGACAAACTTAAGACACAGACCGACACGGCAAGAAGTACTTCAAGATGATTATTAGGCTATTTGATGTGTACTTTATATAAAAAAAGTTTATAAATAGCAGCTTAATACTGTAACTGTCACGACTTCCGCCGAAGTCGGTCCCTCTCCTTGTTCGGGCGGTCAACGTCACCGACCTTCTAGCCATCGCTGATCCATTTTTCATTTTCCATTGGTTTTGTCTTGTCTTCCTTCCCACCTGGTTCCAATCCCATCAATTACATGTTGTGTATTTAACCCTCTGTTTCCCCTCATGTCCTTGTCGGTGATTGTTTGATTGTATGTTATGTGCAAGTTATGTTCTGGTGTGCGACAGGTTTTGTACCCCCTTTGATTATTTTGTATATTTTGGTTTTCGGAGTTTTGTGAGCACTTATTAAACGTCTCCGTTTATACCAAGTTTGTTCTCCTGCGCCTGACTTCCCTGCCACCAGCACGCACCCATTACAGTAGCTATATAGTCGTCTACACTGCATGATGAAACAATTCCGAGTAAGCTAGTGTTTTGAGGGTGGACTGACTGTATTATTTGGAATTAATAGACTGGTTTTTATGCACCACAACTTTCTATCCAAGCTGGAAGAGCGCGTGAGGACGGCTCATGTCATGCAGGTTCAGGTAGGCCATAAAGGACAGTTGATTAGTATGCTGTTGCATCCCAAATATATTTTACAATCTGCATGGTTTGAATTTCCAACATGAATTACTGAACAAGTAGTTACATTATTGCCGCCAGCCAGCAGTCTAAATGTCAGCATTGTGACAGCCTTTATATCTTTGTGAAATGCTAGACTTAAAATGAGAAAATGAAAACCAAATAGGCCCAGCAATAAACCTGTATCCATAAGCTAAAGCAATTCGAAAGGCATCGATTTATAGGCAGCCGTATAGACGTGTCACAATGACAGCACCGTGGACAACGATCGGTAGTCTATACTTTGTGAGTGGCTGTCTGGCACATTCGATTTTCTATTTTTATTTTAGGGAGGGGAGTGGGGGGTGAACTCCGACCTTTCGGGGGGTCCAGAGAAACTGCGTTACGCTAGTGTTCAGGAGGGAGAAGTCCTGAACTTCAAAACTAGCTTACCTTGCTGTACTCACTACTGCCCTTGTTTGTGGTTATTGAATGACAAAGACACACCCAAGAAACACCCATATAAAACCACACTCCCAAGACAACTCTCGTTTGGCTTCAGTCATGGCCGCTATCATATCTTAATGACCAAGCATTAAAATGAGGCCAGATCAGGTTCACGTTCAGTCACTCTTTATGTTTAACTGTCCAAAAACATATGGTGAGACCCTATAAACACGGCATCCATATTAGAAAGTCATCACACAAAACTCCCTGATGACTTCTTGATATGGAATGCCATAATCCTGGCTTTGGGCATCTTTCTCATTCGAGCTATTATTGCTACCAGGGGATAGGGCGAGGGCGTTGGAGCGAGACATGCTACACCTGTCGACACACAGAGACACCTGGCGACACAGATAACCACCCCCTCAGTTGGCCTAGCTAACCCCACTAATGGTAAACAGGTGGTGGGGGCAGAACGAGGGATGAGGAGGTGAGGAGTGGAGTGGAGGAGGAAGAATTGTGATAGAGGCCAGATTTGTTTTCCCAGTCATCTAAACAGAGAGGGTTCAACTCTGCCACTCTTGAGTTTGAGACAAATGTGCTTGATTTGATGAGAGCGTAGGACCACATTTGAATGAGGGGTGAATTCAGTATGTGCCCAGTATCTGATAGTTCGCACACAGAGAAAACAGGTCAGGGAAGAGAGGACAGGAGAGGGGTAAGGAGAGAAAGAAGAATAGTATAGAGGAGAGAAGATGGAGTGGTAGGAAGAGGAGACACTTTCAGCACCACACACACTCTCTCTCGGTCTCACTCAAACACACAGACACACACACAATTCGTCCTTCCTTCCTGTCCTTATCGGAGCTACAGGAAGTGATTGCTCTCTTATCTCTGAGTGTTCCCTCGATAGCTGGGTGGCTGTCCGGCTCCTCACACATGCAAACACGCACACACGCTCTTACAGGCACAGACAGGTTAGGAGGTACGGGGCCACACACAGTACATGTGTGGAGCAGTTTACCTGAGTTAGGCGAGCAGACAGTGTTAAATATGAAGTTAAATCTTTATTCTCCAAGCGTGAAGATTAACATGGGATGGCGGTGGGCAGGAGGGGGACGTGAGGCAGGAGATTTACAGTATGTCACAACAAAACTGGAGTGGGGCTGTGTTCAGAAGGAAGGAAACGTAGCAAAACTGGAGTGGGGCTGTGTTCAGAAGGAAGGAAACGTAGCAAAACTGGAGTGGGGCTGTGTTCAGAAGGAAGGAAACGTAGCAAAACTGGAGTGGGGCTGTGTTCAGAAGGAAGGAAACGTAGCAAAACTGGAGTGGGGCTGTGTTCAGAAGGAAGGAAACGTAGCAAAACTGGAGTGGGGCTGTGTTCAGAAGGAAGGAAACGTAGCAAAACTGGAGTGGGGCTGTGTTCAGAAGGAAGGAAACGTAGCAAAACTGGAGTGGGGCTGTGTTCAGAAGGAAGGAAACGTAGCAAAACTGGAGTGGGGCTGTGTTCAGAAGGAAGGAAACGTAGCTAACTTTTAAATGATCTACCACGGGCGTCCTGGACTTTGGATTTCAATATTATATTTGTAATGACATTACATAAGGTTTTCCCCCAGTTAAAGCTCCATTCTTTCTTTCTTTTGTGTCTCTCTTTCTCTCTGTTTCCTGGTCCCCCCCATCTTTCCCCCTCTCTTGCTGTTCTCCCCTTCCTTCTCTCTCTACCTCCATCCAGGAGCACGTCTCCTGTCTAAGTTGTGACGTGTGAGCAGGATATGGCAGGATGGCGAATCGATGGGGCAGGCTGGCGACTCAATACGAAAGATCAATCGGATGTCGATGCTGTCTTATCACAATCTGTCTCATCCTGCCATCCCTCATCCCCGCACGCACACACACACACACACCTTACAGTGAACATGTTGAGTGTCACTCCTCATCCCAATGCCACAAGACTGGCACCACACACACATCGCCTAAAAATAAACTGCACCTCTTGCACCGTAGTGCGTGATTGGCTGATAACAAAATAGGAGAAGGAGAGGAGCAATGCATGTGTGTTATGTGTTCCCTGTGGAATCAGTTACTGTTACCAACCAGGGCTACAACACAACATAATTCTTCCATTATGCTCAAGTCTCACAGGACAACAACATCCAGGTGATGCCTAATTAGTTTGATCATTTTCACTCAATGCATGATTTGCTGTCTAATGAATGTCACTCAATGAGAGAATTCTCCAGTGACTGTTGTGTTATTACAGATTACAGTGCAGTATTGGATCAAGTATTCTTTTGTAGGGCACTACCACTGTTTTGAATGACACTATGACACTGAAGTGAGGGAGAGACGGTGAGAATCATGGAGAGGTTCGGAGACGGTGAATGGAAGAGAGGATGAGGGGAGGATAGAGGACGACAGAGGGATAGAGAAAGAGGGCAAACCCACCACGGTAAGGAAACTAATCAATGCAGTGTTATACTCACAAACAAAGGGACGACCTTTGCTTTTCATTGAGGAGATTTTTCACCACTTTTTTCCACGTGATGAATATTAAAATACATCTCTCACAGCAGATGAAAAAGATGATCAGCATGTGTCTATTTCTTCCATCTCCCCGGGCCTCTAAACCCACAGGGGACACCTCCGGGACAAATTTACCCACAATGCCATTCTGTGTGACCCGTGGGCAGCGGTGAGACAACAGATTTGATTCCCTTGCTTAAGTAACGACCCCCTACCCATAAACCCTCTCAATTCATCCGTCTTAATAGAACCCTGGGTAATGGGAGTCTATACGGTCATTGCTGGCTGCAGCCAAAGACCATAAAAGACTATCGTCTGCATCACACCGCTCTCAGTCTCGATCACCCAACATTTTGGATATTAGCTACTCTGAGGTAACTGAAAAAAATGGCTTCATTTTTTTCCATATCTAATGAAATGGAGCTTGCAATCAGAAGTTGGGCCATGAATGGAATAGATATGGCGATTAGGATGGATGGAGGAAAGGGAGGAAAATAGGGGATGATGATGGAGAAAAGGGGGAGGGAAGTTGCCATCTAAGCTTTAAAGGCCCAGTGCAGTCAAAGACCTGATTTTACTGTGTTTTGTATACACCTGTTTATTGGGTACACCCATCTACACTCTGAAAAGAAAAGGTTCCTGCAGTATCCTTTAGGGGTTCTTCAAATTGAAACTGCGGTGGAACCCCTATAAGTACATTTTCAAACTACCGCCCCTCCCCTATTACTATTATTGTTAATAATATTATTGTTAATAATAGTAATAATATGCATACCAATAACAACAATAACACAATATTTTAGTTGTCAGTGTTGTGTTTATTATGATTTTAGCGGCAAGGCAGAATAAAAAAATCTAAATATGAGGTAAACTCCCAGCAGAGCCCCAAGTCCAATGGGTATATCCTCTGGCGTGTTGATGTTAATGTCTGGATGTTCTCCGTATCAATAGCCAGAATGATTTTGCAGTGCATGGAGTTCGAACAGGTTCCCTGTTATATTCATCAAGGTGTAGGGAAGGGGAAGTCTGTGAATCCCAATAATAGTAATTATACGGATGATTAACAGACTACCGGTATGTACACGACAGTATTCATACCTAGGTTTTTGTGGTAAATATGAATGAAAAGAAAACCATTATCAAAACAGTTTTCATACACATACCTTGTCCATAATGAGGCTTATGGGATATTCATTGAATAGGTAAGAGAGGAAGATGGTAAATGTGATCTGCAAAACATACCAATAACAATTGACATACCATTGTATGCCTCCTCGTCTGTATACCTGCAGACACAGACACAAAAGGGAGCAGTTCAGTCATCTGCACCCAATACAGCCAGCCTTCAACATATGCTTACATCTTTGTTGATTGATATCCATTGAACTCTGCCCATTTTCGGTTTTACAAAGAGTTGCACAAATATGAAAAGACAGATGGTATCATCATAAAACAATATCAATTTAGATCATACAAGGGACAAACCTGACCTTAAATTGAGGAGATCTTAAACTTGTCCAGTTATGTGCCTGCACCTGCTGTCCTTTCAAATTAAAATCTAAATGTTTCAGTTGGGCAGTTAGGGTCCTGTAAGAACCCCCACCAACTAAAGAGGTTCCTCGATGAGCCCCACCTCCTATGGGGTTATTGGAATAACCTTTTGGGGGAAATTTCGAGTGTCAAGAGCCCTGAGATTATTCGAAGAACTTTCGCAGGATCTCAGAAGAACCCTTGTTGAACCGTGTGAGTGTAGTAGTGTAGTACCGGGTTGGACCCACTTTGCCTCCATAACAGACTGAATTCTTTGGGGCATGGATTCTACTAGGTATGGCATTCAAATGTTGCTCAATTTGTATCAAGGGACTGATTGGATGGGGCCATGGAATTATGCTGCTTACGGAAAATTCTGATAATCAGAATGACGCAACAGTAACCAGGATTCATCTAACCAGGCAATGTTTTTCCATCACCTGGTCCAGCTGGACCAGTGTGTTCACCTGCTGCAAAAGCCCATTCGTGACAAGGACCGGCGAGTTGTGCATTCTGAGATGCCTGTTCTGGTATGATCGTCGGTGCCACACACACCACACAAAGTCGCTTAAGTGACTTGCTTTGCACTTTCTAAAGTTCATTCAAACAGTAACTGAATGCCTTGATTCCTGTCTGCCTGCTTTAAATAGCAAGCCACGGCCATGTGACTCACTGTCCGTAGGAGTGAACCATTTGCGTGAACATGAAGTACCTAACAAACTGGCATCTGAGTGTATATGTCCATACTATGAGGTTGGAATAATACTGTGAAATTGTGAAAGTGATGATAATGCCCTTTCACTGTAAGAGCTGCTCAAAAAGACCACCTGAAATTTCTGCCTGCTCTGGTGGGATGGAGTTTTGGTCTGCCTTGGTGGTAAATTAGTTAATAGACCAATAAGAAAGAGTTCCAAACCTCTCTGCCAATAACAGCAAGTTTTCAGTTTTCCCTTCCCAATTGCTTTTTGCAAAGAAACTATTTTCATTTATTTTATTTACCATTTTAATTTATTATAATCACACTTAATTGTTACCCAGAATTGATTTGAAATTGAGATAAAAATGGCTGCTTTTAAATAGAGAATTAGGAACTGTGTCTCTTCCACAATATGACATCTGTGTGCTGCTTCTCAATATACAGTTGAAGTCGGAAGTTAACATACACTGAGGTTGAAGTCATTAAAACTTGTTTTACAATCACTCCACAAATTTCATGTTAACAAACTATAGTTTTAGTCAGTTAGGACATTACTTTGTGCATGACACAAGTAATTTTTGCAACAATTGTTTGCAGACAGATTATTTCACTTATAATTCAGTGCATCACAAGTCCAGTGGGTCAGAAGTTTACACACACTAAGTTGACTGTGCCTTTAAACAGCTTGGAAAATTCCAGAAAACTATGTCATGGCTTTAGAAGCATCTGATAGGCTAATTGACATCATTTGAATCAATTGGAGGTGTACCTGTGGATGTATTTCCAGGCTTACCTTCAAACTCAGTGCCTCTTTGCTTGACATCATGGGAAAATCAAAAGAAATCAGCCAAGACCTCAGAAAAAAATGGTACACCTCCACAAGTCTGGTTCATCCTTGGGAGCCATTTCCAAACGCCTGAAGGTACCACGTTCATCTGTACAAACAATAGTATGCTAGTATAAACACCATGGGACCACGCAGCCGTCATACCGCTCAGGAAGGAGACGCGTTCTGTCTCCTAGAGATGAACGTATTTTGGTGCAAAAAGTGAAAGCCAGAACAACAGCATTGGACCTTGTGAAGATGCTGGAGGAAACAGGTACAAAAGTATCTATATCCACAGTAAAATGAGTCCTATATTGACATAACCTGAAAGACCACTCAGCAAGGAAGAAGCCACTGCTCCAAAACCGCCATAAAAAAAAGCCAGACTACGGTTTGCAACTGCACATGGGGATAAAGATCGTACTTTTTGGAGAAATGTCCTCTGGACTGATGAAACAAAAATAGAACTGTTTGGCCATAATGACCATCGTTATGTTTGGAGGAAAAACAGGGAAGCTTGCAAGCCAAAGAACACAATCCCAACCGTGAAGCACAGGAGAGGCAGCATCATGTTGTGGGGGTGCTTTGCTGCAGGAGGGTCTGGTGCACATCTTGAGGCAGGAAAATTATGTGGATATATTGAAGCAACATCTCAAGACATCAGTCAGGAAGTTAAAGCTTGGTCGCAAATGGGTCTTCCAAATGGAAAATGACCCCAAGCATACTTCCAAAGTTGTGGCAAAATGACTTAAGGACAACAAAGTCAAGGTATTGGAGTGGCCATCACAAAGCCCTGACCTCAATCCTATAGAAAATGTGTGGGCAGAACTGAAAAAGCGTGTGCGAGCAAGGAGGCCTACAAACCTGACTCAGTTACACCAGCACTGTCAGGAGGAATGGGCCAAAATTCACCCAACTTATTGTGGGAAGCTTGTGGAAGGCTACCCAAAACATTTGGCCCAAGTTAAACAATTTAAAGGCAATGCTACCAAATACTAATTGAATGTATGTCAACTTCTGACCCACTGGGAATGTGATAAAAGAAATAAAAGCTGAAATAAATCATTCTCTCTACTATTATTGACATTTCACATTCTTAAAATAAAGTGGTGATCCTAACTGACCTAAAACAGGGAATTCTAAAACAGGGATTAAATGTCAGGAATGGTGAAAAACTGAGTTTAAATGTATTTGGCTAAGGTGTATGTAAACTGTAAGTAACCCTCCAATAATGTAAAGCACTTTGAGACCCATACAAAAATGCTAGACATCTACTCACTCTATCACAATGAACACACACTCTTTTTGATTCTTCCCTCCCCGTGAGAAGATGAGCATTCACCTCTGACTCTCCAGGTTTCTGCTTCCAAAACACTAATCCTCTTTTTGAACAATAGCATTTAGGGCCTGCATCACTCATTCTGACACACACAAACGTGCACGCGCGAGCGCACACAGTAGGGCGGCAGGTAACCTGGCGGGTAAGAAAGAGCGTTGGGCCAGTAATCGAAAGATTGCTGGATCGAATCCCCGAGCTGACAAGGTTCTGCCCCTGAGCAAGGCAGTTAACCCACTGTCCCCCGGGCGCTACCGTCTGATTCAGAGGGGTTGGGTTAAATGCGGAAGACACATTTCAGTTGAATGCATTCAGTTGCACAACTGACTAGGTATCCCTCTTTCTGTAATTGCAGTGGAACAAAATAGCACAGCATTGCACTGCCTGAATGAGAATTCTCTTTAAATTATGCTCTCTCCTCTCCGTTTCTGTTTTCGGGACCACAAATAGACTGCGGTTTCTATTTACTTCTCAAAGGTTAATCAAACCTTTGATCCAGTTACTTACCAATTACCAACCTGGATTTCAAGGCCAACTCTACAGTGGGTATCATAATTATTCACCCTCTTTGTTTACTTTTTATTGTGTTACAAAGTGGGATTCAAATTGATTTAATTGTCATTGTTTTTGTCAATGATCAACACAAAAGGCAGTGCAATGTCAGTAGTAGAAGAAAAATTCTAACTTAAAAAAAATATTAATTAAAAATTAAACACTAATGTACCTTGATTAGGTAACCCCTGAGTCAATACATGCTTGAAAATAAGGAGGCGGTTACTCAGTGATCTGTTAGATTTTATTTATTTTATATCCGTTATTTTACCAGGTAAGTTGACTGAGAACACGTTCTCATTTACAGCAACGACCTGGGGAATAGTTACAGGGGAAAGGAGGGGGATGAATGAGCCAATTGTAAACTGGGGATTATTAGGTGGCCGTGATGGTTTGAAGGCCAGATTGAGAATTACGCTAAGTGCCATGGCTTTGGGTTTAGGCCAGAAAGTGTTTCACTAGGTCATTATTGAGGAAGAGTCACTACAATGTTGTTGATCCATCCTGAGTTTCCTCCCATCACAGCCATTGAATTCCGTAGCTGTTTTAAAAATGACCAATGGCCTCATGGTGACATCCCTAAGCAGTTTCCTTCCTGTACTACAGCTCAGATCAGAAGGACGACTGTATATGTGATGCGTCTGGATGGTTTAATAGCTGATCCACAGTCAAATGATTAACTTGACCATGCTGAAAGAGATATTCAATGTCTGCTTTGTTATCATTACCCGTATATCAATCACTGCCCTCCGTTACGAGCCTCCCTGCTCTTTGTAGTGGAATCAGCGCTTGAACTTCAATACTTGACTGAAGGACCTGACAGATATATATGCATGGGGGACAGAGGAAGGGTTAGTCATTCTAAAGTCACGTCAACCCCTATTATTTCCCATTTCCATGTAACTTATTTATCAGGGCACAAGGCGAGACCCAGATGCAGACCCAGGACGCAGATGGTTGGAGTCTTAGATGTTTATTGATCCAAAAAGGAGTAGCCAAGAGAATGGTCATGGACAGGCAAAAGGTCAAAACCAGTTCAGAGTCCAGGAGGTACAGAGTGGCAGGCAGGCTCGAGGTCAAGTCAGGCAGAATGGTCAGGCAGGCGGGTACAGAGTCCAGAAACAGGCAAGGGTCAAAACCGGGAGGACTAGCAAAAAAAAAAGAACAGGCAAGGCAGGCGCATGGGAAACCACGCTGGTTGACTTGGACATACAAGACAAACTGGCACAGAGAGACAGGAAACACAGGGATAAATACACTGGGGAAAACAAGCAACACCTGGAGGGGGTGGAGACAATCATAAGGACAGGTGAAACAGATCATGGTGTGACATACTGATACCCACTGTATATGTGGTTCCCCATTGATCTGAAGGTGCATCAGTTGAGGCGGAACGGTTCTTAAATGGGAGAAAGTGGTTCTGCATTCACTGCCCTTCACATGCTAAGGGGATAAAGATATCAAAAGAAAACTAGTAGTGGCAACATTTTTGCCTGATTCACATATGTAGGGATGAGCCAAGCCAAGCTTTACTGGGCTGGCCTTGTTCCGCATCCCACCATAGTTGCTGGAACCATACACAGGGTTGAGGTGTAACGGATTACAAAAATCTAAGGGATTGCAAAAAACGGTAACAGTAATCCGTTACCAGCAAAAATATTGTAATTAGATTACAGATGCTTTTGAAAAACTAGCTGATTACTTCAAGGGTTACTTTTAAATGTAGAAAGGATGTTGGCGAAAAAATCTTTGACATTCAAATCAGCATTGAAAAAAGACGCAAATGTAAATTTGTTCCACCCGAGCGATTCTGAGCACAAATCAGAGACCACTATGATGACACACCAATGTGTTTGATGGGTCGCGAGAAAAGAGCAGGAATAGGCTTTTGTAGACTACAGTCCAAGCTGTGTCTTCCAATGGTGTGACTGCTGTCGGCATCCAAACGCTTGGAGGTAAGGATGACAGCAGTGGTTTAGTCTACGGCGATACGGATTTAAATTATTATTGACATCTACATAGCGCATTGATGTGAATCACACTACTGCTCTCATTTAGCTATTTGTGCTTTATGGATTGTGGTTGTTGTGGATGGCCTGCTGTTCACAAATCTAAAATGTGTATTTCAACCCAATAATGTTTGAATTCAAGAAGTTTAAGCTGCCTATCAATCATTGTTTCTGAAACCAGTGGACAGCCAGTGAAAAATGCGCTCTTGCAGCAGCTGCATAGTGCAGATCCCAGCCAAAAGAATACAACTGGGGCTTTTATTGCTCAATCTAAATAATGCTGATATTTTTTAAAATCCATAGGCTTATGGACACATGCTCAAACTCGCACACTTTTGATAGACTTAAAAGGGGCACACTTTTTGGACATTATATATATATATTTATATCCATTGATTCTTGAAGAATATAACTTATAAATGCATCATGAGCTCTAAATATAAACTTATTTTTCTCCAATATTTGTAAATATAGGGCGGCACACAATTGGCCCAGCGACGTCCGGGTTTGGCCGGTGTAGGCCGTTCTTGTATATAAGAATTTGTTCTTAACCGACTTGCCTAGTTGAATAACGGTAAAAAATTTAAAAAACAAACATTGTAAATGTAAACAAACACTGTATATCCTCATAACATGGTGAGAACAATAATGTTGATATCATGGATTATTGCATCCATAGCTCTGTCTATTAATTTGAGAGTGGTTATATTTCTCCAAGCCCATCCCCCAAACATGTTTTTCATCTGTGGATTTGCCCTTTAAACAGCTGCATATTATCATCAAAATGTCACCAACAAAAAGGTAAACAATAGGCCTATAGCAAATGCAGCACATGGCATTCATTTTTCACATGTAAATATCACTTTTCAGAAGTGCTCAAAGCATGCCATTCCATGAGAACGGAATTTATTTTTCAACTCTAATCAATGAGCCCAATCAGTCCTCCATGACAACAAAATAATCAACAACATAGTAGGGCTGGCTAAAAAGTCCTTAGCTTTGGGGTTATGCTCAGAAAACATTTTGTCTAATCTATACATCCATATTTCCAAATCCTTTTCTTGAAGATTAAGAGGTATAACATTTAGTGGAATGACTGGAATTCTGATAGACTTTGGTTTTTAATGTAAATATATAATTTAATCGTATTATTTTTTGTAGTAGAAAGCGATGTGTTTAGAAGAAGCCTACATAACCAACCCATGAAGTAATTTAACATCCATATATGGCCAGCTATGTAACCTTTAACATTGATTTATCCTGCAATAGATGTCATTCAATTGGTAACATACATGTTTGTCTTCTTCTAATGCCTCTTAAGGGGAAAGTAATCTAAAAGTAACTGAATGTAATCAGATTATGTTACTGAGTTTGGGTAATCCAAAAGTTACATTACTGATTACAATTTTGGACAGGTAACTAGTAACTGTAACGGATTACATTTAGAAAGTAACCTACCCAACCCTGACCATACAGTGCTGAAAAATCAAACAACATTTTCACCTGTGTGTTACCCACTGGGAGATAGCTATTCCTTATCCCACAGCATGCTACATTTAGGTCTGATTTGTAGCTGAATTTTGAGAAATATTGAAATCTCAGTCTGGCACCCCTACTGTCCTTTGCTCTCTGGACTGTCAAAGGAAAGATAATGCTCATTCTTAAAATCAATCAACACCGCCCCTTTCTCTGTGTAGCTCACTCACACACACACAATGACACACACGTCCGCTGCCATGCTTCCGTCTGATTAGTGGCCGGAACAATTACTCTAATCATGTCATCTTAACGAAGCAACTGATAAGTAGAGACTGTGCTGGCCTCCTGACCTTCGCCTACTCCCAATTTCAGCTGCTATCATCACACACACACACATAAGCGCACACACGTGGACAACCACGCACAAACAAGATACAAAATTATAGTACATACAGACACTTAGGATGTCCTGAGACTCCATGTCCACTCTAACTTGATAAGAAAAAACATCTACATAAGGGACAAATTCTGTCCAGTCATTTTGAGGGAGAAGACGAGAGGGTCGTTCCACCGTAAAAAGCACAAGAAAGAGGAATAACACCCACCATTTCAAATTGTTCTGGAATTGTTTCTGTTGTTAGAAACAGACAAGATTAGCATTCCTGCAACATTATTTTGTTGAAATATAATTTGATCTCTGAGAAATTACGCTAATTGAGTGCATCCAAATTAGCCATTTTAATTCATAGGATTCAAATAATAATCAATAAATATAGTACCTGGCTTGCTGAAATGACATGAGAGAGAGAGAGAGAGAGGGAGAGAGAAAGAGAGAGAGAGAGAGAGAGAGAGATAAGCAGAGAGGTAGAGTCCCTGACACTGGAAAGGAGCCAGGGTTCAAAGCCCTTGCCCTTTGCCCAGGGAAACCCCTCGGCGCTTGCCTGCCCACATCACAGCCTCTCCTTCCCAGTTCCTGCCAGGGGGTCGCGGTTACCACCGGCTACAGCAGCCATAACATTTACATTAAATTAGCCAGCTTCAAAGACTGTCTGAGTCTCTACACACACCGTCTGTAAACACACACACACACACACACACACACACACACACACTAATGTGATGAGACATTTCACACGTCTAATCTCTAATCAATCCCTCAGGTGACGGAGGCATTTTTGCAAGAAAGGGAGTTGAACCCTTCAACCACTGCAGCTACACAAAGCCACTGACTGTAGGTCTTTGTTAGTGGAGTTCCACAGACCAAGTTTGTTTGGCAGAACTTCACTTTGGTTCAAAAGGCTTTCGTGAGTCATAAGCAGCGGAGGAGAGGATGGAGACACCTTATCGCAATAACACACACACACTGCATTAACTTACTGCACAGCTCTGTCTGCCCTTGTAATTTCCGTCTATTAGTGGGTCTGTAGAGCTCTAAGCCGCTCGCATTACACAATGAAAAGGTCCTTCAACATATTACTCAACCGACAATATGGTAGACCGAGGAACAAGGTAGCAGCAAGGGCATTTATGAGCGAGAGCACGAGCGAGAGAGCGCGCAAGAGCAAGAGAGAGACTTATGTGAAGAAAATAATCACTCAAATTTGTTGTTTGCAGACCTAAAGAGACACGCCTCCGCCATTGCCTCCACATGTTCAATTCCTTCAAATATGGGCAAGAGGGGTTTTCTAAAGATATAGGAGATCATGATCCAATAATTCTAATCTTTGTAAGATTATGGCAGTCCCCGTATTGGTTATGGGAGTGTCTAGCACCTTCACACAAACAATTCATTTGAACTAATAAGAAGGATGACAGCAATAGTTTTCTCTGAAGATGAAAGCAATATAATAGTCCTATTAGAAAAAGGAGGGAGGGAAGCGCTACTAAGGTACACAATAGTACATTTGGGTAGATAGGTGCTCTTTGGTAAAAGGGGTAAATTGGTCATCAACAAGAAAGGAGGACCAAGGCACTCTTCATATTAATTCATTTAAATGCCTTTATTAGTATGGCATGTTCAATAGAAACAACGTTTTTTTTAAACCTACGCGTTTCGGCAGCATGGCCTTCCTCAGGGAGATAATATAATAGTCCTGTTCTGATTCTGGTAGCATGGTGCCCTCTAGTGCAGACTTGTGTAGCACTACAACTTTTACAAACTAGTGGTAGTACCAATGCGTTTTGAGAAGGAAGACAGAAGATGAAGGAAATGCAATTGAGATTCACCCGCTGGTTGCAATCGGATTCTCAACCGTCGCCCTTACATGTGCACTTGTTAATGACAGAGTTTCCACTCCAATCTATTCCTTTAAAATTGGTGAAGGGGTACATGCTTCACTGTATGGTTATCACCAGCAGGTGTTGCTATATCACTGTAAAGGATTCCCTTCAACTGTATAATCATAAGCAGCAGTTCCCCCATGTCCAATTGTTTTGACACAATTTCATTAGTTTGCGAAGCTCTTTATCACTGACCCATGCAGGTCAACTACCTGGTTGTACAAGGTCCCAGCAGTCCCTAGTCTCTGATATCCCTGACCTTGGAGCATTGTAAACGGCACAACGTCTGGGGAGGATGTCGGATTCTCTCTTGTCATTTCAAAAGGGACAAAAAAAAAACATGTCCCGGAGAGAGTCCTCTTCAGACAGACAGCTCTCCCAACAAATCACGAGTTTGGGTAGGCGAGGGCTTAAAATGCTAAGGAGAATTGTGCTCATGTTTAGCTAGGACAACAATCTTTTTTTTAAATGTATTTTTTTAGTATTTTTTTTTAGCTAGGACAACAAGCGTATACCGCTGTGATGTTACCAGTGACGCGCTTCGCGTTTCCGTCTCGTCCTCTCTGTCCCAGCGACGCCTCAACTTGTACAGACGTGTTAAGAATGAGCACTGATACATTGCCGGAAGCAACCTGTCTGTCTAGAGCACAGGAGGCTGCTGAGGGGAGAACAGAGCTAATGTAATGGCATCAAATACCTGGAAACCATGTGTTTGATACCATTCAACTAATTCTGCTCCAGTAATTACCATGAGCCCGTTCTCCCCAATTAAGCAGCCACCAACCTCCTGTGGTATAGAGAGACTAAAAGCCTTGTTCACACGGGCAGGACTAAAACCTTGTGTTTTGGGAATTCTGACTTGATCTTTATCCTGTCTGAAAGTCTGACCAGCCAAAAAGAACATGGAATCGGATATTTCAAGCAACATTTCAAACCATCTCCATAGGTGGTTTGAAATCAGATAAAAAGCTGAATCCTGACCATATCAAATCTGATTTATTTACCCCTAAGTGTTTTTTAGACTGTTATTTATCATATCTTGTTTCTTGCTACTGTAGTAACTGACAGCTTGAAAATAAAATTTGGCGGCTAACTAGCTGAGCGACTGTACTAACGTTAGCAAACTAAAAAACTGGCTAGCTAACTAGCTAGCCAAAAAGGACTCGTTTTGAAAGTTGGATCAAAGCAACAGGGAAACTTCCATTGTAGGCATTACTATCACCTGAGTTTGCTGCACAACCATTTCGGAGTGAGAGGAAGCAACAAGCACCACTACCAAGCAGCCTCATTACCATGACAACTAGCATAGACATGTCAGCAAACGACTGCTGTCTGAACACGAACAAATCTGATTTGGACACTTGTAACTTTACGTGTGGACAGTCAGTATTCCAAAATGAAAACGAAAACGAAAACTGATTTGAGCATTAATGCCTGCAGTGTGAACAAGGCTTAAAGGGAAATGTCACTGCTGCTCTATTTCACTGTATATGTCCATTAATATGTTATTAACATATAAGTGTCATTCATAAAAATCGAGAAATTCTTCACTACACACAAATACGATCGTTTCTGCACCTCGCCGGTAGAAACAGCTCTCTACATTTCCTGGTTGTAAGCAAACCAAAATATTCACAATTCATAGTGATCTCAGGAGGTAGTACTGCACAGTGAAGGTTGATCCAGTTGATGTGAATACTCCAGTCGTCACTAGTTACCATAGCCACAAAGTCATAAACCCTCCTATTTCTACAGTTTCTCTTCTTAAAGCTGCAATATGTAACTTCTTGGGCGTCCTGACCAAATTCACATAGAAATATGTGATATAGATCTGTCATTCTCATTGACAGAAAGTCTTAAGAAGCGGTAGATATTATTCTTGGGTATGATGCTACAAGCAAGGCACACCAGTATTTGGGGAGTTTCTCCCATTCTTCTTTGCAGATCCTCTCAATCTCTGTCAGGTTGGATGGGGAGCATCGCTGCACAGCTATTTTCAGGTCTCTCCAGAGATGTTCGATCGGGTTCAAGTCTGGGCCACTCAAGGACATTCGGAGACTTGTCCCGAAGCTACTCCTGCGTTGTCTTGGTTGTGTGCTTAGGATCGTTGTCCTGTTAGAAGGTTACCCTTCGCCCCAGTCTGAGTTCCCGAGTGCTCTGGAGCAAGTTTTCATCAAGGATCTCTCTGTAACATTGCTCCGTTCATATTTCCCTCGATCCTGACAAGTCTCCCAGTCCCTGACGCTAAAAACATCCCCACAGTATGATGCTGCCATGCTTCACCGTAGGAATGGTGCCAGGTTTCCTGCAGATATGACACGGCATTCAGGACAAAGAGTTCAATCTGGTTTCATCAGACCAGAGAATCTTGTTTCTCATTGTCTGAGAGTCCTTTAGGTGCCTTTTGGCAAATTCCAAGTGGGCTGTTATGTACCTTTTACTGAGGAGTGCTTCCGTCTGGCCACTCTACCATAAAGGCCTGATTGGTGGAGTGCTGCAGAGATGGTTGTCCTTCTGGAAGGTTCTCCCATCTCCACAGAGGAACTATTGAGCTCTTTCAGAGTGACCATCGGGTTCTTGGTCACCTCCCTGACCAAGGCCCTTCTCCCCTGATTGCTCAGTTTGGCTGGGCGGACAGCTCTAGGAAGAGTCTTAGTGGTTCCAAACTCCCTCCATTTAAGAATGATGGAGGCCACAGTGTTCTTGGGGACCTTCAATGCTGTAGACTTTTTTTGGTACCCTTCCCCAGATCTGTGCCTTGACACAGTCCTGTCTCAAAGCTCTACGGACAGTTTTTTTCAACCTCATAGCTTGGTTTTTGCTCTGACATGCACTGTCAACTGTGGGACTTTATATAGACAAGTGTGACTTTCCAAATCATGTCCAATCAACTGAATTTACAACAGGTGGACTCCAACCAAGTTTTAGACACATCTCAAGGATGATCAATGGAAACAGAATGCACCTGAGCTCCATTTCGAGTCTCATAGCAAAGGGTCTGAATACTTATGTAAATCAATTATTTCTGGGGTTTTTTCCAATAAATTAGCAAAAATGTCTGAACCTGTTTTTGCTTTGTCATTATGGGGTATTTTGTGTAGATTAATGAGGAACATTTTTATTTAATTAATTTTAGAATAAGGCTGTCACGTAAAACAAAATGTGGAAAAAGTGAAGGGGTCTGAATACTTTTCGAATGCACTATATACATTTTTCAACAATTTTCCTTCCAAAAAAATTGAATTAGGAATAAGCAAAGGCTTTCATTTCTGGTCAAACAGATGTAAAAAATGTTTTATAAACATAACCAGAAAAAAGTTAAGGTATAAGAAATACATCAAAATACAATAATGTTGAAGTAAAACGTGGTCACAAAAAGCTGAGGTAGATTTGACTGAAATTCGGTTACCAAACCTTGCATCTGCACAGTTCTTCCAGTGAATTGTTTTTTGTAAAATGTAGGAAATAGTCCTTGTGCATAGAGTTAAACTTAAACTTTGAAATCAATGGTTTTTGTTTGACACACATTTTAAGTGAAAATCGGAGTCTCAGAGCAATTTTGTTAATGTGGAATTGGCCCCCCATCTCAATGCCCCATCATTGGCTGAGTGTAACAAATCACATACCAGTCTACAGTACCCTTTTTTGTTCACAGATTAACATGGTTTCTTGTATTGGATGTTTTACATATCCTCATGATCAGTCTTTGTGTCTTTCCAGGAGACTTGCAGTGCAAACAAATCCTCTACAAGATGTTGAAGCAGTGGGTGGTGAAGAAATTGTACGAGCCCAGAACCCATCACTTCAGGGAGAGGCTTGTCCAAACCCAATATCCCTGCCAACATCGTCAAAGCCTGCTAAACCAGCTGCCGTTACTGAACACAAGATGGGGTTCTCCAGCTGAAGAACATTCTGGAACTTACCTGAACTATTCAACCAACACAAAATCCACATTCAGTTAGAGTGATGTTGTAGTATAATATAGAATGTCTAGTATGCTCACAACTACATTGTGGTATACATGTTGCTAGCTCTTGTACATAATTGACATATATATATAATGGTGTTTGACCAAATGTTTTCTATAATATTTTTTTGCCAGAGTACTGACAATTGACTAAATGATTCCAGCTGCATCAGAAACCAATAAAGTGTTGACTTCAACGTCTGGATCAATTCATTGTTATATTCATGAAATGTATTTGGATAAACTAGCTACAAAAAAAACAATGCTGCAGGTGAGTTGGTGTGTCATTTAAATTTCTATTCGTTAGCAAGTAAACCTGTTTCAATAAAATAGTAAGTCTGTCAATATAGCAAATAAGTAGACATGATTTGTAATTCAAGACAGTTTATTTGCTCTGGAGACCAAGCTGAGTTTACACAGCAGTATGAAGGAACAGTTAAGGGAATGCATGACAAAGTACACAGTAGAATAACAAATATACTACGCCTGTAATAAATAGTACAGTTCTACAAAGGGAACACTTGCATGGTGCATTTTAGGGGTGCAAGTGAGGTGTTTGGAGTCTCTTTGATAGAAGGGGAGATTGTTGTTATGGGACCTTTCACATCTCCTTTTGAGATTATCCAAGCGGTGTTGTCTGTGAGAGAAAGATGAAAACGCTATTAGACATTCATGGGCAATCGTGTAGCGTCTGTATTCCTACTGTAGCAGCATGGTGTAGAATATGAGACATCACAGACATACATTAGCTAGCCAGCTACAACACACAGGTATAGTTAATCCAAGACAAATGAGTCATAAAGCCAAAGTCATTCCGTTAGTCTTCGTCATCATCAAAACGTTTCTCCAGTTTCGCTCCTAATGAGATGCACTGAGGCTTGTTAACTATAACATTAGACTACAGTACATCTTCGGTATAGCAAACAAAGCTAGCTAAACTTGACTAGCTTGGCTTGTAGTAGTACTAGCAAGCCCCGTTATAGCCGAATCGATCAAGAAATTGTACTGTACTGAACAACACTGCCTTGTGTAAAAACAAAGCTTATTTTGCTAGCTTGCTATTTTACCGACAGAAAAACAATTTACTCGTTTGTCATTTAGCCTCCGGGTTCAGCGGAGGTGCGTTCAGTTCGCTTGAATGTTTGCTTCGTTGCGAATCGGTTTGTACTGAACGATGCATTTCCCCAACGCGTTCTTGTATATTCTTGTACAGACTTTGAGGTATGTTTGGTGGGTGGGGCGAGGTGTGGCTGGAAGCAATGAGTGATGTATTTAAAGGGCATTACCCATGCTGACAGCAATCCTCAACCCTCCCCATTTTTCAACTGGTCTTTCAGTACAGCACCGTTTCCGTTCAATTGAACATTCCAGAGCATAAAAACGTACTGAACGCAGCCCTGGTCTAGGCTGCCTGCGCTGCTTGCTGGTCTCACAATTTCAACTCCTCTTCAGTGTATTCCGGCTCAAATTTAAGAAAGTCTATATGTTCCTATGTAAAAGAACATACAAATTTTTTTGTTGTCCAGCTCTTCTTGGAAAGAGTAATCAGAAGCAGCCATTGTAATTATTTAGTCATCTCTGATAGACAGTGCACGAACATACTGTAGCTCCCGTGAACCTGTAGAAACTAGTACTGCCTCCGTTTTGAAAAGAATGCCTCCGAGGGTGGGAACACAATTGGACAATGAAGTAGGGCTCCCATCAGGCTGTAGTCTTTACAAAGCCAGAAAGAAAAAACATCTACCTAGATATCCTGTAATGTCCTGGCAGATAGCAACAGGTCCAATGGCTCTACAGTACTGAACAAGGACAATCATATCTTCTCGCTGCTAGCGTAACCGTGCAATCGGCGAAAAACAAAAGCTACAAAACATGACAACTCTATTCGTTTTTAGATCAGACAGCAGGCTCAATCAACCGATGATGTCATTGGTTGAACTCACCGGGCGTGACAATTAAAAAATACCACTATAGTGCATAACTATGCCTAAAACACCTTTCACCACTCAGAATTATGTAAGGACACTGGAAAGAGTGTCTAGCAGTGAAGTTTCCCTTTAAGCGGTCCCAGCTGCCAGACTTTGGGATAATCTCAATTGCTACTCCTTGAGTCCTCTCCTCACTTTCTTCTCAAAACCCATTGGAAGAGACAGACAGATGTCTCTGCCATTGAGATTCTCCCCATGTGCTTTGCATTGAACCAGGAAGCACCAAAGGCCAGCAGCACAGGGTCCTTTAAAATATGATATTTTGGAACCTGACATAAATCTGTATTGATGAGTGTTAGACGTGTTGTAAGGGGGATCCCTCTTTTATAGCTCAGTTGATTCAGTCCTAATTAGGGTGCCAGCTGGTTATATGAAATTATTAACTGTTGCAGTCATGGAATGGTGTTTTATGATCGACACTGGGGAATGGTGACAGCATTGTTTGGTTGGCAGCCAGCTCACACTGACTGAAGTTGGGTTGATTGGTAGACTGACTGAGTGACTGACAGAAATATTCTATACAAAGGCAATCTCTGTATACTGAAAACAGTCAATAATTGGATTTGATGCAAGTGATATTAATCTAATAAAACCAGTAAAGATAGAGTAGAGGAATGTGGTGGTCAAATACAACATTAGAGCAGTGGAGGCTCCTCAAGGGAGGAAGGGGAAGAGCATCCTCCACATTTCATAAAAATAGTGAAACATTAAAAAGTTATAATTTTCAGATGAAACTATACTAGATATGTTCATGTCACCAAATAATTGATTAAAACACAATGTTTTGCAATTAAGGTCTACAGTAGCCTCAACAGCACTCTGTAGGGTAGTACCATGGTGTCGCCGGAGGACAGCGAGTTTCCATCCTCCTCTGGGTACATTGACATCAATACAAAACCCAGAAGGCTTGTGGTTTTCACCCCTTCCATAGACTTACACATGAATTATGATACCTTCCAGAAGACGCCGTCCAACGTATCAGAGTTCTTGCAGCATGAAATAAAGTTGTCCACCCAATCAAAGGATCAGAGAAGGACTCTAGTACTGAAAAGATAAGCTATAGTCAGCTAGTACTGCAGTGCATAAAATATAGTGAGTAGTTGACTCAAAGAAAGAGAAAGACAATTCATTTCTTAAAAAATGAAGAAGAGAGAGAGCTATATTTTGTTGTACCTTTTTCACTTTCACTTTCTTAGCTAGCGAATGCAGCTAGCTAGTTTAGCCGACTCAAACACCAGGCTCAAACAGAGAGGGATGCTATACTAGTTAGCTGGCTATGGCTATCCAACACTGTAACTCTTCCAAATCAAGGTACGCTTTTGGTTTCATTAATTTATTGCCACGGGCCCACTGGTGTAACTGCTAAACTGCTTGCTGACTATACACTGTACTGCATTATTGTAGCGGATTTACTAACGCGTTAGTTCTAGTAGCTATATTGACTATGAAGTTAACTCATATGGTAACAACAATGTAGGCTGTGTGTAGCAGTTAGTGGTTATGATATGAAGGTTTGGCTTGGACATATTTTTTTGCCTGGTCAGAGACAGCTTATGTGTTGTGCACTGAAGTCCACAAAAGAAGGGATAAAGGGAGAAGAGGAGAGCGCGTAGAATCAAGAAGGAATTATACAACGATCAGGGGTGTATTCATTCCGCCGATTCTGTTGAATAACGTTTCTTAAACGGAAGCAAACAGATTGAATAAACATACTTTCATTTGTCAAATAGAAACTCTCGTTTTCATTTTTGGACTATTGATTATACTCTAGATCAGCTAGATGCAGGCAAGAGTGTGCAAGACGGTATTGAATGTGTCAATGTCTGTCACTTTGATTACTCAAATTTCTCACAACCTGTGCACCTAGATTGTAAACTTTCATTCATAGGCTAGGTTGTAGCAACCTCATGATGGGTATAGGGAACATTTTAGTATCATGTAGTAGCCTAAACCTATCGATGTTACATTGAGCTGGGTGAAAGGATTATGAATGACAGTCATCCAATATTCCGTAATGGAAATAAGGACATGCTAATAAAAAAAATGTATAGTCTTCCCTTATCTTAAAAGGTACCGACCAACACTGCATTAGACCTACAGTTGAAGTCGGAAGTTTACATACACTTAGGTTGGAGTCATTAAAACTTGTTTTTCAACCACTCCACAAATTTCTTGTTAACAAACTATAGTTTTGGATATTCGGTTAGGACATCTACAATTGTTTATAGAGAGATTATTTCACTTATAATTCACTGTATCACAATTCCAGTGGGTCAGAAGTTTACATACACCAAGTTGACTGTGCCTTTAAACAGATTGGAATATTCCAGAAAATTATTTCATGACTTTAGAAGCTTCTGATAGGCTAATAGACATAATTTCAATCAATTGGAGGTGTACCTGTGGATGTATTTCAAGGCTTACCTTCAAACTCAGTGCATCTTTGCTTGACATAATGGGAAAATAGACACAAAAGTATCTATATCCACAGTAAAACCAGTCCTATATCGACATAACCTGAAAGGCCGCACTGCAAGGAAGAAGCCACTGCTCCAAAACCGTCATAAAAAAAACAGCCTACGGTTTGCAACTGCGCATGGGGACAAAGATCGTACTTTTTGGAGAAATATCCTCTGGTCTGATGAAACAAAAATAGAACTGTTTGGCCATAAGGACCATTGTTATGTTTGTTTAAAAAAGGGGGAGGCTTGCAAGCAGAAGAACACCAACCCAACCGTGAAGCACGGGGTGTCAGCATCATGTTGTGGGGGTGCTTTGCTGCAGGAGGAACTGGTGCACTTCACAAAATAGATGGCATCATGAGGCAGGGAAATTATGTGGATATGTTAAAGCAATGTCTCAAGACATAAGTCAGAAAGTTAAAGCTTGGTCGCAAATGGGTCTTCCAAATGGAGAATGACCCCAAGCATACTTCCAAAGTTATTGGCAAAATGGCTTAAGGACAACAAAGTCAAGGTATGTGAGTGGCCATCACAAAGCCCTGACCTCAAGCCTATAGAAATTTTGTGTGCAGAACTGAAAAAGCATGTGCGAGCAAGGAGGACTACGTTTGACCCAAGTTAAACAATTTAAAGGCAATGCTACCAAATACTTGAGTGTATGTAAACTTCTGACCCACCGGGAATGTGATGAAAGAAATAAAAGCTGAAATAAATCATTCTCTCTACTATTATTTTGACATTTCACATTCTTAAAATAAAGTGGTGATCATACTTGACCTAAGACAGGAAATTTTTACTAGGATTACATTTCAGGAATTGTGAAAAACTGAGTTTAAATGTATTTGGCTAACGTGTATGTAGACTTCCGATTTCAACTGTATATACCATGTACAAACAATACAGGGGACTATGTAGGCCTTTGCCAGAAATTACCGACTCTACCATTACGCTTCTTTACACTGAGCTGCACTGTGGTCAGAACGCAATGATGGTTACATTAAAACACTGTGGAGACAGCGCAAGATATGGATCGGGAAAAGGTACCTCAATGCAGGGATGGGATATGCCACTGTACTCCAAATTTGACAATTATCCACATTGCTCCATTGAGAAGATTGAAATACTGCTTGTTTTCCCGGAAAACTACCCTTTTGTCCTCATGCTAACTAGCAGTAGCCACAGCAGCCATTATGGAATGGCACTTGCGTTGTATAACAAAGGAGCTGATTGGCTGACACTGCCATTTCAAAATGGCTGCGGTGGCTACTACTAGCTAGCAAGAGAATGAAAAGGTCAGTTTTCTGGGAAAACTAGCAGTATTTAATTCTCCTCGATGTATCAGTGTGGATAAAGGTGCAATTTGGGGTACATCCCTGCATTGAGGTATCTTTTCCGACCCATACCTCACACCGGCTCCTAGGTGCAGGGCTGCAACCTGGTCTCAGAGCATTTCTTATTATTCTGTGCAGAAATTTGGGATTTAGTAGGTATGTGTTGTTTGGTATAGTATGGTATGCATTAGTTTGTGGATGTCAATCATTCATTTTGTATGATATGTTACGAATTACAATTCATATGATATGTTACGAATTTGCAAAAACGTATGCTGGCTAGCACCAATGTTAGCTAGGTGGCTAATGCTAATGTTAGCTATGCTAGGAGTTAGGTTAAAGGGTTAAGGTTAGGGGAAGGGTTAGCTAAAAGGATTAAGGTTAGGGAGAGGGTAAGAGTTAACTAACATGCTAAGTAATTGGAAAGTAGCAAAAAAGTATAATGCAGTTGCTAATTAGTTGTCCATGATGAGATTCGAACATGCAACCTTTTGGTTGCTAGACATTCACGTTATATGGCTACCCATCCACACTCCCTTCGTTTTTAACTTAAATGGAAAAATCCACCCAAAACCACTCATTTCTATAATTTACAGTGTTAGATGACACTGATATGTGAGAACAATATTTTTGTTAACACATTTAACATTTTGTTGTTAGAGTAAGATTGGTAGCAAGATTTGGAAATCTGTTGAAGCTCAAGTTGACCACAATGCAATGCTCTCTCTATGGGCTGGTTAGCTAACTAGCTAGCATATGTAGCTACACACAATAATACCAAAGTCAGTATCAGCATGTGAAGTAGCTAGTTAATTGTAAAATCACCTAAACAAACTGCACTATCAATTAGGGGTCTACAATTTCACCATGTTCAACTTGCAGATCAATTCGACCTCAGAATGGAGTCTGACATTCGCAACGGCACCATGCAATGCACCCTGGACAGAAGAGAAGACAACCTACCACGTTATGACATAGGTCATTTTTTAAATCTGACATATATGATAGACATTTTCTTGATATAAAAGTAATATTCCTATTAACTTCCAGTGTAGTGAGAGCGGCTTTATCTCAGTGCTACATCATACTGAATGCCAATATCTCAGATACACATGAAAACATGAATTGACCCAGGCTATAGATAGAACATCGCTCAGAGATGCATAAAACAATAAAACATTCAAAATAGGTGAATCTTTACTTTAAGTGACCTTCTGTCTGATGTAACCATACCAAACATAGCATACTGTAATCATACTAATTTGAGTTTCCCGGATTTACGTTTACTATGTTACGTCTAGCCTATGAGACCAGGCTAAATATTCCTCACACTAGAATTGTTAGACTATGGAGTGTAAACAGCAGTGATGTTTTTCAAATCCATTGTGCCTGTGCGACGCTTGTACTGTAAACAACGTTTTGATGTGTTTGACCTTACTATTATGGCGAAGGACTCTTTCTGCCTTACTTTCTACAATGTGCTAGATTCTCAACGTTGCACTTTGAAATATAATGTATTTCACGTAAGATAAACAGTTACATTGTTTCAAGTAATAGATAAATCACGACTTGACTGTTTTCGAACACAAAAAAAACACATTTCTCTGCAACGTTATGGCAGTGGAACTTCGGTCAAGCGTAATATAATTTGCTCCCGACCTTCCCTGCCGGAAAGGGCGTGCACGAGGTTATCCCAGTTTGAGAGCTCGAGAACAGAATTAACGGAACACTGTGCTGACGGGGAGTTGCTCGCCGAACAGGTGGAACATTTGGCCAAGATATACGAAATTGAAACCACACAGCACCATTCCGAAGATTGGATTTTAAAACACGGAGCAGCGTCGTTAGCCGGTAGATTGAGCCCCGCACTTTCTTGTAAGTCGCGAAGTTGAGTCCCCTAGACCCAGCCCGTTAGCTAGCTAATTTTGTCAGCCAATGCAAGGCAAGGGGTTTGGTCGCAAAGCAAATAGGTTATTTGCTTATTTAAACTATCGTGGTTGGTTTACACTTTAAATTATGTGATGTATGCTTGTTGGACGTGCCCTTTAATCAATGTTTGCTGTTATTTGTTTGAATACAGAAAATAGTCTTAGCTAGCTAATGATATTTAGCTAGGTTAGCTCAACTCCAAGGTGGCTTCGACTATTCCATTTATTTGACTCCATTGCCAATTCACGAACTATTAATTGATATTGTTGAGCTGAGTCTTAAATGCTAATAATAGGTGAATGCCAAATGCATGTATACATCATAAAAACAACCGTTATGTTAGCACACTAAGTTAACGTTTGTCCTCTCTAGTCTTGTTTTGCGAAGACAATCAAATGGGTCCAGTGTGATGCTAAACAGATTTCTTGCTTGTTTTGCAGCATGTATTGATGCATTTTTTGGATTGTATTTTACAGCTCAAACCCCTCGGGACATACAGTAACTGGAGGATAGCTGTTTATTGAAGATTTGTTGAAGGAGAGAGAATTTTCCTCCCAGCAAGACATTGTGCAATGATGGAAAATGCCATGTTTTAGGACGAACCCTTAAAGCTAGCTGGCTGACCAGGCAGCTAGCAGCACATATCAAGGATTCTGGATGATTCTTCCACAAGAGTCCATTGGGCATCATTATTATCATCCGGAGAGCGCCTCTAATTTATCACCGAGACAGACGCACTGTCTGTCCGTCTGACAATGGGCGACACCAGTCTGAACGACTCGAACGTGAAGGTCGCAGTCCGTGTTCGTCCTATGAACAGGAGAGGTAAGTAACATTAGCTGGGTTATCGCTAAAGTGATGACACGAAGCTTGACACTCGGCTCAGTTGCTGTGAAACGGGTCTAATCGATAACCTCTTAGTGAATAAAAGCCCAGACCCTTGCCTGCCATGGGTCACTCCCTGGGGCAGTGTCTGTAGTAAACGCATTATTATCTATGTTTTCATGAACATACAGTACCAAGTTTGGACACATCTACTCATTCCAGTGCTTTTTATTTCTTAACTATTTTCTACATTGTAGACATCAGCGCTATGAAATATCACATGGAATCATGTAGTAACCAAAAAAGGTTAAAAACAAATCAAAATATATATTATATTTGAGTTTCTTCAAAGTAGCCACCCTTTGCCTTGGTGACAGCTTTGCACACTCTTGGCATTCTCTCAACCAGCTACATGAGGTAGTCACCTGGAATACTTTTAAATTAACAGGTGTGCCTTGTTAAAAGCCTTGTTAAAAGTAATTTTTTCTTTCCTTAATGCATTTGAGCCAAACCATTGTGTTGTGACAAGGTAGGTTTGGTATACAGAAGATAGCCCTATTTGGTAAAAGACCAAGGCCATATTATGTCATGAACAGCTCAAATAAGCAAAGAGAAACAGTCCATTACTTTAAGACATGAAGGTCAGTCAATACGGAAAATGTCAAGAACTTTGAACGTTTCTTCAAGTGCAGTCGCAAAACCCATCAAGCGCTATGATGAAACTGGCTCTCATGAGGACCGCCACAGGGAAGGAAAACCCAGAGTTACCTCTGCTGCCGAGGATAAGTTCCTTAGAATTCCCAGCCTCAGAAATTGTAGCCCAAATAAATGCTTCACAGAGATCATTTATTTTTATTTCACCTTTATTTAACCAGGTAGGCTAGTTGAGAACAAGTTCTCATTTACAACTGCGACCTGGCCAAGATAAAGCAAAGCAGTTTGACACACAACAACATAGAGTTACACATGGAATAAACAAACATACAGATGGAAAAGTCTATATACAGTGTGTGCAAATGAGGTAATATCAGGGAAGTAAGGCAATAAATCGGCCATGGTGGCGAAGTATTTACAATATAGCAATTATACACTGGAGTGATAGATGTGCAGAAGATGAATGTGCAAGTAGAGATATTGGGGTGCAAAGGAGCAAGATAAATACAGTATGGGGATGAGGTAGTTGGATGGGCTATTTACAGGTGGGCTATGTACAGGTGCAGGGATCTGTGAACTACTCTGATAGCTGGTGCTTAAAGCTAGTGAGGGAGATATGAGTCTCCAGCTTCAGTGCTTTTTGCAGTTCGTTCCAGTCGTTGGCAGCAGAGAACTGAAAGGAAAGGCAGCCAAAGGAGGAATTGGCTTTGGGGGTGACCAGTGAGATATACCTGCTGGAGCGCGTGCTATGGGTGTGTGCTGCTATGGTGACCAGTGAGCTGAGATAAGGCATCTGGGGCATCTGTTACTTTGCTAGGTAAAGCATCTAAATATCAACTATTCAGAGGATGTGTGAATCAGGCCTTCATGGTTGAATTACTGCACAGAAATCACTACTAAAAGACACCTATAAGAAGAAGACTTGCTTGGGCCAAGAAACACGAGCAATGAACATTAGACCGGTGGAAATCTGTCCTTTGGTCCGATGAGTCCAAATTTGAGATGTTTGGTTCCAACCGTCATGTCTTTGTGAGACGCAGAGTAGGTGAACGGATCTCCGCATGTGTGGTTCCCACCGTGAAGCATGGAGGAGGTGTGGGGGTGATTTACTGTTGACACTGTCAGTGATTTATTTAGAATTCAAAGCACCCTTAACCAGCATTGCTACCACAGCATTCTGCAGCAATACGCCATCCCATCTAGTTTGGGTTTAGTGGGACTATAATTTGTTTTTCAACAGGACAGTGACCCAACACACCTCTAGGCTGAGTGATGGAGTGCTGCATTAGATGACCTGGCCACAATCACCTGACCTCAACCCAATTGAGATGGTTTGGGATGAGTTGGATCGCAGAGTGAAGGAAAAGCAGCCTACAAGTGCTCAGCATGTGTGAGAACTGCTTCAAGACTATAGGAAAACCATTCCAGGTGAAGCTGGTTGAGAGAATGCCAAGAGTGGGCTAAGCTGAGGCAAATAGTGGCTACTTTGAAGAATCTCAAGTCTAAAATATGGTTAGATTTGTTTACACCTTTTTTTTGGTTACTACATGATTCCATATGTGTTATTCATAGTTTGTCTTCACTATTATTCTGCAATGTAGAAAATAGCAAAAATAAAGAAAAACCCTTGAGTGAGTAGTGTCCAAACTTTTGACTGATACTGTATATTAGAGATGTCTAGAGATGACTTTTGCTTGATGATTTCAACAGCCAACAACATCCATTGGCATTTTGCTTGATCAGGCCAGACTATTGGGTGGGATAGCATGAATTTGAAAATATTCCTGACCTATAATACACAAACGAGCTGCCTATTCAAGAAGTTATGGATTTAGTGTTAAACGGTGTGATCGGCCTGAACAAGTGTAGTCTCCCTTTCATGACATAAGCTGTAGTAATGAGTGCAGTGACATGCCTCTCGTTTAATGAAACTTTGCGCACACTCAAATGATTCGGTCAATTATAATGCTGGCAATGAATGCCGCTTGGAGGGAAGAAAGGATATTTTAGCCGTGTGCCCCCAGTCGAATTTAGCCACGGGAGAACATGTCTGCAAGTACGAGAGTCTACCGAGGTGGAAAATACTGAGTCTAGCTACAATGTAGCGGGCCATGTCACATGTTCCTTCTCACAGAGCGTAGAAATCGGTCACAAGACAGAATTTTACCAGCGCTCTTTCTCGCGTATCCTCCAATCATGCAATGAAACAAGCCCAGGGCAGGCAGTATCCACTTGACCCTGTTCTATCCTGCACTACACCTATCCTTGTCCATTTTGATTAGTAGCCTACTGTCTGCAAATTTAATTGGATTCTCACCAAAACAGACCCTAGACTGAAGTTTCTCCTTTGAAGATACACTGTAATACAATTGTTAATAACCACAAATCAGAACACAACTTACATTTCTGCTTCACACTGTTGATGTAACTGTACATTTGATTTCTAAGTTACTGACATCTCAAATGTATTATGACAAGGGCTCATTTATGTGCTGAGCGATTTAGTATATTTTTTCTTTCAGTTTTCGATAATTTAAAACATTAAATCTATTATGAAATAAGTAGTGAACATTCAATTGCCAAAACATTGAAAATATTCCATTGATGTCAATAGAAAAATGGAAAATTACTATGAGAAAATATTTCAGTTGTGTATATTACTTAGTTTTTTTTATTTGATTACTTTGTTATTTTTCATTCCTTAAAGTCATCATCGCATCTCTGCTCAGGCAGTAGTAGCCAGACAGCCATAACGTTGTCTTTGTGCTCCCCATACTGTACTGTTTTCAGTCATCCTATTTAGCTAGGCTAGCCTTTAGAGCTGCAGAGCTGTCTGACAATCATTTTACAAGTTCTTTAAAGTAGATAAGGCATACTTTCACAAACTGTCTCAATCATTCACTCTTGTTGTGTTGTGTACATTCCTTTCTCATGCGGTCTGTGTGTGTCTAATGTAGCAGTTGTAAAAGTGTATCCATCTATACGAGCAGGTGAAGAACAGGCTCAAAGGATTGTCATTGTAGTCATTTACCACATATCTGCACTGAACTAGGTTCAATATTTGCTTAATGAAAACTACAAACTCCCTTCAGCCCAGCGTCCCACATAGTTCTTGACTTGATTCCTCTCAATAATTATTTGATTTCCCTCTAGAGAAACGGCACATTGGGTTCACAAAAAAAACTACATAGAATTCAAGTAATTCATCCTACGTCGTCAATGTAGTTTTCTTTTTAGGATATAAAACAACGTTTTGGTTAATCGCTCAGCACTAGTCAGACTCTGAGCTGTTCTGGCTGTGCTGGACAAAGGCAGGAAGGGAGTCAGTCTGAAAGGACTATTTGCTAGCGTTGCATAACTGACCATGTTCTCATGGCCGTAGAGGAGTTACTGGTGGGAGGCCAGGTCTTCGAAGAACGACCCCATCGGCTCCAACCCAGTCACATCATATACACTGCCTTTCCATTTCCACATTGATGTCATGCCTATTGTACCACCAACTAAGCCCGGTGCTGTTTCACTTACCGCATGGAAGAAGGCTAATTTGCCAATGGAAAATGAGCTGGTACTGGAAAGAATCTGATGAAAGGCGAGAGAATACTAGGATATTACCGTCAATTCTCCGTTGCATTTCACATAAGATGTATATCTTTTTTCCTCTGTTCATTTCCTTTGAGAAAAAGCAGATCAAATGCTATTACCGAAAGTCACAGAATAGTCAACTGGTCAGAACATTAGCAGGTGTATGACCACACACTGATCTGTACTGCCAGACTGGTATGCGAGGCTGCTGGAGCTTACTCACACACACACACAACAGGCGAACTGGTTGACTCATACCAGTGACAGTGATAACGGTGTAATGGCGCTCAAACCAGTGTGATGATGATGACACACACACACCAGTGTGCTCAATAAAGACGCTCAGTGACTCGGTTCAGGGAAACACGGGGCTGTGACACTGGCAAGGCACTCAAGATCACGTCTTGTTATTTGGGATTTGACTGAAGCCTAAGTCTTTGGATTCCTTCACAGTACCAACACTGACTCTTAAACCCAATTTGACCCCAACAAGTATACACATTCTTTACCTCTTTGCTTCGGTGGTTACTGGTCACCAGTGCATGAGGGGGAAGGATGGATGGAGGGAGGAAGGGAAGAGGGAGGAAGCTTGTGCTTCCTCTGAGGGAGAAGGGTTGCAGCCAGCCGGAGTCACTCACCCGAAAGTCCCTCCCACCCCCTCTGTGCCCCAGCCTCCATAGGGTAGTGCTACCTCTCCATGCAACTCCCCTATGCAAAAAAACTCTATGCAGTTTGCATTGACATGGCCATGGATCATGTTCAGTAGGAAGCAATGGAAGAAAATGGACAACCTGTAAGGGACTACTATCGGGACGTGTCCAATAGAAACACTCAAGGTTTTATAACCTTTTCCATTGTGTGTCCTAATGAACATAATGCCGGACTAGCCTTTCCTCTGGACACACTTACAGTTTCATGGATGTGTTTGAAATTGAATGTGTGTGGTTGTTTACATAGCCAAGTAGTGAATGTTTTGTTTGGGTGTCTGTGAGTTTGTCTTGTCAACTGGCCTCTTTGTTTGTGTTTATTCCTGTCGATGCTAAAAATGTGAGGAATTGTGAATATTGGACCCCAAGGGTCAAGAGCAAACACAGGGTTTTGAAAATAATGAACTGGTTGTTTGGTTAATAATAATAACAACATCTATAAGAATGCAGTCAGTGAGGAATACTTTTCTAGACACAGTACAGTAAGTACAGAGGAAATCTAGGCTAAATCATAATACTGTTGAAGTGTGTTTTGTTCCTTAGCACAATTTTGAAATGAGCAAACTGACAGTGTGGAAAGGGGATGAGCCCACATTTAGGCCAGCAGTACAGATGGAGAGCCCAATAATTAATGCTGCTATTATTAGGCTTCCATATGGCAGCACTGGGCTGCACTAGCTACAATGTGCTAACTAACAGGGCAGCCAAAAATAATGGCACACTCATTGTGCCCACAGAGCAGTTTTGGAATTCAAGAAATTATATTTAATGGGTTTTCTATGATGGAGAAAAAACAAGTTCTCACTTTCCAGTTTCGATGAAGTAACATTTACATGGTCATTCATCAGACATGTTTACAGTGAATGTGAATCACAATATGTGACTTAATATGACTTAATGCAATATAGGCCTGCTACATTATCCATTAGTAGCCTTTGTGTGACCCTTGCAGGAATTGATCGAACAACCTTGTTTTTTTTGCCATAGTCAGCAGTATGTCCAATCTAATAAGTAGTACTGAGCCATTTGGACCAGCATTGCTTGGCCATTTCTCTCTTTCTTGCATTGGCCAAACCTGAGTTGTGTGAGTGATAGCTGTTGTCTCAGAGGCCAAGTTTTAAGTCATGGTTTGGAACCAGAGGGCCAGGGTCAAAGTGTGATTGAGTCAGTGTCCCAAGTCACGTGATGAGGGCATTTGTGTGAGGAGCGCTAATAGTTTTAGACCCTTTGTTCTACAGTTATCAATTGAGTTACAGCTCACCTCCAAGATGAAAGGCAACAAGCCTGGGCCGATGCCTACCCAGTACCCACCAATCACTTAACAAAAGCTTATTTTTCTTGGCAGAACCCTATGTCATACATTCCCAAATGTGCATCTCTCGGTCTTCACACTAAATGCTTTCAAAGTTGACCATGTTGATGTAATGTGGCTGCATTAAACTCTGTCTTGGCCTGGTGCAGGTTAAACAGTGTACATATATTCTCATTTTCTAGTCCCATGATTATGTACCCACCCTGCACCTGGAAGTTGTTCTGAACCTTTTCTATTTCATCTCTCCCTTTCACAGAAAAGGACCTGAACACAAAATGTATTGTGGATATGGAAGGCAACCAGACCATCCTTCACCCAGGTGGTGGAAACCTGGGCAAGGGAGACTCCAGGTTGGTGTGTGTGTTTCTGTGTGTGCCCATGGGAATCCGTTTCAGCTGTTGAAAGAGTTTGAGTCCAGTAAGGGGATTTGGAGAATGTCGCATGACTGTGTTTGCGTGTCGACAGTCTGTCACCTGCTGAGTGAACAATGATTTGGGTGGGGGGTTGAACAGTCTGTGTTTGTTTGTGTGGAGAGCGTGTGTGTCTGTGTGTGTATGCCAGTAGACAGCCCAGGCTGCCTGCTGCTCCTCTCCTCATCCTTCCGTGTGTTGGAGCATAACTCTCCTCCGGCTGACTTCCTCTCTTTATCTCAACCCTTCCGTTGCCCCGACAATGCAGGGGCAGGTCACGGCGGGGTCAACGCCTTGAGATCATGGAACCCCATTACATTTGGAGAAGCTAGGGAATGAGGAAAAAGAAAAGAAAGAGAAAAAACATGTTTGCTTTAGCATCTGTTGGCAGTAAAGATCCTCGGCTGACTTTTATGGGGGTAAACAAGGGAAGCGCTATCATTTCTCTCTTTCTCTGCCTCTTTTCTTTATTTCCCTTTATTTTCCTTCGGATGACAATGGTGTGAGCGTTGGTGGGTGGACAAGGTTTTAAACTTGGAGGAGAAAGATGGAGCTGGCTGCTGCCCTCACACTGCAGACACTTTAATGGTGGAGCTGGGTTCGTGTTGTGGGACCTGCTGCTGGGATGAAGAGATGAATGGAGTAGAGGCCCTCCTCGCTCACTCCCATAGAGCCTCTACAGACTCCCAGGGCCCCAGATGCCTCCAATGGCACGAGTTCACATGACTGCCCAGTGTTTTACATAGTTTATCTTTGGTGGTGGGGGGCTCGGAATCCAGACAACATAATTGTTTTTTTCAATAAATTTTTCCCCCTACCCCTTTTTCTCCCTAATTTCGTGGTTTCCAATTGTCCAATCGCCTCAACTCCTGTACGGACTTGGGAGAGGTGAAGGTCGAGAGCCGTGCGTCCCCCGAAACACAACCCAATCAAGCCGCACTGCTTCTTGACACAATGCCCACTTAACCCAGCCGCACCAATGTGTCAGAAGAAACACTGTACACCTGGCGACCATGTCAGCGCGCACTGCGCTCGGCCCGCCACAGGAGTCGCTAGTATGCGATGGGACAAGGACATCCCTGCCGGCCAAACCCTCCCCTAACCAAGACGACGCTGGGCCAATTGTGCGCCGTCCCATGGGTCTCTCGGTCGCGGCTGGCTGCGACAGAGCCTGGACTTGAAGCCAGATCTCTAGTGGCACAGCTAGCACTGCAGAGCCTTAGACCTCTGCGCCACTCGGGCGGCCCAACGGAGTTCAACAATATTCAAAAATGTATTGAATTAAGTAGGAAATCAACTAAATATATTATTTTGCCCAAGATGATCGAAAGACATGAACAAAGTGTGTCGTTGATTTGTATTTCCCTTTCTGAACTTTCAACTTTCTGAAGCAAAGGCACGGTAATTACCAGCGTTGGTCTACCACTTTGTGTAATCGTTAAGCAATGATGGTAACGACAACCGTCTTCTGGGAGATGGAAAGGCTTTCCCCAAAATCTTCTCAATTAAATGTTAACTACAAAATAGCCTATGCCTACCTGGCAGAATATTATTGTGATAATTTGCATCAATCCAGTGGCAATTGTTTAGCAAACTCTGCCATTATATGCATGCTACAGAAACGCTGCTAACCAAACAAGTTGCTGGTGCCACTTAAATTAAAGCGTATCTACACCCAAAAATGAAAACTTCAACCTCAAAAGTGGCCCCTTGATGTGGTATAAGCATTGTTGTGTACTTAGAACATCAAATGTCATTGTTTTTCTGTTAAAGCTGATTATGGTGACTTGTTGTGTATATGGAAGCAGCCTCTTCTGTCTTACAGAGACTGGACTCTGTTTATCATGCATGCTTGCGCTGCATTACAAATGCCAAGTCACTCACCCACCATTGCACCTTGTACCAAATGGTGGTTTGGACCTCACTTTATATGCGCAGAATACGACATTTGTATGTGTTCATCTACAAAGTAATTTTGTGTAAACTCCCTCTACATCTGTATTCTAGTCTCCTTCACCATCAGCAGTTACCATATTCGGTCTGCTAGGTGATTGCTACTTAAAGTCCCCAGGACATTTACAGTGTATTCAGACCCCTTGACTTTTTACATATTTTGTTAAGTTACAGCCTGATTTTAAAATAGATAGTTTTTTTCCCTCATCAATCTACACACCATAATGACAAAGCAAAAGCAGGTTTAGAAATGTTTGCAATTTCACCTTTCCCAGATCTGTGCCTTGACACAATCCTGTCTCGGAGCTCTTAAGGACAATTCCTTCGAACTCATGGCTTGGTTTTTGCTCTGACATGCACTGTCAGCTGTTGGACCTTTTATATAGACAGGCGTATGCCTTTTCCAAATCATTTCCAATCAATTGAATTTACAACAGGTGGACTCCAACCAAGTTGTAGAAACATCTAAAGGATGATCAATGTAAACAGGATGCACCTGAGCTCAATTTAGAGTCTCAGCAAAGGGTCTGAATACTTTTTTTCTTAATCTGTTTGCTTTGTCATGATGGGGGAATTGTGTAGATTATTGAATCAATTTTAGAATAAGGCTGTAACTTAAGAAAATGTGGAAAAAGTCATGGGGTCTGAATACTTTCTGAATGCAATGTATAGTATTAGGCAAGACTGTTTTCTCATTTTGTGCACCAGAGGCATGGAATAGTCTACATCCCATGCTTTATCTACATATTTTAGTGCCACTGAATGAATTAAACATTTTGATTGGAGACTGTAACAGAGGAGTGTAAATGTAGAAAAAAGAAAATGCTGGATCATGTTAAATTGTATATTTTTTAATTCTGTAATGTATTGATTGTTTCTGCTGCCTTGGCCAGGTTTCCCTTAAAATAGAGGCTCTGGTTCTCAATGGGCTTTTCCTGGTTAAATAAAATGTAACTTTTTGGGTGTCTTGACCAAATTCACATAGAAATGTGAGTTACAGATCTGTTAGTCTAATTGAAAGGAAGTCTAAGAAGCGGTAGATCTATTCTATGTGCGGTGTTTCTATGCTTCCCATTCTTAAGTTTTGTTTTAGCATCTTTTGCTTTCAATTTTGTACAACAGCTTCAAACAGCAGAAAATACATTTGACAGCAGGTTTAGATGGTGCAATAATTATTTACCCTATTGCTTGTTTTGTCAAACTTAAATTAGGCAAACTTTTTGAGTTTTAGCAACCAGGAAATGGCGGAGCGATTTCTGCATATTGCAACTTGAAAATGTGTGATTTTATTGAATGTGTGTGTGTATATATGGGACGTTGAACTGCTAATGTTTTGTCTCTGCTCCCGTGTCTTGTTAAAGTTTAATGGCCGGTTTTGATTTGTTCTCCCTATGTGTTCTTTCCTCTAGCGACAGTTAGAATCAGGGATAGCCCTCTGTCGTGTCGATGCATGTTGGACCTTCTGTGTTGGCTGATCTGCTGTATCATGATTCATGAGTGGAAAATGATAATGTCAGATAGGGCCTGTCTAATGAATGTTCAATAGGCCTACAGTACATTGACACTCCCTGAATGTCCCTGGCTGGAACTGACTGTGCTCCACCTCCATTGAGACAAACTGGCCACGCTCAGACCGTACAAGGACTGCCTATCTAGCACTACCTTCAACAACCTTCAATAGATGAAGACCACCATACATGCACACTGGCCACACACACACTAGTGCTGTGACGGTCATTGAATTTTGGATGACTGTAATTGGCCAGCCAAATGACTGAGGTCTCTGTAATAACCATTTTGAATAGCCCCCCCACCCCCCAATGATTCTAATATATACAGTGCATTCGGAGTAGTCAGACCCCTTTTTCCACCTCTTGTTACATTACAGCTTTATTCTAAAATGTGTTAATTCATTTTTTCCCTCATCAATCTAAACACAATACCCTATAACCTGACAGAGCTTGGGAGGACCTTCCCAAAGGACAACCATCTCTGCAGCACTCCACCAATCAGGGTTTTCTGATAGTGGCCAGAAGGAAGCCATTCGTCAGTAAAAAGCACATGACAGCCCGCTTCATCTTTGCTAAAAGGGCCCTAAAGACTCTTAGACCATGAGAAACAAGATTCTCTGGTCTGATGAAACCAATATTGAACTATTTGGCCTGAATGCCAAGCGTCATGTCTGGAGGAAACCTGGCACCATCCCTACGGTGAAGCATGGTGGTGGTGGCAGCATCATGCTGTGGGGATGTTTTTCAGCGGCAGGGACTGGGAGACTAGTCAGGATTCAGGGAAAGATGAACGGAGCAAAGTACAGAGAGATCATTGGTAAAGACCTGCTCCAGAGCGCTCAGGACCTCTGACTGGAGCGAAGGTTCACCTTCCAGAAGGACAATGACCCTAAGCACACAGCCAAGACAATGCAGGAGTGGCTTCAGGACAAGTCTCTGAATGTCCTTGAGTGGCCCAGCCAGACCCCAGACTTGAACCCGATCATACATCTCTGGATAGACCTGAAAATAGCTGCGCAGCGACGCTCCCCATCCAACCTGACAGCACTTGAGAGGATTTGCAGAGAGGAATGGGAGAAACTCCCCAAATAAGGGTGTGCCGAGTTTGTAGCGTCATACTCAAGGCTGTAATCGCTGCCAGAGGTTCTTCTACAAAGTACTGAGTAAAGGGTCTGAGTACTTATGTGAATGCAATTTCTGTGTTTTTATTTTTAGCAAATCTGCAAAAATGTATACATGTGTTTTTGCTTTGTCATTATGGGGTGTTGTGTGTAGATTTGAGGAGGGGGTGGAACAATTTAATCAATTTTAGAAAAAGGCTGTAAAGTAACGATGTGGAAAAAGTCAAGGGTTCTGAATGCTTTCTGAATGCATTGTGTGTGTATATGTGTATATACACTACCGTTCAAAAGTTTGGGGTCACTTAGAAATGTCCTTGATTTAGCAAAGAAAAGCACTTTTTTTGTCCATTGAAATAACATCAAATTAATCAGAAATACAGTGTAGACATTGTTAATATTGTACATGACTATTGTAGCTGGAAAAGGCTGATTTAAAAACCAATTTGTTTTTTAATGGAATATCTACTAATCTAATATCATTATCAGCAACCTGTGTTCCAATGGCATGTTGTTAGCTAATCTGAGTTTGTCATTTTTAAAAGGCTAATTGATCATTAGAAAACCCTTTTGCCATTATGTTAGCACAGCTGAAAACTGCTGTCCTGATTAAAGAAGCAATAAAACGGGCCTTTAGACTAGTTGAGTATCTGGAGCATCAGCATTTGCGGGTTCCATTACAGGCTCAAAATGGCCAGAAACAAAGCACTTTCTTCTGAAACTCGTCAGTCTATTCAGTTTGCTCTGTTCTGTGAGGGGAGTAGTACACAGCATTGTGTACTAGCATCTTCAGTTTCTTGGCAATTTCTCGCATGGAATAGCCTTCATTTCTCAGAACAAGAATAGACTGATGAGTTTCAGAAGAAAGTTATTTGTTTCTAGCTATTTTGAGCCTGTAATCGAACCCACAAATGCAAATACGGTCGGCATTTGATTTGAGGTATTCTAGGTTGGGTGAAAAAAGAAGAAGACTTGAGTTCCTATATGTTATCACAATTACACAATGAGTGGTAAATTATGAAACATACACCCTCGCCCTTCTTCCCGGAGAGATGTTTATTCCTGTCGGCGCGATGAACTGAGAATCCAGATGGCTGGACTGACTCCGACAGTATATCCCGAGAGAGCCATGTTTCCATGAAACGGAGTATGTTACAATCCCAGATGTCTCTCTGGAAAGAAAAACCCTTGCCCTGATCTCGTTAACTTTGTTATCCAGGGACTGAACACTATCGAGTAATATACTCGGAAGCGGTGGGTGATGTGCGCGCCTAGGACTAGAAGACCGCTTTGATTCCCTCTTCCGCCGGTGTTGTTTTGGGTTGGCCTCTGGAATCAGTTCCATTGCCCTGGGTGGTGCGAACAAAGGATGCGCTTCGGGAAAGTCTTATACCGCCGCTCTGATATCCAATAGTTCTTCCCGGCTGTATCTAATAACACAATGTTCAAAGTTTCCTAACAACTAGAAGCGAGGCAGCCCTCTCTGTCGGCGCCATCTTAAATGTAATATTGTTTAGAAAAGAGATGCGTGTCAGCTAAGCAAACAGCAGCTGAATTCTTTATGGTGGCAGCCATGTTTGTTTGTTTGTTTGACTTGGCGAAAACTCCCTAATCCCAGAATGCTTTTCACTCTAAGATGCAAATAATCAAAGTCAAACATGGCTGCGCCAATATGAACTTAGCCACTTTTCAGCATATTACAAATCTTCAACGTACTATTTTATTTATTTATTTTATTTCACCTTTATTTAACCAGGTAGGCAAGTTGAGAACAAGTTCTCATTTACAATTGCGACCTAGCCAAGATAAAGCAAAGCAGTTCGACACATACAATGACACAGAGTTACACGTGGAGTAAAACAAACATACAGTCAATAATACAGTAGAAACAAGTCTATATACGATGTGAGCAAATGAGGTGAGATAAGGGAGGTAAAGGCAAAAAAAGGCCATGGTGGCAAAGTAAATACAATATAGCAAGTAAAACACTGGAATGGTAGATTTGCAGTGGAAGAATGTGCAAAGTAGAAATAAAAATAATGGGGTGCAAAGGAGCAAAATAAATAAATAAAATACATACAGTAGGGAAAGAGGTAGTTGTTTGGGCTAAATTATAGGTGGGCTATGTACAGGTGCAGTAATGAGCTGCTCTGACAGTTGGTGCTTAAAGCTAGTGAGGGAGATAAGTGTTTCCAGTTTCAGAGATTTTTGTAGTTAGTTCCAGTCATTGGCAGCAGAGAACTGGAAGGAGAGGCGGCCAAAGAAATAATTGGTTTTGGGGGTGACTAGAGAGATATACCTGCTGGAGCGTGTGCTACAGGTGGGAGATGCTATGGTGACCAGCGAGCTGAGATAAGGGGGGACTTTACCTAGCAGGGTCTTGTAGATGACATGGAGCCAGTGGGTTTAGCGACGAGTATGAAGCGAGGGCCAGCCACCGAGAGCGTACAGGTCACAATGGTGGGTAGTATATGGGCCTTTGGTGAAAAAACGTATTGCACTGTGATAGACTGCATCCAATCTGTTGAGTATGGTATTGGAGGCTATTTTGTAAATGACATCGCCAAGTCGAGGATTGGTAGGATGGTCAGTTTTTACAAGGGTATGTTTGGCAGCATGAGTGAAGGATGCTTTGTTGCGAAAATAGGAAGCCAATTCTAGATTTAACTTTGGATTGGAGATGTTTGATGTGGGTCTGGAAGGAGAGTTTACAGTCTTAACCAGACACCTAGGTATTTGTAGTTGTCCACGTATTCTAAGTCCGAGCCGTCCAGAGTAGTGATGTTGGACAGGCGGGCAGGTGCAGGCAGCGATCGGTTGAAGAGCATGCATTTAGTTTTACTTGTATTTAAGAGCAATTGGAGGCCACGGAAGGAGAGTTGTATGGCATTGAAGCTTGCCTGGAGGGTTGTTAACAGTGTCCAAGGAAGGGCCAGAAGTATACAGAATGGTGTCGTCTGCGTAGAGGTGGATCAGAGACTCACCAGCAGCAAGAGCGACATCATTGATGTATACAGAGAAGAGAGTCGGTCCAAGAATTGAACCCTGTGGCACCCCCATAGAGACTGCCAGAGGTCCGGACAGCAGACTCTCCGATTTGACACACTGAACTCTATCAGAGAAGTAGTTGGTGAACCAGGCGGGGCAATCATTTGAGAAACCAAGGCTGTCGAGTCTGCCGATGAGGATGTGGTGATTGACAGAGTCGAAAGCCTTGACCAGATCAATGAATACGGCTGCACAGTACTTGTTAGTATATACAAGAACAGGAACACAAGACTTGACAAGTAATTTACTGTTTTTGACAAATCACAAAGCAAATAAAATGTTAACACCTTACAGATCATCACACCAAATACAAGCCTACTGCCTAAACTAACCTTAGCGCGAAAGCTAGACATGGATGAAACCGTTTGTGGAGGGGTTCATTTGTGGGAGGTTTTCCATGGGGGGTAGAAATGGGGGAAAGTATCGTGGTGGGATATGAAATATTACTATGTTGGGGGATTTATCAATAAATGGGGGGCAAACACAGAAGTTTATACACTAAATCCCCTGGAAAGGGGGATCTGAGCTGGCAAAAAATACTGGGAACTGGGGGGGGGAGCTCCGACTGGGAAAAGTCATTTTGAACGGTCATCCAACTTGGAATTCCAACTCGGGAACTCGGGCCTCTTTCTAACTCGGGCCGACTTTCCATCCTGAAGATCACTGACGTCACCTAGTATTTTTCAGTTGTTCACAGAGTTCACAGTTGTCTTGAAAGCACCATAAGTCAGTCGAGTGAACTATATCTTGTTATAACCTCTTTTGTCTGACAACCAATAAGCGTTGTAGGACATCAACAAACATGGAGCTACACATAGCCGGCAAATAGCTTTGCATTAGCTCATCATAATCACTACAACCTTCAAAAAAGTATTTTACACGCGAGTCTATTACAATGTATGCAAGAATTGGAATGCATTATGTCACCAATACTTGAAAATGTGAATAAAACAGTAAATATATTATGGTCCGGGCCTCCCGAATGGCGCTGCGGTCTAAGGCACTGCATCGCAGCGCTTGAGGTGTCACTACAGATCTGGGTTCGATCCCAGGCTGTGTCGCAGCAGGCTGCGACCGGGAGACCCATGAGGCGATGCACAATGGGCCCAGTGTCGCCCGGGTTAGGGGAGGGTTTAGCAAGCTGGCATGACCTTGTCCCATCGCCCTCTGGCGACTACTTGTGGCGGGCCGGGTGTATGCACGCTGACTTCAGTCCGCAGTTGTATGGGGTTCCCGCCGACAAATTGGTGCGGCTAGCTTCTGGATTAAGTGAGCAATGTGTTTCGGAGGACGCACTCTGCTCTTGATCTTCACCTCTCCCGAGTCCATTACGGGAGTTGAAGCGATCAAACAAGACTAACTACCACTTGGATATCACAAAATTTGGGAGAAAAAGGGGTAAAATGTACAAACATAAATTGTCTGCAACAGTGAAATGGGCTACTTATGTGAAACAGCCTATAGATAATTAGCAGGCAGCGTGCCTTGGTTTGAAGGCGGCGTGGGTTAGCTGTCATGTTGCATAACAATCACATTTTGGAACAGTGAGTGCATTCTGACATCACGTGCCTGATAAAAATTCACGCTGGGGCAACCGTTGGAGATATTTGGAACTCACACGTGAAAATGGTTGAGAGTCCATATTATCGCATAAACTGTTTATGACGATTATTTTATTTTCATGATGGTCTTCATCCATAGCCGTCGGTTATACGATGCCAGCCCTAATACGTGCCAGCCCTAACACACAGCAGCGAGGCCAGAGGACCTCTGATGGGAGGGTGACTGTTGATCCAATATGGCCGACCAGCTGCACACCGTGTCATAAAGGACTCCGTGACAGTCAGGCTGCTGACGACGTGCTGGCACCACTGCTCTAGACTCATCTCTCCCTTTCTGTTCTGATAACAAGATTGGCTGGCTGTCTATTGTTGAACACCTGTCTGGGTGGATGGCTGGCTGGCTCACTCATATCCTGCCGGCATTGGAGTTTGCATTGTGTGTGTGTGTGTAGTTTGCATAGTGACGTAAGGTATTATTTGCGTAAGTGTCAAGAGTTCAATGCTTACTCGTTCAGTCAGACCTTGGCTCAAACTCTTAAGATGTCATTCTTCTTATTATATTGACAAGATGTTTATTGCACATGGGACAAACGTAGCTCTGTATGGAAAAATATCCAGAAGTATTTCTGGTATTTTATTAGGATCCCTATTAGCTGTTGCGAAAGTAGCAGCTACTCTTTCTGGGGTCCAAACAAACATGAAACATGACATAATACTGAACATTCCAAATCATAGTTTATTTGTCACGTGCTCCGAATACAACAGGTGTAGACCTTACAGTGAAATGCTTACTTACAGGCTCTAACCAACAGTGCAAAAAGGTATTAGGTGAACAATAGGTAAGTAAAGAAATAAAACAACAGTAAAAAGACAGGCTATAGCGAGGCTATAAAAGTAGCGAGGCTACATACAGACACTGGTTAGTCAGGCTGATTGAGGTAGTATGTACATGTAGATGTGGTTAAAGTGAATATGCATATATGATGAACAGAGAGTAGCAGTAGCGTAAAAGAGGGTTTGGCGGGTGATGGGTGGCAGGACACAATGCAGATAGCCCGGTTAGCCAATGTGCAGGAGCACGGGTTAGTTGGCCCAATTGAGGTAGTATGTACATGAATGTATAGTTAAAGTGACTATGCATATATGGTAAACATAGAGTAGCAGCAGCTTAAAAAGAGGGGTTGGGGGGGCACACAATGCAAATAGTCCGGGTAGCCATTTGTTTACCTGTTCAGGAGTAGAGGTCGACCGATTATGATTTTTCAACGCCGATACCGATTATTGGAGGACCAAAAAAGCCGATACCGATTAATCTGGCCATTTTTATTTATTTAGTTGTAATAATGACAATTACAACAATACTGAATGAACACTTATTTTAACTTAATATAATATATCAAAATCAATTTAGCCTCAAGTAAATAATGAAACGTGTTCAATTTGGTTTAAATAATGCAAAAACAAAGTGTTGGAGAAGAAAGTAAAAGTGCAATATGTGCTATGTAAGAAAGCTAACGTTTCAGTTCCTTGCTCAGAACATGAGAACATATGAAAGCTGGTGGTTCCTTTTAACATGAGTCTTCAATATTCCCAGGTAAGAAGTTTTAGGTTGTAGGTATTATAGGAATTATAGGACTATTTCCCTCTATACCATTTGTATTTCATTAACCTTTGACTATTGGATGTTCTTATAGGCACTTTAGTATTGCCAGTGTAACAGTATAGCTTCCGTCCCTTTCCTCGCTCCTCCCTGGGTTCAAACCAGAAACACAACGACAACAGCCACCATCGAAGCAGCGTTACCCATGCAGAGCAAGGGAAACAACCACTGCAAGGCTCAGAGCGAGTGACGTTTGAAACGCTATTAGCGCGCGCTAACTAGCTAGCCATTTCACTTCGGTTACACCAGCCTCATCTCGGGAGTTGATTAGGCTTGAAGTCATAAACAGCGCAATGCTTGACGCACACCGAAGAGCTGCTGGAAAAACGCACGAAAGTGCTGTTTGAAATAATGCTTAATATCTAGTAATATCATCAACCATGTGTAGTTAACTAGTGATTCTGATTTATTGTTTTTTTACAAGATAAGTTTAATGCTAGCTAGCAACTTACCTTGGCTTACTGCATTCGCGTAACAGGCACTCTCCTTGTGGAGTGCAACGAGAGAGGCAGGTCGTTGTCAACTTGGGGGATTAACGACCTGCCAAGGTGATAATCTGTCGTTCTGCCCCTGAACGAGGCAGTTAACCCACCATTCCTAGGCTGTCATTGAAAATAAGAATGTGTTCTTAACTGACTTGCCTAGTTAAATAAAGGTATAAAAAAAAATATCTATATTTTTTTAATCGGCAAATCGGTTTCCAAAAATACCGATTTCCGATTGTTATGAAAACTTGTAATCGGCCCTAATTAATCGACCATTCCGATTAATTGGTCAACCTCTATTCAGGAGTCCTATGGCTTAGGTGTAAAAACTATTGAGAAGACTTTTTGTCCGAGACTTGGCACTCCGGTACCACTTGCCATGTGGTAGTAGAAAGAACAGCCTATGATTGGGGTGGCTGGGGTCTTTGACAATTTTTAGGGCCTTCCTCTGACACCGCCTGGTGTAGAGGACCTGGATGGCAGGCAGCTTAGCCCCAGTGATGTTCTGGGCCATACTCACTACCCTCTGTAGTGCCTTTCAGTCAGAGGCCGAGCAATTGCCGTACCAGGCAGTGATGCAACCAGTCAGGCTGATGCTCTCGATGTTGCAGCTGTAGAACTTTTTGAGGATCTCAGGACCCATGCCAAATCTTTTTAGTTTCCTGAGGGGGAATAGGCTTTGTCGTGCCCTCTTCACTACTGTCTTGGTGTGTTTGGACCATTCTAGTTTGTTGGTGATGTGGATACCAAGGAACTTGAAGCTCTCAACCTGCTCCACTACAGCCCCGTCGATGAGAGTGGGGGCGTGCTCGGTCCTCCTTTTCCTGTAGTCCACAATCATGTGTTAGCCAACACAATGATGTCCCCGTATGGAAGCATTGTTCACATAAGTCCTCTTTTTAATTGTATGTAGTCGGATTAATCTAAAAGCACAATTTAGGCACAATGTTTGGAAACTATTGTAAACACTAACTCGCTTGGCCTCTCCTGAGTGGGTGAGCTTTAAAGTTGATGATCTCCTCAAAGGCCTAGTCCATTGACCCATGACCCCTGACTGCTGCTTGTTATTTACAGTAGTATTATGATCAGCCACCCAAGACAGGCGGGCCCCACTCTGTTGTTTGTCACGCATATTAATGAATTTAGAATGTGTCTGCTCTGCGGTAGGTATGGGATTACTATTTAGGTCAATAGTACAGTACAGTCCCCTCAGCCCCCCTCCTGACTTCAGTCCCCATATAGCCCTCCTTAACCCTTCTCCCCGGTCTACCATCCTCATCCCTATCTGATGCTTCCTCACCCTCACCCTGTTCCCTGCCCTATCCTTTCTTTACCCCTCCCCAGTTAGAACACTGCGCCACTTGGGAGCCTACGGCATCTCGGTGCTAGAGGCGTCACTGCAGAACCTGGTTCGATTCCAGGCTGTATCATAACCGGCCGTGATTGGGAGTCCCGTAGGGCGGCGCACAATTGGCCCAGTGTCGTCCGGGTTAGTATTTGGACGTAGGACGTCATTGTAAGTAAGAATTTGTTCTTAACTGACTTGCCTAGTTAAATAAAGGAGAATTAAAAAATACCCAATCCTCCTCCCCACTCCCTAGTGCTCCTCACCCTCCCCAGCCTTGTCCCCCCTAACCCTTGCCTCTGGTAGGCTGTAGCACAGGCTAAACCTCGTCCCTCTCCATACTCACAGCACAGAAGGGGAGCGAGCGGCCAGCGATGCGCATCCAAGCGTAAACTCATTTTTTAAACGACGCTGATCGCAAAAGAGAGAACCATAGAACGAAAGAGAGAAGAGAGCAGGCGTGCGCCGGGTCTCCTGACTGCCTCGCATTCTCCTCTCATTGGCCGGCATGCTGCGTCACTTGACACGATGTGGGACAGGGACACTCGCAGCCCTCTGGGGTCTAACCCCCCCCAATTTAGCGCTGGTTCCCAGCCCCTGATTTGCTGTGACATGTGTCAGTGTGCCGGATCTCAACTTCTCAGTGAGCTGGTTATGGCTGTGGGGAGGGAGGGTTCTATACTCTGGCCTGTACCATGCAGAGTGGTTCAACACTCGTTGAGCTCTTAGAAGAAATTGGGCAAGAAAGTCTCATAGTAGCAATGCAATGGGGAGGGTTGGTTAGATTGAGCTGTGCTGTGGTTTTTTACTGACTCACTGCCCTATACAGTGTTTCACTGAACTCTTGGAAGAAATTGGGCGAGTGGAAATGCTGGGCTTGGCTGTGGGTTTTCTCTCACTCATGTGCACACGTGGCGTGTGTGTATGTGTGTGTGTGTAAAATGCGGGTATACATGGTAACGGGACACGTATTCGAACCGTTCGGTACGGCGACCTTGGTTTGGCTCCGCACTGTGAACCCTAATTAATAAATAAATATGTTAGTGTTGTTGTTGATGAGTAATCGTGTGTTTTCATTTAATAAAAAATACAAAGTGTTCTTGATTGTGCTCTCATAAAAGCCATTATATGACTCTTGATCATATTGTATATGGAATCAGGAATAGCAACACTTTGTATTTTCTTTAATAAACAAAAATGAACTACAGTAACTGTTAGCATTTAATTTTCCCGCTGTACAGAAACCGAACGGTGATTCCAAAACCACTATACGTACCGAACTGTGTGTTTTGGTGAACCAATACACCCTTAATACAAGGCATGGCTCCTGGTCTGGAAGACATGAGACGAGTGTGAAATGCAAAGCTGGAGATGAAAGGAAGGGAGAGACCTGATGGAATACACAGGAAACATTTTTAAGAGACATGTTCAAAGCCTCCCCTACCTTCTTTACACTCCAGTTAGGCCCAGTCCTATCTGGAGTGTAAATCACACAGTGATGTAGCTCTCTTTTCTGGGAGAATGTCACTGGGGAAATAGGCCTATGTCAGTCAGTTGTTCTATGTAGCCTAGTGTCAGTCGAAGGACGTGTCCCAATACCTGCTGTCAGAGTGTTGGATGTTTTTAATAAAGAGCTGAAGAAGTGCAGCTTAAGCATTCAATGGAAGAATGTTCATGGATGAAGGGAAACGGGTGTCTGTGTGTTTTACTGCTGTTGGCACACCTGTTAATTGAATAAGTGATATGCCACTCAACTCCCACTCAGTGTGTGTGTTTTTAGATTGTTGACAGACAATCGTTTGCTTCAATTATATTTGTTTTTCCCTTTAGTGTTTGTTTGTGTGTGTTAGGTCTGGTACACTTACTGTATAACCGTGTAACTGACAGTTATGTGTGAAGACTGTCATGAAAAAAATAACCGTCATAACCATACAAATACATATTTATTATTATGACTTTTTTGGTGGAAATAAAAGCTGACTGAAGACGGAATGGCCGGGCATTCTTGCGGGGGAGTCTGCTGTAACGTGGACTCTACAACGTGATGAAACTTAAAAAAAAAAAGTTTTTTTATTTTTTACTTCTGGCTGAAACAAGTAACGTGTTGTAGCAAACGAGTTGGGTTGTCTAGGCAACGCCCCCCTCCCTGCAGCAGCAGCACATGCAGTCAGGAGCGGAGGAGAGGAAAATGTGTGTATTTAAAAATTAAACAAACGGTTATTCAAATGGTTGTTACTGTAACCACAGTCATTTGGCTGACCAATAACCTGCTTTCAAAATTCCATGACTGTCAAACCCCTAGGGGTGTGTGCGTGCCTCTAGCCTATGCCTTCAGGTTGTTTTTCCTGTAGTGCTCATCATATCTGGCTCCATCCTGCCTGGTCTCACAGGTGCCATGGGGGTATGGAGGGATGAGTGAAATAGAGGAGAAGAGATGGAGGTTGATGTTTTGAGCCTTCGGCGCTATGGGGGAGGAGAGAAGTGGCGGGATGAGGGGTAGATATGCAGGCGTCGCGTTAGAGTTGATTCATCTATATTTTCAAAACAGACCAAAAAATATCTGCGTTTTTAAACCATTTTACACACGTTTTATATTGAAAGTCAAGTGTTTTTTTTTGCTTCAACAGAGTGATCAGGGACGTGCAACTATAGTTATCCTTCACAGAAAATACATTGGTGCAACACATTCGGCAGAATATAGCTTCATTTTCATCAGATGACAACAGAAGTGCAACGGTATTTGGCTGGAAGCCACACAAGTAAATGAGCTTTTGCATGGCCATCAAATTAATGTTTATCATAGAAATAATTTAGCCAGCTAGATTTTGGAACATTGCTGCGGGGACTTTCTTCCATTCAGCCGTGAGGATTAGTGAAGTTGGGCAATAATGTTGGCCGATTTAGGATTGGCTCGCAGTCGGCATTCCAATTCATCCCAAAGGTGTTCGATGGGGTTGAGGTCAGGGCTCTGTGCAGGCCAGTCAAGTTCTTCCACACTAATCTCGAAAGTATGTGGACACCCCTTCATATTAGTGGATTCATCTATTTCAGCCACACCCGTTGCTGACCGGTGTATAAAATCAAGCACACAGCCATGCAATCTCCATAGACAAACATTGGCAGTAGAATGGCCTTACTGAAGAGCTCAGTGACTTTCAACGTGGCACCGTCATAGGATGCCACCTTTCCAACAAGTCAGTTCGTCAAATTTATGCCCAGCTAGAGCTGCCCCAGTAAACTGTAAGTGCTGTTATTGTGAAGTGGAAAAATTGTCTGTCCTCGGTTGCAACACTCACTACCGAGTTCCAAACTGCCTCTGAAATATTTTACCAGGGTTATCTTCTGTATACCAACCCTACCTTGTCACAACACAACTGATTGGCTCAAAGCATTAAGAAGGAAAGAAAATCCACAAATGAACTTTTAATAAGGCACACCTGTTAATTGAAATGCATTCCAGGTGACTACCTCATGTAGCTGGTTGAGAGAATGCCAAGAGTGTGGAAAGCTGTCATCAAGGCAAAGGGTGGCTACTTTGAAGAATCTCAAATATAATATATAGTTTGATTTGTTTTTAACCTTTTTTTGGTTACTAAATGATTCCATATGTGTTATGTCATAGTGTTGATGTCATTACTATTATTCTACAATGTAGAAAATAGTAAAAATAAAGAAAATCTGTAGCTGTGTCCAAACTTTTGACTGGTACGGTATATAGTGTAACTAGCTAGCTAGGCTAATTGAGCATGCACTTTCTTCCTGCCCTGCAATTACAAATATCAGCACCTCCATTTAGATGATTAAATGGCTCTTGGTCGTTGTACCATTTTCAGTACTTGTCATTTAACTTTAAATTCTATCATTTTAATATCAACCGTTGTTTAGATAATCTCCTAACTTGCTTTGGCACACATGGAGGCTCTATGACTATAGTGGCGCTTTGGTGACTTGTGATTGGCCGACAACAACAAGCTACACGCACTACTCTGGGCTTTTTTTTAGTTTAGCAGTGGAGAACATACTATTAACGTTTTATCCACAACTCTCTCTCCATCACTGTTGTTATTGACTGTGAAGCCAAAATGTTCCCAAACTGGAGATTTAAACAATGATTGAGTATCCTCCAATTCTGGTTTTATCGATCCCATCATTCACCATCTACAGAGTTCCCGGGTGCACTTCACAAAAGGATCATTTAAAATCCGCCGGTTAAGATGAGAATTTTTGACGGAATTAGCCTACAATGTTTTTTCAGATCAGATTTACTCACGGGGCAATGGCATGCAACGCAGTGTGGTGTAGCTTCCACTAGAACTATGCTAACCAGTTTGGCTTCAGTTGAGCAGAGCCTTTCAGATTTACTGTATTTAATCTCATAAACCTAATTAAGAAATGGCAACGCTGACTTTTTGACAGCCAGTAAAAAAAGCGTTGTGGTTTATGGTGCAGCCTTTTAGATCGAATTGGGGAGTGAGAGATTCATGACACAATGTTGTGGTATGTTTTGTGGCTGTGGTGTGTGTAGCCTCTAGATTACTTTGGGGCTTTAGAAGTGATATACAACTCTAGGCCCAAGGCCAGTCTTCCGAAGATTCTTCCGATAGTCCTATTACTACAGCTGTACAATCTAAACTATCACGTATTGGAATAAATCCTAGAGGATTACATTCAACTCCCATGTCTTCCACCCTGTGGCTGTCTCGGTGGTATGTAGCCAGGCCTATATAAACCATGCTCTGTGTGTGTGTTGGGGAATGCCAGCCCAGCAGCTGCCGTGAAAGCAAATCCCCATCCCAAATTGAGGATAAAAAAAACACTGACAGTTTTACAGTGACTCTGTGACAGGAGGAAATCTATTGGCCTGAATGACAGGAAACAAAGCACTGCACAGGAGAGTAAAGAGGATTCCCCCCTGCTTCCAGAAGTCGATGCCTGGCTTAATTTACAGCAGTCCAGTGCTTGGGTTAATTGGGCCATGAATTGAATTTAACAACCCGGCCAATAAACTCCCACACATTGATTTGAACTATAGCTCAAAACTGAGTTAAATAAAAATACGTTGTAGTTTAAAAAAAAATCACATATCAAACAAACAAAAATTCCTAACCAAAACCTGTCCATGCAAGTCATTTGTTTATTAGACAGAAATGCTGGTGTTAAATCCATCTATGATTATCATGAAGCATCACTCGTGTGTCCCAATTGTCATATTACTTTCGCTTTGGTCTTCCAACAACATGTGGGAATAGCCACTAACTGCTACGTGAATAGGCTTCAGTAGCCTATAGCCCCATCTCCCCTAATCTGCATCAGATAGCCCCATCTCCCCTAATCTGCATCAGATAGCCCCATCTCCCCTAATCTGCATCAGATAGCCCCATCTCCCCTAATCTGCATCAGAGCCCCATCTCTCCTAATCTGCATCAGATAGCCCCATCTCCCCTAATCTGCATCAGATGCGTTCATAAATGTGTTGCTACTCACTGAATGTTTCAGCGATATCAAGTTATGATGCCGTGTGCATTGCATAAAAGGCTTGCAGTCAAACAACCAATGTGCGACTCTGTTTCTTTTTGTTTGGTCTGGACTGCGTTCTCACCTGTAGCGTACCGCACTACTGTACAAATTGAATCCACTCTTTTTGAGTGAACCACTGTATGTTGTTGTGTAGTGTGCTCCCAAGTGAGGAGTCCAAACTAACCGAATTAAGGGGTAAGAGTTTAGATAAAAAGTTTCTAAAAAAACACCCCGCTCCAAACCAATTCGGTGTGAAAGCCCACAAAGTGTGTGCATTGCCTTGATTCCTCGCTTCTCTTCTTGGCTCCCGTTGGAGGAGAAGGTCAGTGGAGAACGATCTCAATGAGTTTTGAGAAGGAGGCGAGGACGCAAGGAATCATGGAAATGCAATTGAGATTCTCCCTGTGAATGGTAGGTCTTTTGTGACATGACAATCCTCTGTTTTAGTCTCCCGAGTTTGATTGTAAGACATTTCTATTCTAAGAATTGTCTAGAACAGGATCAAGGAAGTTGGCTTGATCCATTTGCTTACAGTACCAGTCAAAAGTATGGACACATACTCATTTTTATTTTTGACTATTTTCTACATTGTAGAATAATAGTGAAGACATCAAAACTATTAAATAACACATATGGAATCATGTAGTAACCAAAAAAGTGTAAAACAAATCTAAATATATTTTAGATTCTTCAAAGTAGCCACCCTTTCTTTGCCTTGATTACAGCTTTGCACACTCTTGGCATTCTCTCAACCAGCTTCATGAGCTAGTCACCTGGAATGCATTTCAATTAACAGGTGTGCCTTGTTAATATGTGACCTTCATGTCAACCTCTTTTCATGTTAAAGTAATGATGGACTGTCGTTTCTCTTTGCTTATTTGAGCTGTTCTTGCCATAATATGGACTTGGTCTTTTACCAAATAGGGCTATCTTCTGTATACCAACCCTACCTTTTCACAACACAACTGATTGGCTCAAACGCTTTAAAAAAAGTAAATTCCCCAAATTAACTTTTAACAAGGCACACCTGTTAATTGAAATGCATTCCAGGTGACTAGCTCATGAAGCTGGTTGAGAGAATGCCAAGAGTGTGCTAAGCTGTAATCAAGGCAAAGAAAGGGTGGCTACTTTGAAGAATCTAAAATCTAAAAATAGTAAAAATAAAGAAAAACCCTTGAATAAGTAGGTATGTCGAAACTTTTGACTGGTACTGTATGTCTAGCCTACCTGGTTGTCACAGCTCTGCCAATGGGAGTAAACAAACACACGCACACACACAGCAACTTGGATGGAACCATTAACAATGGTCCCAGCCCGTATCAGACAACCTTTTTTCCACCCCACATATCATCATCCATAAGGCCATAATGTTTTATGGGTGCAGGTGTTGTGCCTTGCTGGCATGCTGCTAAGCCCACTTGAGCAGATGTCCTCTACCCTCAGTACCCAGACTCGGGCAGGCTGAGACAACATGTCAGTCTGCTGCTGCTGTAACAGCTTGCTGGAGCCAGGCCTGGCTGGGAGGTGGGAATACCAGGGGATGAGATGAGCAAGCTAGTGGGGCGAGGGTAGGTTGGTGGTGGAGTGGAGGGTGGTGGGGCGAGGGCTGGGAAGCAGCTGCCAAATACTTCCACTTTCCGACCATCCATCCATCCATCGCCCACGCCTTCCTCCCTCCCTCCGTGGCTATCAGAGTTAAGCCCAGGGTTGGAGCAAAAACCTACTCAAACAGGGTTTGAGAGCCCTGATACGGTCTCTTTATAGAATTCACCTGAACCTAGTACTGTCTAGTGTTTCCCCTTCCTAACCATCCATATAGGCGTGGTAGTCCACCTTACTGTATAATGTTTTTAGGCTCTGGTCATGTGTTGGTGTTGTGGGCATTGGGCTGGAGGGAGCAGTCACTGTGCTGGGACGAGGTCAAAGTAACTCTAGCTAGGCTACATTGTTTAGGAAGGGAGTGGGCAGGGCCAACGGGTGATGTGTCTGTGTGTGTTGAAGAAGTAGGACCCTATAAAATCTGCTTTGTGGAAAACGTGGACTGAATCATGGAATCTAGACATAAAAACATTCAACAATATTAAAAAATGTATTAAACTTAATTGGAAGTCAACCAAATGTAATGAACATATTAGAAAATACCTTTGCCCAAGTTATTCATAAGACATTAACAAAATGCATCAGTGATTTGTATTTTCCTTCAACTTTCTGAAACGGTATAGGAATGCCCCTGTCTGTGATGGTCCGTGCCTATGTCTACACTTTGTGGAGCTGTTAGCGATAATGCTAATGATAATGGTCTGCTGGTAGATGGAAGGGCTTTCCCAAAAACCTTCTAAATAAAATGTTAACTACAAAGTAGAGGTCGACTGATTTAATCGGCATAGCCGATTTCAAGTTTTCATAACAATCGGTAATCTGCATTTTTGGACGCCGATTAAATTGCAATCCACGAGCAGACTGCGTGCAGGCTGACCACCTTTTACGCGAGTGCAGCAAGGAGCAAAGGTAATTTGCTAGCTAGCATTAAACTTATCTTATAAAAAACAATCTATCTTAACATAATCACTAGTTAACTACACATGGTTGATGATATTACTAGTTTATCTAGCTTGTCCTGCGTTACAAATAATCAATGCGGTGCCTGTTAATTTATCATCAAATCACAGCCTACTTCGCCAAACGGGTGATGATTTAACAAGCAGATTTGCGGGGGAAAAAAGCACCGACGTTGCACCAATGTGTACCTAACCATAAACATCAATGCCTTTCTTAAAATCAATACACAAGTATATTTTTTTATACCTGCATATTTAGTTAATATTGCCTGCTACCATGAATTTATTTTAACTAGGGAAATTGTGTCACTTCTCTTGTATTCTGTGCAAGCAGAGTCAGGGTATATGCATCAGTTTGGGCCACCTGGCTCGTTGCGAACTGCGTGAAGACCATTTCTTCCTAATAAAGACCGTAATTAATTTGCCAGAATTTTACATAATTACGACGTAACATTTGAAGGTTGTGCAATGTAACAGCAATATTTAGACTTAAGGATGCCACCCGTTAGATAAAATCCAGAACAGTTCCGTTTTGTTTTTCGAAATTATAGTTTCCCGATTTTACCATATTAATGACCTAAGGCTCATATTTTTGTGTGTAAATTATAACTAAGTCTTATCATTTGATATTTGATAGAGCAGTCTGACTGAGCGATGGTAGGCAGCAGCAGGCTCGTAAGCATTCATTCAAACAGCACTTTCGTGCGTTTGCCAACACCTTTTTGCTATGCTTCAAACATTGTGCTGTTTATGACTTCAAGACTATCAACTCTCGAGATTAGGCTGGCAATACTATTAGTGCCTATAAGAACATCCAATAGTCAAAGGTATATGAAATACAAATGGTATAGAGAGAAATAGTCCTATAATAACTACAACCTAAAACTTCTTAACTGGGAATATTGAAGACTCATGTTAAAAGGAACCACCAGCTTTCATATGTTCTCATGTTCTGAGCAAGGAACTTAAACGTTAAGCTTTTTTACATGGCACGTATTGCACTTTTACTTTCTTCTCCAACACTTTGTTTTTGCATTATTTAAACCAAATTGAACATGTTTCATTATTTATTTTAGACTAAATTGATTTTATTTATGTTTTATATTAAGTTAAAATAAGTGTTCATTCAGTATTGTTGTAATTGTCATTATCACAAATAGATATTAAAAACAATCGTCCGATTAATCGGTATCAGCCTTTTTTGGTCCTCCAATAATCGGTATCAGTATTGGCGTTAAAATCATAATCGGTTGACCTCTACTACAAAGTAGCCTATGCCTACCTGGCAGAATATTAGGATTATTTGCATCAATCCAGTGTCAATGTTTTTAGCTAAGTGCAATCACATGTGCACTACAGAAATCAAATCCAAATCGAAATGATTTATATAGCCCTTCTTACATCAGCTGATATCTCAAAGTGCTGTACAGAAACCCAGCCTAAACCCCCAAATGGCAAGCAATGCAGGTGTAGAAGCACGGTGGCTAGGAAAAACTCCATAGAAAGGCCAAAACCTAGGAAGAAACCCTTGAAAGGAACCAGGCTATGAGGGGTGGCCAGTCCTCTTCTGGCTGTGCCGGGTGGAGATTATAACAGAACATGGCCAAATGTTCATAAATGACCAGCATGATCAAATAATTATAATCACAGTAGTTGTCGAGGGTGCAACAGGTCAGCACCTCAGGAGTAAATGTCAGTTGGCTTTTCATAGCCGATCATTGAGAGTATCTCTACCGCTCCTGCTGTCTCTAGAGAGTTGAAAACAGCAGGTCTGGGACAGGTAGCACGTCCGGTGAACAGGTCAGGATTCCATAGCCGCAGGCAGAACAGTTGAAACTGGAGCAGTAGCACGGCCAGGTGGACTGGGGACAGCAAGGAGTCATCATGCCAGGTAGTCCTGAGGCATGGTCCTAGGGCTCAGGTCCTCCGAGAGAGAGAGAATGAAAGAAAGAAAGAGAGAGAGAATTAGAGAGAGCATACTTAAATTCACACAGGACACCGGATTAGACAGGAGAAATACTCCAGATATAAGAGACTGACTCTAGCCCCCCGACAACTAAACTACTGCAGCATAAATACAGGAGACTGAGACAGGAGGTGTCAGGAGACACTGTGGCCCCATCCGATGATACCCCCGGACAGGGCCAAACAGGCAGGATATAACCACACCCACTTTGCCAAAGCACAGCCCCCACACCACTAGAGGGATATCTTCAATCACAGAGGGAGCTCTGAGAAGATTATTTGTTGCGATTGCAAACATAATAAAATGGTGGTCCGATTATGAGTGAGTCCCGGATTATGAGGAAAAACATTAAGATCCACAACATTTATTCCATGGGACAAAACTAGGTCCAAAGTATGAATGTGGCAGTGAGTAGGTCCGGAGACATGTTGGACAAAACCCACTGAGTCGATGATGGCTCCGAAAGCATTTTGGAGTGGGTCTCTGGACCTTTCCATGTGAATATTAAAGTCACCAAAAATTAGAATATTATCTGCTATGACTACAAGGTCCGATAGGAATTCAGGGAACTCAGTGAGGAACGCTGTATATGGCCCAGGAGGCCTGTAAACAGTAGCTATAAAAAGTGATTGAGTAGGCTGCATAGATTTCATGACTAGAAGCTCAAAAGACGAAAATGTTTTTATTTTTTGTAAATTGAAATTTGCTATCGTAAATGTTAGCAACACCTCCGCCTTTGCGGGATGCTCAGGGGATATGGTCACTAGTGTAACCAGTAGGTGAGGCCTCATTTAATACAGTAAATTCATCAGGCTTAAGCCATGTTTCAGTCAGGGCAGTCACATCAAGATTATGATCAGTGATTAGTTCATTGACTATAAGTGCCTTGGAAGTGAGGGATCTAACATTAAGTAGTCCTATTTTGAGATGTGAGGTATCACAATCTCTTTCAATAATGGCAGGAATGGAGGGGGTCTTTATTCTAGTGAGATTGCCAAGGCGAACACCGCCATGTTTATTTTTGCCCAACCTAGGTCGAGGCACAGACACGGTCTCAATGGGGATAGCTGAGCTGACTACACTGACTGGCTAACAGCCTGCTGCCTGGCCTGCACCCTGTTTCATTGTGGAGCTAGGGGAGTTAGAGCCCTGTCTATGTTCGTAGATAAGATGAGAGCACCCCTCCAGCTAAGATGGAGTCCGTCATTCCTCAACAGGCCAGGCTTGGTCGTGTTTTGAGTGAGACCCAGAAAGAGGGCCAATTATCTACAAATTGTATATTTTGGGAGGGTCAGAAAACCGTTTTCAAGCAGCGATTGAGTTGTGAGACTGCTGTAGAGCTCATCACTCTCCCAAACTGGGAGGGGGGCCAGAGACAATTACTCGATGGCAACACATCTTTCTAGCTGATTTACATGCTGAAGCTATGTTGCGCTTGGTGACCTCTGACTGTTTCATCCTAACATCGTTGGTTAACAATATCCCTATACTCACCAGTTTTAGATTTAGCCAGCACCATCTTCAGATTAGCCTTAACGTCGGTAGCCCTGCCCCCTGGTTAACAGTGTTTGATCGCTGGATGATTTGTTTTAAGTCTAATACTGCGGGTAATGGAGTCGCCAATGACTAGGGTTTTCAATTTGTCAGAGCTAATGGTGGGAGGCTTCGGCGTCTCAAACCACGTAACGGGAGGAGTAGAGACCAGAGAAGCCTCTGACTCCGACTCGCTGCTTAATGGGGAGAACCGATTGAAAGTTTGTCGGCTGAATGAGCGACACCGGTTGAGCATTCCTACAGCATTTCCCTTCAGAAGCCATGAGAAAGTTGTCCGGCTGCGGGACCGTGCGAGGGGATTTATACTACTATCTGTACTTAATGGTGGCACAGACGCTGTTTCATTCTTTCCTACACTGAAATTACCGTTGCCTAACGATTGCGTCTGAAGCTGGGCTTGCGGCACAGCTATCCTCGCCCTAAGGCGATCATTCTCCTGTATATTATGAGCACAGCGACTGAAATTAGAAGGCATCATGTTAATGTTACTACTTAGCTTTGGCTGGTGGAGGTCCTGACGAATCATGTCCAGATAAAGCGTCCGGAGTGAAAAAGTTGATTGAAAAAAAGTTGAGTGAGGGAAAAACTAAAAATATAAATGGTAATAAAATAGTAAATACCGTAAAGTTGTCAGGTAGTAAAGTAAGGTTAGCAACAAAATGCACAGCAGCACGTAAACAACTCTGCAAGTTGTGACTGGAAATGACACGTCCGAAACACCGCTAACCAAGCAAAGGTCTCTGGCTGGTATGCACTTGCATTAAAGGTATGTTTAATGTTTAAATATCTTCAATTTTCCCACACCTCAAAAGTGGTCTCCTTATGTCGTTTAGGCATTGTTGTGGACTTAGAACTAGGCTTGGGTGGTATCCAGATTGTTATCCCTTCATACCGACCTTGTGCCTCATCAGGTTATTCTGTAAACCCCACTAACCTGAAGGTTAGCAATGCTAACAAGTATATTTAAAATCTCATAGAGAATCCTAACTAAATTTAAAAAATGTATTTCACCTTTATTTAACCAGGTAGGCTAGTTGAGAACAAGTTCTCATTTACAACTGCTTTGCCTTATCTGGCCAAGATAAGGCAAAGCAGTTCGACACATAAAACACAGAGTTACACATGGAATAAACAAACATACAGTCAATAATACAGTAGAAAAAGTCTATATACAGTGTGTGCAAATGAGGCAATAAATCGGCCATGGTGGTGAAGTAATTACAATATAGCAATTAAACATGAATGGTAGATGTGCAGAAGATGAATGTGCAAGTAGAGATACTGGGGTGCAAAGGAGCAAGATAAATAAATAAATACAGTATGGGGATGAGGACGTTGGATGGGCTATTTACAGATGGGTAGTGATTTGTGAGCTGCTGACAGCTGGTGTTTAAAGCTAGTGAGGGAGATATGAGTCTCCAGCTTCCGTGATTTTTGCAGTTCATTCCAGTAATTGGCAGCAGAGAACTGGAAGGAAAGGCGGCCAAAGGAAGAATTGGCTTTGGGGGTGACCAGTGAGATGTACCTGCTGGAGCGCATGCTACGGGTGGGTGCTTCTATGGTGACCAGCGAGCTAAGATAAGGCGGGGCTTTACCTAGCAGAGACTTGTAGATGACCCGGAGTCAGTGGGTTTGGCGACGAGTATGAATCGAAGGCCAGTGGTGGTCGCAGTGGTGGGTAGTATATGGGGCTTTGGTGACAAAACGGATGGCACTGTGATAGACTGCATCCAATTTGTTGAGTAGAGTGTTGGAGGCTATTTTGTTAATGACATCGCCGAAGTCAAGGATCGGTAGGATGGTCAGTTTTACGAGGTTATGTTTGGCAGCATGAGTGAAGGATGCTTTGTTGCGAAATACGAAGCCGATTATAGAATTCATTTTGGATTGGAGATGCTTAATGTGAGTCTGGAAGGAGAGTTTTACAGTCTAACCAGACACCTAGGTATTTGTAGTTGTCCACATATTCTAAGTCAGAACCGTCCAGAGTAGTGATGCTGGACGGGCGGGCAGGTGCGGGCAGCAATCGGTTGAAGAGCATGCGTTTAGTTTTACTTGCATTTAAGAGCAGTTGGAGGCCACGGAAGGAGAGTTGTATGGCATTGAAGCTCGTTTGGAGGTTAGTTAACACAGTGTCCAAAGCAAGGCCAGGGGTGTACAGAATGGTGTCGTCTGCGTAGAGGAGGATCAGAGAATCACCAGCAGCAAGAGCGACATCATCGATGTATACAGAGAAGAGAGTCGGCCCGAGAACTGAACCCTGTGGCACCCCCATAGAGACTGCCAGAGGTCCGGACAACTGGCCCTCCGACATTTGACACACTGAACTCTATTAGAGAAGTAGTTGGTGAACCAGGTGAGGCAATCATTTGAGAAAGCAAGGCTGTTGAGTCTGCCGATAAGAATGTGGTGATTGACAGAGTTGAAAGCCTTGGCCAGGTCGATGAATACGGCTGCACAGTAATGTCTCTTATCAATGGCGGTTATGATATCGTTTAGGACCTTGAGTGTGGCTGAGGTGCACCCATGACCAGCTCGGAATCCAGATTGCATAGAGGAGAAGGTACGGTGGGATTCGAAATGGTCGGTAATCTGTTTGTTAACTTGGCTTTCGAGAAGACACTTTTGAAAGGTAGGGTAGGATAGATATTGGTCTGTAGCAGTTTGGGTCTAGTGTCTCCCCCTTTGAAGAGAGGGATGACCGCGGCAGCTTTCCAATCTATGCGAATCTCAGACAATATGAAAGAGAGGCCGAACAGGCTAGTAATAGGGGTTGCAACAATTTCGGCAGATCATTTTAGAATGAGAGGGCCCAGATTGTCTAGCCCGGCTGATTTGTTGGGATCCAGATTTTGCAGCTCTTTCAGAACATCAGCTATCTGGGTTTGGATGAAGGAGAAATGGGGGAGGCTTGGGCGAGTTGCTGTGGAGGGTGCAGGGCTGTTGACCGGCTATAGGGGTAGCCAGGTGGAAAGCATGGCCAGCCGTAGAAAAATGTAAATTCTTAATTATAGTGGATTTATCGGTGGTGACAGTGTTTCCTAGCCTCAGTGCAGCGGGCAGCTGGGAGGAGGTGCTCTTATTCTCCATGGACTTTAGTGTCCCAGAACTTTTTTGAGTTTGTGCTACAGGATGCAAATTTCTCCTTGAAAATGCTAGCCTTAGCTTTCCTAACTGCCTGTGTATATTGGTTCCTAACTTCCCTGAAAAGTTGCATGTCACGGGGGCTATTCGATGCTAATGCAGAACGCCACAGGATGTTTTTGTGCTGGTCAAGGGCAGTCAGGTCTGGAGTGAACCAAGGGCTATATCTGTTTCTGGTTCTACATTTTTTGAATGGGGCATGCTTATTTAAGATGGTGAGGAAGACACTTTTAAAGAATACATTTACATTTACATTTAAGTCATTTAGCAGACGCTCTTATCCAGAGCGACTTACAAATTGGTGCATTCACCTTATGAATAACCAGGCATCCTCTACTGACCGGATAAGGTCAATATCCTTCCAGGATACGGGCAGGTCAATTAGAAAGTCCTGCTCGCTGAAGTGTTTTAGGGAGCGTTTGACAGTGATGAGAGGTGATCGTTTGACCCGTTACGGATGCATGCAATGAGGCAGTGATCTCTGAGATTTTGGTTGAAAACAGCAGAGGTGTATTTGGAGGGCAAGTTGGTTAGGATGATATGTATGAGGGTGCCCGTGTTTTCGGATTTGGGGTTGTACCTGGTGGGTTCATTGATAATTTGTGTGAGATTGAGGGTATCAAACTTAGATTGTAGGATGGCCGGGGTGTAACCTCTCTGGGATATGTGGGACGCTCTCTAAGATCAGGGCAAACAAAGACATAAACGGAACGAGTTCCACAGAAATGTGACTAACAGAAATTGAATAATGTGTCCTTGAGCAAAGGGGGGGTCAAAATCAAAAGTAACAGTCAATATCTGGTGTGGCCACCAGCTGCATTAAGTACTGCAGTACATCTCCTCCTCATGGACTGCACCAGATTTGCCAGTTCTTGCTGTGAGATGTTACCCCACTCTTCCACCAAGGCACCTGCAAGTTCCCGGACATTTCTGGGGGGAATGGCCCTAGCCCTCACCCTCCGATCCAACAGGTCCCAGATGTGCTCAATGGGATTGAGATCCGGGCTCTTCGCTGGCCATGGCAGAACACTGACATTTCTGTCTTGCAGGAAATCACGCACAGAATGAGCAGTATGGCTGGTGGCATTGTCATGCTGGAGGGTCATGTCAGGATGAGCCTGCAGGAAGGGTACAACATGAGGGAGGAGGATGTCTACCTGTACCGCGCAGCGCTGAGATTGCTATACAATGACAACAAGCTCAGCCCGATGATGCTGTGACACACCCCCCAGACCATGACGGACCCTCCACCTCCAAATCGATCCCGCTCCAGAGTACAGGCCTCGGTGTAACGCTCATTCCTTCGTCGATAAACGCGAATCCGACCATCATCCCTGGTGAGACAAATCCGCGACTTGTCAGTGAAGAGCACTTTTTGCCAGTCCTGTCTGGTCCAGTGACTGTGGGTTTGTGCCCATAGGCGACGTTGTTGCCAGTGATGTCTGGTGAGGACCTGCCTTACATCAGGCCTACAAGCCCTAAGTCCAGCCTCTCTCAGCCTATTGCGGACAGTCTGAGCACTGATGGAGGGATTGTGTGTTTCTGGTGAAACTCGGGCAGTTGTTGTTGCCATCCTGTAACTGTCCCGCATGTGTGATGTTCGGATGTACCAATCCTGTGCAGGTGTTGTTACACGTTGTCTGCCACTGAGAGGACGATCAGCTGTCTGTCTTGTCTCCCTGTGGTGCTGTCTTAGGCGTCTCACAGTACGGACATTGCAATTTATTGCCCTGGCCACATCTGCAGTCCTCATGCCTCCTTGCAGCATGCTTAAGGCATGTTCACGCAGATGAGCAGGGACCCTGGGCATCTTTCTTTTGGTGTTTTTCAGAGTCAGTAGAATTGCCTCTTTAGTGTCCTAAGTTAACTTAACTGTGACCTTAATTTCCTACCGTCTGTAAGCTGTTAGTGTCTTAATGACCGTTCCACCGGTGCATGTTCATTAATTGTTTATAGCTCATTGAACAAACATGGGAAACAGTGTTTAAACCCTTTACAATGAAGATCTGTGAAGTTATTTGGATTTTTACGAATGATCTTTGAAAGACAGGGTCCTGAAAAAGGGACGTGCCTCTTTTTGCTGAGTTTATTATACAGCAAGGTGCTTGAGCCAGGAGGGGATTCTTGCTGTTACCAATCAAAACTTGATTTTGGAAGAAGCCTTTACTGCTTTACCGAAGTTGCAAGACATTGCAACTAGGCCTAGAGCATGGTTCTGACTATGTCTGCCTGGTGCCCGAACTGCCTATACTGTGTCCCTCCCCTCTCTCTCTGTCCCTCGCTAGCTCGCTATGAAAGATGTTTGATTAGTTGCCGTACTGAACAGTCTCCTCCGTTCCAAAAAATTGGAGTCGTGCCTGGAAGTTGATGTGCGAGGAATCAATTATTTTGGAGTCGACTCTCCATTACATTGTCGTTAACAGTTGGACAAATGTCAGCAAAAGTTAAATGAGTTAAATGAGAAGGAAATGCAAACTTTGCGAGGTAGAATTGAGGTACAGTGATGGTAGTACAGGTGCAATGCTTAACTATATGAAAGGGAGCAACCTTGAGACCCACACCATTGCTAGCAGCAGCTCAGCTGCATTGTAAATTCACATGGAATTGTATGAATTTTTCTTATAGTTTGAACAGAAAATTCAACATTAACATAAATTGTCTATTTGTCACATCCCTAGTCAGCATAGCTTCCGATAGATGCACTGGTCTTGATCCTAAACTCTGATTGGCTATGCTGGTCCAGTCCCTGAAGCCTGATTTGGCTATGCTGGCCCAGTCACTAAAGCATGATTGGCTATCCTGGTCCCATCCTGGAGGTCCATGTCCACCACCCAGCACGGTCTACTCCTGGGCCTGTGAGATGGAGGCCCAACCCGCTGACATGTTAACTAGTACCCCAGGGGTCTCTAATCCTCCCTGCAGTTTCTGGAGATGTGACGCTCACACACACACCTACACACACATGCACTCTCTGCCTGTGGCTCTGCTTGTTATACAGTTGAGCTGATCCCTTACGACAAGCCCAGCCCCAGGTTACTGGAACAGCCTGCGGCCATATTTATTCCTATCTCTATCTCTGTCTTTGTGCCAGCCAGCTCTCCTCTGTTGTCACTAACATTGCTGTATATGCTCCAGTGGGTCTCTCGTGTGTGTGTGTGTGTGTGTGTGTGTGTGTGTGTGACTCCATGTCATGATGTGTGCTCTCGCACATGGCGATTCTTTTTCAGATATGAACTGTGTGTGTACTGTTGCTGTACTGTTGCTGTGTAATCTATTATTAAACTAATTTACTAATGGACAACCAGTGTGTGGGAATTTCAAAGGACACACAAAATGTCTGAAAAGGTGTGTGTGCAAATACGTGTGTCATGCCTGCTCTCTGAGGGGAGCCCGTGTGTTTGTGTTAGAGAGTAACATCCCCAGCATTTTGTGAATGCGGTGTAGAAACTGAGTGTCTCCTTGTCTTTCTCCCACGGCCTGTGTGTTGGAGTGTAATGTTTATATAGGTCATTGTGTTCATTCAGTGCTGTGTAAAGCTTCTGCTCAGCCACAGGGTAGATAAGGGAGTCCTTAAATGCATATTTACCCTGCTGTTCGGCTCGACTCTCCCTCTCTTGTCATTATGCGAATCTCCGATTCTCTCTCTCCCCCTTTCCCTCTATCTCTCCCTCCTCCATCCTCTCCTCTGCCATTGAGTGATGTTCTCTCTGTTTGTGTTCAGGTCCACTGAACAAAGTCCAACTGATGACATGGATCAAGAGCGGGGCTTTGTGTCCTATAGACCCTCCCTCTCTCACTCTCTCTCAGTGTTGTTCGCACAGGGAGCCGGGAGCCAGGACACCCCCCCCCCATGATATAGCCTATGGGGTTGGAAACAGTAATGAAACATTGTCATAAACAAGGGTTTATCAACTCCAGGCCTCGGCAGCCACAGGGTTGAACATTTTAGAGAGAGAGAGAGTGTGAAAGACTGAGAGAAGGGGAGAGGGAGCAGGAAGAGTGGAAGCTAGCGTGCATTCCTGTGAATAGGTTCATGTTAGCTTTATTACCCATGCATCCTGTCTCAGACAAATAGCAAAACAACGCTAATATGAATACTAACTACTGTATCCTCCATTATCTGTAGCTCATCATTGAGATAGACCAGCAGTCTTTCTTTTCTTGACTTATCTAGTGATGATCACATCACTGATAGTAGGATGTAATCTGAATACACATCATTATACTCAAACTATGCTTCTTAAGATCACAAGTGGGCCTCTTAAAATGAGCAGGGTTATTGACGGAGAATAATCTCAAAGCCCTCACCAAACTGTGTGTACCCTTAACGCAGTGCCAGAAGAATTCGTTTTTAGACCTGTCTCAGAAAATCCTGTTACAGTGTGTGATTGTCTGTCTCGGGGTGCACTACAGTACACCAGGGCCAGTGTCCACAAAGTACCTCAGAGTAGGAGTGCTGATATAGGATCAGGTTTTCTGTTTGGATCATAATTAATAATATTATATGGACATGGAGGACCTGATCCTAGATCAGATCAGACTCTTTGAGAATACGGGTCCAGTAATTCCTGGTGTTTGTTTACATGGTGTCTGAGACATGATGCTTTAGTCTAAATGTCCACCTTTTCTTTCTTTCTTTCTCTACCTCTACCCATGTGGCCATCCTGTGACCTCGTGTGAACTTCATCAGGAATCAGACCAAGGTAAGTCCAGTACTGTGACTGGCTGCTATTACTATTGATTGTGTTAATGTTTGGTTGGCAATGCTGTTAATGTCTCTGTGTTTACATTCTAGCTACGCTGTATTCATGCGTTTTATAAAGCAATCATTGTACTTTTATGTTGACATGTACACACACGGTTCATTTGTATGCCATGTTTATCATTGCCAGTGCTCAACAAGAAACACCCAACGGGCAAAACTGGTTGAAATGACACCGTAACAATGCCATTTTAACTGATCATTCCAATATGTTTTGCCTGTTTTAAATCAGTTCTAAACTGTTTTGTTTCATTCTGTCTTGTCCCTCAGACCTTTGCCTACGACTACTGTTTCTGGTCCATGGACGAGTCGGAAAAGGACAAGTTTGCGGGTCAGTTTTCATTTTCCTCACGTTAGCCCCTCCTCACTTCCCTTCCTTCCCTCTTCTTCCTCCACCTCGTGTATCTAGAGGTGTCCCTGTGAGCACAAGATGTTGAAAGGACATTGAAACAGTGTATTTTTGGTTGAAAAGACATTGAAACAGTCTTTTCAACGTCTTTTGCTCAATGGGATAGGTCTGTTCAGGTGGTTTTTAGGTATTTTTTCAAACATTTGTCTCTACGGTGACTAAGGAATTAGGATCCCACCTGAATTCTCTGTCGTTTACTCGCTTGGATGAATCTGTAGGTGATTGTTTCTCGCACTGTTCATGGCTACGGTCTGAAGGTCCTATTTTAAATTAACATGCGGGCGGCAGGGTAGTCTAGTGGTTAGAGCGTTGGACTAGTAACCTGAAGGTTGCGAGTTCAAACCCCCGAGCTGACAAGGTACAAATCTGTCGTTCTGCCCCTGAACAGGCAGTTAACCCACTGTTCCTAGGCCGTCATTGAAAATAAGAATTTGTTCTTAACTGACTTGCCTGGTTAAATAAAGGTAAAATAAATTTAAAAAATGCATAGCTTGTAGCTTATTTTGTAATTGTTTGTGTGCTCCAGATCATTTTCTAAAGCACCCCTAAAGGGATCAATGAAGTATTTTCGAACTGTTTTATATTGTATAATAATGTGTGGTGTTGTAACGTTGCCTGGTGGTTGTCTCCAGGTCAGGACGTGGTGTTCCAGTGCCTTGGGGAGAGTCTTTTGCACAACGCTTTCCAGGGCTACAATGCCTGCATCTTCGCCTATGGACAGACGGGTATGTTATTACATTATGGGAGAATCTGAATTGCGTTTCCTTTATTACTTGCGGCCTCTCTCCTCGCCTCCTTCTCCAAACCCATTGGATGAGGTCAGAAGGTCACCATCTCATCCAATGGCTAAGGAGGAGACAAGGAATCAAGGAAATGCAATTGAGTTTTTCCCTATGACATATACTATTGGCTGTTCTGATTAGCATGTAACAGATCCTTAGGGGTTCATCTGTCACCTCCCTACTATGCTCTCCCATTGGCTGTCTCCTCACATCCGTGCTCACCCATTGGCTGTATGTGTGTGTCCCTCCAGGTTCGGGGAAGTCGTACACAATGATGGGTTCGGTGGACTCTCCAGGTCTGATCCCGCGGCTGTGCAGTTCTCTGTTTGACCGGACCCTGCTGGAGCAGAGGGAGGGGGAAGGCTTCACCATAGAGGTCTCCTACATGGAGATATACAACGAGAAGGTCCGCGACCTCCTTGACCCCAAAGGGTACGACCTTTAACCTCCACATGACCTCTTGTTTTAGTTAATTGTTTGAATATACTACAGTTTGTCTGTGGCCCCATTTTTAAATAATTTAAACACGCTTCCTCCCTTGATGTAGTCACTAATAACTCAATTGTTCCATGACATACTGGTAGCTTTTGCCTATCCAGTATGTTTTCAAACATGCTTCGGGGCAGGGCCCCAATGGTTTTGCACACATTTGCACCTGTTTGTCTGCTCACAGTTTCTATGGCTCACGCTTGACCCCAAAGGTTATGACCCCGTCACCTCTGACCCCTGCTAAAACAATCAATAGAATAGCAGAGCTGCGTGCCACAGGAGTGGGAGGTCCGACATCTGACGGCCATATGGAGTCAGTCTGCCACATTATACAGATGCTAGAACTTGGCCTAATGATATACCACTTGTGTTGATCTGGCTATTGCTGATTCTATTTGGAGAACTGTTGCTTTTACACAGAATGTAGGAGAGTGTATAGGGATACATCTCAAATTGAACACTATTTGAGATGAATTAATTTACAAATAAATGAATAATTGTTTTATTAATTTACAAATGAAAAATGGTAGAAATGTATAAATGCATTCATTTAATTTATATTATTTTTAGATAAGAGCATGGAAGCATGATGACTGTGTATTTCTTCCATAGTAAACCACATTCATATCTGTCATCCCCCCCAGGAGCAGACAGGCTCTGAGAGTGAGGGAACACAAGGTGTTGGGGCCGTATGTGGACGGCCTGTCTCGTCTGGCTGTGGCCAGCTACAAGGTACACCACAATACCACTGCTGTACCACTACCACCACTAGTTGACTGACTACTGATATGACCATGCTACTGATGATACAAGCTTTATTCAATATTCATAAGCGACAGAATTGATACGATGATATGGTATCTCCATGAGATATTTATGGTCTGGGTTGGAGAGTAGAGAGGGGTGTGTCAGCTGAGAGGTTTGCTAGCTGTTCTCACATCAGTGGTATTGTACCATGCTGGGGTGTTCATGCTCCCAGGGGACTTTATTAGGTCAGGATGTCTGATGAAGACCTAATGGTCGAAACGTAATGATAGAATCACTTGGGAGCATGAACAGCAGTGTGTGGAGTTCACTGAAAACTCGAGTACCTGCAAAAAAAAGTACCTGGATGCACGGCTGTTCTTCAGCTTTTGTAAATGTGTCATGCTGCCCTGCCCAAGAGGGATGGTTTCTCTGGAAACAATATACAAGTATTTATTTGTTTACTAATGAATTATTTATAGCATCTCCCTTCCGCTCTCTGTTCTCTATTCTTCCTTTCTCTCCTGCCTTCTTCCGTCCCCCGTTTGTCTTCTCACTCTCTCTCTCTCTCTCTCTCTCTCTCTCTCTCTCTCTCTCTCCTTACATCTCTCACTGTCCTTCCATCCTCTCCGATACCCCCCTCCTCTTCTTCCTCCCTCCATCCATCCATCCCTTTCCGATCTCTCCTAGGACATCGAGTCTCTGATGTCAGAGGGGAATAAGTCTCGTACGGTGGCCGCCACCAACATGAACGAGGAGAGCAGCAGATCTCACGCAGTCTTCAACATCATCCTCACACACACACTCAAAGACCTGCAGTCTGGGGTAAGCCATGCTGACACACAGGAACAGACACACACACACACAAACATGGAAACACACATGGACACAGAGACACAAACCCCCCCAATCTTCTTATGACTTTTTAAAAGGACATTCTACTCCAAAATTGATGAAAATAAAATTACGCTAAGATATAATTTCCACCTCCAGAAAAGAGTCCAATAACATATTGGTTATTGGTTACAGTCGAAAAGTATTCAGACCCCTTGACTTTTTCCACATTTTGTTACGTTACAGCCTTATTCTAATGTTGATTAAATTAAACATTTTCCTCAATCTACACACAACCCCATAATGACAAATATACGTTTTTACACATATAAAAATGTATATATATATATATATATAAAAAAAAACTGATACCTTATTTACATAAGTATTCAGACCCTTTGCTATGAGACTCGAAATTGAGCGCAGGTCAATCCATGAGATGTTTCTTCAACTTGATTGGAGTCCACCTGTGGAAAATTCAATTGAATGGACATGATTTGGGAAGGCACACAGCTGTCTATATGAGGTCCCACAGTTGACAGTGCATGTCAGAGCAAAAAACCAAGCCATGAGGTCGAAGGAATTGTCCATAGAGCTCAGAGACAGGATTGTGTCAAGGCACAGATCTAGAGAAGGGTACCAGAAAATGTCTGCACCATTGAAGGTCCCAGAGAACACTGTGGCCTCCATCACTCTTAAATGGAAGACGTTTGGAACCACCAAGACTCTTCCTAGCGCTGGCCGCCCGGCCAAACTGAGCAATCGGCAGAGAAGGGCCTCGGTCAGGGAGGTGACCAAGAACCCGAGGGTCACTCTGACAAAGCTCCAGAGTTCATCTGTGGAGATGGTTGTCCTTCTGGAAGTTTCTCATATCTTTGCAGCACTCCACCAATCAGGCCTTTTATTAGAGAGTGGCCAGACGAAAGCCACTCCTCAGTAAAAGGCACATTAAAGCCCGCTTGGAGTTTGCCAAAAGGCACCTAAAGGACTCTGACCATGAGAAACAAGATTCTCTGATCTGATGAAACCAAGATTGAACTCTTTGGCCTGAATGCCAAGCATCACGTCTGGAGGAAACCAGGCACTGCTCATCACCTTGCCAATACCATTCCTACTGTGAAGCATGTTGGTGGCAGCATCAAGCTGTGGGGATGTTTTTCAGTGGCAGGGACTGTGAGACTAGTCAGGATCGAGGGAAAGATGAACAGAGCAATGTACAGAGAGATCCTTGATGAAAACTTGCTCCAGAGCACTCAGGACCTCAAACTGGGGGTGAAGGTTCACCTTCTAACAGGACAACGACCCTAAGCACACAGCCAAGACAACGCAGATATAGCTTCGGGACAAGTCTCTGAATGTCCTTAAGTGGCCCAGCTAGAGCCCGGACTTGACCCCAATCAAACATCTCTGGAGAGACCTGAAAATAGCTGTGCAGCGACACTCCCCATCCAACCTGACAGAGTTTGAGAGGATCTAGAGACGAATGGGAGAAACTAGTTAAGGTCTTGTTGAGCAGCTAATTAGTAGAATCAGGTGTTAAATTAGGGTTGGCCTGAACCCACAAGATGGTAGATCTCCAGGAAGAGGGTTGGGCAGCACTGGTCTATATCATGTGTCAACCTCATTCCACGGAAGGTCAAGTGTCTGCGGGTTTTCTCTCCTCCCTCACTAATTAGTAAAGAACTCCCCTCACCTGGTTGTCGTAATTGAACGGAACAACCAAAAACCTGCAGACACTAGGCCCTCCATGGAATGGGTTGGACACCCCTGGTCCATATTATCGGGTATGCTATTAGCATTATCACCTGTAGCCCAACTGATGCAGCATAGTATCTATAAATAGGCTGAAGCATGGGGTTGCCTATTTGCATTTACCCTAATGTGCTAATCATTAGCTAGATCCCAAATGTGATCTTTTAACTAGTTATGCATATTGATGCATTTTATGTCCCCAAGAAATGACAAACACAGTGAGTATAATGTAGGCCTACCTGTTAAGGTAGTTTTGTCTGTACTTCTCACCGAAACCACTTCATGTCACACATTTTCCCACAACACTTTCCCTGGTTACCACTACTCTTGCCCAACTAAAATTGTAAACTGGCTAATCGCAATTTCTTAAGACACAAAAAAAAAAAGGTGCTTAACCATGCTGCTGCTTAAAACTCTGGGTTTTAAATGGTGCAGATTTAGGAGTTGAGAAATAAATCAATAAAGCTGGGACCCCCCTTTAACAAAAACCATTACAACTGCTGTTTCCCCTGCGATTGCGTTATGAATGGTTGTGCATTGACCACTTGTCAGAATGCATGTTCCCTCCCTATGGCACTCGCAGCTTGAATGCGCCTTGTGAGGAATATTTCTCCCGCATCGAACGCACAACAACTAGGTAAATGTATAAACTATTCTACTATGGGGTTGTTTTGATTTTTCTATTAGTTACTCGTTTTGTTTGCAGAGGGAAAGTAAATGTGGACTGTTTTAGCATTTTGAAATGTTCCAGATTTGTTTTGCCGTGGCGCAGCGCCACGCTGCAGTGGAAACACTGCGACTGCTGTAATGCTTTTGTTATCTAAAATTCTCTCATCCTCTCACTCTACTTCAGTGTTACTCATAATTTTTTGTAAGGGGGCAACTTTAGGTTGAGACAACCATTGAGGGCCGCACGTCTTTCATTTGTACTTTTTCTTCCAATATTATCAATTGAGAGCAATAGAGCACATGCAACTGATGATACAGCACATCACAAATATACACAGACATCAAATAGGATACATCACATGCATAAGACCCATATTAAGGGTTACCGCAGTAGTTGGATGAGTGAAAATTTCTTCTGCTCCTTGACTGAATTCTAAATGTATAGTCTGTTGCTATCCTTGTGAGGCAATCTATGTGTGCATTGGTCAGTCTCTCTGTTTTTGTTTCACAATGTTCATTGTTGAAAATGTTGCTTCACAGGAATAAGTGCTGACAAAAAATGTCACCTTTTGCACACATTGCTTCAGAAGTGGACACTGTGTCTGACACAAGGCTCCAGAAATGGGTAACACCTGATTTTAGTTCACCTTACAATGAATGTGTCATTTGCCTGCAGCTCCACTATCTCACTCTCTATTCCAGCACGGTCAGGACAGAGGGCTGTGATGACTGGGGTCAGAGATGACACTATCTCACTCTCTATTCCAGCACGGTCAGGACAGAGGGCTGTGATGACTGGGGTCAGAGATGACACTATCTCACTCTCTATTCCAGCACGGTCAGGACAGAGGGCTGTGATGACTGGGGTCAGAGATGAGACTATCTCACTCTATATTCCAGCACGGTCAGGACAGAGGGCTGTGATGACTGGGGTCAGAGATGACACTATCTCACTCTCTATTCCAGCACGGTCAGGACAGAGGGCTGTGATGACTGGGGTCAGAGATGAGACTATCTCACTCTATATTCCAGCACGGTCAGGACAGAGGGCTGTGATGACTGGGGTCAGAGATGACACTATCTCACTCTATTCCAGCACGGTCAGAACAGAGGGCTGTGATGACTGGGGTCAGAGATGACACTATCTCACTCTCTATTCCAGCACGGTCAGGACAGAGGGCTGTGATGACTGGGGTCAGAGATGAGACTATCTCACTCTATATTCCAGCACGGTCAGGACAGAGGGCTGTGATGACTGGGGTCAGAGATGACACTATCTCACTCTCTATTCCAGCACGGTCAGGACAGAGGGCTGTGATGACTGGGGTCAGAGATGAGACTATCTCACTCTATATTCCAGCACGGTCAGGACAGAGGGCTGTGATGACTGGGGTCAGAGATGACACTATCTCACTCTATTCCAGCACGGTCAGAACAGAGGGCTGTGATGACTGGGGTCAGAGATGACACTATCTCACTCTCTATTCCAGCACGGTCAGGACAGAGGGCTGTGATGACTGTGGTCAGAGATGACACTGGCACATGAAAGGGGTTCTCAATGAAGTTGAAAAAACTCCTTGTACTCCATGATATCCTCAAACTCCAACTCTTCCAACACACAAATGCCTCATAGCTAAAATGTTGCAGTATGTCTGGGTTGGATGTTGTGACTGCGCTGAGTTTTGGGAAATGAACAAACTGTCAGGTATGAACAGCGTGGTGATTTTATTTTGAAATGCTTTGACCACACGCAGCATTTTGCCCAGAGTTTTATCTTTCCCTTGGAACTGGAGATAAACTGTGTTGAGGTGGCAGGTGATGTCCGTTAAAACAGCCTTAATATCCACTGTGGATCATCCAGCTCTGGCTCCACTCTCCCCTTGCTTGCAACAAATTCACAGATTTGAGGGAGGAGAGAGGAATCTTTCCAAAGCTGCCACGAGACAGCCATCTCACCTCATTGTGAAATATCAAGTCGCTTTATTCTGTCTGGTATTCCTCCAGCAACTTGCGGAATTGCCGGTGATTCAGTGCCCTAATAATAATGTTCACCAAGCGCACGACCTGCTGCATCACATTCTGTAAGTCAGTCTTTGAGTTTAGCCACGAGTACTTCCTGATGAATGATACAACGAAACGTTACAGATTCGGGAATATACTCTCTCATCAGGCCTAGGAGTCCCTTTTCCTTCCCTCGCATGTTTGGGGTGCCGTCAGTGCACACAGATGCCAGATTTGACCGGTCAATATTATTATCTGCAAAAAATGTAACGAGGGCTTTCAGAATATCCTCTCCTCGTGTTTGTCCCTGAAGGGGTAGTAAACATAATAAATTCCTCTCTGAACGACTCGTTTTGAGGGAAGCGGACACAAACACACGATTGGGCAATGTCATTTGAATCCAGTGCAATACTAAAACACGGCGCCACGGATATGTCAGTAATCAGTTGCTTACTGATGTCTATGCGTCTTGTTATGGTCTAGTCTGAGAGTTGCAGTCCCGTAATTTGCTTTAAAATAGCTTCCTTGTTTGTGACATCAGCATACACTACTTCGGCGGAGGTCAAAAACAGTCTTGTCTGTGAAGGCCTTCTTGTTTCTCGCGAGCATCCAAGCCATCTCATATGTTGCCTCTGTCGTTTTCTCTGCAACAGTGATAGATATTTGCTGTCCTTTGAGTTGCGCACTTTTGTTGTTTCTGAGGTTGCTTTGTGGCAGATATGTTTCGTCAAAGTGGGCATGGTGTAACTGGAAATGTCGCTCTAAATTTGCTCGTTTCAAACAAGACAAAGTGAGCTAGTCCCATTATGCAGTATAAACAAGTCTGTCAATTTCTCTTGGAACTTTGTGTTCTTCTTGAATCGACCGTAGCCAACTTCTCTTAGCCACCAAAGCTACGTTAGCTAGCTGCATTTCTCCGCTGCCATGTTCCTGATTGTTCTGGTTCTCTGGCGGTTGTTCGTTCATAGCTGTCACGTTGTTCTCCAGCCCCTTCCTCTCATCTTCATTGGCAATAGATTTCTGTTGATTTATTTTACAATAAATCGATCCATGTCGACCAGACTGCAAAATGAGCTAGTAGCAAACTAATATGTGTCGGTCGCTGTAGCTGAGCAGTTTGCGTTCTATTTCGGGCCTTTCTGTTCAACAGTTGTGCTGTACTGCCATGTATCTGCGGTATATATATATTATATTCAATGAAGTGATTCAGGCCTACATTGAATTGAAATTGTATCATTGTTATGTATTATGAATGGAAAATCACCGCGACAAGGGCTCGCTGGCCGCGCAATGAGTACCACTGCTCTACTTCTTAAGCACTTTCTATCTGGGGCACTGTGTGTGTAGGCTACGTTTAAACAGGCAGCCCAATTCTGATATTTTTTTCACGGATTGGTCTTTTAACCAATCAGATCAGCTATGGAAGAAATATCTGATGTGATTGGTCAAAAGACCAATTAGTGGAAAAAAATATTCGAATTGGGCTGCCTGTGTAAACGCAGAGAGACTCTCCTGTCAGCGAGCCTCAGTTTCCACTGTTCAGGAACTAGCTAGTGATGTTAGCCTCCAAGAAAACCTTTTAAATAAGTAATGAGCTGCTCTCTCTCTGTCTGGATGTCAGCTGATCTGCTGCTGTGTCAGCCTGATCCTTTGTTATCCCAACAACACCTGGTCGCTCATCCAACTGTGTGTGTGTGTGTGTGTGTGTGTGTGTGTGTGTGTGTGTGTGTGTGTGTGTGTGTGTGTGTGTGTCTGACTTTATTTACATGCATGTGTGTGATATAATCACCCAAGCCTGGTCTTCCTCTGTCTTCTGGGACAATATATGAAGCACACAGATTTGAATAATGCAGGAGTGGAACAGTTGATTCTAGTCCAGGTCAAATAAGGCTGTGTTCAAGTCAATGAGTGTTGACCATTGTTGCAGACTGACCATTTGATACCTTGTTGGTTGTGTTCCTGAATGCAGCCCCAGGTGCACATGCTGGAATGGAAACAAAGCTAAATATAGACTGAGCGAATCATTGAAACTGACACACAAATTAAGTCTGTCCACGCGTCAACACACACACACACACACACAGTTTTGTAGTGCTATCCTTGTGGGGACCAAAGAATGGATTCCAGTCCAAAATCCTATTTTCCTTAACCCTTAACCTCAGTCTAACCTTAAGCCTAACCTTAACCCCTAACCCTAAAACTATAACTCCTAAACCTAACCCCTAAGACTAAAATAGCATTTTTCCTTGTGGAGACCGGCAAAATTTCTCCACTTTTCCTTGTTTTACTGTCCTTGTGAGGAATTCTGGTACCCACAAGGATAGTTAAAGAAAAACACACACACACAGTGAGAGAAAGAGAGATCGAGAATCATTGGTTCTACTTTTTCAGCTGTTGATGATATGCTTTATCCTCCCTTTACTGATGATTTGCATATCTCCATGGAAATTCAGTTCAATGCAAATTCACAAGGGCCTGTTGACAGTGCATGTAATCTAAGCCTGTGTGTCTGAGATGAGAGAGGGAAGTTTAGTATAGCATCTTTATAAAAGGTTGATAACGCAGTAACTAAATCATAGGAAAGAACAAAATATTTCCTGTGGAATCCAGTTGGTGAAAACAGTTTGAGGTACCAGCCAAATACTTGGAATCCTTTTTGACCTAGGTTCACCCCTGTTCATGCAGTCTTTTTCCTTCTTTCTGTTCTCTCTCTCTGGGGACAAGAGCGGTCTTTGTTTTCACAACACACTGTAGTCTCTGCCTGCTCTATTCCCACTCAGCACAACTCCGTACATAATTCAACCCCACTGCCCTTTGGCTCTCTCTACCCTCCCCGCTCTCTCTCATTTCTCGCTCAACTCATTCACTCACCCCATCTCACATACTTTCATTCTCCCTCACTCACTTTAAAAAAATATACATATATTTTACCTTTATTTAACTAGGCAAGTCAGTTAAGAACACATTCTTATTTTCAATGACGGCCTAGGAACAGTGGGTTAACTGCCGGTTCAGGGGCAGAACGACAGATTTGTACCATGTCAGCTCGGAGATTCGAACTTGCAACCTTTAGGTTACGAGTCCAACGCTCTAACCACTAGGCTACCCCACCCTTTCTCTTACATTCTCGCTCTTACATTCTTTCCGTCCTGCATTCCTGCATTCTCTCTGTTCTTCCTCTGTCTTAAATTATCTCTCCTATCCAGAACGCTTTCCTCTTTATTTCTCTCCTTCCTCCATATCCTCTCTTCCCCTCCCTCCCTCCCACCCTACCTTTCTCATCTGTCAATTATCTCTCCGCCTCCCAGTTAAGCTTCAGTCCTTAATGCACACATACCTTATGTAAGATAGAGATCCCATTACGCACCCACACACATACATCACCCCTCCCCCCTGATGTTAGTGCAAGGAAACATGTTTGTATACTGCATGTAAATTATAGGATGGAAAATGTTTTGTCAATTTCACTGAAATCTGTCAATAAGTTGACATCCCAAATAATCACTGTGTGCAGGACCAGAGTCCTTCTAGCATGTATTCGAACACGAATCAAGTTATTTTAATTGAAAGAAAATCTGCTAAAATTACATCTATCCGTTCTCACTCACTTCCTTTCATTTTTCTCCCTCCCTCCCCCTTCCTCTCTCTCTCACCCTTAAACCTACCACCTCCCACCCCCTTTAACCTCCCACCCCCTCCCTCTTTGCCTCCCCTCTTCTATCTCTCTCCCTCCCCACCCTTACCTGTTCCTCTCACCATAACCTTCCCCCTTCTCTCTCTCCCCCTGTTAACCTCCCCCTTGTTCTCTCCCTCCCTCCCTCCCTATCCTTTCTGTAGACGAGTGGTGAGAAGGTGAGTAAGCTGAGTCTGGTGGACCTGGCTGGCAGTGAGAGAGCTGCTAAGACTGGTGCTACTGGTGAGAGGATGAAGGAGGGCAGCAACATCAACAAGTACGTCACTGAAAACAGACACAGACACAGCTCCAAGTGTTCTAGTTTTAGCTTTAAGTTCCCAAATGAACAAAATTATACACACTTTACACCCAGAAAACATTCCATCGCTTATGATCGCGGGCCGGTGTGTGTGTTAAAATATTTTTCCCGACGGAGGGTGTGTTCCCTGTGTGTCTCTGCAGGTCTCTGACCACCTTAGGCCTGGTCATATCTGCTCTGGCAGAACAGGGGTGTGGGAAGAACAAGACCAAGTTTGTCCCCTACAGAGACTCTGTACTAACGTGGCTGCTTAAGGTAAGACGAACACACACACACACATCTTCTCTTTTTCCCTGCTCTTAATATAACTTCTCTCATCCTACTTTCCCCCTCTCGCTCCCATATCTTTGTTGTTTCCTTTAATTAGTTGAACACTTCTGCCCCAGAATCATATTAGGAATATGACCTAGATGCACTATTGTAAAGTGGCTGTTCCACTGGATGTCATAAGGTGAAAGCACCAATTTGTAAGTCGCTCTGGATAAGAGCGTCTGCTAAATGACTTAAATGTTAAATGTAAATATATTAAGATTTGGTCCCTGCAACCTTTTGTCTTTCTTTCATTCTCCCTCTCTTACTAACACACTTTCTCTTCCTCCCCGTCACCAGGACAGCCTGGGCGGCAACAGCCGCACGGCCATGGTGGCCACGGTGAGCCCGGCGGCCGACAACTATGACGAGACGCTGTCCACGCTGCGCTACGCCGACCGGGCCAAGAGCATCGTCAACCACGCCGTCGTCAACGAAGACCCCAACGCACGCATCATCAGGGAGCTCCGCGAGGAGGTGGAGAAACTACGGGACCAGCTGACACAGGCAGAGGTGAGGGGTGGAGGGGAGAGAGAAGGGGAAAAGGGAGTGAGAGGAGGAAATAGGGATAAAGAGAGGATATAGGGGGGGAAGGGAAGAGAGGCGGGGAGAGCAGAGAAGAAGGGGGAAGAGGGAGATCAACTGAGACAGGTGAAGGTAAGGAGGGAGGGGAGGAGAGGGCCCACACCAGCTGGCAAAACCGGTTGCATTCTGTTTGGAAATTGCATCCGGAAAATGAAGGCTTCATCAGGTGTAACAGAGAGCATTTGGTTATATGAAGACTTTTTTTCAACCGAAACATCCGTTTACAAATTACATCAACTACCACATCTTGTCTGCTGGGAGACAGGGAGAGGGAACACAAATAAGAGTGTGTTTTTCTTGTCTCCTGGCCAGTCTATGAAGGCCCCGGAGCTGAAGGAAAGGCTGGAGGAGTCTGAGAAACTCATCCAAGAGATGACTGTCACCTGGGAGGAGAAACTACGCAAGACGGAGGAGATCGCACAGGTACACACACACACACTTGTACTTTCTGTCCTGGGTCATGCTCACTAGGCACAAAAAAGAAAACGGTCTGAAACTGAGTGAAACAGGGACTTTCTAAAATTGTACAATTAGACACGCTTCTTTTTTTGTTTTTATGTTTTACAACATTTTGAAATGTTTTGCTTCTGTGTGCCCTTATTAAAACAACCAGCATGGATTCATTGTTTCCCTCTGTTGTGTGTCCTGTAGGAGCGTCAGAAACAGTTGGAATCCCTGGGCATCTCTCTCCAGTCGTCTGGCATCAGAGTGGGAGAAGACAAGTGTTTTCTAGTCAACCTCAACGCTGACCCCGCTCTCAATGAGCTGCTGGTCTACTACCTGAAGGTACACACACACACACAGACACACACACACACACACTAGTGGAGCAAGGGTCACCCGCAATTGCTAATAATCCATCCACATGGCTATATGTGATAAAGTGAAAATCTGAGACCCGCACCCGACCGACCCTAACCCACACTTGGGCTCCCGAGTGGTGCAGCGGTGTAAGGCACTGTATCTCAGTGCTAGAGGCGTCACTACAGACCCTGGTTTGATTCCAGGCTGTATCACAACCGGCCGTGATTGGGAGTCCCATAGGGCGGCGCACAATTGGCCCAGCGTCGTCCAGGGTTGGCCGGGGTAGGCAGTCATTGTAAATAACAATTTGTTTTTAACTGACTTGCCTAGTTAAATAAAGGTTAAATAAAATAACACTCTAATATAGAAAATACGCTGTAGGCTACAGTCAGACAGCGGAAAGATGTTTTGACAGGGTGCAGGATTTTTTGTTGTTGCCTGATTTAGATATATTTCTGCTTATTTCCAACATTTTGGTAGGCTATTTATTAGTCATCTTGTCTATAATTAGATACACACAGCTTCTCTTCTGTCATTATGTTGCCCTAGAAGACTAAATAAACCCTTGCTCAACAGATTGTCATAAATGATAGAATGAACACTTCACTCTAGTTGACATTGGTAAAGTTTTCTCTGTCATCTCTTCTTCTTTCGCGGAGCAATGACGTTTAGGGACCGGGGAGAAAATGCAATAAAAAACGGAAAAGAGTTTCTGTACAAAATTTCCAAATGAAAGCTGAGAAAAAAACGATCCATCAGCTTGGATGTATATCTTATGTGGTTGAAATACACTGCTCAATAAATGAAGGGAACACTTAAACAACACATTGTAACTCCCAAGTCAATCACACTTCTGTGAAATCAAACTGTCCACTTAGGGAGCAACACTGATTGACAATACATTTCACATGCTGTTGTGCAAATGGAATAGACAACAGGTTGAAATTATAAGCAATTAGCAAGACATCCCCAATAAAGGAGCGGTTCTGCAGGTGGGGACCACAGACCACTTCTCAGTTCCTATGCTTCCTGGCTGATGTTTTGGTCACTTTTGAATGCTGGCGGTGCTTTCACTCTAGTGATAGTATGAGACGGAGTCTACAACCCACACAAGTGGCTCAGGTAGTGCAGCTCATCCAGGATGGCACATCAATGCGAGCTGTGGCAAGAAGGTTTCCTGTGTCTGTCATCGTAGTGTCCAGAGCATGGAGGCGCTACCAGGAGACAGGCCAGTCCATCAGGAGACGTGGAGGAGGGCAACAACCCAGCAGCAGGACCGCTACCTCCACCTGTGCGCAAGGAGGAGCCCTGCCAGAGCCCTGCAAAATGACCTCCAGCAGGCCACAAATGTGCATGTGTCTGCTCAAACGGTCAGAAACAGACTCCATGAGGGTGGTATGAGGGCCCGACGTCCACAGTTGGGAGTTGTGCTTACAGCCCAACACCGTGCAGGACGTGTGGGGGCCGCACAGCCCTCCATGTGCTCGCCAGAGGTAGCCTGACTGCCATTAGGTACCGAGATGAGATCCTCAGACCCCTTGTGAGACCATATGCTGGTGCGGTTGGCCCTGGGTTCCTCCTAATGCAAGACAATGCTAGATCTCATGTGGCTGGAGTGTGTCAGCAGTTCCTGCAAGAGGAAGGCATTGATGCTATGGACTGGCCCGCCCGTTCCCCAGACCTGAATCCAATTGAGCACATCTGGGACATGATGTCTCGCTCCATCCACCAACGCCACGTTGTACCACAGACTGTCCAGGAGTTGGCGGATGCTTTAGTCCAGGTCTGGGAGGAGATCCCTGAGGAGACCATCCGCCACCTCATCAGGAGCATGCCCAGGCGTTGTAGGGAGATCATACAGGCACGTGGAGGCCACACACACTACTGAGCCTCATTTTGACTTGTTTTAAGGACATTACATCAAAGTTGGATCAGCCTGTAGTGTGGTTTTCCACTTTAATTTTGAGTGTGACTCCAAATCCAGACCTCCATGGGTTGATAAATTTGATTTCCATTGATACATTTTGTGTGATTTTGTTGTCAGCACATTCAACTATGTAAAGAAAAAAGTATTGAATAAGAAAATGTCATTCATTCAGATCTAGGATGTGTTTTTTTAGTGTTCCCTTTATTTATTTCAGCAGTGTACTATCAGCTTTTATGATGCTAATGAAGATAACACCTCTACAGACAGTATATAACTGTGCATTCGCATTCTCTCAAGATGATGAAAGAAATAAATCACATTTCTCCACTCCTGTTTTAGAGTAGTAATGTAACCTAAATGTTGTCATTTTACTGCAAGGACTGCTCAATTCTGCAGGAGTGAATATTATATTAGGCTATGTGACAGGTTATAGACCTACAGTCTGTGTCCAGATTTCAGTTTCCATTTAACACTCGCTACTGTAAGTCTCTCTGGATAAGAGCGTCTGCTAAATGACTCAAATGTCAAATGTAGGCTACAGTTCCCTTGACCTGCCATAGGTCTATTTGTCCCCATCTTGTGACTGTCACATTTGTATAGCGCTTCAGTCACCACACATCACATAGACGGCACTGCTATCATCTTCTTTTACCACTTCACCAAAACTTTCCCAAACATTACTTTTCTGGCCTTTCCTTCTCTTTACTTTCAACTCTCCATTTCGCGACCCTCTCGGACATTGTCGTTTGTGCCTCCGTGGATCGACTAACTTTTTCTGCTCGCTCCCGAAAGCTTTTGGCAATTGGCGTGTAGGCACACGTTCAGTTAGGTTCTGAAGCTTAGGCTTACGCACTGATGCCAGATAGCCTAAAATAATGAACGAAAAACCTCAACGTAGCCTATAGATATACATTTTTATTCAACCCGCCCGCCACCCGCCGTTGATCCACACAATATTTCATGACCCTAAACCCTCCGCGGGGACTTCAGGTTATGAGTCAACCCGCAGATCAATAAATCACACACACACACACACACACACCATTGTAACATGGTATTGTTGTGTACTGTAGGAGCACACTAAGGTTGGTTCAGCAGACTCCCAGGACATCCAGCTGTGTGGGATGGGTATTCAGGCTGAACACTGCATCATTAACATCACAACTGACCAATGGGTGGTCCTCACTCCCCACAGAAACTCACGGTACGTATAGAACACTCCTCTTCATCTCAACTATTATCCTCCTCGTCAGTATAATCCACAACGGGGCAAGCCTGGATGAGGTGACGCCTTTCCAGAACCAAAATCTGGTTTTAAAAATGACCTTGTTACCAATTTTGCCCGCTAGCACCAGCTCACACCGCAGAAAATGTCACAGTACACCAGCAGTCATTGTCATCATCATCATCTCAACGCACATCATCATTATTGCAACACATCTTTAGCCAGAGATGTGGACTTGATTCACCTGTCTTGGACTCGAGTCTGACTTGAGTCACAAATTTGATGACTTGAGACTCGACTTTGAGACTCGACTTGAGACTCGATTTTGACTTGCGGCCTCAAGACTTGGGACACGACTTTGACTTGAGACTGAAATTATCTGGCCAGGTTTTGTAACGTTTTGTCGCTCATTTTGTGGCACTGAGTCTCAGTGGATTAGGCTACTCTCTACGCAGCCAGAGACCATATCGCACTTGCAAAAAAAAAAAGATTGGCTAGTGAAACACACAGGCCTACGGCATTGCACGCAATTTTGTTTAAAAAACATCTGTTTCAGAACCAATAAATTGCGTGTCTTGACTGTTGACCAATGACCAGTCATCAGCATTGGCGTGCAAACGTGGGCTCACATATTCAGATTAGTGACCCAGAACGAGCTTGTTAATTTTCTCCGGTATTGCCTGGCAAAAACAGAGTAGCCTGCCTACATACAGTGGCAAGAAAAAGTATGTGAACCCTTTGGAATTACCAGGATTTCTGCATAAATTGGTCATAAAATTTGATCCGATCTTCATTTAAGTCTCAACAATTGACAAACACAGTCTGCTTAAACTAGTAACACACAAACAATTCTATGTTTTCATGTCTTTATTGAACACACCGTGTAAACATTCACAGTGCAGGGTGGGAAAAGTACCACCACTATCACATCCTAGGCCGTCATTGAAAATAAGAATTTGTTCTTAACTGACTTGCCTAGTAAAATAAAGGTAAAAAAAAAAAAGCTAGACCATACTAAGAGGGAGATGTCAAAGACGTGTTCTGATTGGTCCATCTGTATTTATTCAGTCTTGTGATTGGATTGCAGATATAACCTTATAGTTCAAATGGGTTTATGCAGATAGAACTTTCTAGTTGTTCAATCTTTTTTTTAAACAAAACGTTAAAAAACACTTCATATGTCTGTGAAGAACCATCTAAAGATCTATTATATGTGACTTTTACAAAAATGTCAGATGGAACCTTAATAGTCCTAAGGTCTCGATTTGTAGATTTAAAAACACTTGACTCAACTTGACTCGCTCTTAGAAATGCACGACTTGGACTTGACTCGAGACTCGACCTGTTCTACTTGTGCCTCGAATAATAGTGACTTGGTGATTTGAATAATAATGACCTCTCTCTTGCCTCTAGTCACCCACTCTATGACTGTGCACACACCTCTAGCCTCAAGTCTGATCTCCTGCTGTCAGATGATGGTGATGTCATGTTGCCGCAAGGCCCCTTAAGAATTGAATGAACTAACTGGATCATTCATTCATTTTTATTAGATCTTTTTTTGCCAGGATAGTCCACTCAGTAACATTTGGCAATGTTTTCCAGGGAGTCCTTGGTTCCATAGAATCAATAAAAACAACAGTAAAGATGTTCTTACACATTTATTATGTCGCTTTTTCTTATGTCATTGTTACATGTTTTTATTATGTGGAACTTAAGTTGTTGTTACGTTACAGAACGTGTGTGAACGGCTCTCCTTGCACCAGCCCGCAGCGGCTCCACCACGGAGACCGCATCCTGTGGGGCAACAACCACTTCTTCAGGTCTGTCTGTCTGTGTCCCGACAGTTCTGGCTACTGTGAATCACAATGTCTCGCTCAACTACTGGTCCTCGTTTTGGAAAGAGTAGTACTGAAACCATTCCCTTTCTCTTTCCTCCCATCCCTCTCTTCCCCTCCTCTATCCCCCACAGGATCAACTTGCCTAAGCGGCGGTCGCGGGGTGGCGGTGAGGAAGAGGAGGGTGAGGGGGGCCCAATGAAGAACAGTGGCAGTAGTGAACAGCTGGAGGGGGACGGAGACACCAACAGTGAGGGGTCCTCCGAGGTCTCTTTCTCCTACGAGTTCGCCCAGACAGAAGTCATGATGAAGGCCCTGGGCAACAATGGTGAGTACACACACACACACACACACACACACACACATACAGGTCCTTGTAAAACAACAATGAGAATGGAGGGAAAGGAGTACTATAAACGCCCTCAGAAACAAATGTGTCGATAATCATCGATTGACTACGCAACTACTGTCCGTCGCATCGCAATCACGATTGGTTGCTCATCCAAAAACCCCTTTCCTGATTGACTCTCGCCCCTGTCCGTCACCTTCAGACCCCATGCAGGCGGTGCTCCAGTCCCTAGAGAGGCAGCACGAGGAGGAGAAGCGCTCGGCGCTGGAGAGACAGAGGCTGATGTATGAACAAGAGCTGCAACAGCTGAGGAGACGGCTCCACCCGGACAGACAGTCTGTAGGACAGGCTGGCACGGCCTCCAGCCAATCACAGGGCCAGGCCGACAGGCCGGGACAGCCCCACTACCGCAGTCTGGAGAGACTCAGCATGGGAGGCATGTCCAACTCACCTAGTGCACAGAGCAGGCTGAGGCAGTGGAGTGAGGAGAGGTGAGTGGTGGGAGAGGGAGGGTGGAAATGTCTGTAAATGAGTGTTATTGTCAGTGATATTGACCGTTGTGGTGGTGATGTTAAGTCTCCATTCTGTAGAGGCAGTGTTGACGTGTGTGTGTGATTTGAAAAGGATGATGCTCTCCTCATCAGAGAGGCAGTGTTGACCCGGAGCCTACGTAAGCTGAGGGAGCAGATAGTGAGAGCTAACCTGCTGGTGCAGGAGGCTGGCTTCATAGCAGAGGAGCTGGACAAACGCACCGAGTACAGAGTCACCTTGCAGATACCTGCTGCTAACCTCAATGCCAACCGCAAGGTACACACACATGAGCATTAACACACACACCTGGTGCTATGTGCATCTTCTCTCTCTCACACTCATTCTCACACTCACATAAACACACATGTTTCTCTGTCTTCACAGCGTGATGCAGTGCTGAGTGAGCCTGCGGTGCAGGTGAGGCGTAAGGGGAAAGGGAAACAGATCTGGGCTCTGGAGAAGATGGAGAACAGAATGGTGGACATGAGAGAACTCTACCAGGAGTGGAAGGACTACGACGACGACAACCCTGTGAGTTCAAACGACTCGTGTGTGTGTGTGTGTGTGTGGTCATGAGTGTGTGGTCATGAGTTTGTTCGTGTTCTTAGGAAACTATGCAGTGTTTTTCTTTTTTATGTATTATTTCTTACACTGTTACCCCAGGAAATCTTAAGTCTTATTACATACAGCCGGGAGGAACTATTGGATATAAGAGCAACGTCAACTTACCAACATTATGACGAGGAATACAACTTTCCCGAAGCAGATCCTCTGTTTGGTCCACCACCCAGGACAATAGATCGGATCCCAGCAGGCGACCCAAAACAACGATGCCACAGAAGGGACAGACGGCACGGTCTTCTGGTCAGGCTCCGTAGACTGACACATCGCCCACCACTCCCGAGTATACTACTCGCCAATGTCCAGTCTCTTGACAACAAGGTAGAAGAAATCCGAGCAAGAGAGACATCAGAGATTGTAACATTCTCTGTTTCACGGAAACATGGCTCACTCGGGATATGTTATCAGAGTCGGTACAGCCACCTGGTTTCTTCACGCAATCATGCATCACGCATCTTTCTGGTAAGAAGAAGGGCGGGGGTGTGTGCCTTATGATTAACCAGTCGCGGTGTGATCATAACAACATACAGGAACTCAAGTCCTTTCGTTCACCTGACCTAGAATTCCTTACAAACAAATGCCGACCGCATTATCTACCAAGAGAATTCTCTTCGATTATAATCACAGTCATGTATATCCCCCCAAGCAGACACCTCGACCACCCTGAAAGTGCTTCATTTTGGACTCTATGTAAAATGGAAACCACATATCCTGAGGCTGCATGTATTGTAGCTGGGGATTTTAACAAGGCTAATCTGAAAACAAGGCTCCCTACATTTTATCAGCATATCGAATGCGCGACCTGGGCTGGCAAAATTCTGGATCATTGTTACTCTAACTTCCGCGACGCATACAAAGCCCTCCCTCACCCTCCTTTCAGCAAATCTGACCACAATTTTAAAAAATTGCCCCCAGCCTATAGACAGAAACTAAAACAGGAAACACCCGTGCTCAGGTCTGCTTCAAGATTGGACTGGGATATGTTCCGGATAGCGTCGAACAACAACATTGATGTTTACACTGATTCGGTGAGCAAGTTTATGAGCAAGTGCATCGGTGGTGATGTAACTACGGCGCCTATTAAAACCTTCCCCAGAAACCGTGGATTGATGGCAGCATTTGCGCAAAACTGAATGCGCGAACCACTGCTTTTAATCAGGGAATGGCGACCGGAAACATGACTGAATACAAATAGTGTAGCTATTCCCTCCGCAAGGCAATCAAACAAGCGCTAGTATAGAGACAAAGTAGAGTCGCAATTCAAAGGCTCAGACACGAGACGCATGTGGCAGGGTCTACAGTCAATCACGGACTACAAAAAGAAAACCAGCCCCGTCACGGACCCCAATGTGTTCAAACTAAACAATTTCTTTGATCGCTTTGAGGACAATACAGTGCCACTGACATGGATCACTACCAAAACCTGCGGGCTCTCCTTCCCCGCACCGACGTGAGTAAAACATTTAAATGTCTTAACCCTCGCAAGGCTGCCGGTCCAGACGGCATCCCCAGCCACGTCCTCAGAGCATGCGCAGACTAGCTTGCTGGTGTGTTTACGGACATATTCAATCAATCCCTATCCCAGTCTGCTGTTCCCACATGCTTCAAGAGGGCCACCATTGTCCCTGTTCCCAAGAAAGCTAAGGTAACTGAGCTAAAGGACTATCGCCCGTAGCACTCACTTCCATCATCATGAAGTGCTTCTATCTCAAGGCCATCAGACTGTTAAACAGCCATCAGACTGTTAAACAGCCATCACTAACATTGAGTGGCTGCTGCCAACATACTGACTCAAATCTCTAGCTACTTTAATAATAAAAAATTGTAATAAATGTATCACTAGTCACTTCAATCAATGCCACTTTATATAATGTTTACATACCCTACATTACTCATCTCATATGTATATACTGTACTCTATACATTCTACTGCATCTTGCCTATGCCGTTCGGCCATCGCTCATCCATACATTTATATGTACGTATTCTTATTCATTCCTTTACACTTGTGTGTAAAAGGTAGTTGTTGTGAAATTATTAGATTACTTGTTAGATATTACTGCATGGTCGGAACTAGAAGCACAAGAATTTCGCTACACTCGCATTAACATCTGCTAACCATGTGTATGGGACCAATAAGATTTGATTTGTGTGTTTGTATGTGGTAAACCTTCAAGCCAGGCCATTGTCAGTGTTGATGGAGTGTGTGATGGGGAGAGAACTTGGACTACAACGAAGACGAACCCTGAGAGACAAATCAGTGTTTTCGACAGCGTGATATCCAAATGGAGTGCATTTAGTAGTAATTGTTACTAGGCCATTCAGATATACACAAATGCTATGTAAAGTGGAAGGGCTCTATTTGGGAATGGACACATCGCTCATTTCTCTCCCCTCTCTCGCTCTGTCATCTGCAGGTGATGCGTTCCTACTTTAAGCGTGCCGACCCGTTCTTTGACGAGCAGGAGAATCACAGTCTGATAGGCGTGGCCAACGTCTTCCTGTCCTGTCTGTTCTATGACGTCAAGCTGCAGTACGCAGTACCCATCATCAACCAGAAGGGGGAGGTAAGAGAAACTTCAAGCGCTACATAACACCAGGGTCGTGTTCATTAGGCACAGTGTAACGAAATGTTTTTGCAACAGAATTCGAAAATGAGCATTTCTCATTGGACAAGTCAAGGTAGTTCCTCCTTGTTCCAGTCCGTTTATTCCGTCGCCGAAAGAATACGACCCTGTTTCTCAACCAGTGATGTCCAACTCTTGTGTTCCAGCCCAGCAGTAACACACCTGATAAAACAGATAGTTGTCTAGCTTGATGACTGCCCTGACTCGATTGTTTGAAGGAACAAGGCGTCTTGGTGTTGTGCTAAAACGAAAGCCTCATTTTGTGGAACAGTGACGATGCAGCACAGAAAACTCCCCTTGTTATGAAATGATTTCACCCATGCCGTTGGTTTTCTTGTAGGTGGTTGGGAGATTACACGTTGAGGTGGTGAGAGTGGCGGGGGGGGTTGAGGACAGCATGGCTGGGGGAGAGGACAACGAGGCCAGCCCTGATGGAGAGGTGCAAGAGAGGAAACTGGTCTGCATGGTGAGTCTATTTCGGATAGGGAGACACTCGCACACACACACAGAAAAGTCCCTTTTTTAGATGGCTCTTCTGGCTCTCAAAAAAAGAGTAAGTAATATCAGACCTACCAACATGCATGCATTTTCCGTACCAGCTACGCAATTCCCTGTCCATGTAAGCAGGTACAAGATCCGAGTTAAAAGTATGCAGAAATGAATAGGGCCTGAGTTTTTATATTTTTTATTTGTTTTGTTTTTACATTTTAATAAAAAATTAATCCACTGAGTAAATCTAACATCCCGATTCTCTAGCTGCAACACACAGACATGTAAGGGGTTTTGTCAACGGACATGGAGATGAATACATCATTATTCGACGTAGCTGCCCCCTGTTTGTTGTGATGCTGAGTTTGCCGACTGTCAGCTGTACGTAAAAACATGGACAAATCCCTTTTCGACTCCGTGTGTTGTGGGAAGGTCAACACTGATTGTTTCAAGCTAACGTTAGCGAACATAAGATGGACATTCAGTGGGCTCTAAAGTGCCAGCAGTTCACTCGCATTTGCTAGTGAAAGAAATTAAATGAAATGCAAATACGAAAAATGACCGGTCGCATTTGTGCGAGTGTGATATACATTTAATTCTGCATTCCATTAGTTGTATTTTCCACGTAACATTACGAGGATCACGCAACCTGATTATGATCAACGTCACAAAAAGCTCCCTCAGTACAGACATGCTAAGTGCCCTCGTTACCAAGTAGGTTTCAACGATTGCCAGACGACCTACCCTGATGCTCTGCTAGCTTCCAGGCAAATCTGTCTAGGAAATGAAATGAACATTTGAAGGTCTCCCAAAGATTTGTTCTCACCCATTGTTTCCTATCATAGCTTTTCCCTTTTTATTATGGGTAACATGTTTATTTGATACGGATGCTCTGCTTCAAACATTTTTCTTACCATAGAGTGTTTTTTTTAAATGATCGTGGATAAGACGTTTGTACATTTTGTACCTAAATAAATTTATTTCGAGTTTTTTAAATTTTATTAAACAAATAATAAAGGCCCTTTGTGTGTTCTTTCTCATTAGATCTTGTTAGTGACTTTTACCATATGTGTAAATGGAATGCTGTCAAGAAAGACTAGATTTGGTACAATTCTATAATTGCGATCAGACTCACAAACAGCCTGCGCACGAGTTGAATCTTCAATTTGCCGCGCGCATCTGGTCTCTAAAAGGTTGGACAGGGTTGGCAGGTCTGCAATATCATTTGCTTGTTCTCTCTTGAATCCTATTTAATCACCCAACCCCAACCGTGCTTCTCCTCCAGATCAAGATCCTGCAGGCGACAGGTCTCCCCCAGTACCTGTCCAATTATGTGTTCTGCCAGTACTCGTTCTGGGACCAGGCAGAACCCGTCATCGTGGCCCCAGAGGTGGACCCCTCCGCCTCGTCCCCCAGCAGCAAGGAACCGCACTGCATGGTGGTTTTCGACAGCTGCAAGGTATGACATTAAATTAAAAGCACTTGTATTGCCAAAGTAACAATGTTGAACCGTCCAACAGGCCATAAAAGACATTTACATTTCAATCATGTTGCAGATAGCTTATGTAGCTCAGGATGAAACCGGTAGCCTGGTTAATCTAGTGAACGCAGCATTCAGTCTGGTTTAACCCCAACCCTTCCTATCTCCTTACAGCATGTGTATTATTCCGCTATAGTGTGTTAATGTAATGCTAACGCATCTATGTTCTTTCAGTGGTGTTCTGTGCTATTATTTCTGCCCTTTCAAATGCTGTTTTTCTTTCTCTCTATATCTCTCTCTCTCTATATATATATATCATTTATATCTATCTATATATTAGGAGCTAGGTGTGGCAGTAACAGAAGAGTTTATAGAGTATCTGACAGAGGGGGCATTGGCCATCGAGGTGTACGGACACAGACAAGCAGACTCCGGCAGGAACCCTGCCCTCTGGGACCTCAGCATTATACAGGCCAAGACACGCACACTACGGGACAGGTACACACACACTACGGGACAGGTACACACACACCCAAGGTATGGTGCACTGTATGGGTCAGCTATACACACACACAGGACAGGTACATAGTACAGACACACTACACACACACGGTGGCTGCAAGACAGGTACGCAGGCTACTGGACAAGTACACACACACACACATACAGAATGATGCAGCACAATGTGACACCAACACATATACCAGAAGTTCCATTTCTACAAAAAAGCAACCTTGTAAATGACATATTATGTCCTGTGTCTGTCTCCACCTGCAGGTGGAGTGAGGTAACCCGTCGTCTGGAGATGTGGATCCAGGTGTTGGAGATCAACGAGAACGGAGACTTCATGCCTGTAGAGGTCATACCTGCCAGAGACGTACGCACCGGAGGCATTTTCCAACTACGACAGGTAGGTGTTACCTGTGTGTGTGTGATTTTTTTTTTTCCTTCTCATTTTCTCCTGCCAATGTAATGGTGTAATTTAGTTTATATCTATTCAGAACCCTATCTAAAACAATGTGTTTTTTTTCCTGTCAACGCAATTTTAAGTAAATATCTTTATTTTCTGTTTAATCAGCAATTCCAAGTTGTTCTTACCTAAGAAAATATAATTTCATACAGGGCCTTCAGAAAGTATTCATACTCCTTGACATCTTCCAAATTTTGTTGTGTTATAGACTGAATTTAAAATGGATTAAATTGAAAAAATGTTGTCACTAGCCATAATGTCAAAGTGGAATTAAGTTGTACATTATTTTATTTTTTACAATGTCTTGAGTCAGTAAGTATTCAAGTCCTTTGTTATAGCAAGCATAAAAAAGTTCAGGAGTAAAGATTTGCTTATCAAGTCAAATAATCAATTGCAAAAAGCACTATTGCACTCTTTGTGCAATAATAGTGTTCAACATGATTTTTGAATGACTACCTCATCTCTGTACCCCACACATACACTTATCTGTAAGGTCCCTCAGTTGAGCAGTGAATTTCAAACAGATTCAAAGACCAGAGAGGTTTTCCCAATGCTTCGCAAAGAAGAGCACCTATTGGCAGATGGGTAAAGATTTAAAAAAGCAGACATGAAATATCCCTTTGAAAATGGTGAAGTTATTAATTACACTTTGGGATGGTGTATCTATACATCCAGTAACTACAAAGATACAGGCGTCCTTCCTAACTCAGTTGCTAGTTACATTGTAGTTACTCCACAATAGTAACCTAACTGACAGAGTGAAAAGAAGGAAGCCTGTACAAGAATAAAACATATTCCAAAACATGTGTCCTGTTTGCAACAAGGCACTAAAGTAATACTGCAAAAAAATGTTGCAAAGCAATTCACTTTTTGTCCTGAATACAAAGTGTTATATTGGGGGCAAATTCAATACCACACATTACTGAGTACCACTCTCCATATTTTCAAGCATAGTGGTGGCTGCATCATGTTATGGGTATGCTTATAATCGTTAAGAGCTGGGGAGCTTTTTTCAGGACTAAAAAGAAACGGAATGGAGCTAAGCACAGTCAAAATCCTAGAGGAAAACCTGGTTCAGTCTGCTTTCCACCAGACACTGAAAGATGAATACACCTTTCAGCAGGACAATAACCTAAAACACAACGCCAAATCTACACTGGAGTTGCTTACCAAGAAGACGGTGAATGTTCCTGAGTCGCCGAGTTAGTTCTAACTTAAATCTACTTGAAAATATATGACAAGACCTGAAAATAGTTGTCTGGTAATGATCAACAACCAATTTGACAGAGCTTGAAGAATTTAGAAAATAATTATGGGGAAATGTTGCACAATCAAGGTGGGGAAAGCTCTTAGAGACTTATCCAGAAAGACTCTTCTATTGACTCAGGGGTGTGAATACTTCATGAAAATGAGATATTTCTGTATTTTATTTTCAATAAATTTGCTAACCTTTTTGAAAACATGTTGGGGTATTGTGTGTAGATGGGTAATAAAAAAATATTTAATCCATTTTGAATTCAGGCTGTAACAACAAAATGTGCAATAAGGCACTGTACATCTACCATTGAAATGGACAAGCAACGTTCTCCCCACCGTTCTATATTCTGTTGATGCCATGTGTGTTACTCGGGGTTAGTGCTAGTCCAAAGGCATGTAATGGAAAGGGGCTTACCAAAACAAATGGCCAAAAGGACTAATTTGAGGTAGAAAGGAGCTCACTTTAATCCATTGTAGAGGATGCGAACAGGTGATTGACGTTAGAACTTCATATCTAATCTCTTCTTCCCTCTTATCCCTCTCCTTCACCCCCCACCCACAGGGCCAGTCAAGGCGTCTGCAGGTGGAGGTGAGGTCCGTGCAGGATAGCGGCACCATGCCCCTGATAGCTGAGGTGCTGCTGGCCGTGTCAGTGGGCTGTGTGGAGATCAGACAGACTTGCCAGGCCAAGGCCAGCAACGAACCCGTACAGGTAACACACGAACACATACATACAGTACCTGTCAAAAGTTTGGACACAATTACTCATTCCAGGGTTTTTCATTCTTTTTTCTACTATTTTCTACATTGTAGAATTATAGTAAAGACAAAGAGAAACGACAGACCATCATTACTTTAAGACAGAACTTTTAAACTTTTTCAAGTGCAGTCGCAAAAACAATCAAGATCTATGATGAAACTGACTTTCATGAGGACCGCCACAGGAAAGGAAGACCCAGAGTTACCTCTGCTGCAGAGGATAAGTTCATTAGAGTTACCAGCCTCAGAAATCGCAGCCAATATAAATGCTTCACAGAGTTCAAGTAACAGACACATCTCAACATCAACTGTTCAGAGGAGACTGTGTGAATCAGGCCTTCATGGTCGAATTGCTGCAAAGAAACCACTACTAAAGGACACCAATAATAAGAAGACTTGCTTGGGCCAAGAAACACAATCAATGGACATTAGACCGGTGGAAATCTGTCCTTTGGTCTGATGAGTCCAAATTTGAGATTTTTGGTTCCAACCGCCACAGCATTCTGCAGCGATGCGCCATCCCATCTGGTTTGCGCTTAGTGGGTCTATCATTTGTTTTTCAACAGGAAAATGACCCAACGCACCTCCAGGCTGTGTAAGGGCTATTTGACCAAGAAGGAGAGTGATTGAGTGCTGCATCAGATGACCTGAACTCCACAATCACCTGACCTCAACCCAATTGAGATGGTTTGAGATGAGTTGGACCGCAGAGTGGAGAAAAAGCTGTAAACAAGTGCTCAGCATATGTGGGAACTCCTTCAAGATTGTTGGAAAAGCATTCCAGGTGAAGCTGGTTGAGAGAAGAGTGTGCAAAGCTGTCATCAAGGCAAAGGGTGGCTAATTTGAAGGATCTAAAATATATTTGGATTTGTTTAACACTTTTTTGGTTACTACATGATTCCATATTTCTTATTTCATAGCTTCGATGTCTTCACTATTAATTCTACAATGTAGAAAATAGTAATAAAAAATATAAAACCCTTGAATGAGTAGATGTCCAAACTTTTGAGTGGTACTGTATACACATACATTACTATACTGGAAGAAAGAAATGGCTGCCATTTACGAAAGGGTTTTGGACTAATACTATTGTGTATTTTGTTGTTTGTCCCACAGGTGGAAGGTGATGAGATGGACAGCTATCAGGTAAATAACATTAGATTATCTCTACTGAGAGACAGATAGCGGGACAACTCAATGATGGGTTCTTCTGGTGCTATATCTGATTTGTTGGTGTGTGTTCTGTCCAATAGGAGCGTGATCTGGAGCGTCTGCGTCACCAGTGGCTAACGGCTCTCACCAAGAGACAGGAGTATCTGGACCAACACCTTCAGACCTTGGTCATCAAGCCAGGTAACACACACACACACACAACAGTCAATGTGTAGTGGAGGAAGTGCTGTATAAGTTTGGGCGGCAGGTCAAAGGGCACAGGAAATGAGGTAGAGGCAGAAAACACATTCCTCTGATTGCCTACACATCTGTTTGGCATTGAGGAAGAAATACATTGTTGTGCTCCCTCTACAGAAAAGACCGAGGAGGATATGGAGAGGGAGGCCCAGCTTTTGGAATGGCGTCTGACTCTGACCGAGGAGAGGAACGCGGTAATGGTGCCTTCAGCCGGCAGCGGCATCCCCGGAGCTCCCGCAGAGTGGTGAGAGAGACAGGGAATGTGTGAGTGAGTGTGTGAATGTGCGTGTGTGAGAGTGTGTGAATGTGCGTGTGTGTGAGTGTGCGAGTGTGTGAATGTGCGTGTGTATGAGTGTGAATATGCGTGTGTGTGAATGTGCGTGTGTGTGAGTGTGTGAATGTGCGTGAGTGAGTGAGCGTTTGCAAGAGAGATGGATATAGATGTAGACGGTTCAAACAGTTTTCCTATGGGAAATGTCCATATTATTCAACATGTGTCTTTGGTCATGTTTCTTTGTTTCTCCAGGGTCCCCCTACCTGGAATGGAGACCCACACCCCTGTGCTTTTCCTGGACCTTAGTGGTAAGTTCTTTCTCTACTCTTATTTTCTTCGTTTTCTCTCTTCTTCTGACTGTTCTAGAGTAACATTACGTCAATCATTGAAAACATGACTTTCATTCATCTAGCACCGCATGTCTTTCTCTTACCCTCTCTTTTCTCATTCTCTCTCTCTCCCTCTTGCTCTCTCCCCCCCTCGCTCTCTCCAGCGGATGATTTCAGTTCCCAGGAGGCATTGGAGGTCCCGGAGGCAGGCGGTTGGGACGCCACTCTGAGCGGAGAGGATGAGGACGACTTCTTTGACCTGCAGATCGTCAAACACTATGATGGAGAGGTAGGCACCAGGTCCTATTCATTAGGGCACACCGTATCATTTTTTTTTGCAATGGAAAACCAAAAGCGTTTTTCATTGGGAAAGTCCAAGTAATCACTCTGTTTGTCGGCTCTCTTCCATATGATCCCTAATGAACACAACTCTGCTCCTCCCCATCCCCTCTCCACTAGGTAAAAGCTGAGGCGTCATGGGACTCCACAGTGCACGAGTGTCCCCAGCTGAGCCGCGGCGGAGCGTGGCCAGAGCAGAGGGTGTATCTGACGGTACGTTGCGTGGTGCAGCTCAGCCACCCGGCCGACATGCAACTGGTGCTGAGGAAACGGATCTGTGTCAACCTGAACCCGGGCAGACAGGGCTTCGCCCAGAACCTCCTGAAGAGGATGTCCACGCGCTCCACCATCCCCGGCTGCGGGGTCACCTTCGAGGTGGTCTCCAACATCCCCGGGGTGAGCCATACACAGGAAATGTTGTGATTTCTAGTCAGTTACCATGGCTCTTTTTTTGTACAATCACTATAGCTCTCAGCTGTTTAAAAATCTGTCCTCTCCTCGCATTCTCCTTCATTGCACGGAGCCAACTTAATGATGCCCTTGGCTTCCACCATATTGTTTTCCTCTGTCAAGTAATGTATTTTAATACAGTATAATAACAATCTATACCATTTTGCTTTTGTCCGAAGCGTCTTAGTCATGTGTGCGTACATCTTACGAAGGGGTGGTCCCGGGAATGGAACCCACGCTCCTGGTGTTGCAAGCACCATGCTCTACCAACTGAGCTGACCAGTGCCGATGAAGGGGAGGAGATTAGGAGGGGACAGATATTTTAGCAATTGAGATCCTGCGTCTTTTTGGCAGCTCTACTAACTCTCCCAGGTCTCTCTCTCCCGTCTCTCTCAGGACGCACAGGGTTCAGAGGACAGGGAGATGTTGGCTCGTCTAGCTGCCAGCGCCGAGAACCCCAAGTCGGCCGACAACGAGGCGGCCATCGAGAAATACCTCCGCAGTGTCCTGGCTGTGGAGAACATCCTCACTCTGGACCGACTACGACAGGTACACACTTACACACTGAGGATGGACTGTGTTCAATGTCTGGGTTGAGTTTGACATTTTTTTCAGTGTTTATAAGTTTAACCTGCTAAATAGTTGCAAACATTTCAAGTACTTGTATTCAATTACTATTAAACCAATAGAAACCTTGAATGGAGTACTCGAGCCCATCCCCACAACACACTAGGACCATCTACATAACACTTAACATTTCTGTTGGTCCATCGCAGGACAATTCAGTACGGTTGCTGCTATGGCATGTTCCTGGTTTTGACTGTGTTTAATCGTGTGTGTGTGTATATAGGAGGTGGCGGTGAAGGAGCACCTGGCAGGCAAAGGGAAAGGCAACAGACGCAGTCTCAGCTCCCCCAGTGTACACAGGGTAAATGGCACATTCTCTCTCCAAAAGTCATGTCTATTGGGGTACTGGGTCCTTGGTATATTTATTTATTTAATAGGTTTAGGCAGCAGAGGTCTGCCTAATTACATTTTATTTTTCCTTCCTTCCTTCCTTCCTTCCTTCCTTCCTTCCTTCCTTCCTTCCTTCCTTCCTTCCTTCCTTCCTTCCTTCCTTTCTCTTGTTCAGCTCTCTGGCAGCAGACAGGACATGTCCTCTACCTGCAATCTGGAAAACAAGGTGATTATACAACCCTGTTGAAGCTATACAACTGTTAGTGTTCAAACTGAACAAATACAGAGCCCAAATTACATGGATCAATCCCCACATCTTTTAATTCTCTCTCCCCCTTCCGCCCGTTCTCTCGCTCTCTCTCTGCTGTTCTTTTCTCTCTTCTCTCCTCCAGAGTCGCTGGGAGAGCCAGCAGGACATCTTCATCACCTCGCCCCAGTTCAGCCGGACTCTGCCTCGCCCCTCACCCTCCTCCTCCCCACCCACCATGCCCCCACAGAATCAGAGCCAGGACTCAGACCAAGGTAAGGTCCTGACTCCTCCCTCTACACCACTGCTCTACCCTCCCCTCTCGCCCCTCTCCTCTCTGTCTTTCTCCCCCTGAGACTGCACTCTTAACTGGCTGACTACCTCAGTCTTGACATTCACACTCTCTGTTCTCCTGTCATCCTTCTCTTTTCTGCGCAGTAGACCTCTGGTGTGATTCCATCTCTGTCCTGTGTTTTAATTCATGCATGTGTTCATGCCAGGGTTTCTTTGAATCGGTAATGCAGTGGCTCTGCAAATGTGGAGCGGATATTCTCCACTGCTGGCCGGATCTCCAGGCGACCATGAGCCTGAAACAGACTGGCCAAAAAAAAAAAAAAAATGAATTCAAAAGCACAAAGTCATTTTTCGTTAATTTGTATTTAATTCTAAGTAAGTCACAGCCTATATATGCAATTTACAGACTCTAATGATTTAATACAACTGAATGTTGTTTAAATGCTGAGAGCTTTATGTCCCTACCAGCCTGTTTTGTCGCACTCGCAAATGCTTCACAATGTATATATTGGATGGCTTGAAATAATATAGCCTAAATAATTAATTAGGCTCCCTGTCTGGCTCCTGGCCTATTTAGAGTGCTTATATGCTGTTTAATATGACATGTAGCTTATTTGAAATGATGTACACTTCTTACATTCACCTCTTCATGTTTATTCCAATCATTTTCATTCAAATCCATATGGTTTGGTTTCAATACTTCAAAACCAAATGGAAGGTCCAAGTAGTCACAAAAATAGATGGGTGTCGGTTAAATTGTGATTTTAATGGTTAGAGCGAATTTGGAGCAGTTTTTCCCCTTGATCTGAAATCCATGACTGATTTCCAACTGCTCAATATGAACTGTAATTGTGCCCCTGAAAAATCCATTTAGGTTCTAATCAATTTACTTAAATTGACTGATTTCCCTAATATGAACTGTAATTCAGAAAAATCTTTTGAAATTGTTGCCTACCTGCCCTAATGGGCTACGCACCCAATGCATATGAGTCCGATAAATTTCTCAAATGGCCGGTGAATTCAAATCTTCCCGGTGACGTTGTCCAGTGCCACATTTTCCTAACAGAAACCCTGGTGTGTGCGTGTACCTGTGTTACATACAGTAGTACCATTTCCTGTTTGTTTTTCTTTGTTTGATTTCACTCTCAGCGATGTCATTTTATTGGCTGTGTGGCCAATAAGAACTAATCATTCAGATTAATTTGCAATCTTCATGATTATAATATGTTAGTACGTGGTAAAATCATCTTTATTTTATTATGTTCAGTTATTTTAATTTATTTTTTGTCATCTCTCTGACCTGGTCCAGCCACGTTTTATTTTTTTTGTAATTTCCTGGGCTTGCTTTTCAACTTCCTGTCTTAATCTCTCGCACCTTCCAAACCTTCTCTTGCCCTTGCTCTTTTCTTCCTGCCCCTCACCCTCTCTTTTCCTCCTCCCTCACCGGTTCTCTCCTCAGGTCGTTCAGGGCTTGCTGCCTCTTATCTTTCAGTCAAAGCCCTGGTGCCGCAGATGCCCAAGCTACTCAAGTCCCTGTTCCCTGCCCGCGAGGACAAGAAGGAGCCCCTGCGCCCCTCGCCCCACTCTCTACAGGTAGGGCTCACACACACCCCACTGACCTTAGGTAACCAAGTGACATTTGAACTATCACCAATGGTCACCCCCCACAGCTGATTCAAATCATCAAAGCATGATGAGTTAGTTATTTGGTATAACGTGCACCCAGGTGGCGTGGCGGGGGCTATGACCGAGTTTGGGAAACCCTGTTGTAACCCCACTGAAGCCTTTCCCATTTTATGGGATTCCCCTAAATAAACCAAACCATGTTTCTAGCCACAACACCAATCAGTAACTGTGAGCCCAGAGAAAATGTATGGTTGATGTGGGTCTATACTCCACGGTAGTTCAGTCTCTTCATCCTCTGACTCCCAAATGAGTGCCTTCTTTTCAATGTAGCCTATTTTTCCTTTTTTTTTCTCCCCATAATATGACATGATGATTTGCTCAATTCATCCATCAGGCATTTTACCAGGTGCTGCTATCACAATAAGGCCTATCATTTTCTGCATTTGAGTGGAATGGAGTAAAGTGGAGATGGTTTTTAGAGCATTCGGAGGAAATTGTGTCTAAAATAGTGAATGTTATGTTCAGCTTCCAGCAGAGCTGACAAAACACACTCTTGTGTTACAGGTTATAAGACGAGCTACTCTCAGAGAGACACTGCTCGATACACTGCAGCGCTGAAATGATTCCCACCTGCCACTTGTGATTTAGAGTTGTTTTACACAGTGGGAGACGGGCACACCTGGGGTGGTGAAGCTGGGGGTAGAGCGATCTGGAGCTGTCTATTGGGATTATGGTCATTATTGCACTGTGATACAATGGCTTCTAACAGCCTACCAATCAGCTCTAAACAAACAATACAATGCTATGTCTCTGTGAACAAATTAACAACAGACTTTCAGTATGCTTATAGAGAAGAGCACTAAACATGCACTGCACTGACACAAATGGCTGAAAAAAGACTTCAGTGCAGCCTTTCATATTATTGACCATAATCTGTTATTGGAAACATTTATGTGTTATGGCTTTATATCCTTGGTTGAGAGCTATCTATCCAATAGAACAAAGTGTTTTTTTTTTCAATGGAAGCTTCTGTAAAGTGTGGTATTCCGCAAGGCAGCTTTCTTGGCCCTTTACTGTTCTCTATTTTTACTAATGACCCACCGCTAGCATTAAACAAGGTGTTGCAGTCAGTTTTGGAATGGGTGGGTAGTAATAAACTAGTCCTGAACATATCTGAAACTAAAAGCATTGTATTTGGTACAAATCATTCCCTAAGTTCTAGAGCTGAATCTTGTACTAAGTGACGTGGCTGTTGAAGAGAATACACTTCTTGGTTTCACCTTAGACTGTACATTTGTAAATTGTCATGGTCAAGGCATATTGATTAAATTGTTGTAAAGATGGGGAGAGGACTGTCTGTGATTAAAAGATTTTCAGCATTTTTAACACCTCAGTTGACCAAACAAGTCCTGTCAGCTCAAGTGTTATCTAATCTTGACTTCTGTCCAGTGATTTGGTCAAGTGCTGCAAAGAATGACATTGAAAAGCTACAGCTGGCCCAGAACAGAGCAGCACATCTTGCCTTTCAATGTCAGTCTCTCTTGGCTCAAAGTAGAGGAGAGATTGACTGCATCAATTCTTGTGTGAAAAATTGTGTTGAAGATACCAAATTGTCTGTATATAGCTCTGACAGACATACTTACCCCACCAGACATGCCACCAGGGGTCTCAAGGCAAAGTGTTATATAGAGCCATAATCCAGGCTTCTTACCATGTGGACTGGCTGTGCCAAAAATAAAAAATACTTTATTTGTTATCATTTAAGAACAGGCACCACACCCTAATAGAGTATTTTTTGCGCTAGATTGCAAGAAATGGCAGTTACATGTTTTAAAAAATGCTAAAACCTCAGAGCCAGTAGTTGTGAAAGTGGTCCCCGAAAATTGCGTACTACATCACATATGTGCAGATGTGTGCACCCTGTCATTGCTCTCTCTCTCTGGCTCTGCTGTGTATTTCTTGCTACCTGTCACTCAATTGGCGAGGGGTTGAATATCATTGGCTGGAACATGAAATGGCCCACGTGGGGGGGAATGTAGGGAAAATGGCGCAGCACAGCTTCCAGAAAACAGTCTTTCAAACTAGGGATTTCGTAGGTAATTGAGGTAAAACAGTAATTCTACTCAGATTATGGATGTATGAAGTACACATTGACACATCCAGCCCTAAGCGGGAAATTTGAAACATACTAGTTGTCAAAGTACCGGAGCATGTCTTTAAGGCGTATGTACACTTTATTTATTTTTTATTTTTATTTAACCTTTATTTAACCAGGTAGGCTAGTTGAGAACAAGTTCTCATTTGCAACTGCGACCTGGCCAAGATAAAGCATAGCAGTGTGAGCAGACAACACAGAGTTACACATGGAGTAAACAATTAACAAGTCAATAACACAGTAGGAAAAAAAAAGAGGAGTCTATATACATTGTGTGCAAAAGGCATGAGGTAGGTGAATAATTACAATTTTGCAGATTAACACTGGAGTGATAAATGATCAGATGGTCATGTACAGGTAGAGATATTGGTGTGCAAAAGAGCAGAAAAGTAAATAAATAAAAACAGTATGGGGATGAGGTAGGTAAAAATGGGTGGGCTATTTGCCGATAGACTATGTACAGCTGCAGCAATCGGTTAGCTGCTCAGATAGCAGATGTTTGAAGTTGGTGAGGGAGATAAAAGTCTCCAACTTCAGCGATTTTTGCGATTCGTTCCAGTCACAGGCAGCAGAGAACTGGAACGAAAGGCGGCCAAATGAGGTGTTGGCTTTAGGGATGATCAGTGAGATACACCTGCTGGAGCGCGTGCTACGGATGGGTGTTGCCATCGTGACCAGTGAACTGAGTTAAGGCGGAGCTTTACCTAGCATGGACTTGTAGATGATCTGGAACCAGTGGGTCTGGCGACGAATATGTAGCGAGCGCCAGCCGACTAGAGCATACAAGTCGCAGTGGTGGGTGGTATAAGGTGCTTTAGTGACAAAACGGATGGCACTGTGATAAACTGCATCCAGTTTGCTGAGTAGAGTGTTGGAAGCAATTTTGTAGATGACATCGCCAAAGTCATTTGGCGGCGTGAGTGAAGGAGGCTTTGTTGCGGAATAGAAAGCCGACTCTTGATTTGATTTTCGATTGGAGATGCTTGATATGAGTCTGGAAGGAGAGTTTACAGTCTAGCCAGACACCTAGGTACTTATAGATGTCCACATATTCTAGGTTGGAACCATCCAGGGTGGTGATGCTGGTCAGGCGTGCGGGTGCAGGCAGCGAACGGTTGAAAAGCATGCATTTGGTTTTACTAGCGTTTAAGAGCAGTTGGAGGCCACGGAAGGAGTGTTGTATGGCATTGAAGCTCGTTTGGAGGTTAGATAGCACAGTGTCCAAGGACGGGCCGGAAGTATATAGAATGGTGTCGTCTGCGTAGAGGTGGATCAGGGAATCGCCCGCAGCAAGAGCAACATCATTGATATATACAGAAAAAAGAGTCGGCCCGAGGCTTGAACCCTGTGGCGCCCCCATAGAGACTTCCAGAGGACCGGACAGCATGCCCTCCGATTTGACACACTGAGCTCTGTCTGCAAAGTAATTGGTGAACCAGGCAAGGCAGTCATCCGAAAAACCGAGGCTACTGAGTCTGCCGATAAGAATATGGTGAAGGTCGATGAAGACGGCTGCACAGTACTGTCTTTTATCGATGGCGGTTATGAGATCGTTTAGTACCTTGAGCGTGGCTGTGGTGCACCCGTGACCGGCTCGGAAACCAGATTGCACAGCGGAGAAGGTACGGTGGGATTCGAGATGGTCAGTGACCTGTTTGTTGACTTGGCTTTCGAAGACCTTAGATAGGCAGGGCAGGATGGATATAGGTCTGTAACAGTTTGGGTCCAGGGTGTCTCCCCCTTTGAAGAGGGGGATGACTGCGGCAGCTTTCCAGTCCTTGGGGATCTCAGACGATATGAAAGAGAGGTTGAACAGGCTGGTAATAGGGGTTGCGACAATGGCGGCGGATAGTTTCAGAAATAGAGGGTCCAGATTGTCAAGCCCAGCTGATTTGTACGGGTCCAGGTTTTGCAGCTCTTTCAGAACATCTGCTATCTGGATTTGGGTCGAGGAGAACCTGGAGAGGCTTGGGCGAGTAGCTGCGGGGGGGCGGAGCTGTTGGCCGAGGTTGGAGTAGCCAGGCGGAAGGCATGGCCAGCCGTTGAGAAATGCTTGTTGAAGTATTCGATAATCATGGATTTATCGGTGGTGACCGTGTTACCTAGCCTCAGTGCAGTGGGCAGCTGGGAGGAGGTGCTCTTGTTCTCCATGGACTTCACAGTGTCCCAGAACTTTTTGGAGTTGGAGCTACAGGATGCAAACTTCTGCCTGAAGAAGCTGGCCTTAGCTTTCCTGACTGACTGCGTGTATTGGTTCCTGACTTCCCTGAACAGTTGCATATCGCGGGGATTGTTCGATGCTATTGCAGTCCGCCACAGGATGTTTTTGTGCTGGTCGAGGGCAGTCAGGTCTGTACAAAAGTATGTGGCCCCCCCTTCAAATTAGTGGATTCTGCTATTTCTGCCACACCCGTTGCTAACAGGTGTATAATATTGAGCAAACAGCCATGCAATCTCCATAGACAAACATTGGAATGACCTTAATGAAGAGCTCAGTGACTTTCAACGTGGCATCCTATGAAAGAATGCCACCTTTCCAACAAGTCAGTTTGTCAAATGTCTGCCCTGCTAGAGCTGCCCTAGTCAACTGTAAGTGTTGTTATTGTGAAGTGGAAATGTCTAGGAGCAACATCGGCTCAGCCGTGAAGTGGTAGACCACACAAGCTCACAGAACGCGGGACCGTCAAGTGCTGCATTTCAATGTAAGGTATAAGGAAAGCTTATAGAAGTCTATGGCTTTGTCCCAATAATCTTTCCTGCCATGATTTGAAATGACCAGTATTACCATTTAGTCCATACCTTGACCGATCCATTGCTTTTAGACCTGTTATATTTGGCGCATGTGACAAATACAATTTTATTTTATTTTCTGAATTGCGTAGTGCATAAAAATTGTCTGTCCTCGGTTGCAACACTCACTACCGAGTTCCAAACTGCCTCTGGAAGCAACGTCAGCACAATAACTATTCGCCGGGAGCTTCATTAAATGGGTTTCCATGGCCAAGCAGCCGCACACAAGCCTAAGATCTCCATGCCCAATGCCAAGTGTCAGCTTGAGTGGTGTAAAGCTCACCGCCATTGGACTCTGGAGCAGTGGAAGCGCATTCTCTGCAGTGATGAATCACGCTTCACCATCTGACAGTCCAACGGATGATTCTGGGTTTTTGCGGATGCCAGGAGAACGAATGCATAATGCCAACTGTAAAGTTTGGTGGATGAGGAATAATGGTCTGGGGCTGTTTTTCATGGTCGGGCTAGGTCCGTTAGTTCCAGTGAAGGGAAATCTTAACGCTACAGCATACAATGACATTCTAGACGATTCTGTGCCGGGCCTAATTACCCAACATCAGTGCCCGACCTCACTAATGCTCTCTTGGCTGAATGGAAGCTAGTCCCCCGCAGCAATATTCCAACATCTAGTGGAAAGACTTCCCAGAAGAATGGAGGCTGTTATGGCAGCAAAAGGGGACCCAACTCCATATGAATGCCCATGATTTTGTAATGAGATTTTTTAAGAGCAGTCCACATACTTTTGATCATGTAGTGTAATGTGCAGTAATGTATGTTTGCATGTAAGTCTGCTTGTCTATGTTATTGTATTTAAATATATGTAAATTCGAAAGTATTTTTTGTTTGTAATGTCTTTTTCGTGGTGTCGGACCCCAGGAAGACAGGCTGTCGCTAATGGCGATCCCAATAAAAACCTAAATATAAGCTTCAATGAAGGTCAAATGTGAATGGTTTAACACAGAAGGCGAACTACTACTCCCTACATCTCTCCAAGAATTTGGTTCTTTCCCCATCTTCTCGAGCTGTCTAGTGTTATAATGGCGCCTCGTAAGCATTGCTCTAAGGCAGGGCTGTCAAACTCATTCCATTGGGGGCCCTAGTGTCTGCTGGTTTTTGGCTTGTCCTTTCAATTAAAACTTAGACAACCAGGTGAAGGGGGGAAGCAAAAACCCTCAGACTGCCCTTCCGTCGAATGAATTTCACACACGTGTTCTAAGGTAGTGCAGGGTTTCCTAAACTCGGTCCTGGCCCCCCCCGGTGCACATTTAGTTTTGTGTCCAGCTGATTCAAATAACCAACTCATCATCAAGCTTTGATTATTTCAATTAGGTGTGTAGTGCTGGGGCAAAAAACAAAACGTGCACCAAAGGGGGGGCAGGACCAATTTTGGGAAACCCTGAGGTAGAGGAACATAAAAACAATTGGACAGAAAAGAATTGTACATCTCTTTCCAATAATTTATTTTTATTTTTTAGCTGGAACAATTGTCTAAATGGATGAACAACATGAGCGGTTTACATAGAGAAGTGATTTCTTACATCACTTGTCTGTAAAGTAGTTGATGGGTTGCTTATTTAATACCATGTCTATAGCCTATACAGTAAAGTCTAAAGTTGCTGAACACCATGTTGGTCAGCCAAGCTTGCTGTTTAATTTCCATATAGACGATGTATTGCCAATGCAGTAAGATGTAGCAATGCCATGGTTCCACTTCTGTCAACGCTGCATTAGTTAGTCACGCTTTAAAGACCGATAACGCCACAATGGATTAAACAAATATTCTGTATGGATTAAAACCATTTTTGTGAAGAGCCGAATATAATCGGCTGAGCTTTTTGGATTTTATATTAAACTCTTAGTTATGTATAATGTGAAAGAATACTTATGTATTTCATTGAAGTGTTTCTTCTTTCCCATTGAACATAGTTGTGTTTCTCTCTCTCTCTTCCTGGCAGCACATGCCTCGTATCATCATGCAGACGACAGGGCCTGAAGACAGCAGGATCCGGATAGAACCGGTAAGTTCCAGTCTAGTTGTAGTTAGTTTAGACATCAGTCTAGTTCGAGTTGGTTAGAGATTTACAACAACTCTTCAGGCTGAGACAGTGTATTGACCATATAAATAGAGTGAGTGAATTATATTTCTGTGGTATTGACTGTAATATGAAGCTATGGTTGGTAGTAAGCTAGTGGATCTGAGGATCTCATTACGAGGATGATGGTGGTGGTCGAGGGGGTAACGATAGGCAGGCAGTATGATGTCATGGTTTGCTCCGGTCAGTCTTGAGTTGGGTTGAATAATTCTTAAATCCCTGTCTGAGGTGTGATTGCCATTGCCGTCAATTCCCCGTAGGTTGCTATGGTAGCGAGGACAGCCCTGATCCCGGCCCTGACCAATGACAGGTGGTCGGAGTCCCCTGAAGCCACTCCTGTTCCGTCCTCCCAGCATGACCCGCATGACTACCCCCTCAGCCCCATCAGCGAGGCCTCCAGTGGCTACTTCTCCACTAGCGTTTCCACGGCAACCCTGTCCGAGGTTTCTGCCGGCGGCGACCACCCCACCACCCCCCTCCGTCCATCCTCCTCCCTCACCCTCCTAGAGGCAGGGGTGAGGCTGAAGGGGAGTAGTGCTCCTGAAACTACATTACCCAGAACCCATCTGCAGCAGCGAGCTGACCGGAACGGTGTTACTGCTGCATCTCCTCAGTACGAAAACAAAATGGCCACCACCGGTCCCGGCTCCAACGTCAACAGCGTGGTGACAGGCAACAAGCCCTTCTCAGTGCAGAAGGTGTGCACGTCGGACTTGAAGTCGTTGCAGGAGCGTGTCCTTGGGGACGAGGAGGGAGGAAGAGGAGGACAAGGGAGTCTGGAGAGGTTGGAGATCATCCTGGACGACGAGGACGGCGGTTGCGACTTCGTGTTGCCTGACTGGCTGAGAGAAGGAGCGTGCGTGTCGGTGGGAGCCAATAAGGGCGGGACGGTGCGCTACGTGGGCAACACGAAGTTCGCAGAGGGCGTGTGGGTCGGGGTGGAGCTCGACTCGCCCTCAGGTGTGTGTTTACTGTTCACAAAGGAATCACATGACTTAACATAATGACATCATAAGCAATGGAATTTAAGGAAGTAACCTGAAAACGTAGAGGGCCCTGTCCTTGTCCGCATGCATACACATCAAAGTAGGCAGTGTTTAGGAAATTCAAAGTACTAAACAAACTCTCTTCCTTGTCTAACCCCTTATTCCCTCCTCTTTCTCCTTCCTTCCCCTCTCTCCAGGTAAGAACGACGGCTCCGTAGGCGGGCACCACTACTTCCGCTGTAACCCTGGTTACGGCGTCCTGGTGCGTCCCGACCGAGTGTTCAGACGGGACCGTTCCACCAAATGGAACCTGGAGAATCGCCGCAGTGGCGAGTGCTACCAACCCGTTTTACGGGGAGAGTCCACTAACAGGAGAGGGGAGAACCGCAAGTCCTGGAGCAGTTGAACTGGAGAGAAACAGGCCTGGGTGGGAGAGACTTTTAATCCTCACACCACTTTGTCTCCTGGCTCGGATCAACTAGAAAACCCACACATTCTTTTTATCCTGTTTCTAAGCCTCCGTCTCCCTCAGACTCCTATCAATTTCCCCCTAACTATGCAATACTACCACATCTAATGTAACAACGGTCCCTGTCCCCTACCCACCATCCACCCACAGCTTGGCAACACTACATCAGTACTGTGCCCTCTCCTGGCCAAGAGATGCTAGGCTGGGTTTCTGTATCAGCACTTTGTGACATCTGCTGATATAAAAAGGGCTTTATGAATACATTTGATGAATACAGGCTGATTCTGTGTTGGCTTGACTGGCCATGCCTCTGTCTCACTACAGGGAAACACCCATAGGGATCTGTCTGGATTCATTTCAATAGGGAAGACTTTTACTCAACCTGCTCCTGGTGCGCTGTCTCCCTATCTGGATGTGGCACCCCCTATAGCATGGATTGGGCACAGCACCTGAATGGTTCCACAGCGTGCTGCTGTCTGTATGAAGTGAATCACGGGGCGACCATTGGAGAATGTTTCTTCTCGGGCCAAGGTTCAGGATCCATAATGATGAGAACTTTTTCTGATGTCATCAAACTGGTCACCTCGAGAATCCTTCTGAACGAATGAGGCTCTATTCCACCAGACTTGGACTGGAACCCCCGACCCCTCTTTTTCAATGGAACTGTCCATTTTACACACACCCCTCTTTTTCAATGGAACTGTCCCTTTTTACTAATTTACTAAAAAGTTACTATATCCGTTTCCCACATGTGGAGTCATTTATCTGAAATGATCGATTCTTCCAGAATGTGCCTTCATGATGAGTTTATTTTTCGTTGTAATATATTTGTTAGTGGGTTTTATTAGATTTTCACCCTCTGTTGAACTTTGATGAGAATGCCTTGTGTAAGGTGATCTCAGGGACTGCAGAGTGGACATGAACGTGTATGTGGGTGCGCCTGTGTGTGTGTTTTAGAAGTTTGGCCCTTAAAGGCCGAATATACCCATGGCAATGTTGTACAGTGGACAAAACAACTGTGTGTGTGTGTGTGTGCATGTTTTCGGCTAATCTGAAAGGTGAAGCATCGTTGTTGTGATGACGTGGTTTCTGCAACAGTCATTGGCGCTGGCTTTAAATTGTAAGTGGAGAAGTAGGTTGAAAGATGGTTCCATTATGAGAAGAAACCCAGTGTGCAAAATTGGTCATAAATACATATTTTGCTCATAGGGAGGAGATTTTGCACAGTAGAAGTTCATCTCTAGTGATCTGTGTTAGAAAAATGGGTGCCTGTGGTTTTAGAACGGTTTGAGGAAGTAGCAGTGGCATATATGTATGGTGTGTGTGCTGGACTGTACTGCTGGTGTTGTGTAACGTTGTATCAATGTTTAACGTCATGTAACGTGTGGAGCGGAAGTTGGATGGAAGCTGGTCTTTGTGTTTGGGGGAACATCTCTTCTACGCATGCGTTCACCTGTTATTTTTAGAATCAGATCTGTAATGGGGTCTGAAATGTACATACTGACTCAATGACTTTGGGAGATGAAGGGAATCAAGAATGTGGAAGCATATTTTTTTGTTACGTTTAAAAAATATATAGTTTCAAAGCTTTAGGAGCAAATTTGTTTGAATGCAAATTCCAGGTTGAGAGTTGAAGGATGTGTAATGAGGGACACTATGGAGTTTTAATTTATGTTTAATTGATCCCTCGTATTTCATTTTCATTAGACAGAAGTTTCATTAAAATAAACTGTGCGCTCTCACCTAGTGAGCTGAGTCACAAGCTCTGACAGGACTCAATGTGTGTTAAAGGGATACTTCACCCAAATTCCAACATTACACATTGGTTTCCTCACCCTGTAGTCTATGGACAAGGCATGACAACAACCCATGCTTTAATCCCATATTAGCATTCTTTCACATATCCAAATCATCAGTATCTACAATTGCTTGTGAAACTCAATGAAGTCACTTGTAAAACGTTTTGTACATGATGCGCAACAAACGTTCTTATCGATCCCATGACTTGAATGGAATTTGTGCCACAAATGCTATAACATGTGGAAACGGTGCCAGGGAAACTAAACCAAAGCATGGATTGCTGTCATACCTTGTTTCCTCACCCTGTAAGCAGTCTATGAACAATGTCATTTTGTTATGACTATACCTTTTAACACTAGTCCATTCAGCAAGCATGGTGTGAAGTCACAACATAAATTATCTATCTGTAAGGTATACCCCATCGCCCCAACGCTATGCCATTTCTTTAATAAGAAAGGTCTAAAGTTGCTATGACATATATATATTGTAATGGTTGACATATGCCTTTATCATGTGAAAAAGACTAAGCCTTTTAAATTATACTGAAAAACATTGATTGCACAAGTAATTCTATGAGGAATGATGCTGCTATAGCAACTGTAATATAACTGTAAAGTGATCTGATCATTGGTATTATAAGTCCTTATCGGGAGTTAATCCTGATTATAGTCTTGATCTTTAGCCTTAAACACCACTTGAGATGGGACCGAGTAAGGAGGAGTTGTCAATGGGCTGATGACTGGCCAGTTGGGAGATATAGTCTAGTAGATGGGATGAGCAAGTGTTTTATTTGTCATGGTTGCCTTAAGTACTTTACTCGATTCGCTCAGACCCATTACGTTGCTGTTAGCAGAGCTAGGGTGTTTTTAAAAAAGTTGTTTGTCATGGTTGAGTTGGTGTCAAGCTTTTAACTGAGTGATCATCATTGTGCTAATATAAGGAATGGAATTGAGTTTGAGGGTGTGCGTGTGTCGTACAGTAGATGTGTGTTATATGAAGATTGTGAGAGCAGGTAGGTTGTGTTTAGACAGGCAGCCCAATTCTAATCTTTTTCATTCTATTTTTTTCCCCCAATCAGATCAGCTCAGAAAATGAAAAAGATCGGAATTCGGCTGCCTGTGTACACGCAGCCATAGTGTATCGGATGGAATTGGCCTCAGTTTTGTCGTGTCCATGCTTCTTTGCACAGAGACCGAAAAGTGGTTAAGATCACTTCAGGCTTATCTAGTTCTTTATTTCCGTGCCTCGCTCTTTCTTTCTCTCATACTCTTTCTCATCAGGAAGTCAGAGACACGCAAGTAGCTCTGATTCAAACCCATTTCATTATTCAGTGGCTTTTACCGGTTTGTATTTCCAACTGTTAGCTCTTTAACGAGATGTGGAGTTTCCTAGTTCAGACTAGCACGTGTCATAATTACTTGATCATGTGACTGTACGCGCTCAGAACCACGTTTTCTATTGAGTTTGACTGTCTATACTTAAGGATATATCCATAGTTACCGTATCATTCCACAGAAGGAAGGCATGCTGTGTTTTAAAGAATAAGCAAGGCCAAGAGTATATCTGTTTATCTTCCTTTCCAATATATACATATCCTATATATCTCTATGGCAACGCAGGCTCAGAGCAATATGACACCTGCCTTTACGTGGCCTTCAGTCAGTCTTCACGTCAATCTGTCTCCTCCTCTCTGGGTTTAATAACTAAAAACCTCCATCTTCGGCTTTCTCCAGACTACCAAGTCTGGCAATGCGAGACTCCATAACTAGAAACCCTCAAACTCCAGCCATGGAGAAACCTGTGTAATATTATACTGTTCCTTCACACTACATGTGGCTTGTCCATAGCCAGCAGTGGACCACATCAGACAAAACTACCACTGTACAAAGTCGGGCGCTGGCTTATGTGCCAATGGAAGCTCATGTCAGTAGAGGATTCTAATGGGGAACTTGTCTGTTTTCCCCAACACAGACATCAACTAGAGTAGAGCCTCTTTACCCCCAACTCTCACCGGCCACATTCCATTTCTGTGCTGAGCTCCCAACGCTCAGGTGTTCAACACTAAAGCGGTAAGGGACAGAAATGGAATTGGGCCGGATCTTCAGACTGTTTGTGCAACTCTTCTTCTACAACGGTTGCTTCTGAAATGGCACCCTATAGTATTATATTCCTGTAGTGTAGTGCATAGAGAATAGGGTGCCATTTTAGACATACTGACTGACCTGAGACCAGCTCTGGTCTGTGCCTCGTCCTGGAGTCTTGAGTTATCAATAATAGTCCTCAATGATTTGCGTATCTGATTCTGTTCTGCCAGTTGTCATGAAGTGTATTATTTCACTATATCTGTGGGAGCGAATGGGTGTATGTATGTATGTGTATATATAAAGACTTAAAAATCTGGGCACAAGTTTGGATTTTGATTAATTTAATTCTCTGCTGAAATCCAAAGAATAATCATTTATTATAATGCATTTATAATTTTCTTTTTTATTGTCTGGACAATTATCTGCCTGTAAAGGAAAGAATAAAAAAAAAATGAATTGATTTACAGATTTGTATCATCTGCAGGGTTTTTTTACGAGACTAATCTTCCATCATTAAGTGCAGAATGCTAATTTGAGCTCCTGATGCCAATTGATACACATTGAGAGCTAGACTTTAGTTGCTCACAAAACACAGACCCATTGTTCATCTTTCTTTATTCTTTAGTAGGTACAATACTAAAATAAACAAGTTAACAAAATGTTTTTCAAACAAATGCAACAAAAGGCATATAGATTTCTACATATTAATTACAGAACAGTCTACTGTCCAAAAAAGGCACTAAATTCTGAAATAGAAGATAACAGGACTCGTTTAACTATTTCAATCTGATACAACAGTGATTTCAATCATTTATATTCATTTCATCTTCTAGAATATTTGTTATTTCATGTATTCACATTATGTATGAATGAGGACTGGCAATAGCTGTTCCCTCACAGTTTTAAAGGCAAAACCCCTCCCACAGAGGTTAATGGTCATTATTGAGTAGCAGTCCTTTAGCAAAGATGTTTTCACCTGGTTTTGTATACAGTACCAATTTAAATTTGTAGATTTGACAGATTCATCAAATTCTGGGTGATGCCAAAGAACCAAATCTTGTGCTAGCTCACTACTTGATATGGCGTTAACAATAATTAAACAGTCTCGAGAGACTAGTAAAAGAGCTCAGAACCCTGAAGGATAAGTTTTGCCTTTGATGATAGAGTACAATAGGGCAATGAAAAACACGGTCGTTTGGGGCCGACTCAGACCCAAGTTATGCGTGCATAAATGTAACTTTATTCCCCCTATTCTACACTTTCCAATATTTAATGGATTGAACAATTGAATATGGCAACTTTCAGGATTAATATTTACGACTATTTTTGATTCACCAACCTATCATGCTTAAAGGCTCTCCAAACCTGTTTTATTATTTATAAATACTTTCCTAACCCTAAATAATACACAAGATCAGAGTATTTTTAAATCTACCGATTGGTGCTGAAAATGAGATTAATATGCATGTATTTACATGGCCTTTCATCGATCCATATATTCTAGTGCAGGGGGCCGGAGTGGTGTCACTTTTGGCCCATGCCTAACAAACACAACACGCTGAATAAACTAATTGCATTCTAAACTGAAGATCTTGATTATTGGAGTCAGGCGTGTTAAGTGTCACACCAATCATGCCCCCCAAGGACTGGAGTTGCCCATCCCTGTTCTAGTGAGTGTCAAATTTAAAGTTATGGCTTTAGATAAATGTACTGAAAACCCTATTGACTGAAAACTCCAAGAGAAAATCAGCTGGCCAGAAAGTGGGAGGCTTTTCAGCAGTTGAGTTAAATGTATTCTGTGTGCACAAGGGAACCACGCCTGAAAAGCCCTTTATGCACCTGCATAAAAGGTAAATCTAAATACTAACTACTGAGAAGTGCTTAGGAAAGGCGTACATTTACGAAGTCTGAATCGGGCCCACTGCATATCAAAATGGAAAAACAAACATGATTTCAATGATTAATGTCATACTATACATTTCTGCTTGCCAGAGTTTTACACATGGAAAGATTTAAGTAACAAATCGAAAATAAAATGTTTTTTTTTCTGCCTCAGTCTGATCTTGTAAGATACATATTTGATACAGAACAAAGCACTAGGTGTTAGTGGAACCTCGGAAGCAGCAGAAACAGGTCAGCTTGGCTGTCATTTAATATATATTGGCCTACTAAAAGGGACAGTTCACCCAAACATCAATTTTGAGTCATCTCTGCAACTTGGTCAGCTAACAGTATGTCACGAGACACTAACGTTTTCCAAACATCTCAATACCTCAGAAGCAGGGGTTGGAACCAATTATTTATTAGTTTAATTCTGAACAGAACCATATTTTTTGTTGCGTTCCTCTGTTCCCACAGAGGTTTGAACGGGAAAAAACGTTACTTTTTTAATGTCGTTCTTTCTGTTCTTTTTTTAAACCTCTGAAATCGAGTGGGGGGAGAGAGCGAGAGGATGGCTTGAAGCGCTGGGCACCTTATGACATGCATTATCTGAATTAGGCCCACAGAATTATACATGTGGAGGAGTGGCATTTATGGAGGAACTTTTATTTTCAAAGAGTAGGCTTAATGTTGGACCAGAGCTAGCTAACAAGCTTGTGTGTGAAGAGCGGCACCAGAATTAAAATAAAAACACATCTTACCTTTTGGTAGTTAATAAATCCAATGTGAAACGTGATAACCAACATTGAACAGGTTAATCAATTCTTCTCTAATTACAAATAGCTCTCCCTAATTTCTGAATCACACTTGTAACGTCAGTAGGCTACAGTAAACAATACTTCGGATGGGGAGGGGCAGGTAGCCTACACGCACACTGGCAAAGATGTTCAGCTGGCAGACACCGGAATAAGTTTCTTAATGACAGAGTGAGTGCTTTGCATAGGCGGTTTGTTGCGCGACAGAGAAAATGAACGGAACGTAAAATAGCATTATTAGCCGGATCCCATGGTTTTAAAATAACAGTATAGATCACCTTCGTTCTGATTCTGTTGGTTGTTTCTGTTCCCTGAACTGGTTCCAAGCCCTGCTCAGAAGTGGTCTAACAATAAACTGGGACCATATCCCACCATGACTGTTGTGTGGAACTGGCAAGGAGAAAGTTTCTCAGTAGTTTGGGATTGAGGTCTGCTGATTTCATCATAAAAGGAACCTACACAACAAAATCACGTTTGAATCTGGTCAACTTGAATTTGAACTACCCCTTTTAAGGTACACAAAAAAAAAAAGGCTATTCACCTACATAACTTATTTCACATTAAAAGCAGCGACCTGGGAGTGGGGGAACCTAGCTTATAAGGAAAGGTAGACCTAACACTTGACCCCTTACCTTTTGAACCTGTGTCAGCCAACAGATCAGTCTCTCTTCCTCCTATTGCTTGCCTGGTCTGTCAATCACTCAGAACGACCAATAAGCTACGAGGGCAGGAAACTCAAGCCCCATAGTAGCTACTCCCATAAAGTGACTTATTTTTAAAAGAGAAAATACAATTTAAAAGAAAGTATCTTGGATAACAGCTTGTGTTGAAGACGTCATGGCATATAAAGGATAGAAAAATAAGTGTTTGCATTACTCCCAGTACTAAGAATAATAGGGACCACAGGCAGCCGCTGGCACCTTAATTGGAGAGGATGGGCTCATAATAATGGCTGGAACGGAATGGTTTCAAACACATGGTCCATGAGTTTGATACCTTTCAATTTACTCCATTCCAGCCATTATTATGAGCCTTCATCCCCTCAGCAGCCCCCTGTGATAGGGACATTGCCAATCAAGGGTGCATTGGAAATCTTAAAATACACTGCTCAAAAAAAAGGGAACACTAAAATAACACATCCTAGATCTGAATGAATGAAATATTCTTATTAAATACTTTTTTCTTTACATAGTTGAATGTGCTGACAACAAAATCACACAAATTATCAACTCATGGAGGTCTGGATTTGGAGTCACACAAAATTAAAGTGGAAAACCACACTACAGGCTGATCCAACTTTGATGTAATGTCCTTAAAACAAGTCAAAATGAGGCTCAGTAGTGCGTGTGGCCTCCACGTGCCTGTATGATCTCCCTACAACGCCTGGGCATGCTCCTGATGAGGTGGCGGATGGTCTCCTCAGGGATCTCCTCCCAGACCTGGACTAAAGCATCCGCCAACTCCTGGGCAGTCTGTGGTGCAACGTGGCGTTGGTGGATGGAGCGAGACATCATGTCCCAGATGTGCTCAATTGGATTCAGGTCTGGGGAATGGGCGGGCCTGTCCATAGCATCAATGCCTTCCTCTTGCAGGAACTGCTGACACACTCCAGCCACATAAGGTCTAGCATTGTCTTGCATTAGGAGAAACCCAGAGCCAACCGCACCAGCATATGGTCTCACAAGGGGTCTGAGGATCTCATCTCGGTACTTAATGGCAGTCAGGCTACCTCTGGCGAGCACATGGAGGGCTGTGCGGCCCCCCAAAGAAATGCCACCCGACACCATGACTGACCCACCGCCAAACCGGTCATGCTGGAGGATGTTGCAGGCAGCAGAACGTTCTCCACGGCGTCTCCAGACTCTGTCACGTCTGTCACATGTGCTCAGTGTAAACCTGCTTTCATCTGTGAAGAGCACAGGGCGCCAGTGGCGAATTTGCCAATCTTGGTGTTCTCTGGCAAATGCCAAACGTCCTGCACGGTGTTGGGCTGTAAGCACAACCCCCACCTGTGGACGTCGGGCCCTCATACCACCCTCATGGAGTCTGTTTCTGACTGTTTGAGCAGACACATGCACATTTGTGGCCTGCTGGAGGTCATTTTGCAGGGCTCTGGCAGTGCTCCTCCTTGCACAAAGGCGGAGGTAGCGGTCCTGCTGCTGGGTTGTTGCCCTCCTACGGCCTCCTCCACGTGTCCTGATGTACTGGCCTGTCTCCTGGTAGCTCCTCCATGCTTTGGACACTACGCTAACAGACACAGCAAACCTTCTTGCCACAGCTCGCATTGATGTTCCATCCTGGATGAGCTGCAGACTCAGTCTCATGCTACCACTAGAGTGAAAGCACCGCCAGCATTCAAAAGTGACCAAAACATCAGCCAGGAAGCATAGGAACTGAGAAGTGGTCTGTGGTCACCACCTGCAGAACCACTCCTTTATTGGGGGTGTCTTGCTAATTGCCTAAAATTTCCACCTGTTGTCCATTCCATTTGCACAACAGCATGTGAAATTTATTGTCAATCAGTGTTGCTTCTTAAGTGGACAGTTTGATTTCACAGAAGTGTGATTGACTTGGAGTTACAATGTGTTGTTTAAGTGTTCCCTTCATTTTTTGAACAGTGTAGTAACGCATTTTCTCTCAACTGGGGAACATGATTATGACACCTTAATTTAAGGGAACAGACTAAGCTACGGTTAAAAGCTAAAAACAAATGGTTTGGGTACAGCTTCAATATGCTTATAGTTACCCCCATAACAACCACGTATGGCCCCTTTCACTAGCTTGCACGAGTCCTCTCTCTCTCAAGCAATAATATAATGAATGTCGGATTTTCACTTGCTTTAAAACCTACCCAGCTTAGGTAGTGCTACAACAAGGGGATATATTTATACATTTGAGGGATTACAGAGGCCTGTTGAGAACCCTCACCTCTCTCTCCCTTATACTGCGAAGATGGAGACAAATGAAAAGGGGCAGACAGATGAGAGGGGAAAGGGAGGGGCGAACAGACAGTGTAAGAGGCAAAGCCAAAGAGAAGACTATACATAGAAAGAGAATATGTCTGGGTGAGGTGGAGAAGAAAGACGGAGTGAGCGAGGAGTCAAGGAATCAAATAGCAGACTGCGCACGTTGGGGGAGAAGGTGCCAAGGCAGGAGCCCTCTATGCTTAGAGGGAGGTGTCCAGGGTTCCATAATAACCTATTCTGATTCTTTAGACTCACACAGACAAGAGCATAATATACCTCACACACTGTACATACACTGTATGACTGTTTCATAGACAACTTTAGGGCCAGGCCTCCCAACACAATACCTCTAGAACAGTCTAAAGGGGTTAGGAAATGGGGTGGTAGAGGTAAGGGGAGGCCTGTTACCTTAGCTTTGACAGTCTCTAAGCCTAAGCATTACTTTTGGTCATCATTTACAGTATAATGTTCCAACAAGCTCTACTTGCTCCCAACAAATATTTTTCCTACTCTACTATAGCCTCATCCTCACGTGCACGCACGCACGCACGCACACACAATCATATGCTGCGTTCATAACCAAGTGGGAATGTGGTATTTACCATATACAACTGACTGGTAGCTGCTAATGGGAAACCCGTCTATCATTCCTGAACTCTGACGTCACCTAAGGAAATGACTTCGATAACAGCATTTTTGGCAGTTAAATGCAACAACAAAACATTGCTTTTTATAGTTATATTAATATTTTTTGAACACTAATTTGTTTACAAGCATTATAGCTGTACGTTTCTCAACGAGTTCAAAGCGCGTGAATGCATCCAAACACGTTTTTGCGACTTCACAACTGGTTTACCACCTTCCCATTTGATTCTGAATGCAGAATTACATGTTTCTCTCTCATCCCTAGTCGTCCAGCACCTCTGTTTTGATGTCACTTCCTGTCCCGCCCAGGGCCAATCCTCCCCCCGCCTGCGTTGCCAGGGCGAGGATGCTGTGATTGACGGCCGCCATCTCCACGGCAAGGGCGATGGGATCCTGGTGCTCCAGGGCATTGCTGTGATTGGTGGAGTCATCATCCTGGGGGGAGGGGGGAGACCAGGACACACCTGTCAGTCTGGAACCTTCCATCCCCGCCCCCTGAGCGAGACCCCACCCAGAGAGCAAGGAGCGGCCAATCAGAGAGCTAGCCCTCTGGGCAGCCAAGCCCCCCCTGCCCGAGCCGGGCCAAGCCGCCAGCCAGCTGGGCAGCAGGGTGGGCACCTGCAACCGCAAGAGGGGGAGGAGTCAAGGGTCGTGTTTACACATCATACTAGTTTAAAGCTGTGTTCTTCAACCCTGAGACAACTGCAGGGCGCATTTACTAAGCAATACCACAGGCTGCATTAAAATCGGTTCACGGACCATATTTGGCCCACCCTTGAGTTTGAGACCCCGGACCTACACACTGACCTGAAAGAAATGGATAGGTAAAAGCAAAGTCTACGATGTTGCTTTCCACTATCCTGTGTTTTCAGATCGAGAATCCGCTTCAGACTTACTGAGATGCACCCTTGTTCGGTTATGGACGTCAACTGGTTAGCATGGACAATTACATGAACATTATAAGGTGTTCTTTCCCCCTACTTCTTGGTTAGCTACCCATCTCACAGATTTGGTATAGAGAAAAAGTTCTGTACCAAATATGGAGCACAGTATGGATATGCAATGCAATACAACGTCTCATAGCAGTATACATACCTGTGTGGGAGAGGACAGGTCTAGTCGACTGAAGGGTCTGGTAACAGCTCTCTTCTCAAACAGAGGGACTTCACAGCCCTGCAGGAAAACAAGAGGCAATATGTGAAACCACCCGTATGAAGGCAGAATGGTCTTGACTACAAGATCCAAACTGGATGAGACTAGGGCCTAGATTTAATCAGATCAAGTGTGAACTGGCGATAGCCGATACCCGCATAGCTGATGTTTTGGCGATTTCGAAGGTGTAACTGCTTTGGAGCTGTCTAATTGGTGCGCAGCTACTCTTGATCATTGTCACGAAGCCACACCCGTCCCACTCACGTTAGAAGTTCAGAACGAGAAGGTCTATCCTATATAGAGAAATAATGACGCTCAAATTGAAAATGATTCAACAAAAATGAGGATTTCTATCAGCCTAATCTAGGTGTAGATTACATCTCATATTCTAATGTTCGAACTGGGATTTTTCTTAATGCGTGCAGTCAATGACAATGTCTGCTTTAAGTATAGTGCCAAGAGTCGCTAGTGGCTTTGACCAGTCTAACGCATTTCCACCTCTAACACCGCAAAAACGACCGCTGTGGATGTCGGCTAAACCATTTCACATTCTCAGGGATGATCTCTCTCATGTGTATGATAGAGCACCCCTATAAAAAGGTAGAATGTCTTGGCTGTCAGATACACGATTTGCAGAGAACCGGACCATTCCATCTTGTTAGGGGTGGTTACCTGGTCAGGGAAGTCATTCCCCTCAATGTCATCGCCGTTGGAGTGTCCTCCAGGACTCTGGACGTCGATCCCATGACTCTCCAGGATTGCTGCTTCTTCTTCGAAAAAATAAAAACGTCTCCATAACATATCTGAGCCGTACGCACACACACTCTCATACACACTCACTCGACCCCCCCCCGAGGGGTCGTAAACGTTACCTATGTTGGCGCGTCTCTTGATTTCCTTGCGGCGGTTGGCAAACCAGTTGTAGACCTTCAGAGACGTGACTTTCTCCAGATCAGACAGCTTCTTCCCTGCACACACAGACGCACGCACCATATTCAAGTGTCCTTACTCCATAATTCATATTCAACATAAGTATGTACCTCTTTCGTTTTTCCATGTTTTCCTCCTGCTGGTTCTCACCTGGTTTCTGGATGACAGCGTTGCAGGCGTTAGCGATCTCCTCTCTTTTAGCTTCATCAGGGTACTGGTTGTCATTGAAGTAACTGGAAAATAACACAAATAACCACACCATCATTTATTAGGCAACATTCACATTCCTCCAAATCTAACGGCAAATCTGCTGCTTTCCTCAATCTCTCAGCCTTTATCTAGATTATAACAACTCACCACATCTCCCTCCCTCCCTCCTCAACTCTCTCTCCATCGCTCCCCTTTCTCCTCCTCACCTCTCCATCACAGCCAGACATTCTTTCCTCCAGGTGAACCGACTGCCTCGGCGCAGACGGAAGCTCCCGGGGGTGGAGCTTATAGGGGGCGGAGTCTGCCGCCACTCAACCACATCCTCCAGAGACATGGGGGCGGGCCGCATCGTCAGAGTGGCACCTGTAGACACAACCGTGATGTCACCATGGAGACAACCCTCACGTAACCAAGATTGTATCAAGTGAACATCAGATCTACTATTTGGAGTGCGCTCTCCTTTGGTTGTTGATGGAGTGCATTTTATAAAAAGGATTCAGCACCTTATTTCTTAGAAGAATTAAGTGTTATATTGCGACTGTGTGGTGTGTGCATGTATGGAAATTAGGACTCATCTATACAAAGAGCGGTAGTGTTTTCGGCATAGATCAATAGCACTATCCTAATGAACAATGACGGCTGTAACCCTTATATACGGCCTGTAGCTGTAACACACATACAGCATTCTGATGATAAAATGGAGAGATGTAGGGAGAGGTGGATTGGGACTGTGTCCATATGAAGATGTTGAAACTCAGGAACACCTTGAAACAGTCAATGGATGTTTTAAAAGACTAACATCCTAGATGCTACTTGTGCTTCCTGGGACTAGAACCTACGTCTTTTTCTGACTCCATTCTATTTGACTCACACCTACCTATACATCCTTTTGATTGCAACTAAAATAAATGTTGAAATCTACTGTCTAGATCAGGGATGGGCAACTTTGATGGGGGCCACAAAAAAAAAACTAAAAATTGCTTTTACAGCAAATTTCCTGCAATTCTACACATTTTGCCATATGGTGAAGGCACATTTTTGTGTTTTTTAATATAATAAACAGATGATCACTGGGCCCCATCCCGGTCGGTAATTCGACAATGCTTATGGTTACCTGAGCGCTAGACTAATTTGCCAATCTAAAAACATTTAGCTGACATGGGCTAATTGAATAACTGCTGATGCACAACCAAAGTTTGAAATTGCACCTTGTGTGTCCTATTATTCTAACTCTCAACAGTAAGTTGAGCCCCGACTGAGACCCTAAAATAAAGAACACTTTACTGGCAGTACTGCAGAGCTGGAGGCCCGGATGGGAGTAGCCCTGCCGTATGCAGCTAATACAGCAGTCGTCTATAGGTGCTGTGACATACACAGTCCACCAGGGCTCATCACTACACCCTCCCCTCCACACAGACAGAGAGGTGAGGCCCGGATGGGAGTAGCCCTGCCGTATGCAGGCCCGGATGGGAGCTAGCCCACCCTGCCGACATGCAGCTAATACAGCAGTCGTCTATAGGTGCTGTGACATACACAGTCCACCAGGGCTCATCACTACACCCTCCCCTCCACACAGACAGAGAGGTGAGGCCCGGATGGGAGTAGCCCTGCCGTATGCAGCTAATACAGCAGTCGTCTATAGGTGCTGTGACATACACAGTCCACCAGGGCTCATCACTACACCCTCCCCTCCACACAGACAGAGAGGTGAGGCCGGTGTGATTTCACAAGTTTGCTTTTTATTTTAAAAAATCAGTTTTGTCACCATGGTTATACAGTCACACACCAGTACTCTTTAAGGCCTAGCTATAGTCATCATCATAACATTTTAAATGAGGTTTATACCGTGCTTAAAGCACTTTACATTTCTACTCAATTGTCTTAGCGACGTCGTAGCGATACAACTACAAGTACTACTACTACTCATTATACACCAGCCAATAATGAGTATTTGAATATTTGTGGCTGTGATAGCTTATTGGCTGCTGTGCCCAGAGGGTAGGGAGGGACACAGAAAATGGGAAGTGACACATCTGGACACAGGAAGGAGTCATAGACAGACAATGGGGTTGTAGGGGCAGAAACAGGTTGCAGGGGGGGTTTGAAATGGGACGTAACAGCTCAGAGAATTGGACGGGACAAGTACTGCGAATGGAACATTTTGGGGGGGGGCTTCAATACTGCATGGGGTGTGTCTGCAGAGTAGCTACAGTGCCTTGAAAAAGCACATTCATACCCTTAGGATTTCTTCACATGTTTGTGTTAAAGTGGGATTTCAGTTGCAATTTTTGGTCAACAACCACAAAATACTCTAATGTCAATGACATGTTAAAGATGGATGGAAATGAAATAACTCATATAGTCGTTGCATAAGTATTCAGCACCCGGAGTCAATACATGTTAGAAACCTCTTTCACAGCGATTATTGCCATGGGCCTTTTGGGGTAATTCTCAAAGAGCTTTACACACCTGGAGTTGGCTATTTTATCCCATGATTGTTTTCATAATTCTTCGAGCTCTGTCAAGACGTTGGGGATCATGGCTAGAAAGCATTTTTCAAGTCTTTCTGCAGATTTAGGTCAAAACTGTAACTTGGCCACTCAGGAACACTCCCGGTCTTCTTGGTAAGCAACTCCCGTGTAGATTTGACTTTGTGTTATTGGTTATTGTCCTGCTGAAAATGTGAATTCCTCTCAGAGACTGAAGCAGGTTTTCCTCGAGGAGTTTGCCTGTACTAAGCTCCATCCCCGTTTTGTTTTTTTTACCCTGAAAAACTTCAGTATTTGCCGATGTGAAACACACCCACACCATGATGCCGCCACCAACCACCATGCTTGAAAATAAAGAGGGAGTTGCTCAGTGATGTGGTGTTGGATTTGCCCCAAACATAAGGTTGTGCATTTAGGCCAAAAAATGTTTTCCATTTCCATGTTTTTCTTTGGCAGTATTACTTTAGTGCCTTGTTGCATGCTTTGAAATATTTGTATTCTGTATATTTGTATTCTTCTGTCATTTAAGTCAAGTCTTGTCCAAACAAAGGGCCTGAATACTTATGCAATGACTATATTGTAGTTCTCATTTTTATTACTGTTGACAACAAAAAAACGAACAATTAAATCAAATGTTAATCCCACTTTGTAACACAATAAAATGCAAAGAAATCCAAGGGGTCTGAATACCTTTGCAAAGCACTGTATGCCCATTGAAACTGAGGGGGCACAAGACGGCATGTGGGTAGTGTAGTCACATGGAGTGACTACAAATAAACACACTCAGATTTGGCATGAGTGCCCCCTAGAAAAGTGGATTGCATTGGGCCAAAACAACAGTTCAGGGACACATAGGGTGGATTTGGAAGGGCCATCACTATATTCTAGCCCGAGAATATCAACAAATAGTTCATAGATTCACCCATCAGCTCTCATCATATAACCCCTCTAGTTTGGACAGGGTCTTAGAGAGTCCTCTAATAGTGGATGGAACGAGTGGAACAACTGAAGAGGGACTGGACAGATGGGAGGAGGCTGAGGGTGGGGGTCGGGGGGCACAGAAGGGGGTCTGCCAGAGGGTGGAGGAGGTGGAGGTGGGGGGCATGGTGGGACCGGGTGGAGGGCTGGGCATGGGGGTGGTGGTGGTGGGCATTACCGGGGGTGGTCTTCTCCAACTGGTACCAGCGGTAGAAGGCCCTCTTCTTCTGTTCACTGAGGTCCGAGCCCTGCTGGAGCAGCCAGTGGGAGATACGACTCTGACTGATACCTGGAGAGAGGGGGAGCAAGGGAGAGAAAATGGAGGGAGGAAGTAAGAGAGAGAGAGACCGACAAAGAGAGCGAGAGAGGATGGCCCAGAGAGAGGGATTCATTAAGTTGCCACTGCATATATACAGTGGATGAAGTACTTGCGGTTTCTCATTGCATCCACACAAACACTAGTGACCACAGTTCCACTCCCACAGTCAAGTGCCATGTGTAGTGTGCTCTGTTAGCCACAAGGGGGCATACTGACCTGTGACCTGAGCCACCACGGCCTGAGAGATGCGCCTGTTCCCCAGGAACACCTTGATCTCCTCCTTGATTATGGCACTGTCCCTTCTGGAGGGAGAGAGAGGGGGAGAGGTGGTGAGTGTGAGGGAGGGAGGGAGGAGCGAGAGGGAGAGAGAGGTGGTGAGTGTGAGGGAGGGAGGGAGGAGCGAGAGGGAGAGAGGTGGTGAGTGTGAGGGAGGGAGGAGCGAGAAGGAGAGAGGTGGTGAGTGTGAGGGAGGAAAGAGAGAAAACAAAGAGCATTGTTCCCTTGTGCTAGAAGATCGAACGAGAGGACGGTTCAAGGAAAAGAGAGAGGACGAGTGAAGAAGTGAGAGATGTCTGTGGAACAAGCGAGAGAAACGGAGAGGAAGAGTGTAAGAAGATAAGCCATGGATAGAGGGAGATATGATCAAAGAGCCAATCAAAAGGGAAATATTTTTTTATTTTTTTATTTAACTAGGCAAGTCAGTTAAGAACAAATTCTTATTTACAATGACGGCCTACCCCGGCCAAACCCAGACGACGCTGGGCCAATTGTGCGCCGCCCTATGGGACTCCCAATCACAGCTGGATGTGATACAGCCTGGATTTGAACCAGGGACTGTAGTGACGCCTCTTACACTGAGATGCAGTGCCTTAGACCGCTGCGCCACTCAGGAGCCCAATATGACGTGTTGAGGAAAAGAAAGGATAATATGGGTGATGGCAGAGAAAATGTGTCTGTGTGTCTGTGTGTGACCAAGTGCCGCTGCATGTGTGATTGTCAGACGGAAAGAGTGAATGTGACAAAAGCAGAGAGAGAGAGCGAGAGAGAGAGAGAGCGAGACGGAGGGAGAGAGAGCGAGACGGAGGGAGATAGCGAAACAGAGAAGGAGAGAGAGCAGTTCTGATAGATGTGATGGAGCGCCTGCTGAACACTGGAGACACACACAGTCTTTATGTGGATACACTGCCTTCTCATTTACATTTATATTGATTCCCTTCATGGAGAACGTGAGGGAGAATCAGGCAGCACTGAGCTGCCAGAAATCCACTGCTACTTTTCTCTCCCTCCATTTCATTTTCATCACTCCATCTAATCAATACTGCCTTTATCACTGGGCACACACTACAAAAGAGCAGCTGCAGGGTTGACAGGACACGTGTGTGTGTGTGTAATATATATATATATATATATATATATATATATATAGAGAGAGAGCCCATATTTTATGTAGCAAACCAGATATTAACGTTACCTGCATATATTCCATTATTCAATTCATAGTTGATATCTTTCCAACCACTTCAACCCAAACTGTCCATTTAATAACTTATTGTGTGTTCATGTGTTTTTGGACAAGCATTGGTGAACTGATAACTGACTGGCCTCCCACCAATTTGGCCTGCTAATTGTGTGCAGGTGGTCAAAGGTGCAGGAGAGGCACCTGGTTTTCAGTGTAAGCGAGGATGTGAGGAGTGTTTGCATCTTTGACACCTCTCCCTTTGTCTTTAGCCATTTGAACTCTGCCTGTTTCAAGTCTGTATTTATTAAAGTTATTTTTAAGTAAATCCCACTCTAGTCCAATTTGTTCATGTGAAAAGCATCAGCCTGCTTCGTCACGGTGTGTCTGATTATGGTGCCTGTGTTTATAGACAGATGTCACTTGACTCAGGCCTGGGGGGTCTAGATCAGAACAAACCCATTCAAAAACGACATGTTCAGGTAGTACAAAAGGTCATTAGTTTGGTTCCCATTTTGTGCCTATTGACTACCATCTAAATCTATTCAGATAACGCTGTGTTCATGTGCTATACGACACTCGGGACCTCCAAGTTCACATGAACACAAGTTATTTGCGTAGAGCTTCCTATTGGTTGATTCTGGTACTTTCAAGTAAGAAACTCGAGTTCAATGAGTTTCCAAGTCGGAAATGTCAGAGTTTCCTATTTCCAACTAGCACGTGAACGAGGCATAAGACTCCGGTTACTCCTCCTCACCTCATGAGTTGCTCCACTTTGTCGTCCACGTCTAGTTCCTCCTCGCTGGCCTCAAACCCGTAGCCTCTCCCCGTCACGCCACCACTAACCGCACTAACATTGATAGGAAACCGTGGTGGAGACAGCTTTCCGTTCGTCATGGCAACAATCTCTCCGCCGCCACCAACCCCACCACACCCGTTCTGAGCCACCGCTGCCAAAGCAACAGGGGCAGATACAACCGCCGGAGGGGGCGGCGACATATCATAGTTGTTGCTAGGTGACGGCGACAGACCACTCCCGCCACTCCCATTCGCCTGGTAAGCAGTCTGTGTGGCGGCCGTGGACGTCGACGAGGACGCCACAACATTATTGGACGAGGAAGACGACGTCATATTAGCATTGCTATTGGACGTCGGTCCCTGACCGACAGGCTGGGGCTGCGTCTGGGGGCGGCGTCCAAACTTGTGTCCGTGTTGGCGGTCCAGTCTGTCCAGGGTATCCAGGGCGTGGAGGATCTCTGGCTTGGTCATCCCCGTCCTCCTCAGCCGTTGGAGCAGGTCAATCTGCTCGATGGTGAAGCGAGGCTCATCGGTGAACTGAGACATCCTGGACAGAGAGAAGAGAGAGAGGGGAACGGTTAGATGGGATAGACGAAGAGAGGGAGAGAGAAAGAGATGGCGTGAGAGACGAGAGTTTAGGAGGAATGGATGGAGGGAGAAGGGTTTAAACGGAGGGAGAGCGAGAGTTCAGATCAGACGGACGGATGAAGAGAGGAGGGAGAAGGAGACGAGTTTAGATGAGAAATATAGGGACGGATGGAGAGATGGGGAGCTGTGGCTGTCCAGAGAACAACCTCGAGCCCCTTAGACACTGGCACAGATCAAATAGAATTGCATAACACTGCTTATGTCTATGACCTAACCCATTATTATGAGGGAGACCATGGCAGCTCTTACAAAAGATTACGCTGAGACACGTATGCACTCAGAATCACACAAAAACAGCACCCAGCTTACAGAGAAGTACACACAAATGGAAATTCCCGAAGAACCGCACTGTGCCGCACACACCTTATCTCCTCATCAGCGGCATGCTTAGAGAAGACTGGCTCAGCAGCTGCAGCCCAGATATGAAATGGATTATTCTATCAACCTCTTAGAGGGCTTTTAGAGTGAGAGCGAGAGAGAGAGAGAGAGAGCGCGAGGTAGAGGGAGAGACGGGGAGAATGAGGAAAAGGACATGAGAGGTAAGAGAGAGGAGAGAGAGAGAGAGAGAGAGAGAGAAGAGAGGGATAGATGTGGAAAGGGATGGGACATATGGATAGACTTAGATAGATAGTGCGAAAGGGGGGGAGGGTGAGAGATGGAAATAGAGAGAGAGCAGACCTCATGTGTGTGCGAGAGAGAAAGAGCTGACAGAGAACACATGCATGAGAGAGAGAGTTGAAAGATTGAGAGGAGAAAGGGAGGGAGGAGGGGTTAACAGAGAGTGCGACTTGGGAAAAACGCCAAGAAAATGTTCCATCCTAAGCGGCCAACCTCCATAGTTTCCCTTTGAAGAGGGCGGGGATGAGTCATAGGACAGTGTATAGGATATCACACAGACAGACATCAGCCCTCAGACAAACTTACATACAGTACTGTACATACACACACAGCCAGGACACACACATACAAAGAGAGCAGTACAGTACAACAAAAAACAGGTAGACAGGGTCAAAAAGAGTAGAGGGCACACACACACACACACAGTCTCTAGACCTAGTGACTGAAGGCTGGTGGAGGAGGAGGTACCATATTCAGAATGCATATTGCAAAGCACACTAGTGATATCATCAACTGACAACAAGAGGGCATATAGCCTATATGTTATTATTATGTAGAGCCTTAAAACAATGCAACAACGCCTAGCCTACTTGACATAGACAGTACCGTATCAAAAACCATTACCGTATCAAAAGACAAAAAAAAGCTGACAAAAAAAAAAAAAAAAACACACTAAAAAAAGTCCTACAGGCCCTGGTCAAAAGTAGTGTACTTTATAGCAAATAGGGTGCCATTTGGGATGCTTACTTTGAGACATTGGCTAAATCAGAGAAATCAGAGTCAGAGGAAGGAGACATTAAACAGCTCGTGATCTTTATTTCACACTACATTCTCCTCTACATTGTCCTGATGTGGTCACATGAAGGCTGCTGGACACATTCCACAATATGATTCCAAATCTGCCGTCCTTAAAAAAAAAAAAAAATGCTCTCTGGAATATATGAGGCATACCTCCCCCTCTCTGCTTCTCTTATCTCCCTCTCAAACTCTACAGTGCATTCGGAGAGTAGTCAGACCCCTTCCCTTTTTCCACATTTTGTTACATTACAGGCTTATTCTAAAAATATGGTTGTTTTTGTCCCCCCTCAATCTACATTTTACCCACTAAGTTGACTGAAAACACATTCTCAGCAACAACCTGGGGAATAGTTAGAGGGTGAGGAGATGAATGAGCCAATTGTAAACTGGGGATGATTAGGTGGCCATGATGATATGACGCCCAATTTGGGAATTTAGCCAGGACACCGGGGTTAACACCCCTACTCTTATGATGAGTGCCATGGGATCTTTAGTGACCACAGTGAGTCAGGACACCTGCTTAACGTCCCATTCGAAAGACAGCACCCTACACAGGGCAATGTCCCCAATCACTGCCCTGAGGGTGCCTCCTACTGACCTTCCAACACCACTTCCAGCAGCCTCTGGTCTCCCATCCAGGGACCGACCAGGACCATCCCTGATTAGCTTCAGAAGCAAGCCAGCAGTGGAATGCAGGGTGGTATGCTGCAATACCCCAAAAGTATTCAGTAGTATTCAGACCCTTCACTCAGGACTTTGTTGAAGTACCTTGGCAGTGATACAGCCTAGAGTCTTCTTTGGTATGACGCTACAAGCTTGGCACACCTGTATTTGGGGAGTTTCTACATTCTTCTATGCAGATCCTCTCAAGCTCTGTCAGGTTGGAATGGGAGCGTCGCTGCACAGATATTTTCAGGTCTCTCCAGAGATGTTCGATCGGGTTGAAATCCGGGCTCTGGCTGGGCCACTCAAGGACATTCAGAGACCTGTCCTGAAGCCACTCCTGCATCGTCTTGGCTGTGTGCTTAGGGTCATTGTCCTGTTGGAAGGTGAACCTTCTCCCCCAGTCTGAGGTCATGAGTGCTTTGGAGCAGGTTTTAATTAAGGATCTGTACTTTGCTCCATTCATCTTTCCCTCTATCCTGACTAGTATCCCAGTCCCGCCCCTGAAAAACATCCCCACAGCATGATGCTGCCACCATCATCGTAGGGGTGGTGCCAGGTTTCCTCCAGACGTGACACTTGGCATTCAGGCCAAAGAGTTCAATCTTGGATTCATCAGACCAGAGAATACTGTTTCTCAAAGTCTGAGAGTCCAAGCGGGCTGTCGTGTTCCTTTTTACTGAAGAGTGGCTTCCTTCTGGCCACTACCATAAAGGCCTGATTGGTGGAGTGCTGCAGTGATGATTGTTCTTCTGGAAGGTTCTCCCATCTCCACAGAGGAACTCTTGAGCTCTGTCAGAGTGACCCTCGGGTTCTTGGTCACCTCCCTGACCAAGGCCCTTCTCCCCCGATTGCTCAGTTTGTCCGGGCAGCCACCTCTAGGAAGAGTCTTGGTGGTTCCAAACTTCTTCCATTTAAGAATGACGGAGGCCACTGTGTTCTTGGGCGATCTTCAATGCTGCAGACATTTTTTGGTACCCTTCCCCAGATCTGTGCCTCGACACAATCCTGTCGGGGAGCTCTACGGACAATTCCTTCAACCTTTGCTCTGACATGTACTGTCAACTGTGGGACCTTATATAGACAGGTGTGTACCTTTCCAAATCATGTCCAATCAATTGAATTTCCCACAGGTGGACTCCAATCAAGCTGTAGAAACATCTCAAGGATGATCAATGGAAACAGGATGCACTGGAGTTCAATTTCAAGTCTCATAGCAAAGGGTCTGAATACTTATGAAAATAAGGTATAGCTGTTTTAAATGTTATAATACAATTGCAAATATTTATAAAAACCTGTTTTTCGCTTTGTCATTATGAGTGTGTAGATTATCATTTTTTATAAATGTAATCCATTTTAGAATAAGGCTGTAACGTAACAAAATGTGGAAAAAGGGAAGGGGTATGAATACTTTCCAAATGAACTGTAGGCTTAGGCAAGGTCCCAACACTAACGTCTAGGGAAAATAGTACATTTTTGCTCTAGCCAAGTGCAAACATGACTGATTTGACTAATAATCAACTAGGTTAATCAAGGGCTTGACTAGTTGAATCAGGTGTGCCAGCTAGGTGAGGGCAGGAACAATAAGGTGCCTGGGACCTTGACTTAGAGCAGGGCTGCCCAACCTTCTTCCTGGAGATCTACTGAAACCATGTCTTATAGACAGTCTGTAATATAAACCCTGGGGGGGTCAAAGTGCGGCTCCTTTAATTAAGTAAAACACGTTTCTCCACAAATCCTCCTCCTCCTTGACCTTCCTGTCTTCCTCTGGTGCAGAGGCTCTGAGCCTGGCCCTGGGGAGGGCAGAGGTTTAATACTGCTGACTAAACTAGCACTGGTCAATGCTCTTTATACAGTAGATCACTGCTCAGCAGAAAGGCTGCAGGGGAAAAGGGATGGATGGATAGATAGAGTGCAAGAGAAACCTATGCACACACGACTATGCCACGAGAGCCTCATGGCTTTTAAAAGTTTGAGTGTCCAGGCGTGTCAGATTTGACTCGGCAGGACAAACAAACTCTCAAAACATACACCGAGTGCGTTTGGGTCTGAGTGACTTGTTAAACAAGTGGCCGCAACTACTAGCATATTACAATAGTGAAACGACTGTACTATATATTTGTGCTGTAGACTGCAACGCCAGGGAAATGATCGTCCTTAGGAGCAAAATAACACATTTTTCCATGCCTAATCAACCATTCCAAGCTTGTAAGCTGTGTAGTTAAATCCTTAGGGCCCCTAGAAAAAGGTTAGGAGCCAGGAAGCAATATATTTACCCAGGTGCAGAAGGAAGCAGCCAGTGAGCAGCTTCACAGCAAACGTTCCCTGACTCCCTTTGCCTAGAGATCTTTTGGATTACTAGGTGTCTGATGAAAAGGTGGATATACTGGTAAATGTGGGTGTCTGTGCTTCTGGTTTTGTATTGGGAACACTGACTGATAAACTAGTCTCGCAACACAGAGCCTACACGGGGAAATCTAATGGGTAACCTGTATAATGATCTACAAATTAGGACTAGAGGAAACATTTGCATGCAAGCAATTCCATGGTAACGGAATAATCCTTTGACGTTTCACTTTAAAATGTGTGCCAAAATAAAAATTAATTAAAAAAAACATTGATTTCAAAGTTTAACAAACCATACAACTCTGTGCAATGGTGTCTGGAGAAGTGGGTGAACTCTATGGCCCGGCCAGTGATGGCACCCTGTCTGAAGAATTCTATGAGAAAGTGACAAATTCCAAATGACCTAAAATGATAAATCCCATATTGGTCTTTCACAGTCAGGAAACCCAAGATGTACTGTGCTAGTAGTCTAATAGTAGGACTACTATTGAAACAAATAAATGAGGCTGTCAACTGAGTCAGAAATATTCAGGTTTTCGCTCTCAAAGTAAAGCTTGAATAGACAAACAACAAAATTGAATGTTCCAATTCCATAACAATCCTTAAACTAGAGGTCGACCGAGTAATCGGAATGGCCGATTATTGTTGGACGCAGATTTGCCAATTAATTGTTTATATACACCTTTATTTAACAAGGCAAGTTAGTTAAGAACACATTCTTATTTTCAATGATGGCCTAGGAACAGTGGGTTAACTGCGTTGTTCAGGGGCAGAACGACAATCATAATCACTAGTTAACTACACATGGTTGATGTTACTAGATATTATCTAGCGTATCCTGTGTTGCATATAATCTGACTGAGCAGAAGCAAGCACGTAAACATTCATTCAAACAGCACTTTTGTGCGTTTTTCGTTTTGCGTCAAGCATCGCGCTGTTTATGACTTCAAGCCTATCAACTCCGAGATGAGGCTGGTGTAACCGAAGTGAAATGGCTAACTAGTTAGCGCGCTAATAGCGTTTCAAACATCACTCGCTCCGAGCCTTGGGGTGGTTGTTTCCCTTGCTCTGCATGGGTAACGCTGCTTCGATGGTGGCTGTTGTCGTAGTGTTGCTGGTTCGAGCGAGGAGAGGGACAGAAGCTATACTGTTACACTGGCAATACTAAAGTGCCTATAAGAACATCTAATAGTCAAAGGTTAATGAAATACAAATGGTATAGAGGGAAATAGTCCTATAATAACTACAACCTAAAACTTCTTACCTGGGAATATTGAAGACCCATGTTAAAAGGAACCACCAGCTTTCATATGTTCTCATGTTCTGAGCAAGGAACTAAAACGTTAGCTTTCTTACATAGCACATATTGCACTTTTACTTTCTTCTCCAACACTTTGTTTTTGCATTATTTAAACAGGTTTCATTATTTACTTGAGGCTAAATTGATTTTATTGATGTATTATATTAAGTTAAAATAAGTGTTCATTCAGTATTGTTGTAATTGTCATTATTACAAATAAATAAATAAATAAAATCGGCCGATTTATCGGTATCGGCTTTTTTTTTTGGGGTCTTCCAATAAATCGGCATCGGCGTTGAAAAATCATAATCGGTCGACCTCTAGCTTAAACCATATCAGGAGACCACTTTTGGGGTTTGGGGAAAACCCAAGAATGTAGTGCATGAGATGGAGTTTCCCCAGGTAGGCATTGGCTACTTAACATTAAATAGGTTTTTGGGAAAGCCTTTCCATCTACCAGAAGAGTCAGAACTGTTTCTTTTGTTCTCTAATTGTTTGAAACCTGGATGTTTTACTTCATATTCTGAGACGTATATTGCCTGGATCACAGTAGTCCATCCCCAAAATCCCCCCATAGAAACATGGAGGCATTTATTTTAGAAAGACTTCCTCATATGCGTTCTCCTGTTCTATTGTTTTTCTTGTAACTTTTCATTGTTTAGCAGCCAAAAGGTCTGATCCTAATCATAGCAACCCATGATACAACAACTATCATTAGATCGCCCCTCTTTCTACATTTCTAACAGATATTTACATCTCTGTCCACGAAACTGCTTACATGTGCTGTGCACATTTTAGAATGAGTTTTCCTGCCAATTGCAATTTTGGAACATTCGCACATAGGCCTACTGCTGTGTGCATATTGCTGAATAAGTAGCACGACATTTTTAAGCTAAACATTCTGATCTGTTCCGTCAACATTGCCAATTGATACGGCTTAAGGAAGTGTGTACACCCGCCACTACACGACTGACTCTATGCACAAGGACAACGTTGAACAATTTACACAGAAAATTTCACGAAAAAAAAAAAACACATTTGCTGGTAGACGCAAAGTTAAGTAACAGAATTACAGTAAAATCTCCAGGGTTTAAATATATTTTTTTAATAGATGACAACTTTATAAAAAACAATGCGCCACTCTTCAATGGGGCAGAAGTCTGAGTTGTTGTCATTCTGGGTGGCCAGAAAGCAACAGTGACAAGAAACTGCCTTTTGGGGAATCTTAAGTGATTTGTTTCAGCTAGTTTCATCTTGTTCTTGATACCATGTCTTGTTTTGAGGTGTTTTGACTGATTTCATGTCAATGCTTATATGGCTCAGATTGGCTAGCTAACCAACAACTGTAATGACATATTTGAGAGACGAGTGCTAATTGTGCAAATGTATTTGTTTCCAATAAAACACTGGAGACTAAATATAGTTTACATGTTGTCAACAATCTAAGCCAAACCTGTCTGTTTTGACACAAACTCAGCAAAAAAAAGAAACTGCCCTTTTTCAGGACCCTGTCTTTCAAATATAATTAATAAAAATCCAAATAACTTCATAGATCATTGTAAAGGGTTTAAACCCTTTCCCGTGTTTGTTCAATGAACCATAAACAATTAATGAACATGCACCTGTGGAACGGTCATTAAGACACTAACAGCTTACAGACGATAGGCAATTAAGGTCACAGTTATGAAAACTTAGGACACTAAAGAGGCATTTCTACTGACTGAAAAACACCAAAAGAAAGATGCCCAGGGTCCCTGCTCATCTGCGTGAACGTGCCTTAGGCATGCTGCAAGGAGGCATGAGGACTGCAGATGTGGCCAGGGCAATAAATTGCAATGTCCGTACTGTGAGACGCCTATGACAGTGCTACAGGGAGACAAGACGGACAGCTGATCGTCCTCGCAGTTGCAGACCACTTGTAACAACACCTGCACAGGATCGGTACATCCGAACATCACACCTGTGGGACAGGTACAGGATGGCAGCAACAACTGCCCGAGTTACACCAGGAATGCACAATCCCTCCATCAGTGCTCAGACTGTCTGTAATAGGCTGAGGGAGACTGGACTGAGGGCTTGTAGGCCTGATGTAAGGCAGGTCCACACCAGACATCACCAGCAACAATGTCGCCTATGGGCACAAACCCACAGTCACTGGACCAGACAGGACTGGCAAAAAAAGTGCTCTGCACTGACGAGTCGTGGTTTTGTCTCACCAGGGGTGATGGTCGGAATAGCATTTGTGCTCGAAGGAATGACCGTTACATCGAGGCCTGTACTCTGGAGCGGGATTGATTTGGAGGTGGAGGATCCATCATGGTCTGGGGCGTCACAGCATCATCTGACTGAGCTTGTTGTCATTGCAGGCAATCTCAGTGCTGTGTGGTACAGGGAAGACATCCTCCTCCCTCATGTGGTACCCTTCCTGCAACCTCATCCTGACATGACCCTCCAGCATGACAATGCCACCAGCCATACTGCTCGTTCTGGAAGTGATTTCCTGCAAGAGAAGAATGTCAGTGTTCTGCCATGGCCAGCAAAGAGCCCGGATCTCAATCCCATTGAGCACGTCTGGGACCTGTTGGATCAGAGGGTGAGGGCTAGGGCCATTCCACCCAGAAATGTCTGTGAACTTGCAGGTGCCTTGGTGGAAGACTGGGGTAGCGTCTCACAGCAAGCACTGGCAAATCTGGTGCAGTCCATGAGGAGGAGATGCACTGCAGTACTTAATACAGCTGGTGGCCACACCAGATACTGACTGTTACTTTTGGGCAGCCCTTTGTTCAGGGACACATCATTCCATTTCTGTTAGTCACATTTCTGTGGAACTTGTTCGGTTTATGTCTCAGTTGTTGATTCTTATGTTCATACAAATATTTACAGATGTTAAGTTTGCTGAAAATAAAGTAGTTGACAGTGAGAGGACATTTATTTTTTTGCTGAGTTTAGTTGCGTACAAGTCGGTTTTGTTGCTAAACAACCAACCCGTCTATGCGACCACGTTTTCCAAAAACTCTGTTAAAGCTGCAATGTGTAACTTTTGGGCGACCTGACCAAATGCACCTAGCAACGCGACTTATAGAACTGTCATTCTCATTGAAAGCAAGTCTAAGAAGCGGTAGATATGTACTATGTGCGCTATTTCTATGCTTACGTTCTTAAGGTTTGTTTTTGTGACTTTTACTTTTGTACACCAGCTTCAAAAACAGCTGAAAATACAATACTTTTGGTTATTGAAAATATATTTCACAGTGGGTTAGATTGTACAGTGATTCTCTACACTGCTTTGTCGTCACAAACTGAAATTAGGAGGAATATTAGCAATTAAGCAACCAGGAAATGGCGGCGCGATTTCTGCATATTGCACCTTTAAATATCTCCTCAGAATTAAGTTTCAAAGAGGTCTGCAGAAAGAATGGGGTGTCAGCTATGACATGACACCTTGAGTTTGATATATATCTTGGTTATTGAACTACAGTAGGTGAATTGGATTTACATCCAGTAATGTAATTACATCATGGGTCCCTGATATATATTTATGGATATTAATCTAAATTCTCTTCATGGTGATGTATCCTGAATAGGTACATAAAAGAAGAAATATGCATTATCCTTCTTTTGGATACTTGGGTATTATTTTACACACTGGCTATTATTCTAATGAGCTCCACCCCCAAGTTTGGTGCAGTTGGTCCGGACCAAACCAATCATAGATTTCTCTTTCACAAGTTACGACATCACAGCACAGTATAGCATGGTACAGTTCTGTACAGTACAGGGGAGTACAGTACATTATACTGTACTGTGTACTCTACTCATATGCTCTCCTTTTATTTACTGTAATGTTCTCCACTGTACTGTACTGTCCAAACTCAGATTTGGTCCAGACAGGGCGGACTGACCAAATTTCAACATGGACGTCCGGTGTCGGTCGGTGCTCAGTGGGTGAGGATGCGTGTTACAGTACATGGAAAAGAGGGTACGTAGTAGGTGTGCATGAGGAAGGAGAATCAGCGCAAGTCTGGTTGTCCATACAGTTCAGTCTTGCTTTGACTACAAGATGAAAGAAAATAGTTATGAGCTGAACATAACAGTGTGCTAGTGGAAAGGAAGACCGTAGCAGGTGACTCAGTGGTTTGTTAACACTATGATTTTAAATTGTAGCCAGTTCAATTGCGGAAATTCCGTTACCGATTTGGTAACGGAATTACGACTTTTAATAACTTTCTAATACATAAACAAACGTTTATCAGTAAATACACGAGCTTATTTGGTAGGTCTACCTACACTTGTTACTTCTGTGAACTTTCATTATCCTCCCTCAGAGAGAAATTTGAAAATATCTTAAACATATGGGTTTTTGGAAATGAAAGGCACATTTTTAGGATGGAAAATGGTTGAAAAATGTACAGTTGAAGTTTACATACACCTCAGCCAAATACATTTAAACTCAATTTTTCACAATTCCTGACATTTAATCAGAGTAAAAATTCCTTGTTTTAGGTCAGTTAGAATAACCACTTTATTTTAAGAAATGTGAAATGTCAGAATAATAGTAGAGAAGATAATTTTGTTCAGCTTTTATTTCTTTCATCATATTCCCAGTGGGTCAGAAGTTTACATACATTCAATAAGTATTTGGTAGCATTGCCTTTAAATTGTTTAACTTGGGTCAAACGTTTTGGGTAGCCTTCCACAATAAGTTGGGTGAATTTTGGCCCATTCCTCCTGACAGTGCTGGTGTAACTGAGTCAGGTTTGTAGGCCTCCTTGCTCACACACCCTTTTACAGTTCTGCCTACACAATTTTCTATAGGATTGAGGTCAGGGCTTTGTGATGGCCACTCCAATACCTTGACTTTGTTGTCCTTAAGCCATTTTGCCACAACTTTGGAAGTATGCTTGGGGTCATTGTCCATTTGGAAGACCCATTTGCGACCAAGCTTTAACTTCCTGATATCTTGAGATGTTGCTTCAATATATCCACACAATTTTCCTGCATCATGATGCCATCTTATTTGTGACATGCACCAGTCACACCTGCAGCAAAGCACCCCCACAACATGATGCTGCTACCCCCGTGCTTCACGGTTGGGATGGTGTTCTTCGGCTTGCAAGCCTCCCCCTTTTTCCTCCAAACGTAACAATGGTCGTTATGGCCAAACAGTTCTATTTTTGTTTCATCAGTCCAGAGGACATTTCTCCGAAAAGTACGTTCTTCGTCCTCATGTGCAGTTGCACACCGTAGTCTGGCTTTTTTATGGCGGTTTTGGAGCAGTGGCTTGTTCCTTGCTGAGCGGCCTTTCAGGTTATGTCGATCTAGGACTTGTTTTTACTGTGGATACAGATACTTTTGTACCCGTTTCCTCCAGCATCTTCACAAAGTCCTTTGCTGTTCTGTGATTGATTTGCACTTTTCGCACCAAAGTACATTCATCTATAGGAGACCGAACTTGTCTCCTTCCTGAGCGGTATGACAGCTGCGTGGTCCCATGGTGTTTATACTTGCGTACTATTGTTTGTACAGATGAACGTGGTACCTTCAGGCGTTTGGAAATTGCTCCCAACAATGAACCAGACTTGCGGAGGTATACCATTTTTTTTTTACTGAGGTCTTGGCTGATTTCTTTTGATTTTCCCATGATGTCAAGCAAAGAGGCACTGAGTTTGAAGGTAGGCCTTGAAATACATCCACAGGTACACCTCCAATTGACTCAAATGATGTCAATTAGCCTATCAGAAGCTTCTAAAGCCATGACATAATTTTCTGTAATTTTCCGAGCTGTTTAAAGGCACAGTCAACTTAGTGCATGTAAACTTCTGACCCACCTGAATTGTGATACAGTTAATTAAGTGAAATAATCTGTCTGTAAACAATTGTTGGAAAAATTACTTGTGTCATGTCCTAACCGACTTGCCAAAACTATAGTTTGTTAACAAGAAATATGTGGAGTGGTTGAAAAATTTGTTTTAATGACTCCAACCTAAGTGCATGTAAACTTCTGACATCAACTGTATATATGCCTTAATAAAAAAATGTTTAAAAAAAAAGACTCGCCCATGCTTAACTAGGGAGGCTCGACAATCGATAGTCAGGTTTCCATCCAAATGGCGACAGCTTTTCATGCAAATATTAAAAATTGAATAAAAACATTATGGGTATTTTCACATGAGATGTTTCATTCAAACTGACAAATAACTTTTGCGGTTAAAATTCCCATGTATTGAACAAAAAAATACAAGTTAAATTGGTTTCCATCGCATTTTCAACTCTACTGATTGTTTTGTCACAAAACCTGTTGCGTTATATAGCAAAATGTGCTCACTCTGGTCTTGGCACATGCGCTCTAGCCAACAGCTCGCAGGAAGTGCGGGTAGGCTACCTTCATGAGATTATAAAGACTGAGCTAGATTATTTTTATTTGTCAAATGCAGTGGAGGCTGGTGGGAGGAGCTATAGGTTGGGCTCATTGTAATGGCATAAATGGGAATGGTATCTAACATATGGAAACCATGTTTGACTCCGTTCCATCAATTCCAGTCCAGTCATTAGAATGAGCCCCTCCTATAACTCCTCCCACCAGCCTCCACTGGTCAAATGGTAGCCAAACATCATGATCATGTCACCAGAATAAAACCCTTGATATTTATTGAAAAGGTGCATCAGGTTCATCACCGGGCACTTTCACCACCCTGTGAAGTTCATCCAGTGCAGGCTGCTGAGGGGAGGACGGCTCATAATAATGGCTGGAACGGAGCAAATGGAATGGCATCAAACACATGGTAACCATGCGTTTGATCCCATTCCTCTCCTGCTATTTTCACGAGCCCGTTAAAAGTGCCACCAACCTCCTGTGATTTCGTCACAACTTATTTCATCTGTATCCTAAAACTGCAAGCTTTCCCTGAGTCGTAGCGGGAGACCACACAACATATTGCATGACTCCGAAGTTTACTTCTATATGATGGGTATTATACCAATATCTTTTTAGATTTATTCTTGCCTCCTATAAGACCCTATGAGTTGTGAACCGTACATGAGACAGACAACATCTTGGTGTCATTACACTCCTTATAGTTTGCTTTAATATATGGGGTGTCTAGATGATGAAATAAACATATTTCACATTCATTTGTTCAACATTGCAAAATATGAATCGCAAAACTACCCGTTTAGAGTTTTTTCATTTTTAGACATTGTTTAAAGCAATATACTCTACAAGTACATCACATTTACATGATAAATGAATGATTGATTGTGTAGCAGTAATAATCAATTGTATGAGCACCACCCCCAGAGTGAATGGGAAAATGGATTCAAAGGGAACTCCTCCTGCTGGTGATTTGCTGAATGTGTAATCTTAATTAAAAGGAGGGCTTGGATTGGTTCATGACATGTAATGTAAATTTCAATGTATAAAATCATATTTTCAAACATACCAGGGAGCCCACTCTGGATGTGATGTACTTGTAGAGTATATTGTTTAAAAAAAAAAGAAATGTAATGTTTTTTTTTGTTGACATATTAAGTGTCATTTTGGGTGATTCTGTCTTTAAGGGTGTGTTCGTAAATTCACTCTGTCGTGCCAGAGTGTGCTCAGAGTGCATTTGTGAGTGTCGTTAGATTGTCCGTTAGTAAATTCAGAGCGTTTTGCTCTCGGAGCGTTCAGAGCACACACTGGACGCTCTGGCCGAGGAGTGAGGTTGATCCGATCGTTCTGACCTCCCAACAGCAGTCAAGCACGCAACCGAACTTGATTGCTACTTCCAGACACAAATGAGAGAACACCTCACTCTGAACATCATTCAGGTGTAACAGTAACAATAATAAAAGATTAAAATTATATTAGTACTTTTTTATGCTAAGTGCAAGGTTTCTCCCAATTCACACAGCAGTATCACCCAGTCTTTGAGTCAGAGGATTCCAAAAGCATCTCTTCTGCCCATCTGTAAAAAAAAAAAATTAAAAACGAGGAAGAGTTGATGAGTGGCACACATATTAAAAAGGGGTGAGATTACTAAACACTTGTGATGTACCGTCTTATTAGTAATCCCCTTTTGTCCCTTCGGAGGTGTTTGCCAACACCTGATGGGCATGGCAGCGTAGAACAGCTCCAGGCCCCTCGTCACAAATTCTGGTCATGAAGGAGCCCGACTTCGGCTTCGGAAAGTATTCAGACCCCTTCACTTTCTCCACATTGTTACGTTACAGCCATATTCTAAAATTGATTAAATAAAAAAATGTTCATCATCAATCTACACACAATACCCCATAATGACAAAGTTAACAAGTTTTTAGAAAGCTTTGCAAATGGATTTTTTTTTTTTTATTAAAGAAAAAGTATTCAGACCCTTTGCTATGAGACTATGCATCCTGTTTCCATTGATCAACCTTGAGATGTTTCTACAACTTGATTGGAGTACACCTGTAGTAAATTCAATTGATTGGACATTATTTGGAAAGGCAGACACCTGTCTATACAGGGTCCCACAGTTGAAAATGGATGTCAGAGCACTTGGTGGAACCACCGAGACTCTTCCTAGAGCTGGCCGCCCGGCCAAACTGAGCAATCGGGGGAGAAGGGCCTTGGTCAGGGAGATGACCAAGAACCCGTGGGTCACTCTAACAGAGCTCAAAAGTTCCTCTGTGGAGATGGGGGACCTTCCAGAAGGACAGCCATCTCTGCAGCACTCCACCAATCAGACCTTTATGGTAGAGTGGCCAGACGGAAGCCACTCCTCAGTAAAAAGGAACACGACAGCTCGCTTGGAGTTTTCCAAAGGACACCTAAAGGACTCAGACCAAGAGAAACAAGATTCTCTAGTCTGATGAAACCAAGATTTAACTCTTTGGCCTGAATGCCAAGCGTCACATCTGGAGAAAACCAGGCACCACTCATCACCTGGCCAATACCATCCCTACGGTGAAGCATCATGGTGGCAGCATCATGCTGTGGGGATGTTTTTCAAGGGCGGGGACTGGGAGACTAGTCAGGATTGAGGGAAAGATGAATGGAGCTAAGTACAGAGATCCTTAATTAAAACCTGCTCCAAAGCACTCATGACCTCAAGACTGGGGGAGAAAGTTCACCTTCCAACAGGACAACGACCCTAAGCACAGAGCCAAGACAACACAGGAGTGGCTTTGGGACAAGTTTCTGAATGCGGTGAAGCATCATGGTGGCAGCATCATGCTGTGGGGATGTTTTTCAAGGGCGGGGACTGGGAGACTAGTCAGGATTGAGGGAAAGATGAATGGAGCTAAGTACAGAGATCCTTAATTAAAACCTGCTCCAAAGCACTCATGACCTCAAGACTGGGGGAGAAAGTTCACCTTCCAACAGGACAACGACCCTAAGCACAGAGCCAAGACAACACAGGAGTGGCTTTGGGACAAGTTTCTGAATGCGGCCCAGTCAGAGCCCGGACTTGAACCGTATCGAATATCTCTAGAGACCTGAAAATAGCTGTGCAGCTCCCAATCCAACCTGACAGAGCTTGAGAGGATCTGCAGAGAAGAATGGGAGAAACTCCCCAAATACAGGTGTGCAAGCTTGTTGCGTCATACCCAAGAAGACTCAAGGCTGTAATTGCTGCCAAAGCTACTTCAACAAAGTACCGAGTAAAGGGTCTGAATACTTATGTCAATGTGATATCATTTATTTATTTATTTTATACATTTGCAAAAATGTCTAAACCTGTTTTTTGTGTGTAGATTGATGAGGGGGAAAAAATATTTAATACATTTTAGAATAAGCCTGTGATGTAACAAAATGTGGAGTGATGGAGTCTGAATACTTTCCAAATGCACTGTATATCCAACCCAGCTCCTATATCACTGAGGGAGAGAGGGAAAGACATTCACCATACAGTCATGGAAGCCACCAGTAAATACACAATTCAACATAGCCAATCAGAGATCCTGATACACAGCTAAATCACAAGGGACACCTGCCAGCATGGAATTACTCACTCCGCCCAGGAGTAGTCCACTGGCACAGTGTTGAAGGGGACACCTCCTTACAACATAGATATACACACACAGCAATGATTACATTATCAATGGTGGTTAGGTGAATTCCAGGACAGATCGTGTTTTGACCATTGACCAAATCAAATGTGACCAACCTGATTCAAGTGTCCTCCATTACTCTGAAGTGGGACTGGTGTATAACAGCTCCTGATATGGTAGGAGGGTTCCTAGATGCTGCTGAACAACAAATCCACCAGGTTTTGTATGTAGGCTGTGAATGAAATAAAATATAACTCAATCATAGCGAGAAAAATAACTCTAGTTTGGAAATAATTGATATGCTAATAGAGGGACTAACTACAGAATAGATTCAGCCCGGTGACGCTGAACGCCGTTACTATGCAACCAGCTGTGTACGTTGCTGAATGCTTCCTGATAACGTTTTGCTATTCACTGCCAGAGCCATAGTTATATTTGTAGTAGATTAGTACCATCATTTATTTTTGCCTTAGAAAATAAACGACAAACTTATTATCAGTCATGTTTTGGGTTAGCAGACGAAGCCCCCAAATGCTAGCTAGCTACCTCATTTGCAAAACCGGGTAAGTTATATCTTTGTCCGAGTTTAAATGAGTTGGCTAGTGTTGAAACATTCTTGACAGTAAGCTGGCTACATGTTATTATTAGTTAGAAAGCTAGTATCCAAGTGCCTGCCCTGTATCGACTTAAATTTGAGCAAATAATAAAATGTCAATGGGCTACAATTAGCTGTTGTTAGCTAGCTAAGGTCAGCTATGCACATCGTCCTCTGAGATGCTACATCACATTACACGTTAGCTTGATGTATTTAGCTAGCTACCGTATCATTCTCCTTTCATCTGTGGGCATCATAGATAGCCTGACACACTAACATTATCAAATAATGTTGTATAACCAAAAATAACTGCTAGCTAGTACCAGCTATATACTTAGCTAAAGTACTCACCGACACCAGTGGTTTGACGGTTGACAGGCAGCGGAAGATACACTGTCGCAAGTAATCCATTCCTGGCCATATTGTTGAAATGCATTGGAAGTTTGCAACAACTTTATGGAAGCCCATTCTTACTCCTATTTGCGAGAGAAAAAAATGTGCTTACGTTGCACCCATATGCAGACTTGACAACGAATGTCCACATGGCATCTGGGAACATAGCACAACATAGCACAAGGTGTTGTCTCTGGGCAATTGGCAGTTGTGTAAAGTCCTTAAGTAAAAGTACTTAAGTAGTTTGTTTGGGGTATCTGTACTTTACTATTTATATGTTGACAACTTTTACCACCCAACATTCCTAAAGAAAATTATGTACTTTTTACTCCATACATTTTCCCTGGCACCCAAGAGTACTCATTACATTTGGAATGCATAGCAGGATAGAAAAATGGTCCAATTCACACACTTATCAAGAGAACATTCCTGGTCATCCATATTGTGTCTGATCTGGCGGACTCACTAAACACATGCTTCGTTTGTAAATGATGTCTGAGTGTTGGTGTGCCCCTGGCTATCTGGGAAAAAAAGAAAATGGTACCTCCTGGTTTGCTTAATATAAGGAATTTGAAATTATTTATACTTTAACTTTTGATACTTAAGTATACCAAACACTCCAGTAAGTTGTAAAGAACTCACAAAACTCAATTTCGGACGATACTGACCAAAATTATCCCATTTACACTTTGTAGTCAATTTTGGCACCAGAATGAATGATTGACTCATATTGATGCCACATAGGGCATTTAAAACCAGACATATTGCTTCTAAGAGACCGTTTAAATGTTGAATAAATTCATGTGTAAATGTTTCATAATCTAGATGTTCTCCATACGTTAGAAGACATTAAGTATAATGACACCAAGATGTTGTCCAACCATGATTGTGTTCTGACCCCAGTGTAGCTCAATGTAAACAAGGGTAACGTTTAGGCTTACGCTGACATTTTGATAACCATGTAAATCTCTCTTGGACAAGATTACTTATCAATATAGTCGGCTCTACTTACGTTCAGATTTTAAAATGCTAATAAGCATCAAAGTAGACATGCAAAACTACAAATCCCTGCCAGCTCCAGCACATCACTCTAGCTGACACCTTTGTGTACAGGTATTGTGTCAATATAAAACTTTCACAGGACAGATCACAGAATTGGGAATTTAAAGAAGTGTAGCCAATTTATTTCTTACTACATTTAGCTAACATTAGATAGCTAATTCAGAGATTCTTACCATTGCCTCGATTCAGCAGTCTCGTCCAGGTCATCATGGCATTTGTAGTCCTTTATGATAGCCATATTAGCAGCTAATTTGCAATGCATTATTGGGGGGTAAATACAGGCAAATATATTTATAAAAAGTCACTTTGTCCTAGAGAGCTTTACACAGTTATCAAAACATCACGCCAGGGTAAGCCACGAAACACAGCTCTTATTTTAAATGTTTCTAAAATCCCCTGAGGAAAAATGAATGGCGGGAAAACAATTGGAACCATTTCCATGTTTGACCGCTAAGTTTATGGGTATTATGACCCATACTGTGGTACTCTATAGCCGCATTCAAAACAACTGGAAACTCAGAAAAATGCGAGGTCAAATCAGTGATCTTCAGGTCCTAGCTCTAGAAAGAGGCCCGAGTTCCCGAGTTGGAATTCCAAGTTGGATGACTTAATATACATTTTTCCCAGTCGGAGCTTTTTTTAAAAATTATTTAAAAAAAAAATGTTATAAAGTGTTCCCAGTTGTTTTAAAACCAATTAAATCGGAAGTGTGAGATTTCCAAATTGTTTTGAATGCGGCATATTTCGGAGTTGTTTTGAACCCGGCATAATTTTGTGACGTGGTGACTCAAATTACGTCACCCCCGTAACATTCACATTGGAATCAAAACAGTGCAACGCCAATGTATCATACGGCGCCGCGGGCGTACCATTTAAAATAAAATAATCCAAACCCAGTCAACTATGCAAAAACTATCCGCCTGTGTGTATAACCTGTAGCTAACAGCAAGCAAACGCCTCAGGGTTCCGACTGTTTGCAAAGTGTGTGGTGACAGGAGAGGTGGTGCTCAATCACGGTCCAGCTCTAGATTTTAGGCGAACGTTACTTAGCTCATCCTTTGCAAGTAACTCTGCATGATCTAATAATTTGAGTATAGCATTGGCTGTGTTGTTACTTTTGTTACTTATGATAATTATCTAGTTACAGTATAGGCAGGAAATAGATACATGGCAGGGTAAAGGCACCCACAAACGTATTGTTGCTATCTAGTGATCTAAACAGTTGAGTGTGGTAGCAATGGTTGTTCAATGACAATAGCTACAGTACTGGGTATCTAGCTAGCTAGTTAGCGTGACAAATATATAAGCTATCGTTATAGTTATGACATGACATCTGGCTTGTTATCTACCAATCTTTACAACCTGTATAGACCAAGCAGACTTTTCCAACGACTTCATAAAACACTGATCTGGCATTAGCTATAAATCCTTTAAGTGACCAGCTATAGCTCAGCTAGCTAATAAAGTTAGCTTGCTGACTAGCATTGGGACCAGTGCCAAGGAGTGCGGGCGAGTCTGCAGAAATGCAAGCTATGCTAACTACTTAGCATTACAAGTCTTACCTTGATCTTTGTATCTAGGTCCCCCGTCCTCCACAGCATTTAATAAACCGGTGTTTAGTTGGTCCTCGTGACAAGTCCTCTTCTATATCCCCGACACGGAACATGCACCAGCCGGTTTTCACAATGCCATCCGTTCTCCTCTAGCTTGCTAATTTGATTTCATTTCGTGGCGAGACTGATTCGCCTTTGTCTGACTGACAGTGGCCATATTGACATTAATAGCGAGCGCACTGAGGTTCTCTGGGATTCGTAGTTTTGGAAATTCCTATTGCAGGAACGTCTCAGAAACATACGATCTTGAATGCACCCTTGATAAACTCTTTCTTTGGATTTGACCGCCGCCTGGCGGATTTGTTGTCTAATAATCCAATCACATTTTTTTCAGTAATAGAGATGTTGTTTTCCACAAAGTTCTAAAAGTTATTTACATTTACATTTAAGTCATTTAGCAGACGCTCTTATCCTTCAGTGTTTTTCACAGACCCAAATTAGACCACAATCACCTGCTTTTGGGTAAGGGTAAGCCAGCACTCATCTTTTCAACCCTGACAGTGAACAGTAAGCTCTATTTCAGGGCAATTCCACCACTTTTAAAACTCATTTTCATTATCTCCAGCACAATACCAGGGCCTACATATGTGGAAAAGGCACATTTCTGTATTTTGTAGAAAAAGATGAAAGGTTATTGTTTATTTTATATATACACACACACTAACATTCAAAAGTTTGGGGTCACTTTGAAATGTCCTTGTTTTGTATAAAAACATACAAAAATGAGTTGCAAAATTAATAGGAAATATAGTGAAGACATTGACAAAGTTATAATGATTTTTAATTGAAATAATAATTGTCTTTCAAACTTTGCTTTCATCAAAGAATCCTCCATTTGCAGCTATTACAGCCATGCAGACCTTTGGCATTCTAGTTGTCAATTTGTTGAGGTAATCTGAATAGATTGCATGCTTCCTGAAGCACCACCCACAAGTTGGATTGGCTTGATGGGCACTTCTTACGGTCAAGCTGCTCCCACAACAGCTCAAAAGTGTTGAGCTCCGGTGACTGTGCGGGCCACTCCATTATAGACAGAATACCAGCTAATTGCTTCTTCCCTAATTAGTTCTTGCATTTTTTATTACATTTTTTATTTTCAATCTTTATTTAACCAGGTAGGCCAGTTGAGAACAAGTTCTCATTTACAACTGTGACCTGGCCAAGATAAAGCAAAGCAGTGCGACACAAACAACAGCACAGAGTTACACATGGAATAAACAAACATACAGTCATTAACACAATAGAAAAAGTCTATATACAGTGTGTGCAAATGGCGTGAGGTGGTAAGGCAATAAATAGGCCGTAGTAGCGAAGTAATTACAATTTAGCAAATTAACACTGGATTGATAGATGTGCAGATGATGATGTACAAGTAGAAATACTGGTGTGCAAAAGAGCAAAAAGGTAAATAAAAACAATATGGGGATGAGGTAGGTAGATTGGATGGGCTATTTACAGATGTGCTGTGTACAGCTGCAGCGATCGGTAAGCTGCTCTGATAGCTGATGCTTAAAGTTAGTGAGGGAGATATAAGTCTCCAACTTCAGCTATTTTTGCAATTCTTTCCAGTCATTGGCAGCAGAGAACTGGGAGGAAAGGCGGCAAAAATAGGTGTTGGCTTTGGGGATGACCAGTGAGATATGCTAAAGCGCCAGCAGGTATATGACCAATGAGCTGAGATAAGGTGGAGCTTTACCTAGCAAAGACTTATAGATGACCTGGAGCCAGTGGGTCTGGCAACGAATATGTAGCAAGGGCCAGCTGACGAGAGCATACAGGTCACAGTGGTGGGTGGTATATGGGGCTTTGGTGACAAAACGGATGGCACTGTGATGGACTGCATCCAGTTTGCTGAGTAGAGTGTTGGAGGATATTTTGTAAATGACATCGCCGAAGTCAAGGATCAGAAGGATAGTCAGTTTTACGAGGGTATGTTTGGCAGCGTGAGTGAAGGAGGCTTTGTTGCGAAATAGGAAGCCAATTCTAGATTTAATTTTGGATTGGAGATGTTTAATATGAGTCTGGAAGGAGAGGTTACAGTCTAGCCAGACACCTAGGTATTTGTAGTTGTCCACATATTCTAAGTCAGAACCATCCAGAGTAGTGATGCTAGTCGGGCGTGCGGGTGCTGTTGAAAAGCATGCATTTAGTTCTACTAGTGTTTAAGAGCAGTTGGAGGCCATGGAAGGAGTGTTGTGTGGCATTGAAGCTCGTTGGGAGTTTTGTTAACACAGTGTCCAAAGAAGGGCCAGATGTATATAGAATGGTGTCATCTGCGTAGAGGTGGATCAGGGAATCATCAGCAGCAAGAGCGACAATGTTGATATATACAGAGAAAAGAGTTGGCCCAAGAATTGAACCCTGTGGTACCCCCATAGAGACTGCCAGAGGTCTGGACAATAGGCCCCCCGATTTGACACACTGAACTCTGTCTGAGATGTAATTGGTGAACCAGGCGAGGCAGTCATTTGAGAAACCAAGGCTGGTGAGTCTGCCGATAAGAATACGGTGATTGACAGAGTCGAAAGCCTTGGCCAGACAGTACTGTCTTTTATCGATGGCGGTTATGATATCGTTTAGTGCCTTGAGTGTGGCTGTGGTGCACCCGTGACCAGCTCGGAAACCGGATTGCACAGCAGAGAAGGTACGTGGGATTCGAAATGGTCAGTTATCTGTTTGGCTTTCGAAGACTTTAGAAAGGCAAGGCAGGATGGATATAGGTTTGTAACAGTTTGCGTCTAGAGTGTCACCCCCTTTGAAGAGGGAGAGGACTGCGGCAGCTTTCCAATCTTTAGGGATCTCGGACGATATGAAAGGGAGGTTGAGCAGACTGGTAATAGAGGTTGCATCAATGGCGGCGGATAATTTTAGAAAGAGAAGGTCCAGATTGTCTAGCCCAGCTGATTTGTACAGGTCTAGGTTTTGCAACTCTTTCAGAACACCTGCTATCTGGATTTGGGTGAAGGAGAAGCTGGGGAGGCTTGGGCAAGTAGCTGCGGGGGGTGCAGAGCTGTTGGCCAGGGTTGGGATAGCAAGGAGGAAAGCTTGGCCAGCCGTAGAGAAATGCTTATTGAAATTCTCGATTTTCATGGATTTATCGGTGGTGACAGTTTCCTGTCCTCAGTGCAGTGGGCAGCTGGGAGGAGGTGCTCATATTCTCCATGGATTTTACAGTGTCCCAAAACTTTTTGGAGTTGGAGCTACAGGATGCAAATTTCTGTTAGAAAAAGATAGCCTTTGCTTTCCTAACTGACTGCGTGTATTGGTTCCTGACTTTCCTGAAAAGTTCCATTTCACTGGGACTATTCGATGCTAGTGCAGTCTGCCACAGGATGTTTTTGTGCTGGTCGAGGGCAGTCAGGTCTGGCGTGAACCAAGGGCTATATCTGTTCTTAGTTCTACATTTCTTAAAAGGGGCATGCTTATTTAAGATGGTGAGGAAATTACTTTTAAAGAATGACCAGGCATCCTCTACTGATGGGATGAGGTCAATATCCTTCCAGGATACCCGGGCCAGGTCGATTAGAAAGGCCTGCTCGCAGAAGTGTTTTAGGGAGCGTTTGACAGTGATGAGGGGTGGTCGTTTGACCACGGACCCATAGCGGATGCAGGCAATGAGGCAGTGATCGCTAAGATCCTGAAAACAGCAGAGGCGTATTTGGAGGGCAAGTTTGTCAGGATAATATCTATGAGGGTGCCCATGTTTCGGATTTGGGGTTGTACCTGGTGGGTTCCTTGATAATTTGTGTGAGATTGAGGGCATCTAGCTTAGATTTTAGGACTGCCGCAATGAGTATATCCCAGTTTAGCTCACCTAACAGAACAAACTCTGAAGATAGCTAAGGGGCAATCAATTCACATATGGTGTCCAGGGCACTGCTGGGAGCTGAGGGGGGTCTAGAAGAGGCGGCAACAGTCAGAGACTTATTTCTGGAGAGGTACATTTTTAAAATTAGAAGCTTGAACTGTTTGGGCATAGACCTGGAAAGTATGACAGAACTTTGCAGGCTATCTCTGCAGTAGATTGCAACTCCTCCCCCATTGGCAGTTATATCTTGATGGAAAATGTTGTAGTTGGGTATGGAAATCTCAGAATTTTTGGTGGCCTTCCTAAACTAGGATTCAGACATGGCTTCGATGATCAGGAGTAATGGTCCAGGGCTTACGGCAGGATTCCGGTGTTGTAGTGGAGAAAAACAGTCCGATATGCTCAGGTTTTTAAACGCCCTGTGCAGACTGGCAGGCTGCAAGTATTATCCAGGCTAAAAGCGGCTGGTGTCTGTGCTAAAGGTAAAGGCCGCTAGCAGTGGCTAACTTTGACTAAATAGCTAGTAGCTAATTAGCAGGTTAGCTTCTGAAGGCTAGCTTCTGATGGAGGTTCTGGCTATAAGGTCTAAAAATAGCAGATCCGTATCACATTGGGTGAGGCGGGTTGCCGGAAGGTATATTGAATTTAAAAATGAAAAAATAGATTGAAATATATACAAAAAAGACTAAAAATACTACATGTACACGGGAGAACGACAAACAACATCTGCACTGCTACGCCATCTTGGAACATTCTTAGTTTGGAGCTGTGCTTTGGGTCATTGTCCTGTTGTAGGAGAAATGGGCTCCAATTAAACGCCGTCCACGGGGTATGGCATGGTGTTGCAAAATGGAGTGATAGCCTTCCTTCTTCAAGATTCCTTTTACCCTGTACAAATCTCCCACTTTACCAGCACCAAAGCACCCCCAGACCATCACATTGTCTCCACCATGCTTGACAGATGGTGTCAAGCACTCCTCCAGCATCTTTTCATTTTTTCTGCGTCTCACGATTGTTCTTCTTTGTGATCCGAACTCCTCAAACTTAGATTAGTCTGTCCATAACACTTTTTTCCAATCTTCCTCGTCCAGTGTCTGTGTTCTTTTTCCCATCTTAGTCTTTTCTTTTTATTGGCTAGTCTGAGATATGGCTTTTTCTTTGCAACTCTGCCTAGAAGGCCAGCATCCCGGAGTCGCCTCTTCACTGTTGACGTTTAGACTGGTGTTTTGCGGATTGAGGACTTGTGAGGCATCTGTTTCTCAGACTAGACTCTCTAATGTACTTGTCCTCTTGCTCAGTTGTGCACAGGGTCCTCCCACTCCTCTTCCTATTCTGGTTAGAGCCAGTTTGCGCAGTTCTGTGAAGGGAGTAGTACACAGCGTTATACGAGATCTTCAGTTTCTTGGCAATTTCTCGCATGGAATAGCCTTAATTTCTCAGAACAAGAATAGACTGACGAGTTTCAGAAGAAAGTGCTTTGTTTCTGGTCATATTGAGCCTGTATCGAACCCACAAATGCTGATGCTCCAGATACTCAACTAGTCGAAAGAAGGACAGTTTTATTGCTTCTTTAATCAGAACACCAGTTTTCAGCTGTTCTAACTAATATAATTGCAAAAGGGTTTTCAAATGATCAATTAGCCTTTTAAAATGCTAAACTTGGATTAGCTAACACAACATGCCATTGGAACACAGGAGTGATGGTTGCTGATAATGGGCCTCTGTGTGCCTATGTAGATATTCCATAAAAAATCTGCCATTTCCAGCAACAATAGTCATTTACAACATTAACAATGTCCAACACTGTATTTCTGATCAATATGATATTACTTTAATGGACAAAAACTGTTGCTGTTCTTTCAAAAACAATCACATTTCTAGTGACCCCAAACTTTTGAACAAGACACTTTAAAGGGAACACTTTATTCCCTTTATTTCCTACTTTCAAACTGTCATGCAATAAAATGCTAATTAATTACTTAAAAATCATACAATATGATTTTCTGGATTTTTGTTTTAGATTCCGTCTCTCACAGTTGAAGTGTACCTATGATAAAAAATTACAGACCTCTACATGCTTTCTAAGTAGGAAAACCTGCAAAATCGGCAGTGTATCAAATACTTGTTCTCCCCACTGTATATACATACATACATACATACATACATACATACATACATACATACATACATACATACATACATACATACATACATACATATACACACCTCGTAAGCATTTGTATCTGTCATGTGTGAATGTTGCTGTTTTTATGTTTAATATATACAGTATATCAGAAATTGTGTAATATAATTATTGTTAACATAAAATTATAAATATAGTTTATACAGGTTTATACACATTTTCTGTATATTGTAAATAGCCTCTAAAATATACGTAAACAGACCATAAATGTCAAAAAATGTGTTTTCTTGGAAAGCAGTAAGTGCTATGATCCTGTCTCAGCCTCCAGTAATTATGCTGCAATAGTGTCGGGCGGCTAGGGTCAGTCTGTTATATCTGGAGTATTTCTCCTGTCTTATCCAGTGTCCTGGGTGAATTTAAGTATGCTCCTTCTAATTCTCTCTTGCTTTCTCTTTCTTTCTATTTCTCTCCTCTCTCTTCTCTCAGAGGACCTGAGGACCATGCCTCAGGACTACCTGGCATGATGACTCCTTGCTGTTTCCAGTCCACCTGGTTGTGCTGCAGTTTCAACCTTTCTGCCTGTGGCTATGGAACCCTGACCTGTTCACCGGATAAGCTACCTTGTCCCAGACCTACTGTTATTCTCTCTCTCTACCGCACCTGCTGTCTCTAACTCTGAATGATCCGCTATGAAAAGCCAACTGACATTTACTCCTGAGGTGCTGACCTGTTGCACCTTCTACAACCACTGTGATTATTATTATCTAACCCTGCTGGTCATCTATGAACTTTTGAACATCTTGGTCATGTTCTGTTATAATCTCCACCCGGCACAGCCAGAAGAGGAATGGCCACCCCTCAGAGCCTGATTCCTGTCTAGGTTTCGGCCTTTCTAGGGAGTTTTTCCTAGCCACCATGCTTCTACATCTGTATTGCTTGCTGTTTGGGGTTCTAGGCTGAGTTTCTGTATAGCACTTTATGACGTCAGCTGATGTAAAAAGGGCTGTATAAATAAATCGGATTGATTGATTGATACAATATCAGTACTTTTTACATTTACAACTTTTCTAAGTCAATATCATCAACTGATTTCAGCCAGTGTATGGCTGTGGATTGACTGCATTGTTTCAATGGAAGGTTGGCGTATTGTCAGTTAATTTGAACAATTTATGGAATTTTTCCTCAAACTGTCTGGCTAGCATACAGTGGAGATTTTATTTTATGTATATCTTATCACAGCTTTGGCAAACCATGGTTTAGCAACTCCCTGACCAAAATGGCTGACCTTTATCCCATCATAAGGGTCCCATCATAAGAAGGTTAATGACCATTCTAGTATTCTAGTTCCTAATTAAATCAAAATAAAATCAAATTTTATTGGTCATATACACATTGTTAGCAAATGTTATTGCGAGTGTAGTGAAATGCTTGTGTTTTTAGTTCCGACAGTGCAGCAATATCTAACAAGTAATCTAACAATTCCACAACAACTACCTAATACACACAAATCTAAGCAAAGGGATGGAATAAGAATATGTTCATATAAATATATGGATGAGCAATGACCGAGCAGCATAGGCAAGATGCAATAGATGATATAAAACACAGTATATAAATATGGGATGAGTAATGCAAGATATGTAAACATCATTATTAAAGTGGCATTAATAAAGTGACTAGTGATCCATTTGTTAGAGTGGCCAATGATTTCAAGTCTGTATGTAGGCAGCAGCCTCTCTGTGTTAGTGATGGCTGTTTAACAGTCTGATGGCCTTAAGATAGAAGCTATTTTTCACTCTCTCGGTCCCAGCTTTGATGCACCTGTACTGACCTCACCTTCTGGATGGTAGCGGGATAAACGATAGTGGCTCGGGTGGTTGTCCTTCCTGTGACATCAGGTGCTGTAGGTGAACTGGAGGGCAGGTAGATTGCCTCCCGGTGATGGATAAGAGCGTCTGCTAAATGACTTAAATGTAAATGTGATGGGTTGTGCAGACCGTACCACTCTCTGGAGAGCCCTGCAGTTGTGGGCAGTGCAGTTGCCATACCAGGCGGTGATACAGCCCAACAGGATGCTCTCAATTGTGCATCTGTAAAAGTTTGTGAGGGTTTCAGGTGACAAGCTAAATTTCTTCAGCCTCCTGAGGTTGAAGCGCCTTCTTCCCCACACTGTCTATGTGGGTGGACCATTTCAGTTTGTCAGTGATGTGTACGCCGAGGAACTTAAAACTTTCCACCTTCTCCACTGCTGTCCCGTCGATGTGGATAAGGGGGTGCTCCCTCTGCTGTTTCCTGAATTTCACGACCATCTCCTTTGTTTTGTTGACGTTGAGTGAGAGGTTGTTTTCCTGGCCTTACCAAGGCGACTATTGTCTATCTAGTAAATGTGCTAGCTATTTCAGTGGATATTGAACACATTTCTACCTGCAAATGAATTTGTTTTATTAGATCTAAGGAATTGTAATAAATTCACACAAGGTTTTTTGTGGAAATCAAAGGAAGTCAAAGGAAGTCAAAGTAGGCCATAAATGTTTGAGTAATTTACATTTGGTTTGAGGTCTCTCTGACAATCAATTAGAAAGGGTATTGCGATAACAATAAAATGACATATTTCACAAGATTTAAGTAATTTTTATAAAGTTTTTTGGTGGAAATCCAAGGTTGTAAAAGTAGGCCAGACATTTGTAGAATAATTTACACTTGGTTCAAGGTGTCACTGACAAGCCTATGGAAAAGTTAATGCGATAAGAATAATTATATATTTTACTAGGTTTAAGGTTTCTTATCTAAAAGGTTTCATTTAGTTTCCTTAATAGGATATTGATTTATGCGTCATATCTTTTTCTTAATCCACTTAGAACTCATATTTTGATCAGCAAAGGCTACAATACCTTTATCACAACACATGTAGGCCTGCTAAAGCTTTGAATACAGAAAATGATCACCATTACAAGAATAACAGCACATTAATAGCTGCAGTAAATGAAAGGCTTGGCTGTGTCTTAGTTTCTGTTGTCCTATTTTGTAATGCTAATCTATAGTCCTTCATTAAAACCTGTTGATTGGGGAAGACTTGCTGATTTCTGATTAAGTGGATCAAGATGTCTGTTAACTTCCACCCGAAGAGCTTCTGTCAACAGTCCGGGTAGGAGGGGCGACTCGTTCCTCTCACAACCCGTCTCCAACCCCTTATCGATGTTGTGTATTGTCAATGCCAACTGTTCTCGCAAAATCAAAGCTTGCCGGTCCGTAGAATGTGTGAACATGGGATCAGCATCACTCAGGGGTGTCATATACCCCAAAAATCTGAGGGGACTATGTGTGAATGGCTGGGGGTTGGTCTACCGGGAGGAACATTTCCTTCTGTACATAAATGTGAGAATGTTGCATTTTTCAAACACCTGAAACAGCATTTTCCTGCTATCTAAAGCCAAAATACTTATGCTTTGTAAAAAAAACATTTGGATTTTTCTGCATATCTAAGCATACATCTTAAACTGTCTGTAAAAGAAGAAATGAAATATGCTGCTCTGCATCTCTGCTAAAATCTGGGTTAAAGATGAAAAGGAATTCAGTAGATTTAGTTATTGCTTGCTTTTCTCAAATAGTTAGACAAGCTAGCTACTAACTAGATTGATAGCCTGAAATGGCTTCTTGGTAGCTAGTTATGAGGTTGTTGAGAGTAGGAACCTATCTGGGCTAGCTAAAGCCAACGGCATAAAATTGCTAAGTGACTAGTAGTATTACAGAGGAATTAAAAAAAAAAAATGTATTGACAAATCTGAGGGGGAACGTGCCCCTGTGCCCCCTATGGGCATGACACCCCCGGCGTCACCCCTTACAAATGGCACTATCTAATGAAGTAAAAAAATAACGCAAGGTTTTATATTTAGGTTAGGCATACCCAGAGCAATAATACAGGCATTTTGTATTGGGGCAATGGGCGCCAAATGTGTCTCTAACTTTGTAGGGCTACTTTTATATGTCCTATGTGAGTGTTACAATTAAATAGGCAACCAATTCATATTTCAAGTTTTGCACAAATTTCATTTTTGCTGCTCTATTCCCAACTCCAATGTGGTGAATAAAAAAATGGTTGGCTTGACAATGACAGCTGAACAACTGAAATCTAAGACATGAATTTGTCTGAATCTTTCATCTCTTTTGTTGAATATGTTGGTTTCGTGTTGTCCGTCTACTACATCTATTAAAATGAGGACCCAGCAGGCCTGCCCTGCCAAAAAGAGACCGCTAATAACATGATGATTAACACACACAGCACAGGGAGCACATCTGTTTAGCTGTCTGACTACTGTTGATCTGGCATCACGTTTTGTGTGTGTGTATGTGTCTGTCCTCTGCCTGTCAGCTGTTGATCTGTCATTCAGCAATTCCTGTGTGTTGTCTGCGTGTATGCTGTCTGCGGGCACACTGTCTGTCATCCCAAGACCACCTGCCACACTCCAGTCCCAATACACACTCCAGACTGGGACTCTATGGAGGAACCAGTTGCCTCAGCCACTATAGTGTTTGTGTGTGTATATGACAGAAAAAGACCCAGCCAGCTCCTGCATTAGAGACACATAATCAGGTCCATGTGAAGAGCCCTTTACAATCCACATCCCAGAGCAGAGCACACACTGGATTACTCATCTGTCCCCTATGGGAGCTCGGCTCCCAATACACACCAGTCTGTTTGACCTGACACACACCTACACAGGGGGACCACCATAGACTCAGGCAGAGAAGGATAGACATACCTCCACACACTAATGATGTTATACACATACTTGACAAACTTAATTACACTAATATGATAATCTGTCCATGGGGTGCCATTCTAAAGCCACACAGGGGTTGAGGGGCCAGTTGTTAATGAGTGAGAGGAAAATATCTGTCTGTCAGTGATGTCCATCTATGCCTTTTGATCAAGCAAGACTAGTGCTCCAATTAGAACAATATTAGATCATGAAAACTAGATCATTATCCCAGACCGAGTTCAATTTGATAAATAATGCCAAAAGTTTAGGCTCAAACTGTTTCGATTTTTAATTAAACAATTCAAGAATTGACATAGCCTACTGGAAGCCTATCAACGATGTTTTGACTGAATGACAAGCAGGGTGAAACCGCTTAGATGTCCATTAGAGAGAGATTATCACATCATTAATTGCCGGTAAAAAAAAACCACTCTATCTACTAATCTATTGGTGTCTAATCCACCCATGTTTCAGATGAAAATGGGGTCATTAAAAACGAAATGTGTGTTTTTCTTTCACGTGCGAGTCCCAGCTTTACTGGTCGATGTGGTGTTGATGGGTGTGATCGATGAGTGGGTGGACGTGGGGGTTGGGATCAGGCAGAGGCTATTAGTCCTAAAATAGGGCGTTACTTTGAAGCTCTCCCACGCGTCCACTGTTTTTGATGTTGGTCCCCACCCCCCCCTTTGTACACGTCCGTCGGGATGTCACAGCGGGGCTACTATATATAAAGGTGGTCAGTCTTTGTCCTCCTCCATCTGCAACAGGGTTTAACTCTCAACTCTTTCAGAAATGGCATATTTCCCAATTTGGCTGCTGTGCGCCAGTGCGATACTGTCTCTAACGCACAGCTTCAACCAGGAGAACCTGAAAGAGGCTATGCTTCAGAGGCTTGGACTGAAGGAACTCCCAAGGATCAATAAAAGGGACTTGGAAAACCTGGTCGTTCCTAGCCACATCAGAAACAAGTACCTGACCCTGCTGAAGCTGCACCACGAGAGGAGACGCCGCTCTCTGCCCAGCCTAGCAGGAATCCTCAGGGGGTATTCCGGGAACGCAGGTAAACAGCAATGGCAACTATGACAGTTTCTAAGACTGAGAATATGACAGTTTTAAAGACTGACTGATTTTTATTTTCCATCATTATATTTGATTTACTATTAGTTATACTATTGTTAACACCAATGCGTATTTCTCAGTTTGGTTCTGTTTGGATTCCAAATTACGCACGGCTGTCCAATTGTCTACATGCGGTGTCCTGTTATATTCTACATAACAGATATATCGGGGGAGATTCTTTACTCTGACGCCACCAGAGAGCGGTTGGTTTTCGACATGGAGGCCAGGGTCCCAGCCAACAGCGAGGTGACCATGGCGGAGCTCAGACTCTACCAGAACGCCCCTCATAAACTGCACCTGGCCGGGAGAAAGAGTCAAAAGCAGGGCAACAACGCACGGGTCAGCGTCTACTGGGTGGAGGTTCTAGAGAACGGCGCCAACCGCTTCTCACTGGTAGACTCAAGGTCAGCACCGTTACCGCACATCATTCAACAGCCTACTTTTAATTAGCCTAATAGTAATTAATTAGCATGCTAGTTAATTAAAGTGCTATTGTGATTCATTTGTACGGGTGTCCTCTTTCAATAGGTTGGTGCCAATCTACGAGACCGGGTGGAAAAGTTTCGATGTGACGCAGGCCGTACACTACTGGTCGAAGGGACGTCGAGAGGTGCTGCTGCGCCTGGAGCTGCGGGTCGAGGGGGAGAGACCGGGAAGCTACGCAGCCGGGATGGCCAAGAGTATGCGCTTTACCGCGCAGGACCCCTCTGACCAGAGCGCGGGAAAGCCTGAGCTTCTTTTTTACACCTTGAACCTGGAGGAATATGGGTAAGTGACATTTAATAGCTAGGCCAATGGCAATGTTTAGAACCTTGGTTGGATAGTGGACACATTTTAAGCATATAGGCTACACACATATGGACCTGGCTGCTATGTCACAGTATGACATTAGCTTATACATGATTTTGAGAATCCTCTATAGGTGTGTCAAACGTGTAATAACCTGACCGTTTATCTTCGTCCAGTTCCCGTGGTGACTGCCAGTCCAGCAAGCCGAACGGCATATGCTGCAGAGAAGACCACTTCATCAACTTCCGGGAGCTAACTTGGACTCAATACTGGGTCATCGAACCTGCGGGCTACCAGTCCTTCCGATGCGCAGGAGGATGCAAGCAGCCAAAGCGTCATTATGGCTACGGAGAACGGCGGTGCGCGGCTACGGAGAACGCGCCGCTACCTATAATGTACCTGGTGAAAGAAGGAGACTACACTGAGATTGAAGTGGCCGAGTTTCCCAACATGATAGTGGAGAAGTGCAGATGTACAATGGACAATGTATCTGTTTGAGAATGAAGAAGGAGCGCAATCCAGAGAGACAGAGATGCGAGTGCGACTCGTGATGCACAGAACTTTTTTTCTTCAAATTTAAATTACTATAGGCTAAAAAGGAGATATCTTGTTGGTGTGAATATTTGAGACAACGGTTATATTAGCCGATCACTTGTTTGTTGAGCACTTTAAATGTAAATACGTAGCCTAATTTATGTTGCCCATGAATGCATTTATACTCTTCATATGACAAGATTAAAAATATGAATTAATTGCACATTTCCAAAGTATATTAACGACCGTATTTTTCTTCCACAAATCCTTAATTGACACAGTGTCACTTCATTGTTGTCTAAGGGTTTGTCTTTTGAGGGAAAGCGGGGGAGTGTGAATAAACGAAAACACAGTCAAACTGAGATCATTTACAAATTTTATCATTAGAGCCTCACCACTAACCCAGTCCTTTGTTATGGTAACACATCCTCATCACGGGGCTTCCGATCAGTGATTGTTTTGTGGATTTATTTACTTAGTTTCAGTCTCAGAATCTACAGCACTGCATCCATTGGCGACCAGTGTGGCCAAGCTAAACGTCACCAATTACGCACGAATGACACGCGGACAGGTTGATTCTTATGCAAATGCACGGAAGGAGTTTTGAACTATGTCAAATTAGTTTTTATTTAAAAATGTTTTATTTAAAAATGGCATGATTGATTTGAAAGACATCCAGTCCACTCTACCATTTATGACCAAGACCACGAGACAAAACCAATGTCAGATCGCGGTCCTCATCTCGTCCCCCATTAGAGCCCCAGTCAATGTAAAGTGTGAGGTATTTTGCTCTAATCTTAATCTATTCTCCGTGGTGTTCCGCGTTTGCCTGGCTACCCAAGCTCCTTGCTACGGACACACGCTACACCAAGCCCACGGACATTAGTTTCTTCTCAGCAATGAAGATAGCTGGGGAAAAAATCTGTTTCAGTCATCACGCAAATTCAGCATAACTGGGTGAAATCATACATTCGGCTCAGGAAGGTTGGTGTTGCCTTGTTTTGCACACACTGTACAAGATAATAAAATGCAGTACTACAGGAAATTTCTTTAACGTAGCTCTTTATTCGCTAGCTATAACTGGCATGTTCACGTATCGCCAACCAGGATCCAACCGACCATGACCTAACCGTTTGGGTGGTCTTAACCAATCATAGCGCAGTATGAAATGGCGGTAAAATGCATCCAATTACAATTCAGTATGTTTACACATGAATATTACATCCCCCTTTTAAAAAAAAAGAAAATGTTTACATATTCTAAGGGTTTCTTTTGGATACATGCTCTGTAGTTTGAACTCAAGGTAGGTACCCATTTATATTGCATACTACACCAACTGAATCAACATAGACTCTGAAACAATAATCCAACATACTGTTACTTTTCAAACAAGGGATTCTCAGCAACTCAGCTTTCACTAGAAATAACATCTTAACATTTCAAACAGATACAAATAGCAAAGCATTTCAAGTGAACTTTCAATAACAAGTTTACAGTCAAACTCTTTTAGGGCAGCGATCCGCCTACACCCTTTAACATTTCACAGGTCTAGGACAGCTCTGGGCTTGACCTCTCTTCCTGACCTTGTGCGATATGATGCTGAGCATGCTTCTGTGTCAGTCAACAGTTCTTGTGGTGTTGCAGGTAAGTATGGTGCATGTTGTTATGTTGTGCTGTGTGTGTGTGTTTAGTCCATCACGTTCTCTTTCAGGGGAACAGTTCATCTCATCATCGTGTTGTTCTTTTGTGTTCAGTAGGTGACGACGATTGCGGCGGTACACCGCTCCTTCTGCGGCGCGGACGTGATATGAACGTTCAGTGTCAGCTGGCTGGATGACGACTGCTGGCTTCCAGAGGCCATGCTCCTGGATTCTAACTGACTCTCCGTCGATCAGTGGTGGCAGTGGTCTAGCTGACCTGTCGTAGTATCGCTTTTGTTGTCGTTGTCTCTGTGCACGTTTTTAATGCATTTCCTTGTAGCTGACGACCTCAGGTTGCAGCTGCTGGTTGGTGCTGGGAAGGATTGAGCGAAGTCTGCGGCTCATCAACAGCTGGGCTGGTGATTTGAAGTAGTCAACTGGAGTGTTGCGGTATTCAAGGAGACTGATGTAGGGGTCCTCTTGTCTGCTTTTGCTTTATCCATGAGGGATGTATCAATCTGCACAGATTTTTCAGCAAGGCCATTACTTTGAGGGTAATGTGGGCTTGTGGTGACGTGTGTGAACTCCCATGCTTTTGTGAAGGATTCAAACTCATTTGATTTGTAACAGGGCCCATTGTCAGATATTAAAGTCTCTACAATACCATGCCTGGCAAAGGCTGCTTTCAGCTTGTGTATTACAGCTGCAGATGTGGTGCTGTGAAGCTTGTCGAGTTCGAAGTATCTGCTGTAGTAGTCCACTGTTACGATGTAGTCCTCGTTGTTCCAGGTAAACTGATTGGTTGCCACGAAATTCCAGGGTCGGTCTGGGATACAGTGAGGTAACATGGGCTCTTTGGTGTTTGAGGGGCGTCGTTCAAGACATATGCGCATTTACCAACAATGTCCTCTATTTGTTTGCACATTCCGGGCCAAAACAAAATGTCCTGTGCTCTCTGTTTGCACTTTTCCATGCCCATGTGTCCAGCATGGATCTTTGTCAAAATCTCTTCTCTGAGACTGGTAGGAATAATGATTTTCTCTCATTTGAAAATTATTCAGTTGATCTGTGATAGTTCATCACGATGGTTCCAGAATTCTGAGACGCTCTGAGGGCATTTTCTCCTCTCCTCAGGCCATCCATCCTGTATGACTTTCCTCAGCTGTGTGAGTTGCGAGTCCTTTTCTGTTTCTGCTTGGATCTCCTTCAGTTTTGTGTCACTAACTGGTAAGTTGCTGTACACAGTGTACACTTGCATGTCCATGCCTTCACTGAGGCTGCTGTCCTTATAGGTAAGAAACTTCCTGGAGAGTGTGTCTGCGACAGGGATGTCTTTGCCTGGATGGTGAGTGATTGTGAAGTCATATTTTTGTAGTTGAAGGATCATTCTCTGTAGCCTTGGCGGGGCTGCGGCTAGTGGTTTCCTCATAATTGACTCAAGGGGCTTGTGGTCGGATTCCACAATGACTTGTCGTCCATATATGTACTGATGGAAACTTTTACATCCGAACAGAATGGCGTAGAGCTCCATTTTCGATTTGAGCGTAGTTGATTTCACAGTCTGTGAGAGATTTGGAAGCGTAGCCGATGGGCTTTCCTTCTTGCAGTAGCACTGCACCTAGTCCATACTTCGATGCGTCCACTTGGTGTCTGAGCTCTTTGTTGTGGTCGTAGTAGGCAAGGATTGGTCCTGGTTCTCTCGTGATCAAGTCTTTCACATTCTGGAAAGCAATGTCGTGTTGCTTGTCCCAGAGAAACTCACTGGACTGCTTTAGCCGTTGACGCAGGGGTGCATTAGCATTGGAGAGGCTGGGTGCTAACTTGGCTAAGTAGTTGACCATACCAAGCACTGTTTCCAGCTCTGTGCGGTTCTTTGGTGGCTCCATTTCTTTTATGGCTGAGATCTTCTGTGGATGTGGCTTGATTCCAGTCTCTGTGAGAAGATGTCCGAAGTAGCTGACCTCTGTAGCGCGACTGTGCTCTTCTCGGGGTTGAGCCGGACTCCTCTCTCGCGGGACCTTTGCAGCATCGCGCTGAGGTTTCGGTCGTGCTCCTCTTTGGTTCGACCATAGACAAGGATGTCGTCCACAATGGCCACAACTCCGTCGAGGCCTTCGTACACTTCGTCGATCTTTCGCTGAAACACGTCTTGGGCTGAGATAATCCCAAAAGGCAGGTGACAGAACCTGTAGCGTCCAAACGGTGTCTTGAATGTTGAGCTTAGATTACTCTTCTGTGAGCTTGATAGCCCAGTAGCCTGATCTAGCGTCCATGACACTGAAGTAGTGTGCTCCCGCTAGCTTGTGTGTGATACCATCTAGCGTCGGAAAAGGGTAATGGGGACGTTTGATAGCCTTGTTCAAGTCTCTTGGGTCGAGACATACTCGGAGCTTGCCTGTGCGTGGTTTCTTCACACAGTCAGTCGGTTCTGTAACCTTGGTGACTATGTCAGATTGCTCCACGCTCTCCAACTCTTTCTTCAGACGGGCACGGAGAGCAAGGGGAATCTTTCTCGTGGGTAGACCACAGGGGTTGCGTCTGGGTCAAGGTGAATGGTACATTCTCCTGGGAATAATCCTATTCCTGTAAAAACATCAGCAAACTCCTCCAGTAAATTGTCTGTCTCTACTGGTGCTGTCACTGATAAAACTAGCTTGATGAGGTCCATGTCTAAACAAATCAAATTTATTTATATAGCCCTTCATACATCAGCTGATATCTCAAAGTGCTGTACAGAAACCCAGCCTAAAACCCCAAACAGCAAGCAATGCAGGTGTAGAAGCACGGTGGCTAGGAAAATATGAGCACCTCCCAGCTTCCCTGAGGCTAGGAAACACTGTCACCACTGATAAATCCACGATAATTGAGAATTTAAATACGCATTTCTCTACGCTGGCCATGCTGCTTTCCTCCCGGCTACCCCAACCCCGACCAACAGCTCCGCACCCCCCGCAGCTACTTGCCCAAGCCTCCCCAGCTTCTCCTTCACCCAAATCCAGAGATAGCAGATGTTCTGAAAGACCTGCAAAACCTGGACCCATACAAATCAGCTGGGCTAGACAATCTGGACCCTCTCTTTCTAAAATTATCAGCCACCATTGTTGCAAACCCTATTACCAGTCTGCTCAACCTCTCTTTCGTATCGTCCGAGATCCCAAAAGATTGTAAAGCTGCCGCGGTCATCCCCCTCTTCAAAGGGGGTGACACTCTAGAACCAAACTGTTACAGACCTATATCCATCCTGCCCTGCCTTTCTAAAGTCTTTGAAAGCCAAGTTAATAAACAGATCACTGACCATTTCGAAATCCCACCGTACCTTCTCCCCTGTGCAATCCGGTTTCCGAGCTGGTCACGGGTGCACCTCAGCCACGCTCAAGGTGCTAACCGATATCATACCTACCATCGATAAAAGGTTGTACCGTGCAGCCGTCTTCATCGACCTGGCCAAGGCTTTCGACTCTGTCAATCACCATATTCTTATTATCGGCAGACTCAACAGCCTTGGTTTCTCAAATGACTGCCTCGCCTGGTTCACCAACTACTTCTCAGACAGAGTTCACAGAGTTCAGTGTGTCAAATCAGAGGGCCTGTTGTCCGGGCCTCTGGCAGTCTCTATGGGGGGTACCACAGGGTTTAATTCTCAGTCCGACTCTTTTCTTTGTATATATAATCAATGATGTTGATATATGCAGGTGATTCCCTGATCAACCTCTATGCAGACGACACCATTCTGTATACATCTGGCCCTTCTTTGGACACTTAAACCTCCAAACGAGCTTCAATGCCATACAACACTCCTTCCGTGGCCTCCAACTGCTCTTACATGCAGGTAAAACTAAATGCATACTCTTCAACCGATTGCTGCCCGCACCCTCCCACCCGACTAGCATCACTACTCTGGACGGTTCTGACTTAGAATATGTGGACAACTACAAATACCTAGGTGTCCGGTTAGACTGTAAACTCTTAAGCATCTCCAATCCAAAATTAAATCTAGAAATCGGCTTCCTATTTCGCAACACTAATGCTGCCAAACATACCCTCGTAAAGCTGACTATCCTACCGATCCTTGACTTCGGCGATGTCATTTAAAAATAGCCTCCAACACTCTACTCAGCAAACTGGATGCAGTCCATCACAGTGCCATCTGTTGTCACCAAAGCCCAAAATACCACCCACCACATGCTAACATGCAATCATTAGACCGCACTACTTACCAAGAAAGTACTCATCTGTATTATTCGTAGCCGTCTATTTACCACCACAAAGCGAAGCTGGAACTAAGACTGCTCTCAACCAACTCTATAAACTCAACCAAGGCCATAAGCAAAGAAGAAAATGCTCACCCAGAAGCGGCACTCTTAGTGGCCGGGGACTTTAATGCAGGCAAACTTAAATCAGTTTGACCAAATTCTTACCCGCATGTCACGAGCAAACAGGAGATAAAAACATCCTAGACCACCTTTACTCCACACACAGATGCATACAAAGCTCTCCCCTGCCCTCCATTTGGCAAATCTGACCATAATTCTATCCTCCTGATTCCGGCTTACAAGCAAAAACTAAAAGCAGAAAACCTTTCCCCCCTTCCCCCCTCAGGAAACTGAAAATATTTGGCATGGGTCCCCAGATCCTCAAAAAGTTCTACAGCTGCACCATAGAGAACATATTGACCGGTTGCATCACAGCCTGGTAATGCAACTGCTTGGCATCTGACCGTAAGGTGCTACAGAGGGTAGTGCGAACAGCCCAGTACATCACTGGGGGCAAGCTTCCTGAAATCCAGGCTTCCTGAAATCCTATATAATAGGCGCTGTCAGAGGAAAGCCCAGAAAATTGTCAGAGACTCCAGTCACCCAAGTTATAGACCGTTTTCTCTGCTACCGCATTGCAAACGGTACCGGAGTCTAGGACCAAAAGGGTCCTCAACCGCTTCTACCCCCAAGCCATTAGACTGCTGAACAATTCATAAAAATTGCCACCGGACAATTTACACTGACGCCTGCTCTTTTGCTGTTCTTGCCAGAAATGGCCTACCCACTGAAGATCTGGTCAGTCTATACTACACTGGTCAGGCCCTGTCTGGAATACGGTGGAGTGCTGTTAGTTAGATGCAGTACAAAGCAGCAGGCCCAACTAGACCGGGTGCAGAGGGCCTTGAGGATCATCTCCAGTGGTGGAGCAGTCCAACCACAGCTCCCCTCACTGCAGAGCAGGCTGCATCCAGTGCATCTGGTGAAGGACATGCACTCTTGACCATCCACTGAATGACCTGCTCCCTCCAAACCACCAGGCTCCTGAGAAACAGCCACAAACTGTCCTGTATAACTGCCCGTACAAACCACCTGCAAAACGCCCCTCTACCCACTGATAAACTGTATAATTCCTGCCCTCCAGGACACCTACACCACCCGATGTCACAGGAAGGCCATAAAGATCATCAAGGACAACAACCACCCGAGCCACTGCCTGTTCACCCCGCTATCATCCAGAAGGCGAGGTCAGTACAGGTGCATCAAAGCTGGGACCAAGAGACTGAAAAACAGCTTCTATCTCAAGGCCATCAGACTGTTAAACAGCCACCACTAACATTGAGTGGCTGCTGCCAACACACTGACTCAACTCCAGCCACTTTAATAATGGGAATTGATGGGAAATTATGTAAAATATATCACTAGCCACTTTAAACAATGCTACCTAATATAATGTTTACATACCCTACATTATTCATCTCATATGTATACGTATATACTGTACTCTATATCATCTACTGTATCTTTATGTAATACATGTATCACTAGCCACTTTAACTATGACACTTTGTTTACATACTCATCTCATATGTATATACTGCACCATACAATCTACTGTATCTTGCCTATGCCGCTCTGTACCATCACTCATTCATATATCTTTATGTACATATTCTTTATCCCCTTACACTTGTGTCTATAACGTAGTAGTTTTGGAATTGTTAGCTAGATTACTTGTTGGTTATTACTGCATTGTCGGAACTAGAAGCACAAGCATTTCGCTACACTCGCATTAACATCTGCTAACCATGTGTATGTGACAAATAAATTTGATTTGATTTGATTTCTTTACATTTCCATCATGAAAAATGTCCTGTAATGTTTTAAATTGTTCAATATTCTATGTCACATATTGTGTGTTAAGTATTTTAAATTAGTGTTTTGCAATTATTAGTCATGTAAAATTCTGCATTTCTTCAGTTATCTGTGAGCAAGAATAAATAAACTCAAACTTCGACTTTCTGGGCACGCAACATTTATTTTTCTATGAGCTCTCAACTATCTCCACTGCTCTTCAACATGAACCTCTGCGACCCCTTTTATCTGAATTCTCCACATTATTGTCCGCGTTTGACATTCCCCCCTGCTTCTTTAAATTAAGACATGGAAATTACACCATATTAACTGCTTTGCTCAAGGGCAGGACGGCAGATTTTTCCAATTTGCCAGCTCAGGGATTCAAACCAGCGACCTTTCGGTTACTGACCTAACGCTCTTAACCGCTAGGCTACCTTGATTAGATAAGTGTTCACCACCGAGTCAATACATGTTAGAAACACCTTTGGCAGAGATTACAGCGGAGTCTTCTTGGGTCTCCTAAGTGCTTTGCATACCTGTATTGTGCAATATTTGCTTCAAGCTCTGTCAAGGTTTTGTATCATGGCTAAACAGCAATTTAAGTCTTGCCATAGATTTTCAAGCAGACTCAACTTTAACTTGGACACTCAGTAGCACTCACTGTCTTCTTGGTAAGTACAGATTTGGCTTTGTTGTAGGTTATTGTCCTGCTGAAAAGCAAATTCCAGACACCAAAATGAGTCAGGTGTAAAGCAGACTAGAGCAGGTTCTCTCAGATTTGTCCGTACTTAACTCTTTCAGCCTGAAAAAAAAAAAACTCTCCAGTGTTAACCCATGTCAAGCATACCCATACCATGATGCAGCCACCACATTTGAAAACAAGGAAGTAGTTACTAAGTGGACAAAATCCTTCCATTCCTACCTGGAGGGAGCCCTCCCCTCATTGGTCACCACACACCTCCATCAAAGCTCGTTAAGCACAATCACATCCACCTGAAAGAGGCGGGGCTACCCCTTTAAAAGCCCCACGTACAAAAATTCTAATGAAATACCTTGGCCACCACACTCATGCAATACTCAGTCAATAACGCATCTCTAGTGGGACAATCTGGTTTGGTTGAAAGAGGACTAAATGACTGCAGATGGGGCATTTACATGGATAGCCCTGCCTCTTTCAGGTGGATGCTTTTCAACCATTCGCTGCCTGCACCCGCACGCCCGACAAGCATTACCACCCTGGATGGTTCCGACCTAGAATATGTGGACATCTATAAGTACCTAGGTGTCTGGCTAGACTGTAAACTCTCCTTCCATATCAAACATCTCCAATCTAAAATCAAATCTAGAGTCAGCTTTCTATTCCGTAACAAAGCCTCCTTCACTCACGCCGCCAAACTTACCCTAGTAAAACTGACTATCCTAATAATCCTCGACTTCGGCGATGTCATCTACAAAATAGCTTCCAATACTCTACTCAGCAAACTGGATGCAGTATATCACAGTGCCATCTGTTTTGTTACTAAAGCACCTTATACCACCTACCACTGCGACCTGTATGCTCTAGTCGGCTGGTCCTCGCTACATATTCGTCGCCAGACCCACTGGCTCCAGGTCATCTACAAGTCCATGCTAGGTAAAGCTCCGCCTTATCTCAGTTCACTGGTCACGATGGCAACACCCACCCGTAGCACGCGCTCCAGCAGGTGTATCTCACTGACCATCCCTAAAGCCAACACCTCATTTGGCCGCCTTTCCTTCCAGTTCTCTGCTGCCTGTGACTGGAACGAATTGCAAAAATCGCTGAAGTTGGAGACTTTTATCTCCCTCACCAACTTCAAACATCTGCTATCTGAGCAGCTAACCGATCACTGCAGCTGTACATAAGTCCATCGGTAAATAGCCCACTCAATTTACCTACCTCATCCCCATACTGTTTTTATTTATTTACTTTGCTGCTCTTTTGCACACCAGTATCTCTACCTGCACATGACCATTTGATCATTTATCACTCCAGTGTTAATCTGCTAAATTGTAATTATTCGCCTACCTCCTCATGCCTTTTGCACACAATATATATAGATTATTTTTTCTACTGTGTTATTGACTTGTTTACTCCATGTGTAACTTTGTGTTGTCTGTTCACACTGCTTTATCTTGGCCAGGTCGCAGTTGTAAATGACAACTTGTTCTCAACTAGCCTACCTGGTTAAATAAAGGTGAATAAAAATAAAAATGGAGGTGTGTGGCGACCAATGAGAGGAGGGCTCCCCTCCAGGTAGGAAGGGAGTCATTTATTTTTTATTTTTTTACTCTCAGTGATGCGTTGTGAATCTATAAAATACCATTCAATAATGTCCCAGTATCTTTGATGAGCACACTAATTAAAAGGGTCTGCACTAGGGATATTCAGCTCTTACCCTACGAGGTCCGGAGCCTGCTGGTGTTCTGTTATAGCCGATAATTAATTGCACATACCTGGTGTCCCAGGTCTAAATCAGTCCCTGATTAGAGGGCAACAATGAAAAAGTGGAGCTGGCTGCGAGGTCCAGAGTGGAGTTTGAGGGGTCTACACTTTGATGGCCCAGACTATGTCCCAGATTCAGACATGGCTTGAATGAGAAATGACTTTCTGTAAATAAGAGACAGGAGACACCAGAAGATGGAATGTGTGTTTCTTTATTTCTCCCAAGTCAATCAGAATAAACCAACCCACGTGGCTATGAGCCAGCCTTCCTCCATGTACTGTGATAAACCCAATCTCCAATCCAAGTCCTCCAATCCATCTGGAAGTACACTACATGGCCAAAAGTATATGGACACCTGCTCGTCCAACATCTCATTCCAAAATCATGGGCATTAATATGGAGTTGGTCCCGCCTTTGCCGCTATAACAGCCTCCACTCTTCTGGGAAGGCTTTCTACCAGATGTTGAAACATTGCGCCAGAGAACATGTTTTCCACTGCACCAGAGTCCAATGGATGCAAGCTTTACATTATTCCAAACCCATTTCATGAAGCTCATGAACAGTTATTATGCTGACGTTGCTTCCAAAGGCAGTTTGGAACAAAGGACAGACAATTTTTTACGCGCTTCAGCACTAGGCGGTCCCGTTCTATGAGCTTTTGTGGCCTACCACTTTGCGGCTGAGCCGTTGTTGCTCCAAGACATTTCCACTTCACAATAACAGCCCTTAACAGTTGACTGGAGCAGCTCTTGCAGGGCAGAAGTTGACAAACTGACTTGTTAGACAGATGGCAACCTATGACGGTGCCACGTTGAAAGTCACAGATCTTCAAGGCCAATGTTTGTCTATGGAGATTGCTTGGCTGCGTGCTAGATTTTATACACCTGTCAGCACCGGATGTGGCTGAAATGGCCAAATCCACTAATTTGAAGGGGTGTCCACATACATATAGTTTAAGGTCTCCCTGAACAGCCCAGCTAGTTCCTGAGACAACAATGTCAGATGGCCAGAGCAACGCACACACAAGTATGTTCCGCAAGCATGCACACTCACTGATAACATGCGTGTCTGGGACAAGCAGGCGCAGACAGGCAGGAACGCACACACACAAGCTTGCAGATCAGCCACTCAGAGGGGTGGACACTTGAAGTGGCATGGTGTTAGGTCCCTTTAGAGGGCAGCAGAGAAACCCTGTCAAGCAATACAGGCGTCATCTACATCTCATTAGTACAGTGGCTTCCTCTCATCTGAGCTCATATGAAGATTTGAGATATGTGCAGGTCGATGCTAATTAAATACAGGAAACAGGGAGAGAAAGCCACAGACTGTTGGGATGCACCCAGTCTCCCTTCACAGCAGATGAGATCACGGGCCGTTCTCCATAGAAAAGTACATTTAAAATGACAAACGTGTGTCTGATATTATTTCGCAGTCACTTTTAGCCAAAGCGCCTTACAGTTAAACACATTCAGTGTGCGTGGCCCGTGCAGGAGTCATTCAAACAACCGGAGGGCCTAATGTGTTTCTGTGTGTGACGCAATGATAGGATACAGAGTGAGGAGGTCATGGGGAGAATACATGCTCATGTAAAGGGTCAAATAGTTTCACATTACAGACATAAGAGAAGCACTCCCTGTTGTCAATCATTAAATCAGCGCGAAGACAACATTGCAGCGGATTGTATGTACAGGCCAGATTGAGTTTAGCATCAAGCAACAATATGTATATACATTAAAAAAACATTTTTTTAAACTAATTATAGACTGTGTTTACACAGGAAGCCCAATTCTGATATTTTGCCCAATGAGCTGATCGAATTGGTCAAAAGATCAATTAGTGAACAAATATACAAATTGGGCTGCCTGTATGAAGGCAGACCTAGACATACGAGTTTAGTCTCATATGCCTCCAGCATTAAATCTGGTTTACATGAAACCCCCCCAAAATAACGTCACAGATATCAAACTAAAGCTTTCCCTTGTGGAAAAAAATAATCAAAACATTAGGACACAGGGACAGAACATCTGAAATAGTGGGACTGATGGAATGTTGGGTTTTTGTGTTGATATCCTGGGAGAGAATGGGATGAATAACTATGATAACAGCTCCAAGGCAGATGCGGATCTATGTAAGAGACTACAGGGAAAATAGTGGATATGTGATGCGTGTCTGGACCGTTGCACGACCGACCGACACACACATGGTTGAGGAAAACCCCACAGCAGGGGTGTATTAACGAGGAACTAAACAGAACCTATTTGAATGTGTCCAATAAACTTTTTGTTTCTGGTTGAGGAAATACTATATATCCCAGGGGGGTTTATGGGTAGTATTATTAGATGTGTTCAATCTTCTGACGGAATGAGAGAACGAGCTGCCTGTCTTGACACGGTCTGTCTGACAGGAAGTATAGAAGTCTGGAGTGTGTGAGTCTCACCCGGGTCATACTGCTCAGAGAGGACAGGAGAGAAATGAGCTCAGGAGGAGAGCGGGGAGAGGAGATAAAAGGAGAGAGAGAGAGAAGGGGAGCAGGCTCGGCCCTGCCAGACACACTGGACCCTGTGTTAGCATTGCACCGGCAACACAAACATGAAACAATCAAAACCAAAAATCAACACACCTAAAAACAGAATGCCTAAAGTCTTCACATGTTATGGGAAGGGTTGTCTGTCTTTCTGTCCGTTTGGTTCACTGACTTAAAACACACGTGGAATTTATTCAAGGAGTCTGTGGAGCTCCAGAGAGCTAGCCAGCTATCATAGCTCTCTGTGTTACCCTTTGGCGCGTTAGCCCAGCGGTGAATCCTAGGGGGCCAATCCTAGTGGAGAGCTACGAGGTGTGCTGGCTTTTGCTCTGGACCTACCTATCAGATACTCATGAGGATCTTGTATAGTTGAATTCAGTGTGTTAGAATAGGGCTGGAGCAAAAGAGTGCACCCCCCCCCCCCCCCCGGAGCAGAATTGGCCGCCCCTGTTAAGCTAACGCTTCGTCAGAGTTAGCCGTCCGTCGCTATCAATGGCTCAGATCTGCAGCACCAGTCCTGCGGCAGAGATGTTGTCCCCTCCCCCGGCCGTCTGGTAAACCTCGGTGCACACCAGGACAGGCGCCACACAGATCTCGTAGTCCTCCTCGTCCCAGCAGCTGACGGGCCTGGTCTCCTCTAGAGGGATCCGCTGGCTGCCCTCCTTACTACTCACCGAGAACGACTCGTCCATGATGAGGCGCGCCTTGCTGGGGTCGATGTCCGGCGAGCCACACACGTGGCGGTTGGCGGTGAGCGAGGCCTTGGCCACAGCAGACATGGTGTTCTTCCACTGGGAGCCGCGCGTCACGATCACGGCCTGGAACGCCAGGGTGTGTACGTGGAGCCGGGTCAGCGGCCGGCCTTTGGCACTAGTGGCGTAAGCGCCCATGTCGCTATCCTCATTAGCGTCGCGGTAGCGCTGGTTGACCAGGCGGTAGAGCGCTCTCATCTGGTCGAGGACGGTAGCAACGCGAGGGTTAGGGTCAGAGAGCACGGTGATGTTGGAGCCCCTCAGAAGGCTGAGCAAGTTGGGCAGCTCCTGCTCGTTCATCCCCAGAGAGTCGGCGTGGGGCAGGACCAGACGCAGCAGGTCCCCCATTAGACCCTCATCCACGAAGCTGGCCATCTCAAAATGGACGCCCGTACGAGGGGAGGAGGAGGAGAGGAGATCGCCCAGCCGAGAGAGCAGTGCTTCCCGCTCACCTGGAGAGAGAGAGATGTTGTTAGAGGGGGAGAGAACTTGTCCAAAGTAGTCAAACCAGTCTGACAGCACAAAGGCATGTTCCTGGCCAAAGAAAACACAGCATTGGATACATCCCCACACCCTCCCTACACACACATGTGCTTCCTATGCCGGATGAGTTCTAGAGGCCTGTGTGACTGAGGCAGCAGAGCTATTGAATAGAGGCAGGCAGGGTTAATCCACTTGAATACCAACAGTCTGCACTTCAATGGGAACCAACCCTGCCTTCCCCTCCGCTCTCTTATCCTTCCCTCCGCTACTCCCTCACAGCAACACAGACCACTATAATACCAACAGTCTGTCACTCAATGGGAACCAGCTCTGCTCTGAAAACACCTCCCAATTGGGGAACAAGCTGGCGAACAAGGTGGCAGAGTATCCTCTCACCCCGTTGGAAGGGGAAGCTGTCCATCATCTGGAGCCCGCCCACCACCAGCAGGTCAGGGTGGAAGTCCTGTAGCTTCACCTCAAAGTCCTGAAGCGACGCCAGGTACGGGTTATGGTCATCACTGTGGACTATGTACCTGGACACACACAGGTTAGTGACACAGGGCAAGGGTTATAATGGACTACATCATAGGTTCACAGGTACACGCGCGCACACACACACATACACACAAAGTGACGGTCCTGATATGCAATCACACCATGAATAATCTAACTCTGTTCATCTCACACCCTCTAGTATTAACACACACCTGTTGGCTCTGTGGGCGGTGTACTGGCCCCACGTGGCTCCTGATGGGTACTCCAGGATCAGATGGATATCAGGCTCCTCCACCACATTACCTGCAACTGGAGAGACAGAGGGGGAGGGAGGTGGGTGGGGGATGGCATCAAGGAGGGAGGTGTTACGCATGTACTGTGTGTGTGTGTACCTGTGATGTGCTTGGACAGTATGTCAGCGAAGTCGGGGCTGAAGCTCCCCCCTAGCAACACGTCGCAGCCCTCGGTTGCCATGCGACCAGCCATCACCGGGGCGTTGCCACCTATGGCCCAGCGGTTGTCAGGCAACTCACGGGATGCCTCGACCAGCTGACTGAACAAGGTGTCATTGATCACAAACCGCCTGAGAGGAGAGGGGGGGGGGGTTGAAGGGGTTCCAGAAAAAGGAGGGAGGGTTAGAATGTAGAAACTCCACAGCTTTTAAAGAGCTACACAACCAAGCCCAGGAAAACGTTTTAGAAGTGTGTGTGTTATTGCTGAGAGATTAGTGCTTTTTAAGGTCATAAATATGTGGTGTAGGGTAGGTTCCATAAGGATTGGTCCTGAGTGGAGGTTTTCCTCTGCGAGAACCAGGTAAATATGGTGTAGGGTAGGTTCTAGAGGTCGACCGATTATGATTTTTCGATACCGATTATTGGAGGACCAAAAAAAAGGCTGGTACCGATTAAATCGGGAGATTTTTTAAAATTCATTTATTTGTAATAATGACAATTACAACATGAACTTTACTGAATGAACACTTATTTTAACTTAATATAATACATCAATCAAATCAATTTAGCCTCAAATAAATAATGAACCATGTTCAATTTGGTTTAAATAATGCAAAAACAAAGAGTTGGAGAAGAAAGTAAAAGTGCAATATGTGCCATGTAAAAAAGCTAATGTTTAAGTTCCTTCCAGAACATGAGAACATATGAAAGCTGGTGGTTCCTTTTAACATGAGTCTTCAATATTCTCAGGTAAGAAGGTTTAGGTTGTAGTTATTATAGGACTATTTCTCTCTATACCATTTGTATTTCATTAACCTTCGACTATTGGATGTTCTTATAGGCACTTTAGTATTACCAGTGTAACAGTATAGCTTCCGTCCTTCTCCTCGCCCCTACCTGGGCTCAAACCAGGAACACATCGACAACAGCCACCCTCGAAGCATCGTTACCCATCGCTCCACAAAAGCCTCAGCCCTTGCAGAGCAAGGGGAACAACTACTTCAAGGTCTCAGATCGTCACCGATTGAAACGCTATTAGCGCACACTCCACTAACTAGCTAGCCATTTCACATCGGTTACACCAGCCTAATCTCGGGAGTTGATAGGCTTGAAGTCAAACAGCTCAATGCTTGAAACACAGCAAAGAGCTGCTGGCAAACGCACAAAAGTGCTGTTTGAATGAATGCTTACGAGCATGCTGCTGCCTACCACCGCTCAGTCAGACTGCTCTATCAAATCATAGACTTAATTATAACATAACAACACACAGAAATACGAGCCTTATATCATTAATATGGTCAAATCAGGAAACTCATTTAGAAAACAAAATGTTTATTCTTTCAGTGAAATACGGAACCATTCCGTATTTTATCTAATGGGTGGCATCCATAAGTCTAAATATTCCCGTTACATTGCACAACCTTCAATGTTATGTCATAATTACGTAAAATTCTGGCAAATTAGTTCGCAATGAGCCAGGCGGCCCAAACTGTTGCATATACCCTGACTCTGCGTGCACGGAACGCAAGAGAAGTGACAATTTTCCTAGTTTAATATTGTTTGTGAGCCTGGATTAAAAAACATACTTGTGTATCGATTTTAAGAAAAGCATTGATGTTTATGGTCAGGTACACATTGGTGCAACGACAGTGCTTTTTTCACGAATGCGCTTGTTAAATCACCCGTTTGGCGAAGTAGGCTATGATTCAATGATAAATTAACAGGCACCGCATCGATTATATGCAACGCAGAACAAACTAGATAAACTAGTAATATCATCAACCATGTGTAGTTAACTAGTGATTATGTTAAGATTGATTGTTGTTTATAAGATACGTTTAATGCTAGCTAGCACCTTGCCTTGGCTCATTGCTGCACTCGCATAACAGGTAGTCAGCCTGCCACGCAGTCTCCTCGTGGAGTGCAATGTATTCGGCCATGAATGTGTCCAAAAATGCTGATTACCGATTGTTATGAAAACTTGAAATCGGCCCTAATTAAATCGGCCATTCCGGTTAAATCGGTCGACCCTCTAGTAGGCTCCATAAGCATAGGTCCCGAGTGGAGGTTCCTCTGCGAGATCCATGAGTGACATTACAGTGTAGGGTAGGTTCTGCATAGGATAGGTCCCCAGTAGAGGTATTCCCCTGTGAGATCTGTAAAATGGATGAGTCCCAGCTGTGAGGCAGTAGAGTGTATGTGGATTATGATAAGGTTGCCTATAAATTCTGAAGTAAAGCCACATGCATGGTTAAAAGAAAAGCAATAAGATATTCGAACACTGTTTGCGTTACGTTGCTCAGCAGTAGCACCAAGGAGAAAGGTTGGTTTATGCCCTATGGGAAGAGGGAACCATAACATTATGTGGAAATAGGAAGACACGTGTGAATAATGTTGGTAATGTGTGTTATCAACAACAGTGATATTTGAGGCGTAACACTGGAATAAGACATTAGATCATCCGTATTCTCCAGTAATACATTTGCAGACACTACAGCATTGGTTCTAATTCAAGGTATTAAGTGCCGTGACCAATTAATAGGCACAAATACCATTACCATTCCCCGGGGGAGTGGGTAGCGCTACCTTGGAAAATAGTTAATAGAAAGTGTATATTAGAGATGGGAGTGAAGAAATATTAACACCCTGGACACCGTCGGGAGAGGTTTCGGAAGAATAATTATTGAAATGGCGACAGACTGCCCCCGATTCACCCTGTAAAGCGGAGCTAGAGGATTTTAATAAAGCCATGGAGGCACTGAAAGAAGCGCACAAGCATTCTACCAATTCGGCTCAAATATGGGAAACATTTTGCAAACTGGATAAAATTGGGCAACATTTCCCTACTGACGGGAAAATTCTAATCAAATAAAGAACTCACAATGACATCATTGAGAAATCGCAAGCTCAATATCCAAGTTTTAACGTTGCCGTTTTATCAATAGAAGAGTATAGAAATTATAGAAATGAAATGAGTAGATTCCTCAGCTGCAAAAAGACGGTACGGGAGTGCATTGATAGAATTTGCTTTGATGGCAGGTTTGAAACCTGTGATCAAAACGGCAATTGCGGGGGTAGTGGATGAAATAGAGCAGAGTGGAATATATATGAGTGGAATATAACTCCGCTCACTTTGCAGACGTGCGAGGGGTTAATACGGCCACAGTGAAAGTCACTAACAGTGGTTTCAATGGCCAAGGTACGACAAAGAAAAGTGGAAAAAAAAAAAAAAAGCGTAGGGTGATCGATGTGGGACTAAAACAGGGAGCTATCGGGCATTGGAAGAAAGAGTGTAAGGTGGTCCTGGAACCTGCTGCAGTCGGAGGAAATGCTGCTATACAAGTGTTTGCAACAAATCCTCGAGAGCAGCGAGACAGGAAAATTTTACATAGCCTCCGTTCGATCAACAGTGGTTCAAAGATAACTTTTTAATAGATGGCAGGGATTAAATATCGCGGATTCCTTGTGATGAGAAATTGGCTAAATTTGCCACAGGGAAAAGTATTTTGGGTTGAAGAATCTTAGGCGAAATGCCAGGGGGATGGATTCTAAAGACGTAACAAATTATAATTATCTGGCCAAACACTCCTCGCAAACTCAGAAAACCTTGGGAGGTTTTTAATCTCATGAGACATTATGTAATTTTATTCTGAAATAGATTTCTAGAATGGACGAGGAGGGGACACGAGGAATTAGCACAGGGGTTTACCAAACCTAAAATTAACTTGACTTTTTTTTTTTTTCATGAACATGGTGGTGCAGTGGTTATGTAGAATCATGGGGAAGAGAGACCTGTGACTCGTTAAGACTCGGGGGCGAGAATGTCACCATGTCTAGTACGTGCTAAATAAACGATGGGGTGTATTAAAACAAACATTTAATGATTGGCGTAAGGACAGTGGTTCCCAGATAGCGCCTGTTTATGACCTACGGTTTACCACACACCCCAGCACGCTCACACAACTTACCAGTTATGAATATGCATTAGTGGTGTTGATACTGGGAGATTTATTTTGTGGGGTCTTTTCAATTTGGTATGCAGAATTATGGAAATGTTAGAAATGTTTTTAAAAGGGGTTTGGAAGGACAGGGAAAGAAAAGGGAGATGAAATATTTGAAAGTCACCTGACTTTCTGGTGAGGCCAGATCAATCTCACTAGAAATGATCGAAACGGGTGGGATTTAATTATAAAAATGAATGAGAAACACCAGACTTCTATTTTACCATTACTTTATGGGATATCATTATTTCCTTATGGAGTTTAAGAGTTGTAATTCTAAGTTGATTGGTTATTCAAGTTAGTTTATTTTTGATTTAGCAATGTGAATCATGTGTTCAAAGGGGGAAACTACCAGTTCCCTGGGACCCTGGTCTTTGGGTAAATACACAAATGTATTTTGTTCAGTCTGCATAGAGAAGGAAAAATGTTGACAGTTACTCCAAATGGATTGTGATGTCTTTGTTTTGATACAAATTTCACCAGATTGGGTCTGCTGGATTGTTGGGATTCCCCATGGGCTAGGGTGCTAACTCCCTGATCTGGTAACTCTTCCGAGAGGTCGCCAGAAAAATAAGGGAGTATGAACTAATTTTGAAAATGGTTTCAACAGTAACAGTATGTTGTTATGCTTTGATATTTGCCATAGAGATAATGTTAAGAAAATGTGGAATGTAACAATTTGTCATAGTCAATGCTTTTCTGGATTTCCTGAATCAGAATTACTTGAACTAAACTGTTGTTCTGATCTGATCTCTCTTTAGGTTATCATGGAAGGTGACGTCAGATCGTGTCTTAATGCATGGTAGGAGTGAGGTATCACTTAATGCATGGTAGGTTTTGAAATTCACACAAACCCTGTGTGAACCTCAAAACCCTCCTTAACCGTCTGGACAGAGCAACAAAGGTGCTCAATGCAACAGTGACTTAACACTCCAATCAGAGTCCGAGCCATTAATCTGGGTACGGGCGGCAGGAGTGCGCCATGAGTCCTGAGACCGCGCATGTGGAGTGAGCATGGAGAGAGATCCCATTCAAACTTCTTTCATGCTCTTGGTGTACTGGTGGGAGAAATGGACGAGAGAATGGTGGTAGCTCAGGTGAGAGACGTGTGTACTTATTTGGATATTGAAAAATCGGGACATTACCAAGGGCCATCAAATGTGACAGGCAAGAGTTACATGTGCTGTTGGGAAGATGAACTGTAACGCCATCTGAAGAAGACACGCTAGAATGGTAAGTGCCGGGAGAAAGGTGGGGGGGGGCGTCAACCATGCCCGTTATTGTTTAATTGGGGTATCAGATTTACGAAGGAAGATCTAACAAAATGTATCACAGTTTGAGTTCAGTTTCAAATAAAAAAATGTTTTAATAAAATGCATTATGAAATATGACCTTAATTATTTTATAACTTTTTAATTGAAATTCCAAAGCCAAATACTGAGAACATGCAATTGTCTCCAACACCATAAAACCATCAATAAGAGCACACATGATGGTAGAGACTAATTATTGTGTGCTTATCACTTTATTTACTAAAATATTTATTTGTGTATATTGATCTGGTCTGTAAGGAACGCATATCTGTGTGTGTGTGTGTGTAACCGAATGCCTTTGTAAAGGATCGCAGACTTTGTCCTTTAGTTGTTCATTACCACTGTGCACTAGAAATGTCACAAGACACACACACACACGGGGACTTGGCCACTTACTCTGAGGCGGCTCCCGGGGCAAAGAAGTAAGCGAAGCTCTGTGCCAGCTGATCAGCGTTCTCTATGTAGTTATGGTGGAGAGGCTGGCCTGTGGGCGGCAGGCCGATCTTATTCAGCAATGTCACCCCATCCACGATGACGTCAACACAACCCCCTAAACCTGGAGGAAGAGAGAGAAACGGTGAGAACAGTATTTAACTCTACACAATCACAAAGCAACCCCCGAATCTCAGAGACAGAGACACAGAGAGAGAACATAATTTGATGCCCCCAGCACAGCCACCAATCCCCTCCCCAATTACTTCCACTGCCCCGCCTGCCTGCCCCAACATTCATACAGAGTAAGAGGTAACACTCCCAGTACTCTGACAGATGTACTAAGTGGCAGAGGGGAGTGAGATACAGTTGAAGTTGGAAGTGTACATACACCTTAGCCAAATACATTTCAACTCAGTTTTTCACAATTCTTGACATTTAATCAGATTAAAATTGCCTGTTTTAGGTCAGTTAGGATCACCAATTTATTTTAAGAATGTGAAATATCAGAATAATAGTAGAGAGAATGATTTACTTCAGCTTTTATTTCTTTCATCACATTCCCAGTGGGAATACTCAATTAGTATTTGGTAGCATTGCCTTTAAATGGTTTAACTTGGGTCAAACATTTTGGGTAGCCTTCCACAAACTGCCCAAGATAAGTTGGGTGAATTTTGGCCCATTCCTCCTGACAGTGCTGGTGTAACTGAGTCAGGTTTGTAGGCCTCCTTGCTCGCACACACTTTTCAGTTCTGCCCACAACTTTCTATAGGATTGAGGTCAAGGTTTTGTGATGGCCACTCCAGTACCTCGACTTTGTTGTCCTTAAGCCATTTTGCCACAATTGTTGCTTCAATATAGCCACATCATTTTCCTCCTCATGATACCATCTATTAAGTGCACCTGTCCTTCCTGCAGCAAAGCACCCCCACAACATGATGCTGCCACCCCCGTGCTTCACGGTTGGGATGGTGTTCTTCGGCTTGCAAGCCTCCCCGTTTTTCCTGCAAACATAACGATGGTCATTATGGCCAAACAGTTATATTTTTATATCATCAGACCGGAGGACATTTCTCCAAAAAGTACAATCTTTGTCTCCATGCGCAAATGCAAACCATAGTCTGTATTTTTTATGGCGGTTTTGAAGCAGTGGCTTCTTCCTTGCTGAGCGGCCTTTCAGGTTATGTCGATATAGAACTCGTTTTACTGTGGATATAGATACTTTTGCACCTGTTTCCTCCAGCATCTTCACAAGGTCCTTTGCTGTTTTTCTGGGATTGATTTGCATTTTTTGCACCTCAAGTATGTTAATCTCAAGGAGACAGAACGAGTCACCTTACTGAGCGGTATGATGGCTGCGTGGTCCCATGGTGTTTATACTTGTGTACTATTGTTTGTACAGATGAACGTTGTACCTTCAGGCGTTTGGAAATTGCTCCCAAGGATGAACCAGACTTGTGGAGGTCTACAAAAAAAAATTGAGGTCTTGGCTGATTTATTTTGATTGTCCCATGATGTCAAGCAAAGAGGCACTGAGTTTGAAGATAAGCCTTGAAATACATCCACAGAAACACCGCCAATTGACTCAAATGATGTCAATGTGCCTATCAGAAGCTTTTGAAGCCATGACAATTTCTGGAATTTTCCAAGCTGTTTAAAAGGCACAGTCAACTTAGTGCATGTAAACTTCTGACCGACTGGAGTTGTGATACAGTGAATTATAAGTGAAATAATCTGGTCTGTAAACAATTGTTGGAAAAATGACTTGTGTCATGCACAAAGTAGATGTCCTAACTGACTATCCAAAACTATAGTTTGTTAACAAGAAATGTGTGGAGTGGTTGAAAAACTAGTTTTAATGACTCCAATCTAAGTGTATGTAAACTTCCGACTTCAACTGTACTACAGTACTCTGTGCTTCGTAAATATGCTACCATAAATCAAGGTGCATGCAAAATCCATTCAGAAATGTGTCAACACACAATGACAGCAAAGTCACTCACTTTACCTCGGTGCCAAACCGAACCATGTACCTAACGACACTCTAAAAGGTTTGGTAAACAATACTTTTCTGTGGGTACATTCTGGCTTGTATGGAACATGTACACAATTTTGCTGGCATTAGTTTGAGGGTGTATTACAGCCTAAATAATCAGACCAAGTAATTTGCATTGATTTATTGGCTCATTAGCTAGCTAGCTAATAAGATACATCAACCACAATTGTAAATCTGTTTAAATGGTTTTATAAAAAGCTGCTGGTGCTTGCTTGGCCAGATGGTTTTCATGCAATCCAAAACCCCCTGCGTCATTCCTAGTATGCAGTGCCTTTTCTGTCCCCAGGAAATATCACTTATTTAGTGTAAGATTCCAAAAGGCTTTCAATAAGGGCAGGTGTCCTTTACCTTAACACAAAAATATCGATCTTGAAATGGAATTTTATGCATTTTGAATTGGGATGTGACAAATGTAAAAAAAAAAAAAAATTTAAATACATTTTAAAAGTTTAAACTGCCATTTTGTTTGAATTTTAAAGTTGTTTTTTTAATCATAAAAGTATGTGTTTCACAATTCAGATATGGTCCTGCATATGACCACTAAGGAGGTGCAGTCCTGACAACCTAACCAGACAGCGTTTACCTTACTGCTGTCCCCACCCACTCAGCAACAATGGTATTAATGCCATTTTAGGTTCTCTGTTGTCTCTTTCCTCCATGGTCTCAGTTGTCAGTATATGGGACTTCATGTCCCACTTCTCATCAATGTGATGGCTCGTTACAGTGAGGTATGACTGTGTGTTTCATAGACGTCCAACAATCTGTTAATGCCACATATGGTGTTTTGAGAGCTTGCGCTTTGTGCTTGCAGTGCAATTATTGTACAATTTCTCCATCAGGGCCTTTACGGTTTTTCATCAAAGCATCTTTTAGACTAGTTCTAGATATGCTATTAGGGTATTGATGCTGACATTCTCTACTATTGACTGCATATCAACTGCAATCATTTCTGTAATCATTTGATCATTGTCGCACTGGTGCCATCAAAGGGTTGGGTCTCCCTTTGAGCATTGCACCTGTACTGCAGCACAATTCCACCTCGCAATGTTTGCATTTAATCACCTTCTCATTTAACTTCTCAAAAGCATTGCCATAGAGGACTTCGCTGCTGTCGCTTCCCTAACTCACCATCTGCCATTTTTTCCAACTGTTAATGAGCATGACGTGCGGAGCACTTTATATCCGCGGCAAATAAATAAAAGGTTTTCGGTTAGGGATTTTTTTTTCTAAACATTAACCATCCCAAACTCGTTTAAACATCAAAGCAAAAAATACTATTTTTTCAGTAGATGTTGGCGTTTTCGCTATGTCCCCTGGGGGTCATTCATCAACTTCCACCAGAAATAGAAGCCATAAAAATAGTTCAAATTCATCATATAATAACCATAGTTCAAGTCTCTCATCAATAACTTTTTTTAATGATTACTGTATTTATTATTATTTTATTTAAGATGTGCGTGTCACTAATATCACTTTCCACCCTGTTAGTTTGTTGTAATTCTCCTTTAAGAAAACAACCCTTCCTACAATAACACCACATTCAGTGTCGTCATTTATTTTGTGCAAAAACGGTGCAAAGTTCAATAAATATAAAACACGCAGTTGTATATTTTTCACGTTGTTAGTCTGTATTTCCCACTCATACATTTCCTCCCTGTTAGGTTAAATTAGAGAAAATTAACAAAAATGTCTAAATATATTTGATAGAGAAGTTCAAATAGTGTTCAAGTGTTCACCATTATGCTAACTCAATCAGCTCACTCACAGAGCTATTGCTAATTTACACCTGTAAGGTTCCTCCATCCACCCTGTTAGGATTATGCACCTAACCGTTTGGAAAATGTATCAACAAATGTTAAGTGGCCGAGTTTGACTAATATATTTTTCTGAAAGTCTAACGTCCTTTCTCTGGTAGAATACAACAACAAAAATACAAAGATATACTATCCAAAAGGCACTGGTGTGTAGGGATGACCCTCCTGTCTGCGCATCAAAGTAAGGACTAAGGTTAGCTAGCTAACTGATGCTAGGCTAGCTTGTCATATAGGATTCTCACCTATCGCCACCCTGGGTCTGGCGTTGTTCATCCCCACTTTGCTTTCAGCCCGCAGTAGGGAGGACAGCACCGTGTCAAGCCTGTTATCTAGTCCTGACTCCCCTGGAGACCGGAACCAGTACGCCAGCAGAACCATTGCGAGGGACGCTACCGTCCCATACTTCTTGAATGAAAACCCGTTTCCTTGCTCCATGGCCAGTGGCTGTGGACTGGCCAGCGGTCCTCCAGGCAACAGCTACGACGAGTCTAGCAAACAAACTGGATTGACAAAACAAGTGTCCCTGGGGAGGCAGTTTGTGTTGTTGGTTTCAAGCGTGAATACAGGGTCAGCCCCAGGAAGCTGCGGAGGGGGAGTGACAAGAAAGCGGAAGTAGCTGGCTAAAGCCACGTTTTGGTTAGTGCAATCTGAGATCCTTGGGACGGCCCTACCCTAAACCCTAACCAAAGATTAACTAAACCTCTCATTGTTCTATCTATGCCCTAACCATAACTATTTAAATGGACGTCCAAATGACCCCTGATAGTGACGATCCACTGATTATACATTATACTGGGTTTCCACTAGTTATCAGGGCCAAAGGCAAAATTGGCCATAAAAATATAAATGCTTTTTGGTCTTAATTTAAGGTTAGCAGTGTTGTTAAGATTAGGGTTTAAAATCCAATTTTAAAGAAACATTTAAGAAATAGGCGGATTTAGGACTTTTTGGCTGTGGTAACTACTGACGACCATTATATTGACCTGATGCTCTAGTGCCCTCAAACTCGGCTTGTTTTCATTGGTCATCTCTAATCAGGGACTGATTTAGACCTGGCACACTAGGTGAATGCAATTCATTATCAAGTAGAACAGAAAGCCAGCAGCCTCCGCACCTCGCAGAGTTGAATAACCCTGCTCCAGTGGCTTCCCAGCCGAAACAGTTCAGAAGAGTTCGTGCATATATTATGACGACGTTTTGTGACGTTTTTGTTTGTTTTGCACCCAGGTAAGGTTTCTTTTTCGGCTGTTCGGGCACGAGCGGAGGAGAATAGTTGGGTCAGGTTTAGTTTTTTTTCCTTCTGATTATCTTGATCTCTGGCGCCCTCGTGAAGCATCAACCCGAAAGCGTAAAGCATCATTACAAGCTCAATGCACATAGTTGGTTTTATTAAAACACATGAGGTGTGTCTATATATGGAAAAATACACACACAAAAAAACATTTTGAGCACTCGATTGGTCGAAAGAACAGACTACTCAGACTACTCGACCAATATTTTCTTTAGTCGGTGACAGCATCCCGCAAGCCCTCACCGTAACCTTCCCTATCACTAACTAGCTAAACTGCCAACAACCATTAGGCTACGTACAGAAGGGCGTTGCAGTGGCAATTTGGTGATGGCAGTCGCCTAGAATTTTCACTGTGCCAAGCCGCCACCTTTTCTACACAAGTCCCTAGTGGCAGCAATATAGCCCTACCGTAATGACGCGAAAACACCAGTCAGCTTTTATTCAATAGCTCTTTTCACATAACTGCTGTGGATTCAGTGGCTTTTATCTGTCACTGTGGCCAAAGTCTGTCAAAATATAGCTAAGATTTTTTTCACAATGTGTTACTCAATCAAAAGGTCTGTCTTTGGCCAGAGCAATTAATAGAAATATACTTATTTTATAAATGAGATATCAGACCACATACACTGACATTCACTGGCAGTGTGCATGGCCAGAGTCTTCTATTTGACTATTTATTTCCCTATTTCAATTGGTGCTTTTGTTGTAAAATACTGCATCTAACCTCTGGAATAATATCAACTAGTTTAGAGTGGTCCTCCCATATAAATATAATATAGACTAGATTCTATTTCCATGGGTCCTCCCATTAGGACCAATGAAAGAACCTTCTGCCAATCAAAAGCTAGTTCTTATATTGCTCTAACAAACCCTTAAAGATAATTTGACATACATTTTAAAGGGGTCACCTGTTTCAGCTATCCAGATTTTGACAGTAACAATATTTATGCTAGAGATGCGCCTCTGGTATACACGTACACTACTTGACCAAAAGTATGTGGACACCTGCTCGTAGAACATCTCATTCCAAAATAATGGGCATTAATATGGAGTTGGTCCACCTTTGCTGCCATAACAGCCTCCACTCTTCTGGGAAGCATTAGTGAGGTCAGGCACTGATTATGGGCGATTAGGCCTGGCTTGCAGTCAGCATTCCAATTAATCCCAAAGGCGATGGTGGGGTTGAGGTCAGGGCTCTGTGCAGGCCAGTCAAGTTTTTCCACACCGATCTCAACAAACCATTTCTGTATGGATCTCGCTTTGTGCACGGGGGGCTTTGTCATGCTGAAACAGGAACGGGCCATCTCTAAACTGTTGCCACAAAGTTGGAAGCACAGAATTGTCAAGAATGTCATTTAATGCTGTAGCGTTAAAAGATTTCCCTTCACTGGAACTAAGAGGCCTAGCCAGAACCATGAAAAACAGCCTGAGACCATTATTCCTCCTCCACCAAACTTTACAGTTGACGCTATGCAGCTCCCAGCCAACAGTTCTTGTGCTGACGTTGCTTCCAGAGGCAGTTTGGAACTCGTAGTGAGTGTTGCAACCAAGGACAGATGATTTTTACATGCTTACGCGCTTCAACACTCGGCGGTCCCGTTCTGTTTCCACTTCACAATAACAGCACTTACAGTTGACCGGGGCAGCTCTAGCGAGCTCTTCAGTAAGGCCATTATACTGTCAGTGTTTGTCTATGGAGATTGCATGGCTGTGTGCTCAATTTTATACACCTGTCAGCAACGGGTGTGACTGAAATAGCCGAATCCACTCATTTGAAGGGGTGTCCACATACTTTTGTATATATTTTATTTTATTTTTATTTATTTCACCTTTATTTAACCAGGTAGGCTAGTTGAGAACAAGTTCTCATTTGCAACTGCGACCTGGCCAAGATAAAGCATAGCAGTGTGAACAGACAACACAGAGTTACACATGGAGTAAACAATTAACAAGTCAATAACACAGTAGAAAAAAAAATGGGCAGTCTATATACAATGTGTGCAAAAGGCATGAGGGGGTAGGCGAATAATACAATTTTGCAGATTAACACTGGGGTGATAAATGATCAGATGGTCATGTACAGGTAGAGATATTGGTGTGCAAAAGAGCAGAAAAGTAAATAAATAAATAAATAAAAAACAGTATAAAAACAGTATGGGAATGAGGTAGGTGAAAATGGGTGGGCTATTTACCAATAGACTATGTACAGCTGCAGCGATCGGTTAGCTGCTCAGATAGCTGATGTTTGAAGTTGGTGAGGGAGATAAAAGTCTCCAACTTCAGCGATTTTTGCAGTTCGTTCCAGTCACAGGCAGCAGAGTACTGGAACGAAAGGCGGCCAAATGAGGTGTTGGCTTTAGGGATGATCAGTGAGATACACCTGCTGGAGCGTGTGCTACGGATGGGTGTTGCCATCGTGACCAGTGAACTGAGATAAGGCGGAGCTTTACCTAGCATGGACTTGTAGATGACCTGGAGCCAGTGGGTCTGGCGACGAATATGTAGCGAGGGCCAGCCGACTAGAGCATACAAGTCGCAGTGGTGGGTGGTATAAGGTGCTTTGGTGACAAAACGGATGGCACTATGATAGACTGCATCCAGTTTGCTGAGTAGAGTGTTGGAAGCCATTTTGTAGATGACATCGCCGAAATCGAGGATCGGTAGGATAGTCAGTTTTACTAGGGTAAGCTTGGCGGCGTGAGTGAAGGAGGCTTTGTTGCGGAATAGAAAGCCGACTCTTGATTTGATTTTCGATTGGAGATGTTTGATGTGAGTCTGGAAGGAGAGTTTGCAGTCTAGCCAGACACCTAGGTACTTATAGATGTCCACATATTCAAGGTCGGAACCATCCAGGGTGGTGATGCTAGTCGGGCATGCGGGTGCAGGCAGCGATCGGTTGAAAAGCATGCATTTGGTTTTACTCACGTTTAAGAGCAGTTGGAGGCCACGGAAGGAGTGCTGTATGGCATTGAAGCTCGTTTGGAGGTTAGATAGCACAGTGTCCAATGACGGGCCGAAAGTATATAGAATGGTGTCGTCTGCGTAGAGGTGGATCAGGGAATCGCCCGCAGCAAGAGCAACATCATTGATATATACAGAGAAAAGAGTCGGCCCGAGAATTGAACCCTGTGGCACCCCCATAGAGACTGCCAGAGGACCGGACATATAGTGTAGCTACGGAAGGCTACGTGGCAACATTGGCCTTAATTGGTTATTTTACAGTGATAAATTCCAGAGAGATTTTTTCTCATTAAATTCACCCTGGTTATTCCTGACCTAAGTTGTCACAGATATGGCCAGGCCTACTAACAGGTTTACACATAGCTGCGGGAAGTAGGGGTGCTGAGGGTGCTGAAACACCCCCTGAAAAATTTTATAATTAAGAAATACAAATATATAAATTATTCCTGAATTAGCAGAGAAAAATACTGCCTCTGTTCTTACACATAGCAAAACTGACCTTAGATCAGTGTCTTACTCCAAATATAGACAGAGTACGTGTGTCCAGAAGGAGGTGGGATTCACTATAAAGATAAGAAACAAGGTTGTAGCTCGCTGATGAAACAGGCATAATCCCTCCCACCTTTTACTGCCCGGTCTTAGTTTTAGATAACACTTCTGTTAACTGTCTGCCTGTCACTGGCGTGGCACATTGTGACACCTTATACAAACATGATGTGATTGATATATTTCACTTACTTGCAGGGATGTTCTGTATGAGATTGTGTTAAAGGTGTGTGTATGCGTGTGTGGTCCAGACTGTTTCTATAAGCACCCCCGAGGAGTAACAGACTATCTGAGAGACACTCCAACAACACTTAACTACTTCCTGTGTCCACTGAGCCTCAGGCTGCAGAGAGAGAAGAAAAAGTACAGGGGGATGACAAAACGGAGAGAGAAAGGGGGAGGAGAAACAGAGCAGGGCCAAAGTAAACAATAATGAAAAACAGATTGAGACACAGGACACAGAGGAGTCATTGAGATGGAAGGGAGATGCGGACAACAGATGGGTGGGGCTTGAGAGAAAAACAGAAAGGGGAGAGAGAGAGAGAGAGGGAGAGAGACGGAGAGAGGGGAGTTCATAATGGTTTGATCGTAAACATTGTGTTGAGTTGTGTCATGTTTACAGGGTGTGTCCTTCTAACTAACTCAAGCCTAACACGCCCTGCCCACCTCTCACCACTCTGACAGTCAACACCACCTAACAGGCTCTGGGAGCTAACACAAGTCTTCAGCTCTCAGATAGGCTTACTCATCACACTCTGTTTCATGTGCCCCATACATAGTCACCCAGATCTGGAGAATAAAACTGCATTGAAAAGGATGTCCATTGTGTTGTGACTGTGTGCTTGTGGCATCCTGTGTACATCCTAACCACTGTCATGGAATGCAATACATCTGAGAGGTTCAAATGAAACCATATGACTGTAATAGTCCTCCTCAGCCTGTTTCCATATGCTGCTTCCTGAAAGAAGGTATTCATCCTACAGAACACTACCAACCATGCTAGATGTATTCTACACTATAGGCTGCAGTTTGGAAAAGAAACTCCAGCACACCGGTATATGTGTGCGTGCGTGCATGCGCGTGTGTGTGTGTGCAGGTATGCAGGTTCTGGCCCATCCCTGAGGACCTGCTGCTCCAGGCCTTTGAGGATATATATGTAGACTGTATTGGTTATCTTGGGTAAATTCCCTCTATTGCAGACTGTATAGGTTCTGAATGTAGACTCTATTGATTATATTGGGTTAATTCCCTCTATTGCAGACTGTATGGGTTCTGAATGTAGACTGTATTGGTTATCTTGGGTTAATTCCCTCTATTGCAGACTGTATAGGTTCTGAATGTAGACTCTATTGGTTATCTTGGGTTAATTCCCTCTATTGCAGACTGTATAGGTTCTGAATGTAGACTCTATTGATTATATTGGGTTAATTCCCTCTATTGCAGACTGTATGGGTTCTGAATGTAGACTGTATTGGTTATCTTGGGTTAATTCCCTCTATTGCAGACTGTATAGGTTCTGAATGTAGACTGTATTGGTTATCTTGGGTTAATTCCCTCTATTGCAGACTGTATAGGTTCTGAATGTAGATTGTATACATTCTTATCTTGTGGTTATATGTTGTAGACTGTATAGGTTCTGAATGTAGACTCTATTGATTATATTGGGTTAATTCCCTCTATTGCAGACTGTATGGGTTCTGAATGTAGACTGTATTGGTTATCTTGGGTTAATTCCCTCTATTGCAGACTGTATAGGTTCTGAATGTAGACTCTATTGGTTATCTTGGGTTAAGTCCCTCTATTGCAGACTGTATAGGTTCTGAATGTAGACTGTATTGATTATATTGGGTTAATTCCCCCTCCCCCCCTTAAAAGACCTGCAGACTGTAAAGTAGGTTCTGAATGTAGACTGTATTGGTTATCTTGACTTAAATGTAAATGTTAATTCCCTCTATTGCAGACTGTATAGGTTCTGAATGTAGATTGTATACATTCTTATCTTGTGGTTATATGTTGTAGACTGTCTAAGCTCTGTAAGTAGACTGTTTTGCTTCTGTATGTCACCTGTTTTGTTTCTGTATGTAAACTGTAGGCTCTTACGTTAGATTCCTTCTTTTATAGACTGTTTAGGACCATACCTTGGGTTCACTTTGCATCAGATCAGCTGAACAAGGGACATTTGGAACCGGAGGAGATAACGAGTCACAAAGTACTTGACACAGGCAGGTAATGTGGAAGCAACATAGAAAACCACAGAATCATTGGCCCGAAATCACAAATCTGTCGCATCTTGTCACTTTGTATTAACATGAATGTGTTCTTTGATTACAGCAAGGTGATATTACAGTACTCATGCCCTCCAGTGGTCAAAGACTTTGACAGCTACTGACAGATAACAATCTACTGTACAAACATGATATGATGATATCTCCCAGATCAGCAATATAGTCTCTGGTTGACTACAGTATTAATTCTTAGCATATTTCAAGAAAAGGTCACGTCCAGTTTGCTGGTTCCCTTTGACCAAGCAGATGCACTTATTAGTATCTAACAGATGCTCAGCTGGAGTGACATTCAGCAAATAGTGGGTCCCCAGAATCCACATTGAGAAAATCTGCTAAGGGGTGGCGGTAGCCTGAAAGTTATAAAGACAACTGCCATCACTATCTCAGGAGCCACCTACTGCCGTTGTGACTTTGAGCAAGGCCCACTTTAAACTGCAGGGGCTGGCTGTTCTGTGGTGGACACCGTGCTGCTCCCAGCGGGTTGTGTGCGTGTATGGTGTGTTTGGTACCGTGTTAGCGAAAGTTGTGATTGTGTCTGTATAATGGATGAATAAAGATCTATCGTTCCTTTGAATTCCTCTGTGTAGGAGAGCTCTTCACCCAGCAGGAGATGGAGGAGATTCTGTCAGCTGCTCTGGAACCTGCTAAGAACGCCATCGTCTACAAAGACTTTGTTAGCATGATGACCCTGGACAACCCCAGACACACACACATGCACACACAAACACACATACACACTCTTGCATGCACGCACACCTTCTGGGAATAATGACAAAAGTAACCATCATCTTGCCTAATTGTTGTATTGTTCTAGATTCATAATCTGATACAGAATATATTGAGGTATTGTAAATATTTGCAGTGACCTAAAACATTGTTTTATCTTCAGCTGTTGTGCTAGGCCATGCAGTGACACCAGATGGCGCTGTGCATCCACAAACAACATCAAAACCCCACGCTGTGTCAATCCCATAAATCACAGCAGCAATATGCTTTCATTAACATGACACCACCAGCACCCCCTATGTGCATTATCCTCAGAATGCGAAACACAAATTAATTGAACGAGACTATTCATGAATAGGACAATAAACTCAAGCTTTTTTTGAGGGGGGGGGGTTAAGTTGTTGAGTGTGTAAAACCTCTCCAGTGAATGATTTAATACTACCTTATTGCTTAGAAATATACCTCGTTTCTGTGGTAGTGGTGGTGATGATGATGATCATTCTGAATGATATTCTTGATTAGGCCTAAACCTCTTTGATCCAACTATACATAGAACACCCCTGATCCTTTTTAATGCACATCACTGTCCTGCAACCATAGTCTATCATAGGCTACGCATCTGTTACTACCTTACTCCCTAGTCAGCATTTACCCCCTCCAAAAGTTGACATAGGAAATTAGCTGCCACCTGTCAGTCAACCAAGCATTGATACGGTATTGGTCAGCCAGTGAGGAGAGGGCAGAGAGGACCCTCCCCCCGGCCAGATGTGAGCGCCACTCTCTCCAATCTGCACCTCTGCCTTCAGATGAGCCCGGAGCCTCCTGCAGTTTGCAGGCGTACAGACAGCCAGAGGAATACCACGGCTGTGCCTCTGCTCTGCCTTGGACTGTGGTGTGGGCTATAGCGCTGCAGGACGCGGCGTCCCCACTGTCTCAACGTTGAGCCTGTGCGGCAGCGGCAGAATTCACTCTGCTACCGCCTTGCCTGCTGCACTTCGCCGCTCCCAGAGAGAGAAACCCGTCTGTACTCCACTTTCAAGTCGCTAAAGGGGCCCGTGGATTGGAACTAATTATTGCGCCTATTGGATCAATTTGAGTGGACTTACTGTTAGGTCGTTGTTTTTCATGGTTGAATACAGTAGGCTATATGGATACCCAATCTGCGTGATATTGGTTCATGATTGAGAAGCGCGGAGGGGCGTGGAATTAATTGAAATCTATTTGTTCTTCTTGGATGTAAAACAACCGAGATTTATTTCTCCCCACTCCTCCCTTCCCATCTCCTCACCTTCAACATGACTTCTCTGTCTGGGACCAAAGAGAGGTCTGTGACCAGCAGGAGCAGAAAATACGGGGTAAGTATTTCTAATGAATACTAGTATAAATGGATTGGATGATTATATCAGTGTGTGTTGTGGCAACAACAACAGTGAGTCGTGCACTACTGATGAGCGCTCATTTATTCCAACAGAGCAGTAACGGTATGCTTCCTACAGGTTTGAGTGTAGGTAGGCACTTAATTACTGCGGCGAAGAGAGTAGGCTAGAGTTAGGGAACGCAAATATCACACTCAGCTTTAGTTTTTTTCAATGCTTTTTGCAATTTGTGTTCAAACTTTAGACCTACGTGGATTTTTTTCGGCTGTGGTGCCGTTTATTAACATTGCAAGACCGCGTATAGTGACTAGTGAGTTATTGTGCGTCTCCCCAATTTAAATGTTCCATTAAAGGTAGGCTTGCCTTTATGTTGCTCCCAACAGATTACCGACACCTCCCCGACAAAATCAACCTCCTTCTCCCCGGAGACATGGTACAGAAAGGCCTATGAAGAGTCCCGGACCGGCAGCCGACCAGCTCCAGAGGGAGCCGGATCTATGCCCAGCTCCACAGGCACCCCCTCCCCAGGATCTGGCACCTCGTCCCCGGGATCCTTCTCCGGTTCCCCCGGGACCATATCTCCAGGGATCGGGACCGGTTCCCCTGGGTCTCTAGGTGGCTCGCCAGGTTTCGGTACAGGTTCGCCTGGCTCTGGCAGCGGGAGCTCCCCTGGTTCTGAGAGAGAGAGGGGGATATGGTGTGAGCACTGCAATGCCCGGCTGGCGGAGCTGAAGAGACAGGCGCTGAAGCTACTGATTCCCGGCCCCTACTCCAGCAAGGTAAGCCCGGCTATATGCAATGCTGCTCGGCTATAGCATCCTCTGAATCTGGCGAACTCTGCAAAGACCACCAGACATCACTATGGTGTACCATATTGGGAATATTGACATCTCCATACATGGCATGACTGTGTTCTGTTTCCATGTAAAAGACGCCTGATATGAGTAGTGACTTGGATAATGGTAAATCTGACTACTACCCTGTTTGTGTTGTGTTGTGCTTGGGCTGTAGAGCCAGAGAGCCTATCGGAAAAGCTCAGTTCAAAGACAAATAGTTTTGTGCGGGGTGCTCGTTCTATAACTGGTATTATGCCAAAACGAATATGATAATAACATTTGATTTCTTGTCCATCAGCTTTATCCAAAATGTAAATAAATGAGTTCCATTTGCTTCATTACGCATTTTTTTTGCGATTAATATAATGGATGCTTTCCATTAGGCCGATAGTTTTTTTCGTGTCCATAGTTGGGTTATTTACTATTGTATTTGGCTACCTATGTATTTATTATTTCCCACTGTCATAAATGAATGCTACAAATGCATTTTGTCGGAGGCACAGACTCGTTTCACTGTGCAGGTGTGTGTGCGTGTATGTATATTTGTGTGTGTGTGTGTGTGTGTGTGTGTGTGCACACGCGTGCCTGTGCTCGCGTGTGATTGTTTGCGCGCCCCTGTGTGTGTGCGTAAAGAGGGTTCTTTCGCTATAGAGCACAATAGGCCTATATGCCCGATTTAGTTTTTTTTTCAGCATGTTGTGGATTTTAGGCGGCCTTGCCAAGTTATTTGCATTGCCAAGAGTCTAGGTCCTACAGAGTGACGAATGCAGCCCGCGGGGACGGTGTTAATTGGTTACAAATAGCAGCGTTCTGCGTGGCACAGCGCGCGTACAGTCAACCCAGAGCGAACAGAGGAATCGCGTCTTGATCCTGGCTGCTGTAAAAAGACCACGGGTCGTTTTAAGACCGCAGGGGGAGGGATGGTACTGATGGGATCCCAATTAAAACCGATTAAAATGAGTTCGGTTTTGACTCCCAATGTGCGTAATTGGCCCATTCATACACGGGTCTATTCTGAGGGGATGTAGAGTGCTTATGAACTTCTAACCTTATGCTTAAACTCAATCTTTCTCTGAACCATCTCCCCATTCTAGCCCAGCCTAACCATGGTGCATAAAAGTAGGATTTTATTTCAGCCTGATACTGTATTTGAGAACAAGCGTGTTTGAAGGTCTAGGGTTCTCTCCATAGTCTGCCATTCCGGTGTGGTTGTATCTACAGCACGCCCTACTGTTTGTTGGCAATAGAGAAGGTTGCTCTGAGACATGGTTGCTGACCGTGCACAGGTGATGAGTGAGTGGTAGGCCTATAAGTGAGGGACCAGAGCAGTCCCCAGTAGGGACACAGGGGGTGCTGTATAGCAACAGACAGCTGGGCTGAGTTCAGTAGGCAAAAGTTGTGGAAATGCCATCAATAGAGCTGACACGATCCCTTATTCCAGGGCTGCCCAACCCTCTTCCTGGAGATCTACTGTCCTGTAGGTTTTCAGCCCAACCCTCTTCCTGGAGATCTACTGTCCTGTAGGTTTTCAGCCCAACCCTCTTCCTGGAGATCTACTGTCCTGTAAGGTTTTCAGCCCAACCCTCTTCATGGAGATCTACTGTCCTGTAGGTTTTCAGCCCAACCCTCTTCCTGGAGATCTACTGTCCTGTAGGTTTTCAGCCCAACCCTCTTCATGGAGATCTACTGTCCTGTAGGTTTTCAGCCCAACCCTCTTCCTGGAGATCTACTGTCCTGTAGGTTTTCAGCCCAACCCTCTTCCTGGAGATCTACTGTCCTGTAGGTTTTCAGCCCAATCCTCTTCCTGTGGAGATCTACTGTCCTGTAGGTTTTCAGCCCAACCCTCTTCCTGGAGATCTACTGTCCTGTAGGTTTTCAGCCCAACCCACTTCCTGGAGATCTACTGTCCTGTAGGTTTTCAGTCCAACCCTCTTCCTGGAGATCTACTGTCCTGTAGGTTTTCAGTCCAACCCTCTTCCTGGAGATCTACTGTCCTGTAGGTTTTCAGTCCAACCCTCTTCCTGGAGATCTACTGTCCTGTAGGTTTTCAGTCCAACACTCTTCCTGGAGATCTACTGTCCTGTAGGTTTATAGCCCAACCCTCTTCCTGGAGATCTACTGTCCTGTAGGTTTTCAGTCCAACCCTCTTCCTGGAGATCTACTGTCCTGTAGGTTTTCAGTCCAACCCTCTTCCTGGAGATCTACTGTCCTGTAGGTTTTCAGTCCAACCCTCTTCCTGGAGATCTACTGTCCTGTAGGTTTTCAGCCCAACCCTAATTTAGCAGTTATCCAGGAAGAGGGTTGGGCAGCCCTGCCTTTTTCTAAATGTCAGAGAGGGGTGTTTGTTCTACATGGTGTATTTCTATCTGAAATCAATGTTTCACAACGTTGTATCCTGCTGAACGCTCCCCCAGGTGCCTTATGGAGCTGAGGAGCTCACCTATCAGACCGAACAACCAGGGGTGAAGTTTCAGACACGGGGTCAACTTGCAGTGGAAACTGAACAGATTTCTATTGAAATCATAGTGGGAACTGGGAGAGAACAAAAAAACATTGGGGACCACCTCGTGACCTTGGGAGTATAAGGTTCTATCTGCACAAGGCACCGTTCTGAGATATTGAGCGTGAACGTTTTCACATCTCAGATCTCAGAACTGTTTTGTAGTAAATTCTTCTTTCTTCATGACAACTGTAGCTATTTGAATACATAAATGATAGAATGACACTATTTTATCAAGATAGTCAGAGCACATCCTCAAATACATGAAGAAATGTATTATGCTCACCAGACTAATTATTAACTGTCATCACTGAACAACGATGTGACAACATTTAAGGTTTCTGACAGTGTTGTTTAGTTTTGCTTGCGTGCCAGTATTGCTGTCCAGACTAGCCTAGACCATACTTAAAGGGAGATTGCAAAGATGTGTTCTCTGATTGGTCCCTCTGTATTTGTTCAGGCTTGTGATTGGACCTTAGATAGATAGACCCTTAATAGCGCCAAGTTTCAAAAGGGTTTATGCAAGAATTTCGCTTCACCTGCGTTAACATCTGCAAATCTGTGTACGCGACCAATGAACTTAGACTTGGTTTGATTTAGTCAAACTTTTTTTTTTTAAACACTTACAATTGACTTACATTTTTTTTTAACATCACAAACATATGAAGAACCATCTAAAGATGAATTATATGCGGCTAACTCATTTTTGACAAAAATGTCAGATAGTCCCAAGGTCTCTACCAGCAAAATCCCTATCTAACATCAGGATCTTGACTTGAACAATGAACTGTCTTGTTGATTAAGTCAATATAAATGGTACACGATGTTCGTATGGGCACCTTCTGGAAGCTGCAGGTTTAGTGAAGGGGTCATATGGAGCGCGGTATTGTCAAGGGTGGGAGAATCTCACTGTTTAGTCGTGTGTGTGTGTGTGTGTGTGTGTGTGTGTGTGTGAGAGAGAGAGGGAGGGTTCAGATAAAGTTAACCTTTTTCCCAGCCTCCATTACATAGTGGTAATTGACTGGAGAGTGTGGGTATGTTAGTATTATAGTGGATTACAGGGTGAACGTTTGACACTCTCCTAGTGAATTTGCACTCAGCAGGTAAATGCACAGGCTTCCACATAGAATTGTAATTCAAAGAACGGACATAACAGACTTTTCCATTCAGAGCAATGTTGGAGGGCAGCCATATGCGGCGGGCCATTTGGAACGGCCGACACTTATCGTCATCATCAGCATCATCGGAGTCATCATCATCATCATCAGCATCATCAGCATCAGTATCATTATTATTGGAGTGCAGTCATATTGATGATTGGTGTAAAGGGACGTTGACTGACTTTAGGTGCTGTTTGAGCTCTCTGGCTGGGCAACTTTCTTATCAGGAGAGAGACACAAATGGAATGGTTTGATATGATTAGTTTGTATTCTCATCGTTGGGAAAGAAAAAAAGAGTACTGTTATTATGGAAGGGGCCCTGCAATAGACTCGGGTCCTCATGTCCAGAGCTGTTCTGGCTCGTACAAAGCTATTAGTGATGGGACGAGAGAGAGTTTGAGGGGTTGTTGTTTGGGCAAATCTCTGTTGTTCTGACAGGAACATGGCTGGTAGCTAGTAGGTCTCTCAGAGGAGACAAGGGATACGGGTTCTGTCCCAAATACCACCCTATTCCCTACATAGTGCTCTACTTCTGACCAGAGCCCATTGGAACCTGGTCAGAAGTAGTGCACTATGTAGGGAATAGGGTGGAATTTGGAACGCGGCCATGGTGCGTCCATCACCTCTCCTGCTTCCTACCCCTCCGCCCCCCCTCTGACATAACCAACAGACATGAGTATTGCTATGCTAATCATGACCTTCACAGAGCCACTGTAGAGAGACCTGGTTCTCAGTCTCTGCTGAGCGTCCGCACACAACACACGGGGAACAGAAACACACACAACACCACACAGTTGAAGAGTGCAGCAACGGAGTCCATGTTCGAAAAATGTCACTCTCCGCAACCTGCCACTGCCATGTGTGTCTGCAAGGCTCAGGGTTGGAGGGCAATGGAGAGAAGGAACCAAGGAGAAAAAAGGGAAAGAGAAGGGAATAAGTGTTGCCTAATTTACCTCATTTGCATGACTAGGTACAGCAGAGCAGGAAGGGGCTTTTGCCTCCCCCATTCTCCCTTCCCATTCCTCCTTTCCTCCCCCTCATCTGTCTATTTCTAATGGAGGGATCTGAAATCACACAGTGTGTGTGTTTGCGTGTCTTTTCCTTTCTCTTTGAAGTGGATGTGTTTGTTAGCTGTGCTGTGGTTAAGGTATATGACTGACCAACCAACTACAGGAGGAGAGAGCAGGAGGGCTCTCAAAGAAGAACAGGGATAGACAATGTATGGGAGGAAGGAGAGAAATGTACGAATAGAGGGAGTGAAGAGAGCAAGATATGGCCTCTAGAGGGGTTATGTTAGTAATAATGGCAGAGGAGGAGAGGGAGGGAGGGAGGGAGGGAGAGATGGAGGGAGGAGACGGGTCAGGGAAAAAGAGGTAGATGTCAGTGACACCGCATGGGAGGATTTTTATAGACATATTTGTAGCTGGAGGCTCAGAGGCACATCTGGTACCAAAGCTGAAGTCATTCAAGTCCTGGTTCGTGTGTGTGTGTGTGTCCCAAACCCAAATCGTAGCTGGTGAGCGGTCTGTTCTTGGTTAGTCAGGTTCAGCTCAGTAAAGTGGATCAGAGTGTGTGACGTGCGTGTGTGATGTGTGTGTGTGTGTGTGTGTGTGTGAGCCATGAGGAATATGTGCTAGAATGTACAAGTAGGAGTGTCGCTGGCTCAGATCTCAGTTTGGAGAGGTTTCATTTCTCTTACGGACTCCCCTGTAACATACAGTACCACTACATTACAGCAGTGTTGGTAAATGACCACCTAGCCTTGTACACACACACACAAGGCACACACGCATGCACGAACGTACACACACATCATCGCTCTCGTAACCGTGGCACCCTCCGTTGCTACGGCAGCGACATATGACAGATGTGAGCTGCATACATATCTCAGTCAACGTTAATGTCCTCTTCACGC